>NC_046371.1:26047188-26712600 GCF_011125445.2 Fundulus heteroclitus
AGTGGTATTTAACGGTCACAATTGACGGGGTAATAAACTTTTTAGGACATTTTCAATCATTGTAAAAAGCTAATTGCATACAAGCAGTCCATATTTGACAAGATAAGAGCAGATTTAACTGGTTTTGGATCTCCCGTCGGGTTTTAATGCAAATGGTAAAACTTGTCAGAAAGTGAATTTCAAATTTACTGTTTGGCTTTTAATAGCAGCCAAAATGGTTCAGTTCCCCTTTTTTACAGCTTGCTACTCTGACTGTCCAGTTTGCAGTGTTGTCAAGGTTGAGTTCAGCAGCTATGGTAGTAAATTGAAGCTAATCTGTAGACCTGTGCGACCACGACCGCCTTCCTCTCTATGTGTGGCCTTGTAAAGAGACCATAAGCAGATAGTTGACAAGTCTCTCTGCATTCATTCACCTTCTCAGGGCTTTAGAGTTAAATAGGAGGAGGAGGTACATACATTTACTGTCTTAGATTAATCAGATGTACTTCAGGAAGTTTATACGCACATTTAGCCCCCTCCTCAAAGTAATTGTTAGCGGAAGAGTAGCAGTGTACATATGTAGGTTTTGTGCTTGTGTGGTGTAAGTGGATTTAGCCTCCCTGTGCCAGTTTAAAAACCCCTTAATGGTGGGTCTGTACCTCCCCCAGGACAAGACAAGTGCATTGAGCCTGAGCAACGTGGCAGGGGTCTTCTATATTCTGGTCGGAGGGCTCGGCTTGGCTATGACCGTGGCTTTGATAGAGTTCTGCTATAAGTCACGGCAAGAAACAAAAAAACTCAAGCTGGCAAAGAACGCTCAAAACTTTAAGCCAGCCCCTCCAGCAAATGCCCAGAACTTTGCCACGTACCGTGAAGGCTACACGTCTACGGGACGGAGAGCGTGAAAATCTAAGAAAGGTAGGTTTTCCGTTGCGTCTCACATTGGCATTTCGTCACAGTCCAACTATCAACGGCAGTGGGTTTTTATGTGATGGCTCACCAGACAGTAAAGAATGAAAATCTGGAAGTGCATCCCCCCCAGATCTGGACGGTACAGTTTCTGCTTTTCTGCTCGTTCCTCTTTGTTAGAAAAGCTCGGGTTCTGTCAGAGTGCGTGGAGAGCGCTTAGGAACATCAGTTCTACGTGTTACAGAAACCTATTTTTCACCAGGCAGAACATAAGTCACAATAGTTGAATGTTTTAAAATCACCCTGTTTAAGGGGGACTACTAACCCTGACCCTGTCTAAGTCATAAAACCTAATCATGCCACCCACTGAAACTTGAGCCCATGTTCTGAGGCGAAGATCTGGATCTATCATATGGAGCGAATGGCTACACTTGTTTCCTCAGATGTCGCCATGCTCACAAAATATTACACATCAACTGGGTGTCCTTCACTATTCGTGGCAAATCACTCAAACCTTTTCCTAACATGGTGACCTGACCGTGGTTTACATAGTGACACTTCTATATTAAACAAGTCTGATTTTTCATGTATCCAAGAAGAGAAGATCCTGGCTTGTATGGAAATAACACAAGTTCCATCCTCCCATAACTCTGCCAATAATATTTCTCATTTATTAAAAAATTGCTGATGCAAATAATGGTAAAAATAAGATGTAATTTTAAAACTGTACAAATTTGGCATTTTGTATGTTCGTGAAAAAATAGACTACATGCATATGGAAACCGGTGCAAAGAACAGCAGGACTGTAAACAATATTGTTGGGAACGGAGACTGTTATACAGCCCGGCAGCCTGTCAGCAAAGGGGCTCTGCTGTGCAGAGCAATGTTATTGTTGCTGGAGTTCTTCTGCATGCTGTTTGGAAAGAAAAAGAAAAGCGCATTTGTGCTTTTTTGTTGCCCTCTAAACTGTATACAGCTCATGAAGTGGAAATCCAGATTAAAATCCTGGTGAATCCTTATATAAGAAATATACTCATAAAAACTGATAAATGGCTCGTTTTGTTTCAACAAAAGCACAATGTAATGAAAGAAATTTATATATATATATATATATATATATATCTATATATATATATATATTATATATATATATATATATATATATATAATATTAGATGATAAAACAAGGAATAAATCTGACGAGTTTTCCATTTTCTTTTTTTCCCCTGATGTCCAGACTTAGAAAATGATCAAATCAGATTCCCTACTTTACAAGTTTTTTTTTTTTTAAGGACTGCATAGGAAGCCACGTTTGTGAGGTTCAAATTAAATATTCTCTACCTTCTGTTTGAAATGGCCCCTCTCCTCAACCTTTAATTTAAACATGTTTTCGGCTGAGCTGATTTTATTGTCGGGCGAGGCTTTGTTGACTGCTCTCCGCTCTCTTCCACAGGCTCCAGCAGTGCTTCGACTGCCACACACCTACTTTGCCTGGCAGTATTGTCTCAAAATACGTACATTTGCTTTGTTTAGTATATCCACAACTCTCATACGACCACCGTCAGTTACAATATTGATATTAATACAGACGATATTTGTTGAATTAACTCCTCCACCACCATCAGGCAGCCGATAACTGCTGGTGCTGAACTTGAAATGAAATTTATTTGAACATGAACATGATACAAATATAAAAATAAAATAGTGCACAGTAACAAGAAGTGCATAAGAAAGAAGAGAAAATACAGATTTTTTGTTTCAGTTAACATATCATGCTCAAAATGGGGTAGGAAGAAGTGAGAACTTATAAACTCCTACCCCTAAACACTTGAGACTTTAGAGTCCTACTGTCATAAAAAAAAAATCAAAATCAAAGTGGCAGTTAGAAGTAACAGTTACTAATATTTCCCTATACATTTTCCCATTTTATGCTGGTTTATCTTTCTAAACCCTTACACAAGTTATTATCTTCAATACACACCTTATTGCCTTCTGTCCCCATGTGTGTATCTATTGAAAATTACCTCTTTGTACCTTCTTTTGAATTGTGTTAAACTATTGCTTTGTTTTAAATCTTCATGTAACTTATTCCATAACTTTACACCTTAATTGAAATACAGAAGCTTTTCCTTGTTGTTCTAAAATTGCGGATCTTGAAGTTTGAGTGACCCCTTAAGTTATACCCCCCCTTCTCTTCAGAAACGTGCTCTGTATGTGCTCAGGTAACAACTTTTTTGATACCTTGAACATAAATTGAGCCATTTTAAATTCTACAAGCTCGTCAAATTTGAGAATTCTGGATATGTGAAGCGGGTTTGTATGCTCATAATAACCGACATTATGGATGATTCTAATGGCTCGTTTCTGTAGGACGGTTACCGGATGTAAAGAGCTCTTGTAATTAACTCCCCACACTTCACAGCAATATGATAAATATGGTAAAATCAGAGAGTTATATAGAGTATGAAGTGATTTAGCATTCAATACATGTCTAGCTCTGGCCAATATGGATATACTTCTACTGAGTTTACTCTGTAAATGTTGAATATGAGGTTTCCAACTGATTTTGTCATCTATTATTAAACCGAGGAACTTATTAGCAAAAACCCTTTCTAGAGTTACGTCCTCTATTTGAACTTGAATTTCAATATTTTTATAACAGTTCCCAAAAACCATGAATTTCGTCTTTTCCAAATTTAGGGATAATTTGTTATGGTCAAACCATATCTTTAACTTACTAATCTCTGAAGTGACTGTTGAGAGAAGATGCTCTAAATTATCTCCTGAGGCTAGAATATTTGTGTCATCAGCGAATAAGATAAATTTTAATATATTGGACACTTTACTGATATCATTTATATAAAGATTAAATAAAACTGGTCCCAATACTGATCTGCTTGCTTATCTGTTTTTGCAGGTGATTCTTAAATCCCACCGGTGCATAAAGGATAGAAAGAGCCACTCCGACACGTGACCCATGACCCCGACGGACCCCCCACTCCCCCCCCACCCCACGCCAAGGTCGGCGCCCTGGAAGTGGCCGCCTTCCTTGTCATCAGCTTGGACACAAGCCAATAAGTCAACAAGTGCGCATTTGGGGGTTATGAACTGTCACACTAACAGAGGGGCAATGACAACAGCTGGACTTCTGTTTGTGGAAACGCGGGAATTGCCTCTTGTAGTGCCTGAAGGAGCATTTTGGCGTCACGGCGGTGAAGATAAATTTGAATTCACTTGAAAATAAAAGAACAAAAGTTGCAGCACCTGATAAGAACTGACTTCGTGTGACATTAGACAGGGCGGGTTGTAATTTACTGTTTTATATTGTGAAGAACGACGAGGAAAGAAAAAAAAAAAAAAAAAAAAAAAAAAAGAAGCCATGGTTTGACAAGAAATCCCTGAGGTACTTAAGAGTCCTTAAAATCCTTTAAAGACATATTTTTGTGGTGAAACCTTAAGTAGGCTAAATGTTATGTTTAGTGAGGTAAAGGTCCTTTTCTTGTGTTAATATAAGGATAGTTTTCAGTGTCAAGAACCATTTAGGACAAGCATCGGTAACGATATAAGGTTAAGGGTCAGTTGACCCGGCGGCATCTCATTCCGGTTCGTACTCCAGTTCCACGCGTCACGCTTGTGTACATCTGAAACGGCTGAAAATGGTGTTCTGTTCATAGCCTGCCGGACATCCAGCCCTACTCTGTATTTACTTGGATGCTTGTTTTAAAATCAGGTTACAATCATTTGTTTAAAACTGCCACTTCTTTGGGGGGTGGGGTGGGGGGGGACTATTTCTATCAAAGAGGTCTGCTTCTTTTCACTTAGTGCCATATTACTGAAATAATTCCCCCAATGTTTTAGATGCAACGACACAGACCAGGTTTTATTTACCAGAAGATTAAAGATTTTAAAAGGAGCTCATGGTTTACACTTTGTACACACTTGAGCGCCGTCCTCGTTATAAGTGCAGTTTCATCAAGCGGTTTTGATAAATGGTAACGTGCCGTAGCTTCCTTGGTTGTGGCGAGCTTTCTGTGTCTATGCATTTAGCAGAGGGTGAGCTGTACGCCGGAGAGAGGGTTTAACGGATCACGACATTTTTACGACTAAACTTTCTACGACCTGTGGGGAGAGGCTGACGTTAGAAACCATTTGCGCCTACACTCGTTTGGTATCTCTCTCTCTCTCTCATCCTTTTCATGAAGTGCATGTGAATTGGGCGGGTAGTTTATTAAAACAGCAACTTCAAATTGACAAAGGTTTAGTCGGCTCTAAAACAATCTTTTTTTTTTTTTTTTTACCCCAGTTTGGTTTTAGAGGGGGTGTTTTTGGGGGGTTATTTTATTGGATACCTCAACTGCGAGAGTTGCATGTATGGACACAATAAACCTCTGTGTAGAGGTCCTGTACAAAGGATTTTATTACATTTCCTTAATAAAAGAAGATTTATATTCAGCTTTGAGATTTTGTTTTCTTCAATATCCACTCATTAAAAACTACAAATCTGGATGTTTGCCTCTACAAGTCCTGAGAACTTTATTTTTTACTTCAATAAAGCCTGTTGTTAAAGGTATTTGCAGATAACTGAGGTCCACAGATTACACTAAAGACAAATGGAAAGTTTCACAAAGCAGAGTGAGAGCACCTCCTCCTCCAGCATGAATTTATTAATTTTGGGCTTTCAATGATTGATTTAAAACTGCTCTGTCTCCAGTGTTGAAATATCTTTCCAAAGTTACAATTTGGGTGCCATGATTGCATTTAAATTGGATTTCCTGTAGTCTGTAGGTCAAAATGATTAATCCAACCTCAAATATACAAATACACGTCAACTAATGTTTGATTGAATGTTAATTAACGAACCACATGTCTAACATGTGCTACTTTTCCCCATCAACAAGGTGCTAGCACTAGTCTGACTGGATATTTGCTCGTTCTTCTTTAGTCATTAATCATTAATGACGGCTTACTGTCCGTCATTAATGTGGCTTTTAGGTATAGTTCACAAATTTACTAGGTTGAGACTTTTCACAAACTCCAACCCATTCTGACCATTCTATAATTTTCTACTTGGAACATCCAGTTACGTCCAACGTTTTAATATCTAACCCAAATTGAAGCCCTCAGGTTAAGGGACTTGATTGTGATATTGAAGAACCAGGAAAAAAACATGATCCTGTTTGAGCAATCGGGACACAATGCCAAGAGGTTGTGTCTCTAACAAGATGGTCCGCAGCACCAGAGCACCACAGGTGACTTATCTCACCATTCCCTTTCACTCTTTACACCTCAGACGTCCAGTACAAGACAGACACCTTTCATCTGATGAAACACTCTGCAGTCATTGGATACAGAGATGGACAGGAAGCTGAGTACAGGGAGCTGGTGGACCGCGTTGTGGCATGGTGTGGAAACAATGATCTCTTTCTGAATGTGGACAAAACAAAGAGGATGGTGTTCACCTAGATAAACTGGACTGGAGACATGACTGAAGCCGTCTACAAGGGACAGAGCAGACTGTACTTCCTAACGGAGCTTAGGTCCTTCAGGGTTTGCAGCAAAATGCTGCAGATCTTCTATAAGTCTGTCATGGAGAGTTTGATCACCTCTGCCATCATCTGCTGGGGTAGCAGCATCAGAGCTACTGACTTAAAGAAGCTCAATAAGCTTAGAAAGAATGTTGGCTCTGTTCTGGAAACCCACCTAGAACCTTTGGAAAATACTTAGCAAAGGATTCTTCATAAAATGATTCATCAGACTGTCATACAACAGATGGTCTTCAGTAAGAGGCTTCTCCAGATCCGCTGTAAGACAGACCGCTATAGGAGATCCTTCCTGCCTGCAGCCATCACCACCCACAACTTGTTGAAGAAATCCCTAAAACAAGAGTTAGACCAGCCTTTAATTTCCCTTTGGAATTAATAAAGTATTTCTGAATTCGACAAATCTCAGTGAGGCTTTAAAACTGAAGCACAGTGGTGGCAGCATCATGCTGAGGGCCCGTTTTACCGACTGGGTTGGAACAATGAAGCTGAACTACTTCATGTGAAATTAGCAGCTAGATTGTGTTAATCTTTTGGCACATCCTCAACCTACACCTTGATAAAAGAAACTTGTGAACCATGTTTAAAAAACAAGGTGAGCAGCAGGAAACCAACTTATAAAAGGAAAACTGCATGTTGCAGTGACGCTTGTTGATGACTATATAAAGTGGGTGGCCCGGGAAGTTTGCTGAGGGACATCAACCAAATATTATTAGGGCCCACTAAGACATTAGTTTTTCCCCCTTTCAAATCATTATGGGAAAATGGTAAACTAGAATAGGATAATTTGAGGAAATACAAAAAATCTAATCTAAACCAGATTTTGGGAAAAGAAAAGTAAAAAAGTATTTGCCACTTTATGAATCAACTGCGCTTAATCAATATTTTATGCAAAGCAGTTTAATTTCACCACCCTAAAAGTCATACCCAGGCCAGTCAAGAAGTCCCTTAACACAGAACCTGACTCACAATAAGAAGCAGGCTATAACGCGTGCAGTCAAGAAAACCTCTGATGAATTCAAACTAGTGCAACAAATTCATGTTAAAAAAACCCAAAATATTAAAAAAAGTAGATAAAACATGCCAAAAGGCCCAAACTTCATACCATTTATTGCCCATTATCACACTTCTCACCAGAACCTTTCATTCATACAGAGGAAGAAATAAATAAAAAAGATCGACACAATGTTAAAGTGACACTAAGAAAACTATTTATTGAGTTTCTTTTTTTTTTTTTCTTAAAAAACAAAACATACACTCATTGAGTACAGCAGATAAAATCTCCAAAGGTCATTTTTGAAACAGTTGCATTTGGAGCACAGAGCGTCAGAAATCTTCTTTTACAATCCTACATCTGAATCAAAGTGGAACCGACATTTTTTTTTTGTTTGTTTGTTTGTTTTATAAATTATGTAAAACCTGATTAACACAAATTCACAGAAGAACTTGTTTGGGACATGGAAACAAATGAAATATCATGATGCGAAATTCATGTTACACTTTTTATTATTGTACACAATATACAAACTGGTCCTAGGTATTATTTAATTACATATGCTTGCTGTTCTATTTGGATTAAAAGGAGGAGATAAATAAATAAAAAAAGGATCTAAGTATCTCAAAAGAATATGAGGTAAGTATGGAAAAGCAGGTTATATCCAATAAAACAAGCAGAAAGCAAGGCCCGACAAAGTACAAAACAGGGAAAAAAAAAAAAAAAACATTTTCAAAGAGGAGGTTATTGTATCCATGACAATTTGGTACCAAAAGATCATTTCAAACAATAACCACATTTCTGGTAAGAGTAACACTGTGATTACAGCAGCACCGTGTGCCCATACTGAACTATTTTATATATTTATATAAAAAAGGAGGGTCAAATATATTTATTCAGCTAGTTTACTGTCCAAAAAAAGAGGAAAAATAATATAATTGATGTGTAAATTAACCACAGCTAACAACAGCTGGAAAAAAGAGGAAAACACAATTGGGAATCAGAATGAAAGCCAACAGGGTGGTACAGATGGAGGTGCGGATGTCTTGCAGATAAAAGCACAGCTTATCCATTTCTGCTGCGGCACAGAGAAAGGAGGGGGAAGAAAAAAAAATAAAAAAAATACTTCAGGCAACTCCAAGACGGCTGATTTAGAGGTGATGGAAAAAAAAAAAAAAGAAGCTGAGCGGGTTTCTTACCTTCACTGATTAGTGCACATTATCTGTGCTTGTCAGACGATTTATGAGTGCGACCGTTAAGGGAAACCGAATTATCTTAAGGACGTGGGACTGCTGAATCGCTGATTGTCAAAAAAAAAAAAATACGTACTCAGTCAATGTCCAGAGAAGACGCTCGGTTAGGATCCAGAACGGTTCCTTTTTTTATTTAAATCTAAGAAAATGTAATTACTGTGCACGGCGATGTAGAACCCCTAAAAGTTTATCTTCTGTAAAAAAAAAAAAAAAAAACAGTCAAAAATACAGATTTATGTCAAGAGCGTGGGCAAATAACTGCTATAAAGAGCAAACGTCCTTCCCCCTGTGGAGGGATCCGGTGCGAGAGGATCACAGAGCACACGGGAAGTTCGACTCAGCATCATTTCACAGGCTGGAAACGGACCAAACTTTGATCTTCTCAAATGGACACTTCAAAACGGTTTAAAAGCAAGTTCTTGTTCCTCGCCGTCCACACGGCGACAAACTTGTTGGACCTGAGTCTTAGGAACACGGCCGAGTAAAAACACAATAAATAATCTTGTAACGGGAGCAGGGAGAAAAAAACCAACCGTGGGATTAACGACTCAAGCGAACTCAGGACACGGATACGGCGACGCGCACAGCACACGGAGCGGAGGGCAAAACTATGGCTGCGCAGCTTTGGGATGCAGGAGTAAAGAAAAGCATCCAGCTGAGACTAGACTCGTCAAACATAAACAAGTAAACAAAAAAAAAAAAGTGATTACTGGTAAGATTTTCAAGTCCTTCTTTAAGGATATTGCTTTTTTTCTTCCTTCCCTGCAGCGCTGTCCCTCTTCTCCTTCTTCTCAGACTTTTCTTTGTCATGTCTGGACTCCTGTAGGACAGCAAGAGAAAAGATTAGAAAAAAAAAAACGATTACACTACCGCCGAGAAGATGCTTTTTTTGTGTCATGACAAACTTCATGGTTTTAAACTCAGATTTTATGCTACAGATCAAAATTCCTTTTTTTTGTAGTGTGCAATTATAGTCAGCCCCCTTTACTCTGACACCCCTAAATACCACCCAGTGCCTTCAAAAGTCGCCTAACTAGTAATTTAATCTCAGTATAATCCAGCTGTTTCTGTGAAGGCCCGCATGAGGGACAAACGGGGAAACCCATCGACCCCCACGGTGATGGCAGCATCATGCTGAGGGGGACAGAGAAGCTGATCTGAGTTAACGAGATGATGAAAGCAGGTGCATACGGGGGAAAAAAAAAAACTAAAAACAGCTTTTCAGAAACTAGAACAGGTGTGAGGCTGTTCACCTTCCTGCAGGGAGACTAAATATACAGCGAGAGCTATGATGATAAGGCTTAGGTGAAATCTAGGTGGGAGGAGGTTATAATAAGCCAAAGCACACTTTACAAATGTAAAAATATCAATGAAATCCAAGTGTTTTCCTTTCTCTTCACATTTGTACATGAAATCACAGTGAATTCCAGAGAACTCTGCATTTGTAGTGTAAAAATAACTGAAAGGGTGCGACCAGTTTTGCATGCAAATCAAATGTGCAGATTGTTTTAATAATGGCTTAGAGCAGGGATGGGCAACTGGCGGCCCGGGGACCGCACACGGCCCTCGTCATCACTCAGTGCGGCCCGCAAATAGATCAATAATAATTTAATAATAATGAAAAAAAAAAAAAAAATGATAGAGGGCACCCCCAAACAATAGCGGGCACGGGCCGCTTTGCAACAGCGAGGAAGAAAGTCAAGGGCCCTGGCCACTAGCAGTGGCATAAAGGGAAAACTTGACGAGAAAGTCAAATTTTTCAGACAAAATGGGAAGAAGTATGGAATTTTTTTTTTTGGTCTCTTGTCATTCACACACAACATAAACCGTGAGAACCGACGTGAGTTTTGAAACTGCAAAGCTTTGTTTTAAGCAGAAGATCAAACGTGCAGCACCGCGTTCACAGACCAGTGTGATGCATCCGTGAGCGTCAGAAAGCTATGGTGCATTCAGGAGCATGGGACATTAGATTTTCAGAATAAAAAGCTAACAGATGTGCATAATCAAAAAATAACCAATACAATTATAGAGCATTCAGTATTGTAAGAAAGCCCACACTGTTTCTGGATAGACACGTCATTGTTTGAGTTAAGTTTTGTTCCGTTTTATGCCTCTTTCCTTATAAATTTGAAATGTCCCAAGTTCCTGAATGCATTGATATGGAGGAGTTTAAATTCCTTTTTTGCAATTTTTTTTAAAGCACACGGTTTGTCTTTTGCTCAAGAACATATTAAAATGCATTTATATGCAGAAAATAGTTTTATGTTGGTGCAGTAAATGTATAAATTCATCTAAAATTTGTTCTTATTGAGAATAATTTGTAGCGTCTTTCATATCCAATTATTTGAAGTGCGTGGTCATGTGGCCCTCCAATGGTCGTGCTGAAAAAAATTTGGCCCTCTTTATCATGGAAGTTGCCCATCCCTGGCTTAGAGAAATGCTCGATGAGGCGTGTTTCACGTGGACTCTACGGGTAAATAAGCAGCGCCGCCACGCTAACGAGGAGCTCACCTTCTTGCCTCCGGAGGAAGTCCGCTCGGGTTTCACAGACTCGGCCTTCTCCTTGCTCGACGATTTGGATCTTTTGCTCTTCTCTTTTTCCGGCGACAGAGGAGAGTCACAGGAAGGGCTTGTGCTCTGGCTGTTTTTGGAGGAATCTGGGAAGAAAGCGGTCCCGCCGTCACGTTCGCGTTTGGAGAGTTATGCGCAGGCTGAAGCGGCTCCTTTTGTCGGGGCACAGAGAGCACTTACTGGTGCCGTTCTCGTCCTTCCTCCGTTTGGATTCTTGGCTCGTCTCGCGGTCGTTGACGGTGTGATCCTGAAAGAGAGTCGATAACATCTTCAGGTTAGCGTTCATCAATATGAAACTTCCACATATAAGAAAGACATTCACAAATAAGTGGAGGAAATCACAAGGCTTAGCTGCACTCTGGCATTACTTAAGGTTTAACGCATTGGTGAGCAGAACAATTGTTAAGGCCCTTAGTATTTTTTATAATGGACATGTGTGCTTTAGATGGCTGATGTTTTTGTTTTTAAAGATTTACTCCCTAAAATCTTTTTTAAAAAAATTGTATAAAAAAAATGCTTTTATGGTTTGAACATCCTTTGCCACCGGGTGCAAAATAAGCCGCAACCATGTTACCGTCGTCGTCAACTAAAAATGAGTAAAATTTTCTTCTAATTAGTGTATTAGTCCTTGATTTTAGCAGGTAAATTAGATTATCTGCCAACAGAATGAGCATTTTGACCCCTAAAATAAGATAATTATTTTATTCTGCACTTGAAATAAGATGACAGAGATGAGTCGTTCCTATTTTAAGTGCTAAAACATTATACCATTGGCAGATCATTGAAGCTTGCATGCTCAAATCAAGGACAAATACACTCATTTCAAGATCATTTTTCATATTTTTAGTTCCCTTTTTGCAGTGCATACAAATGTAATGTTGTCATTTCTCTAAATAATTCATCCCGACTCCTAACTCACAAACTGGGACAAAATGCCGCGTAAAAACCTCAACTGCTGGCCATCATATTTTAAATGGAACTCACTCGTTTCCTTTCTTTCCGATCCTTTTCCTCCTTCTTCTCTTTGGATCGGCCTTGCATGTTCTCTGTGTCTTTCTTCTCCGCTTCCCTCTCTCTGCTCTTGGACCGGGCAACTGAATTAAAGTTGATGTGGTGCTGCTGGAAACAAGCCCACATGAACAGAACACAAACAAGTTGAAGCCGTATTCTACTTGCCAAGACGATTTCATGATCTTGCATCAATCTAAAAGGAGGCTGGTGTCATTTACTGTCCAGGCAGCGTATTCGGACACCTTTCTCCTTCCAATCCCATTTAGTCAAACTATTAAATAAAGTCACTCAGGCTGCGAGGAACGTTTGAGATTAAAAGTAGCTTATTTTCCAACTCGAAACGGTCTAAAACCTGCTGCTGGGCTCATTACCAGCCGCGCTGCTCGTCTTCCTCTCAGGGTTTGTACTGATCTGGACGCATCGCTGCTCACCTTCAAAATCCTAAACGGCCTGATGCCTAAATACTCGGCCTTCATTAGATGCTCCAGTTTGTTGGACAGTTCTAGCGACTGAAACCGATCACCAAAGGTATCTCCAATCAAACTCCTCCTGAGCTCCGTGTAAATCCCGTAGCTAAAACTCGCCGTTACAGACAGTGGTCACTGGCTTAACCAAACACATCTCACTCTATAGGGGGACGGTGAAAATAACGCTGACAGAAGGCAGCTAAAACAACGCGGAGTTAGACAGATCTTTGTAAATACTGGAGGAAGAACGGCAAAAACCCTGATGCTAAGAGGAAAAGGCCGCCCAGCTGCTGAACACGGCTGAGCACTGCAAAAACATATCTAGATATAAGTAAAATGTTCTTAAAGTTAGTGTATTTGTCCTTGATTTGAGCAGGTAAAAAAGATTATTTGCCAATGGAACGAGTATTTTGACCCCCAAAGTAAGATAATTAGACATCCTGTACTTGAAATAAGATAATGGAGATGAGTTGTTCCTATTTTTAGTGCAAAAATCTTATTCCATTGGCAAATAATCTTATTTACCTACTCAAATCAAGGACAAATACATTCATTTTAAGAACATTTTACTTATTTTAAGTTCCGTTTTTGCAGTGAGTTTTGTGCCGTTGCAGCCACAGACACGGGCCGCAGATGCGGACACGAGTCGCCCCTAAAACACGACTCCACGCTTTGACTGGACACAATCTGACTTGACGTGTACTTCACACATTGGGATGAAGCCGCTAAATGAGAATAATGTTTACAGAATGCAATACCAAGTCTGCCATGGAGATTTGGTTTATAAAGACTAATTAATAAAATTATGTTTACATTAAAGAAAAAGGCACAAAAACGGCATACACCAAATAGCTTAGCTGTTAGAGTTAAAAAATAATAGCTGAACACCTTGTGGCCTGTGAACCTGTATGGGGGTGACTTCCTGTCAGCTGTGAATTCAACCAATATATAAAACAATGAAAGATCTTCAGGAATACCAACTGAGCCCCTTGATGGGGGATTATCAAGCCTGAGGAAGTCCTAAACAGTCTTTAAGGGCTCACTGCGACAGAATTCGGTCCTTTTGTAGGTACCGACTGAATGCCGTTGGCACCATCAGGTACCGATTCACGCCAAATCAAACGGTACCATGTTTCAGTACCTAAATGCATCACTGCACTGCAAAAACAGAACTAAAGTAAAAAAATGTCTTGAAATGAGGGTATTTGTCTTTGATTGGAGCAGGTAAATAAGATTATCTGCCAATGGAAAGAGTCATTTTACCCCTCAAATAAGATAATTAGATATAATGCACTTGAAATAAGTTGATGGACATGAGTTCTTCCTATTTTCTTATGCCATTGGCAGATTATCTTATTTACCTACTCAAATAAAGTACAAATATACTCATTTCAAGAAAAGTTTAACTTATTTTTAGTTAAGTTTAGTCTGTTTTTGCAGTGTGTGACACTGAGGAGTAGGAAAGTGGGTGATTTTCCATGCCGAGCATGAACACAGCATTTTACGCACTAGAGCGTGATGACGTCAGTAGCCGCTGGTCCAGCATGGCTGGTAGAAAAATGCGCAGTAGATTACACTCGCTGCAAAATGTGTGAGGCAACGGACAAGACCGGCGGCGGGAAAACTTCTAATCTGAGGAAACACTGCTGCCAATTCAGAGAACTTCTCGCTATATTTAGCAACTTGGCACATCCATCCAGCGACCTTCTTTCATTAAAGTGACCAGCGGTAAAATCTAGCGACTTTCTTCTCTTATTGGTGAGTTCCACTGAAAGTAACAATTGTTCTGGAGTTATTGTCTATGGAGAGGCAAACACTTCTACACGCTTCTCCAAGCACCGTCTCCCAGACAGACGGACCGCTGCCTCGTCCTGAAACCCACCTGCAGTCAGAGGGGAGAATCTCTCTGTTCCCTCACTGTAAATGTGTCCCTGATTTACAAAAGCAGGATAAAACACGTTTTTAGTATAATTCTTTTCTTCTCTGAACTGTTGCACTAAAACAATTCCCTGAATCTTAATCCCGTATTCACCTCGTTCACTCTGAGCCTCTCATAACTGTTGTTTTGGTAAAACTTTATTTTATCAAGACATTGCCTTAATTATTCTTGAGGCAATGTCTTAAAATCCAGAAATTATTTAATAAGATACATTTATAGGTCCAAGTTGAGATTTTATTGATAAACTGACATTTATTCCTGCATAAACACACAAAAGGACTGAAAATAGGTTCCGTTAAGTACCGATATCGATTCCCAGGAACCGGCTATCGGTACCGTATCGGTTTAAATATGAAAGGTACCCATCCCCAATTATCAGTTTCCAGCTGCAGCTCTGTTCCCAGACCAAAAATAAACTAATTATCACACTTCTAAATACATTTATCAGCATTTTTTGTTTTCATACAAAGAGCTAAACAACAATATAGTGGCTCCAGCCACTAAAGCTTGTTGCCTATACAATTAAAACGGAGGAAGTGGACAGATCTGCTCAGTTCACACACACACACACGTTTACTATAGGAATATATATTTAGAAGATATTCTACTTCCCAGCTCATAAGCTCAGCAGAGCCTCTGTCCCAGTAAAGGCCGTCAGTCTTGCTCAGAGGGCGACTGTGCTGCTTTGCTTTGGCCCTTCTTAGTAATCAAACATGCATTTCATCCAAATTCTCACCAATAATTTTAAATAGCAACATAGACTTCAGCTAACAGATATTCTGGAGTTTCCTTTTTCACAAAAACATCAACGAATACATTTAAAGTCGGCCAAGTACAATTTTCATCTATCCAAAAAAAGGTTAAAAAAAAAACTTCTATCCTGAAGCTGAAGACGTTTCGCTTCCCATCCAGGAAGCTTCTCAAGCGAAATGTCTTCAGCATCAGAATTGTTTTATTTTAAACCTTTCTTTTTGTTTTGGATTGATCTTGACCCGGATGCCTGAGAATCTTGACCAACAATTTTCATCTACAAAACCGGACAATCCAAATTAGGTACCGATGAATTCAAACAAAAGTAAACCAGGCATCTTAAGCTCTGGTGTTTGCCTTAAAAAGCAACCGTCTTACATCTTCATGGAAAATGTACAAAAAACAAAAGAAAGGAAAACAAACAAAACAAACCAAGATATTTAATGATAGTTATAAAATGTCAAGCTCAAAGATCAGAAATGTTTTCTTATTCACTGAAGTTTTAAACATGAATAACAAAACCAGACATTTAAGCAAGAAAACCCATGCTCAAGCAGAGCCAGACCAGGTATAAACAGATCTGGCCTCGGGACTAATAATAATAATAATAATAATAATAATAATAATAATAAGCTCCCTTCTAATAGCAAAACTAGGAAAATACGTCAACAGTTGCCAGCAACAGCCTGTGATTAAGGTGACGTTTCCTTTATTATTCTATAACATACTCTCATGTGTTAAATAACCATCCTCTTGTTACAATTGCTTTGTCTGTCCCAGGATATGTTGTTTTCCTTTAGGATCAGACAGAAAAATGTCAACGCCGTCTCTTTAAACCCATCAGAAGCAGACACCTTTTGCAGGGGAACAGATATTGGGGGACTCAATAGGACGCGCAGATAAAAAAAGAAATCCCAGATTTTCACCTGCAAGGCAGGTGTATGCATCTGGCTAAAAGCAGCGTCTTGGAGCAGAACTCTGACTAAAGGTAGATTATACAGGCTATAATAAGGTTTATGCTAAAGCTGGTTGCGCTGGTGATAACCCCGCGACAAAGACAACGGTTGTGACGCGTGCCTGTTTTCCTCTTTCCTCTCTTATTCAGCTGAGCGTCCATCGCTCTGTGACCTTTGGCGTTTTGGCCGGCGTGAGCGTCCGCTGCCGTGAGGCTCTATCCAACTGGCTAAGCATTACATTAGCACAGAAAATACTCCAGAAAGTGCGATATGAACCACACATCCCCCATATATTGTGCAGCCTTAGTTTATGCCGTCTGATCTTGATCTCTGGGTTTTACTTTTTTTGTTTTTTTCTATTTCCTTTCTCCTCTTTCATTAAATGAAGCAACTTTTCAAGCTACTGAAACTTGGCTCTCTTAGATGTAGCTTCTCCAGTTGCAGCGCAAAGTGCGACTGCTTATTCATGATCTGGTGCTAATTTGGCAACAATTTTCAATGAATTTTACTTTGATATTATCTGAACAAAACAAAGTAGGCCACACTTTTAAAATGGAGGGGGGGGGGGGGGGGGCAGGCCCTTCTACCACTGAGCTATATAATACACTGGAGTGCTAATCACCGCCTGTTTGAACAAGTCGCTTTGAAGCCACCAGCCGCCATATTGGTACTCCCTATTTCCCCCCAGTAACTAGGGAATATGTGTGCTACAGCATCGAATAACGAGGATTTTATCATGTTCAGGGGGGGCTTAAGACTTTTAAAATGTCAAATGCCATATACTTTTATGTTATGTTCTAAAAATATCAAGTACTGAGAAAGTCATGTGCTGAAATATTTTGCATTTTATTCATTTAAATATATATGTTTAACATTTATAAATATATAAATAACAATATACAAAAACATTTATTTACATATGTGTATACATATATATACATAAATACATATACACATACTTATATATACATATGTATATATTTAATATGAATAACATGTAAAATATTTCAGCACCTAATTTCCTAGTAGTTGATAGTGTTAGTACATCCACTGACTGTAGAATTACCTGTGAAACGTTTTCACTGAGCCAGAAAACTGCTTGTTGTTGCAACCAAATCCTATGGGATTCTGTGAGAGTAGGGAGTAGCAAGATGGCGGCCAGTGACTTCAGTTTTTCGGCAAAATCAGCACTCCAGTGTATTATATAGCTCAGTGCCTTCTACTGTCTCTCCTAGGGCTGGATGATAATTCAGTAACAATATATCGATCAAAAGACATATCGATAATAGAAAAAAAAAGTCACTAAAAAGGTCAATAGAATAAAAGTTTTCCTTCCTTATCCATTCTAGCCTATCATGTAGGTTAATATTACAGTTATTACATTCTTCCAACCAATCACAAACGCAGACCCAGGAACGCTCTGTCACCAAGCTCCGCCCCCTTTAGAGAGTTCAGAGAGCAAGGGTTCTTTTTTTTTTCTTTTTTTAAAACTTGTAGTTTTGGTAAAAAGTTGGTTGAATAAAAGGGTATGAATTCAGTGTTTGTGTGTTCTGTATCTAAAAATAGGTCGCTAAGCAACAGCATAAAACTGCCATGGCTGTGCTTACAATACATGAGAATTATCGATATCGATCAAAATTATTTCTATTTTATCGATATGCTTTTTTTTTTCTACATCGTCCAGCCCTAGTCTAGAAATCAAACTCCTTGTCCAGCCTGTCAGCTCCGGCATGAAAGCTCTGTAAACGCATCGTGCCTTCCTCCCTTTTAGATGGACTGAACCGTGCTCTGTGAAATGTTCAAATATTGTTTTCTAACCCAGCTTTACACCTCTCCACATTATTCCATACCCAGCTGTGCTGGTGTTTTTTTTTTTGGCCCTGACGTTGCGGTTTGCTCGCTAATGTTCAAAACGATGATTTAACAGCTTCTCGGGCCGACCGGATTTTGTTTCGAGGTATTGGAGTAAAGGGGGACGCTCAACAAATTTAGTTTGTAAAATTTTTGATACCCACGTGTCGCTCCCCCACACTTACGTCTTAAGGCCCATTCATACCCTACGTTTGGCCTACACGTCCGTATTTCTGTCTGTACGTTCTATCCGTTGACTCCTTCATACCTCCGTCCGTTGAGGTGCGCAATAACCAATATGTCCTCTAGGTGGCTGTGCTGGGCGCCAATGATTCGTCACTTATCAAACATGGCGACGGTCCAAGACGTGATTTTGTTGTATTTGCTCCGTAAGTAAACTTTTTGTTTGTCCCTGTGCCCCGGACATATATGTAGTTGCGGACGAGCTCCGCAAGTCGTTCCTCGAATCCCGCCATTGTTTAAAGCCCAGAATTACAACCTTCTTCGTTATTTTGTTGACATTTTGTACTACAAACTCAATAGCGCCCCCACCGTTTCCGATAGTATTCTCCGTATTGATCCGTTTCGTCCGTAATCGTAAGCTCCCAATTTTCGTGTCACAATACGGACGAAATCGACGGTTAGAACGTATGAAACACTCCAAACGTATCCGTCTTTTACGTGAGGTATGAATGGGCCTTTACGCACCACTTTGTATTGGCCCTCACATAAAACCCTAATCCTGACATGAACGCTTTTTGTAAAGCCGGGTTTGGACGTCCTTTTAACCAATTCTGCTGACTTCAAAATATGGAACTGTTTGGATAATCGAATTAAACTACATTAAACACAGAAAAAACTAAAACAAAAGCCTCCCTCTAGACAGAGCAAACGGACGGAGACAGTCAGAAGACCTCCTTCCTGAGCTACGTCATTAGAAACGGCCTAACTGGGGAGGTGTGAGTAACAGAGCCGGGTCAAACCTTGGATGCAGAGTCCTTGAGTTCGTTGCTACCGTCCTGTAGGGATGAATGGAGATGACAGATGAGCTGGGAGGGGGTGGGGATTTGGGAGGAGGTTGTCAGACAGCAGTAGAAAGTTGGCAGAAGAGGAAGGGGGGGGGAGACGGGGGGGGAGAGAGGGGCCGATCCAACAGCAAACGTCTCCCTTGATCTCTGACCTTCAAGGACTAAGGCTTTGACAAAGTTATCACATAGAGGAGAGTTCATAGACTCAACATGTGGAATGGCAACACTTGGAAAATAGGTAAGATCTAATAGAAAAAAAAAAAAAACCCTGAGCATTTGTGAAGTATCGCTAAGTCTTAACACTAAAACATGTCAGCGCAGCTGGTACTTCAATACTTCTAAAGTGCAGGTGCTGTGAGTAGTGGTGATGTGTGTGTGTGTGTGTGTGTGCGTATGTGCCTGTGTGCTGCTCTACTCAGTGAAATGTGCTGGACTGCATCCCTACAAAGGTAACTGCTGTTGTCACTTACAGTTCAGGAATGGGTAAGACACACGGAGCCTATTTCTCTCGTAGAAGGGCAAAACAAAGACCTATGACAAGCTTCTGAGGCTCCGGGCGGTTCGGGTCTCACCCACTCTCTCTCTCTCCCTCACACTCTCTCTGTTGGGGCAGGCTTCGTTTTTCCTTGGCTTTTTTTTTTTTTTTTTTTTTTGGCGGATTTGCAACTGCAACATTCATTCTTGATCCCGGGGCGGTCTGGCGGCTCTCTCTTCCACGTAACGCTTGCCGGGAGGTAGAGCGACGGGGCGACGAAGCCGCGGCGGTAGCTTTGCAGAGGCGAGGGCCGAGCGATGTGAAGGCTGGGCGTGGGGCCGTCTCGACTGGCGGAGGATGAGCAGGGGGGGATGACGACGAAGATGACCACGACGACGACGACTCCGGCGTAGAGGCTCTCTGGAGGCGGCGCCGGACAGGTTTGCTGGACTCCATCCATCCATCGTTGAACCGCACCGGGATGAGTGGGTGCGCCGCGGGGACGCCAAGATACTTTACATCGCTTTAAAAGGAGGAAGAGCTCACAAAAATGGAGTGGGGAGGAAAAAAAAAAACTCTTGGGAACTATTTCACCAGGTAGAACGCAGCTCTTAGCGGGGAGAGACACGTTGCCTTTGTCGACTTCTTGGCGGGGCGTGAATACTATTTAAAAAAATGCAAAAACTCCAGAGGGGTATAGAAATGTAGTAAAAAAAGAAAAAAAAAAATCTTCTCAAGGCACACTGACTGCTTTCACTTATATAAAAATAGCCTTTTTCTCCAATATGAAAATAGATAATATACATTATATTCTCTTGACTAAGTCCTTCAGGATTTCTCCCGATTCGGCAACATTTTTCGGCTCATGTCCGTGGAAAGACATCCGACTCCCATTGGGGGGGTGGGGGGGTTAGGGTTGAGACCTCCAGGTGCCAAGCCCTGCGTGCGCCCCGACTCTCCCAGGATGATCTTCAGGGGCTGCTGGAATGTGCAAGGCAGCGAATGCTCCGGCAGACAGAGAAGAAACGGGCACAGCCTTCCTCAGGCCATACTAACCTTAACCGACGAGGAGTGGGACGGGGAGGAGTGACTGTCGAGCTTTCGTCTTTTGTGATCTGCGGAGACAAAGCGGAGGGAGAAGTCGATGAGTTGTACGATTTATCGTGTTCATGGCGACGAAGAGAATCGGAAACGTTGGCGTCAAACGTGACAGACGTCAAAGTGTCGTCTACGGACACCTGGAACAGCGTCTTACCCCTCTCAGATTCGGCGGCCTCCGATCTCAGATTTGGTGACTTGAGGGTGGCGGCATTCCTCTCTCCTTTCTCCTTGCTCTTGGACTCCTTCACGGCGTCCCGCTCTCTGCCTGGCTCCGCCGGCTCCCCGTTTCCGGCTTTGGCCTTGTCGTCTTTGCTGCTCTTCTCCTCCAGCTTGACTTTCTCGCGGTCCGCCTTCGGGGTCTTCTCCTTACCCTCGCGGACCACCCGCTCCTCCTTGCCCGCTCTTTCGTCTCTCTGCTTCTCCCGGCGGTTCTCGGCCTTTGTCTCTGGAGTGCTGCCTGGCGTCTTTTCCTTCTTCTCTTTTTTCTCCTTGCCGCTCTTCTCTTTGTCATCTTTCACGGCTTTGGTGCTGAAAGCAGACGGCTCCACGGTTACCCGGAGCTGGGATACAGCCCACACTCAACCAGACGTCTGAAATTAAGACGTACCTGTTGAGAGCACCGTTGCCATTGCTGGTGGTCACTTTGCCTGATGTGCTGTTGGCTTTGTTTGCTGGCTTTGTGGTCCCCTGAGATTTCTCCTTGCCCCGATCTGAACAACAGAGGGCTGCGTTTGTTAGAAGTCAACTGGGAGGCGGATTCTCAGCAGCGACGGCTCTCTTTATGTATCAATATTCAGAGATTGAAGTAGGGCTGGGCGATAAATCGATTTAATCGATTAATTCGAATTTACAATTCTTTAAGATTTCATTTTTGGAAAATCTGGATTTTATTTTGCCAATACACTCATTGGGTTTCTATGAAGAGAACAGCATATGATGCTGAATATATGTTTAGGCAAATGTATTGTCAAAATATTGTTAAGTGGAAACTTTTTTTTAACCATAATACGAGGTACTTCATTTACTTTTTTTTTAACTTAGTTTGAAGTTCACAAGTGCAGTGAAGCCTGTTCTTAGCTCAATGTGTATACCACTAGCAGCAAATGTTTTGTTATATTTTCATTGTTTATAATGGCACTGGCTTGCCATCATTGTTTTACAGCATGTTTCACAGCTTGTTTTTAGTTGCACTTTGAATTCAGGTCAACTCCCTGACGAAATGCTTGACATAAAAGCAAGGTTTTAAAATAATTTCTTTAATTTATTTTTATGAAACAAAAAGGAGGAAGAAAAAAAATCGATTAATCGGATTTGGTATGATAAAATCAGAGATTTATTTTTTAATCCATATCGCCCAGCCCTAGATTGAAGCTCTTTTTTAAGATCAATTTAATCAGACATTAACTAAAGCCGATGGAAACCATGAGAACCCAAAAACAAAACATTTTCATAAAAAAAAAAAAAAAAAAAAAAAAACAGAGCGTGCGAAGCCGCTTTGTCAAACATCATCACCTCCATCTTCTGACGCCCCCTCCTCGGTCTTGCTGGCGTTGGCGGCAGGCTTGCCGGTGCTGCCCGGGCCGTTCTGCTGACTTGCCGGTGTGGCGCTGCGAGCCGGCTGGTCCTTGTGGTGGAACTCGTTCTCGGGGACCATGTGCACCTTCTGGCTTTTCAAGCGACCTGAATAACTGCGAGACGCACAGAGAGTTTGCACACGAGCAAAAGCAAAGGGACCCAAACCAACTTCTGAATGTCACGCAGAGCAAATCTTTCCCCTTTTCTGGCCCGGAGACGCGGCTTTCTACAATCACAGAAACACGCGGGGACCTGTTTGTTCGATTGATGCAACGCTGCAAAAAAAAAAGGGAACTTTTCTTGAAACGGGTGCTTTTGTCTTTGATCTGAGCAGGTAAATTAGATTATCTGCCATTGGGATGAGCATTTCGCCGCCTAAAACAAGATAATTAGATATACTGCACTTGAAATAAGAAGATGATGAGTTGTTAAGAAGTGCAAAAAAAACTAATCATTTGTCCTTGACTTGAACAGGCATGTTTAAACGATCTTCCATTGGAATAAGATCTTTCCACTTAAAATAGGAACAACTCATCTCATCTTATTTTTCAAGTGCACATAATCTAATTAACCTGCTCAAGGACAAATATGCTCAATTCAAGAAAAAAATTATTTACTTTTAGTTCCCTTATCTACAGAGTTAAAAACTGCTCTTCCAATTATGTAATGAAATGAAATATTACTAGTCGATCATCATGACTTGTTAACGATTCAATCAAAAGCTAGTAATCGACTGGCGATCTAGATACCTCGGTACACTGCAAAAAACGGATCTAAAAACAAGTAAAATGTTCTCAAGGTTAGTCTAGTTGTCCTTGATTTGAGCCAGTAAATAAGATTATCTGCCAATGGAATGAGTATTTTTACCCCTTAAATAAGATAATAAGACATCCTGCACTTGAAATAAGATGATGGAGATAAATTGTTCCTATTTTAAGTGGAAAAATCTCCTTCCATTGGCAAATAGTCTTATTTACCTGCTCAAATCAAGGACAAATACACTCATTTCATGAAAATTTTACTTTTTTTTTTTAGTTCTGTTTTTGCAGTGCACCTGGATTAGCAGGACCAGAGGTCAGAGGTTAACCCTGACGGGCTTTGCTCATCTCCAGGCCGGTCAGAGCTGCCTTTACTTTTACTTGAATTTCCTCATATTAAAGGCCGCCTCCAGACAGGCCTGCTGCACCAGCGGCCAAGTGTAGAAATATTTGGCTGCAGGCAGCAACAGACCCACGTTTGAATCTAAGCTGACGCTGTCGAACACATCATTTTGTTAGAAACTCAATTTGGAGACCTGAAATAACTCTCGGGTGAATCCGTTAAGCTCCAAGCATCTCGATGCGTCAAGAAAAAAGTCGCTAGCTAAGTGCTCCGCGTGGAGCTCAGCAGCACACAATGCTGTGTTACCCCATTGCTAAGGCATAGAGGTCTGGCCTCTTATCCTTCTCTTCCAGGCAGATCTTGTGGACGCGGGCCTCCAGCGCCTGGCCCAGGTTCAGGACCTTTGGGTAGCAGGGTAGGATCTTGGTGAGCACGATCAGAATGTTGCGGATGTGGGTGTAATCTCCCGTTTCCAAGCAGTGGACCGAAGCCTGGACAGAAGACGAGCAATGAGAAACGTTTATAAAAACCTTTTAAAGCGTTGATCGCCGTCAAGGTCACTGAAAAACAAAAGGCCCGCTCACTTTAGTCAGCATATAGTGCCATTTGTGGACCACGTGTCGGAAGTTCTCATAATCCAGCTGGTCTGCTTTGTTCCCGCCGTCGATGCCTGCGGCTCTGAAGATGGTCAGGAAGCCGGGGTAATTCACGCACTCCTTAAAAAGCGGCACAACGAGAGGAGACCAATCAAATACCGGCTCACAGTGACTGACATAACCGTCTGGAAGTGTGGAAAACGAGCAGACCTTCTCATAGACGGCGCGGTCGCTGTGCCACCGGGTCACCGTCTCCAGCATGCAGCAGAGGAAGCGGCCGTAGCGGTGAGACTCGTTCTCGGTGCAGCTGGCCACCGTGTAAATGATGGCGGAGAAGACCTGCGGCGCGACAACACGGCAAAGCTTTCAGAGCGGCGCCGGGCGCCTCGGATTCCGACTTTGAGCCCAGCGCTTTACAGAGGATCAGGAAGCCGCGCTCTCGCCCCCCGGTCTCTTACCCGGTCGTAGCAGAGGAGAGTGCAGAAGTTGGGCGTTTTCTGCTGGTGGACCAGCTCGACGAAGCGGGCGCAGTACACGGCGTCGATGGAGGAGAAGATGCAGCGAGGGAACAGACACAGCTGCAGGAACTTTGTTATGGTCTCGTTCTTCGTGGATTCTGACGGAAAATGTTTTTAGGTGGCGTGAGTTCACGGAGCGAGACGGACGCTGCTCCATGGCAACGTCAAGGTTTATGGTTAAATCATCAAGAGAGACTAAACAGGAGAAGAAATTCCTGTATTGTCCCACTATAGGACAATTTGTTGCTACAGTGGCAAAGAGTTACTAACCTGACTCTAGCCATATGTATGTTGCTCCACCTAGCTCCACTCACATCCATCTGGGACATCTCCATAGGAATTGCCTTTATTGAAGGCTGGGCCTTATAAAAAATCCTTGCATATGATTGGATAAGCCACTTGTCTGTCATCTTTATCGACGTGCTATTTCAACCACTCACACCGAAGCTAACCCGTGACGCTGATGAGAGCGACGCAGGAAAATACAAAACTTTTTTTCTTTTTAAATGTGTTTGCGGCTCTAGTGGCACGCGTTTTATTGACAGTGAGCTGACAGGAAGAGGGGGGAAGACAGGCGGCAAAGCGCCGCGGGTCGGAGTCGATCCCGGGCCGACCGCGTTGAGGACTAAAAGCCTCCTAATATGGTTCATGCTAACCGCGTCCGTGTCCGCTGGGGACGCGTCCCGGAAAACAAAACTTGCCAAATCCGGTCGGGAGAAGGGCGAAAAAATGGTTTCCACCAACAAAAGCCTTCAGAGCCGTTCTCTGATGTTCTTTTAATGAAACAATATTAGGTAGATTGGACAACACAGAAGAAATAGCAGCATCAATGTTAACGCTTGCTTCCTAGATGTGAGCCGCCATTGCTGTCTGAATCAAAACAGTCTTACGTCACGGTCGCTTCTCCACTACGTCACATCTATGAAACTCCAGCCCTGCGTCCTGATTGGCTGGACAATAAAATTAGTTGGAGAAATCACTCTCTATGGGAGAGGTCCCAGATGGATGTGAGTGGAGCTAGGCGGAGCGATATACAGCTGGCAAGAGTCAGGTTAAAGAGTTACAGCTTATAGTAGTGAAAAAACTAACTAATCTGATCTAAAGTTAATTCTAAACAGGATGAGCTTCATCACAAACGCCAAAGATAAAAGTAAATGCCAGAGTAAAATTATACAATTGTAGATAATATGTAATACTCAGTGAAAATAAATATATATATTTATCTATATATATATTCCAATTAACAGAGGAAAACCAACAGCCTATTTTTATGCTAAAAATCCATTTCGATCTCAAATCCTTCTGACTGATACTTACTGGTCAACAACCAGCTGTCCTTTTCCAACTTGAGACGATGCAGAACTCTTTGGACATGCTCCATCTGTTTCTTCTCCTCCTCCTGTAGTTTCTCCTGCAGGGCAGTGCAACGTTCCTTCTCCTTCTTCTTCTTATTTATGGGCTGTACATGGAAAACAACAAACACACGCTCAGATCACCTCTCCCTCTTCTCCGTTCCTTATTGGGAAAGCGCGCTAGCTAACGGCTACTTACTATCTCGGGGTTCTCCTCGATGGCCGAAATCTGGACCTTGAGCTTGTTGACCTCCCGGTCGTAGGCGGAGTGCGGCACGGCCAGATCGTACATGGTGAGAGACCAGAAGGTGGCGTAGAACTGAGGCCGCAGGTCGTCCCAGACCCGGGCCGGGTGGAGGGAGACCACGGCCTCGTGCACCGGCGTCATCACCTGCTCACACGCCGCCACGTACTTGTGCACCTTCTGCTGCTGCCGGTTGCCTTTCTCGGCTTTCTTCAGCTCGTCGTATTTGGACTGCGCAGATATAAAACGTGTCGGAATTTCAACGGATGGAAAAGAGGGCGGGGCCCGCGGAGGCCGAGCGGACGCAGCTGATAACCCACTCACCAAAATCTGATGCGCGTACATGGGGCGCGACAGGAAGAAGGCGGCGTCGTGCGGGGTGTGAAACTGGTTACAGAGGATGTCGATGGAGGGAACCCGCTTAATGTAGTCCTCCGTGCTGAGGTTGGACGCTAAGAAGCCTCCGAACTGCAGCAGCGTGTCGTGACACTGCGGAGACAAAAAAAACGCGTTCCTCAACGACCGCCGCTGTTAAGGCGCCAGACTCAAAAAGGCCTTTCTGTGTTTACCGGAGGAAATAAAACCAGTCCCCAAGGTGCAAACCTGGTCATAGAGGTGTCCCACGAGTTTAAGATGCTTCTCTCCTCCCTCCAGGAAGACTACTCCGTTCCGCTGCTGGGCCATGAGCAAACACAGCGGCAGCGCCAGTTCGTGGTCCAGCAGGGCGTCCTTCAGGCGCTGAGACGATTTCTTCGTGTTCCTTATCTGGCCGAAGTAGCCTCCCTGTGGACGCACACATTGATGAATGCGGACACACACACAGATAATATTATAGACTTTATTTAAAGGAGAGAATCAGGCGATCCGCGTGTAGCTTAGCTGGCTGTTCGTACCTCTGCCTTGAGCTGCTCTCCTCCCGTCATGGCCTCCAGCTGTTCTGACGTCATTTCGTCTGTGATCTCGATGCCCGCCATTTTCTGCACCACCTCCTTCAGGATCAGCAGGTCAAAGCTGCCAAAAAACAAAAGCCGTCCGGCGAACGTTAAGTCTGAATAGCAGCTTTAGAGTCTTAGATACCAACACCCGGGACCCAGGAGTCTTTTTAATGTGACGACAACAAAACCCCAACGATGGAAGAAATCAGGAAATGCCTACTACTGTGGTTACATCCACACACTTCGATGTTTTAATTGTCTTTTTTTTTTTTGGTGACAGACCAACACTAAGCGTTAGAGTAAAGGTTACCTGAAAAGCTTACGCATTCTGCCCTCTTGTGTCACTACCTTGCAGAACTACCTTTCAATGCCATCACAGTTTGTCTGTTCCTCTCTGCAGAACAGTATTAATCTCAGTCAGACTGAACTAGGGCTGAACGATTTTGGAAAAAAAATTTAATTGCGTTTTTTTTATCTTAATATTGCAATTTAATGCGATTACAGTTGAATTTATCATGTCTTTTTAAACATATACAAACAACAAATCAATCCGTTTCATCGCTGTGCAGATCAGGTGCTAAAAGAGCCGCTGCGTCTCAACTCGCAGCAGAAATTATCGCGTTCTGACCATGATAAATTTCAACCAAAATTGCAATTTGATTTTTACTTTTCTCTGCATCCACCACAAGCAAAAAAAATGGTCTCTAGATAAAGATGTTTGTAAACAAGCACTATTTAAAACAAGAACTTTTAATGTTTTTATTAACCAGACGATTGTTCAAGAGAACAGCTTTTAATTTATTTGGACATCAATCCTTATTGAACATAAAGTGCAACCAACAAGCAAGTCTATGTATTAAACTGATTGACCAGAACTTAATGCTGTGGTGAGGATCCTGAAAGTTTCTGGTATTATATAAACTCTAAAACAAGTAATAAGTGTCGAAGAAAGACTCAGAATAAAGCATAAATTTACTTTTTTTGAGTGTCTTACAACAAACTGAAGAGGACTTCTTACAGCTCCCCTCCAACAATGTTTTTCTTTATGCTACTTTTTCACAAACACTTAATTCAAACTCAACCTTTTATTCAACTTTTTACCAAAACTGCAATTTTTTTTTTAAAATAACCCATGCTAGCTGAACTCTTAGAAGGGGGCGGAGCATTACCGGGTCTAAGTTTCTGATTGGCTGGGAGGATGTAAAGACTGTAGTATTAACCCTGGCTAGAATGCAAAGCGAATGAAAACTGGTCTTCCACTGAACCTTTTATTGACCCTTTTTCTTCGTAGCGCAGCACACCTCTACGATCCGTTTATATTGTTATTGAATTATGGTCCAGCCCTAGCTTTAGCCCACAGGTTTCTTGGCTACTTCTCAGATGAATGCTCTCCGCATGCAGCCCATCAGCTCAGGTGGACTCAGCCACGTCTCGTTAGTTGTGCCGCACGCTTTCCGTTTTCAGGCGACGGATCGAACAGAGCTCTGAGGAATGATTCAAAGCCTGGGACATTGTTTTATAAGCTAACTCTTCATCCCTCACCTGTCTGATGTCTCCCTGGTCTTCATGATGGGTTCTGTCCACTAATGTTTCTCTAACAAAGCTACACACAGGTCAACTCTATTTACTAATTAGGGGAGTTATAAAGGCAATTGATTATATCTGGGAAATATGGGTGGATGTATATTTTAAAATGTTTTCATTTTTTTCCCCTTTACCTTCACAATAATTAAGCATTTTTTGTTTGTCTGCACCATAAAATCCCAATAAAGAAATCGAAGCCTTATGTTTGCATCGTGACAAAATGTGCTTAAACTGCAGCATTTGATCCTTTTTTTTTTTTACCTTTTCCCTGCTTTCAGCTGGTTGGTGACATACTGCAGGAGGCCGGCCAACTCAATTGGGTATTTTCTGAACACGGCTCCACACAGACTTGCCAGACCTGACGCGCAAAACACATTTGAGTTATATACACGTCACTAAATGTCAAAAAGCTCTCTCTCTCTTGTGTGTCCGTGGAACTAATCAGTGACAAGACGCCTACTCTGGAGCCACGAGGATAGGGTAGTGTCGTCATGCTTCATCTTCTCCTTCTCGGGATTGGCCAGCGCTTCGATGATGCAATCTGAAGCCGAGGTTAAGGGGAACAACGCGGGAATGCGACTCTTTTACGCTCGCTGGAAACACGCCGACACAAGCGTTTACGGGCAAAAAGCAGAGGATACAGGCCAGGACGTCGTAGTTGAGAGACGTGAGGTATTTTAATGAGTCCACCACCGGTCCAATGAGGTTGTCGTACCACTGGATCTGAGACAACATCTGACAGACAAGATACAGGAGATTTAGGGCAAACAAACTGATACCATCAGGTTCCTTTAAATCACCTAAAAACATTATTGAAGTAGTCACGGATGTAAACTAAAAATCAACCCTGCACTGCAAAAAGGGAACTAAAAGTAAGTAAAGTTTTCTTGAAATTAGAGTATTCTTCCTTGATTTGAGCAGCTAAATAAGACTATTTGCCAATGGAATAAGTATTCTTAACCCTAAAATAAGATTATTAGCTATTCTGCACTCGAAATAAGGTGGTGGAGATGAATTGTTATTATTTTAAGTGCAAAAATCTTATTCCATTGGCAAATAGTCTTATTTAGCTGCTCAAATCAAGGAAAAATACTCTAATTTCAAGAAAACTTTACTTATTTTTAGTTCCCTTTTTACAGTGTGATTTGTGTCAACCAAGCAAATAAGTGGTCAAGCTATTCCTTGTGGCTTTTTATATTTAGAACATGCCATAATCTAACATTTCCATATTATAGTTGCTCACTTCAGAGCTGCTAAAAGCAAAGACAAATAGCATTACTTTGCTCGCGTTGAACCAAGTGCAATGGGTTTAAATAGCTAATCTTTCCAAGGGAAAATTTCACATTGATTAATGGAAGCGTGATCTGCACTCAGGCAGATTTGCATGTCTGGACTGTAGCCACGAGTTAGACAAACATTAATAATTATATCAGCCTTTATGGCGCGAGAAATCTGTGCTGTATGTTAAAATAGACTTCTTAGAAATGCCTTTGTTCCAACACAAATGTGGGATTAGTTTGGCTTTCACAGTTTGTCCACACGGTTCAAATGAGAACAATAATCGCAAAGTCTACGTACGTAATCAAAGAGGATGGTGGGATTGCTGTGGCTCAGTTTGCCGATCTGCCTTCCAGACTGCTTTATGTTCTCTTTGGTCAAGCGTCTGGGGGAGGGAAAAGGCGGAAAGAGGGAAAAGGCGGAAAACAACCACAGATTTCAACGTTAATATACAACAAAGGTGTGATACTTCTTGAAGGCAAAAAAAGAGTCTGAGAATACAGGCACAGCTCAGTAAATCACAGTATGCGACACGACGAGGCTCATTTATCAGATTTATAGCAGCTTTTAAAAACCACACCCTTTCAAGCAGCTACTGAACATAAATTAAGCCCCTCGTGTATTTAATGTTGTGTTTTCATCAGCTGTAAGCAGAAAAACATCACAATTAACAGAAATAAAGGCTTAAAGTCATCGGTCTGTGTGTAATTAATCTATATAGTGATTCACTTATTGAATCTAGTTACTGACATAAATTAACTTTTCGAATGTGAAGCACAAGCAATTATGCAGCGATAACAAAATATTTACATAGCAACTTTGCACTAATTAATCCAAGCTAAACCAAAACTACTTTGATCTGAGAGAGTTCTGGCTAGACCGTAATAGAAAGAAATCATCTGCAAGTATTTAAACCACTCAAAACTAGCATCACTAAAAGATGAATAAAAATGGAGCTTCATTTTCTTTTGTTGTAAGACAACAACGCGCACATTAAAGATGAGGACTGAATCACTAGTTCTGGATCCTGGATGGGGGGGAAAATAAAAAACAGATAGAAAATAAGCTTCTTACTTCATAATGTATTTGGCCCTCTCCACAGACTGGGCTTTTACTTTAACCAACAGAGGATGGCCAGAATAGGTCTCATTCTTCCACTGCCCGTATAGCCGGTACCTTAGAGCACAAACACATGGTTAGAAATAATAATAATAATAATAATAATAATAATAATAATAATAATAATAATAATAATAATATCGGACATTATTAATGAGATTAAAAAACATTGGTGTGGCTATAGTGAAACTGCACTTGCTTTCTGGTTAACAGGCTATATTGGTAATTTATTTATGTCTTATAAAAGTATTCACACCCTTTGAACCTTTTAATATTTTATCAAAAGGGGATTTTTAGCAGACAGACCAACACAAGTAGTGCATATTGTTCTCTGAATGACATTCTTTTAACCACAGATTCTGGTCACTGTGTTATTTTAATATTGTTTGAACTCACTGCCGCTTTCGACACACATGTTTGATTTTCATCTGACCGTCCGATTCCTGATCGGGAGGTGGTGGTGAGAAGCTGATTGCCCCTCGTTACCCCCCAGGATACGACACGACGCACGATCAAGCGGAATATCGGCCCGATCCAAAAAAATTCTCACCCGACTTAAGAATCGGCCCGAAAAGGACAAAAACTTTTACGGTGTACGCCCGGCTTTACATGTGGAGTAGCTCAAGGCTCCATACTCTGACCTCCTCTCCTTTTGCTACATTTACTTCCTATTGGCTCAATTCTCTATTAATATGGTACTGCCTCTAATTTCTATGCTGATAACAGCCAAATGTCGCTGAAGTCAAAGCATGAAAGGATGTCGTGTTTTTTTTTTTTGCATTTTAATGAACAAAAAAATTTTTTATTAAATGATGTATTGTTGTTTAAGCCCTGCGATGTTTCTGATGCCATTTCTGTTTCCATGCTGATGTGGGTCCTTTAACAGAATATTTGACTCAGACATAGGGCTGGGTGATAAATCGATTAACTCAAATTTGCAATTTATAAAGATTTATTTATATATATATATATATATATATATATATATATATATATATATATATATATATATATATATATATATATATATATATATATATATATATATATATATATTTTTTTTGGTAAAAACTTGCAATGTTGAATATATGTTTAGGAAAACATTGTGGAAATACTCTAAAGAGGAAATGTATTTACTGTAAGATGAGGGTTTCCGCTACATGTACTTGAATGTAACGCACACATTAAATCCATAATTAATTATTGGACAAAGTTGGACCGTTTCTTTCACATCATCTTGAAATTCTAATTTATGCTTTTATCGCGACTCATTTTGATTACTGTGATGACTCTTATGTTGGGCTGAGCCCGTTTTAAATTAATTACTTTAGCTGGTACAAAACGCTGCTCCACGCCTTTTAACGGATACGAACAAACGACAACATAACACTCCTGTTTCGCTGCGGGCGCGCTCTCTTTTGGAACGACAGGGAGGGTCTTGACCTACCTGTGCTGGTAGGGAAAGAGTTTAAACAGGCCCCACAGTTCCTCAGACATGCAGGCGTTGCACTCCATTAAAGAGAGAGAGGGCAGCAGCACCTGATCTGCGATGCTCAGGAAACAGCTCAACAGTATTTCCTGAACGAAAGAGTTTTTCCAATATTTACAGATTCATACCAAACAGGTTTAAGTTGGCAATTTCAAGTTGGAGGTTTTTTTTTTAGTCTTACGCTTACCAGCCTGTCTTTCATTTCAGGTCTGCCATCAGTTTGATACTGTGAAGCAGAAAAAAAACAACAACTGTGGGTCAGAACAAGAATAGCGCAGCGGTTCGGACGCGACAGCGCAGAAGGATGTAGTTCCACCTCTTTCATGAAGGCCTTGCCCAGGCGCACGATCTTGGCAAAGAGGACGGGGTCGTGGGAGAGGTGAGGGCCCAGGTAGCAGAGCATGCTGAACGTATCCTTCCGCAGATCCTCAAAGCTCTCCGTGGGCTGAGGAGCCCGCTTGTTCTTCAGGGGCTGCATCGCACAGCCCTTTGCTCCCTTCGGAACGCCGGCTCTGTAATGAACACAGCATTACGTCAGGTTTTTTTTTAGCAGGGACTATTAGTTTTGAAGACCTCAAATTGCATGTTTTGTATTTTTTTTGTGTCACTACCTTCTGTAAAGAGGCTCCACGGTCAGGTGTACAAGTTGGCAAAGCGCCAGCGCGATGGCCTTGTGAGACGTGGCATAAAAAGAAGGCATCTGGTCCATAATGCTCTGGGCATGGTGCCAGTCTCCAATCCTGAGCAGTGCCTCCAAAAGGCCGAGCTTCTGGTTGTCAGGTGGCTGTGGGTAGAAAGAAGACATCGGCCAGTCAAAGGATGAAACAAAAACAAAACGAGCAGCGACAAAAGCCGACACTAAAGATGTCACGCTGCTGTGATGCAATATTCAAACTCCCCCGGCTGGTAAATCCTACGGCTCTGTACTCCGCTGAGCAGAACGGAGTACAGAGCGCCAACGCATAGAAGCAGGATGCCTCGTTATCCAACCTGACTGACGGCATTTCCCGAAAACAGGTCTGACGTTACACGCAGTGAGTGTCAAAGAGAATGACCTTTTCGTTCTTCTCCTCTTCCTTCTCCTTCTCCTTCTCCTTGTCCTCGCTCTTCTCTGAGGGAAGCAAGACTGTAACCAGCTTGCGAGCGATCTGCTTGGCCTCTGAAATCTCTCGCTTGTGCTCCTCCACGATGGTGGCATCTACTGGCATAAGCTGGAATTGGAGAGAGAGAGAGAGAGAAATATATATCACCTTAGAGGTGCCTATAAAATAGGGCTGGACAATAATTCAATATATTATATATATCGATCGATAGACGTATATCGATGATAGGAAAAATAGTCAATAAAAAGTTCAATAAAATAACAGTTTTCCCTTCTTTTGCATTCTAGCCATGTAGGTTAATACTACAGCCATTACATCCTCCCAACCAATCACAACGCAGACCCAGGAACGATCCTTCACTAAGCTCCGCCCCCTCCAAAGAGTTCAGAGAGCACGGGTTATTTTTTTGTTTTTTAAAAACTTGCAGTTTTGGCAAAAAGTTGGTTGAATAAAGAGTTGAGTTTAAATTCAGTGTTTGTGAGTTCTTTATCTAAAAATAGGTCGCTAAGCAACAGCATAAAACAGCCAGGGCTGCGCTTACAAGCATACATTTTGAATTTGTTGATAATTATTGATATCGAACGATATGATTTTTATTATATATTCTATTTTATTATCGTTCAGCCCTACTATAAAAAAATAAAGGAGCTAGAAAGCAGTGAAGCGATCTCAACGATTGGTGCGTTGCAGGGCGTTTCCTTACATGTACATAGAGATCCTCCAGCTCTACTAGGTTGTGGTGCAGGAGAGCAGCAGCAATGTGGTAAAGTGACTTTGGGGTTTCCTCGTTGGGCTCCTGGAAAAAAAATAGAAAAAGAAACAATGTCAGTACATTATTTATACAAAACATGCAAACGTAATCAGTTTTCAAATCCGGTGGTTTCGTTTAACCCAAGCTGAGCCTCTCAGCCTTTCTACTTTGTTATGAAGGTGAATCCCAATATATTTTAATATGTTTTGTTTATTTATTTTAAATCTGAGTAGTACAGCTAACCACAAACCACATTTCAGTTCTTCTTAAAAACGATATTACAAAAGATCCCCCCCCCCCCCCCATCAAAAGAAAGGCCACTAAAGTTGTCAGAGTGACGTTCTCCAAGCATAACACAGGAACGTTGAGTGGAGGGAAAATGTGTGCTACGCCAAGCCGTACTGATGCAGGCATTTGTGCCAAAGGAGACCCGAACAAGTAAAGAGTGTATATTCTGTAAAGTATATGCACATATTACTCAGTAGGCTGACCCTTCAGTCATAAAAATCCCTCCTTTAAACATCCCTCATCTAATATCCTCATCTTCCAAAAAATTTAATTTAGGGTTTTTCGTTAGCTGTAAGCCAGGCATGTCCAAAGTGCGGCCCGGGGGCTATTTGTGGCCCCTGTACAGATTTTGGGTGGCCCCACAACTGTATTCCAAGAATGATTTGGTCCACCAACACAGATGGTTGATGCAGATGGAAGCTTTTAGTTTTTAATTCAGGCAAATTGTGACAGAAAAGTTAAAATCCTGCAGTTTAAAATGTTAAGCACAACACAAAGTATTCATCTTTTAATAAACACACTTTTAACCTTCTCTTTAATTTCATAGTAACATCTATCCAATAACATTTAATTACTCAAATGCAGACTTTGGTGCATTAAAATCTGCTTTGAATTCAATTATTAAAACTGGCTAAGAACAGCAAGTGTTTTCAAAGAACAACTGACCAAAATACTGCTGTTATATTGCTAGACCTAAAAGAGTTCAGTTTATTGCTGTTAAAGAGTCAAATTAAATTATTCTAAATAATGGATGACCATCTTTTAATATGACAAATGAGGAAAACCACTTATTCAACCTTCGGATCTACAATGATTTAAACATTCATTTCCTGCAAAAATTCTAACTAACATGTATTTAAAATGAAACTAAAAAAATTGGTTAAAACATTGTATTCATCTTTTGGCCCTCAAGTTCCTTTGACAATTTTGGCCCATGTACTGAAAAGTTTGGACACCCCTGCTGTAAGCCATAACCAAAAAGAACAAGCATTAAACAACCCTAACCCTAAAAAACATCACTTTTTGTACAATGAAGCGTTTCAGAGGTTTTGCTTTTGGAATTGAATCAAGATTACCTGTAATTAACTAAAACTTCAGTGTCACATCACTGAAACACTGGAGCTGTTTTGTACGCTCACCTGGTAGAACTTGAACTTGAAGCCCAGAATATGGCAAATGGTGATTGGCTCACACATGTAGGACTTGATGAGGGACAGGAAGAACTCGTCCTGGTCGGACCGGCTCTCGTACACCTCCAAGATGATGTCCAACACACGATTAGGGTCTAAGTTGAAGCAGCCTGCGGCCAAAACACAAACATTTAGAAAGAGCAAAGACACTTCAAAACAACTGAAGTTATGAGAAAAACAATAAATAAAAGGTTCAAATTAAGCTTAACCAACATTTCCAGTTATCAGACTACTTCAAATCAAGCATTTTAACAATACAGGCTACTATTAACATTTAAAGAGGTTACTGCATATACTAGAGCCCGCTGTATGGTAAAATCACCAGGAAATGCTTCGTTTTCTATTTATTCTGTATTTTTCATATAAAAACACGTCAGACTGTTAGGTGGCAGGTCTGCATTCGCACCGATGAGGGACTTTATACTCTCCAGGACGAGGTTGCTGGTGATGTTGCCTGACAGGTCTTGGCCGAGCTCAGTGATCAGTTTGGCGTAGCCCTCGTTCTCCTCCCGTAGCAAGTTAAACTTCTGCTGTTTGTAACTGAAACGAAGAAAAAAATAAAATTAAATAAAAAGGTCAGGTTGTGGATGAGCATCGCACAGGCCGAGAGGCGGGCTCGTACTTACAATAGTTTAGTCTTGATCTTTACTATCTTCTGATTGAACTGATGAGCTTGTTTAATCAGTCCAAGGGATTCCAGGGTTTCGGGGTCCAGCCTTTCTTTCAGGATGACCTCTGGTACAAAAGACTGACATAAAAAAACAGGATGGTAAGTCGATAATAGTTAGCACTAGAAGATTAAAAAAAAACATTTTAACATAAACTATATTAAAAGAAAATGACCTTCATATATAAACATTGTCTCAGTATAAGAAGCAACCAGAAGAACATAATTAGATGTAGATTAAAAAACTCTTACCAAACAGGCTCCCACTAGATGAGTATAATGGTCCCGTTTGTTCTTTTCTTCTAGTGCGCCAGTTTCTAAATCTGACGTAAAAAAAAAAAAAAGAGTGGAGAATCATGACACACGCATCCATCTCTCTTATATTATTGGATTTCAGAGCTATTATTCCAAACGGTAAAATGTACCTAGTATACAGAACACATCTGCTAAAATCGATGGCAAGTCGTCTCTGAGTTCCTTGAAAACAAAACGAAAGACATAAACAGGTGAAAGGGTGCAGCAAAAGCCAATATGAACCAACAAAATCAACAAAAACGTAAATGTTGCGTAATTATTTTTCTATTCAGCCACCAAAAATGGTGAAAAGCTCGAGTATAGCTGGGATTAGTTCATTAAATCTCATTAAATGACAAAAGGAATCTGAAACTGTTATGGTTCTGATTTAAAAAAAATAGATTTAACAAAAATAAATAAATAAATAAATAAATAAAAGAAATTCTTACCATCATTTCCCCGAGGACAGAGGACACCAGATCAATTTTCAGGTTACCCTCGACAACCTGCGAGCAGATCTCATAAAGGGCGGCCTGGATATCTGAAAAGGCAACAGGCAGCACGTTTCAGCCAAGACCCGCATAAGAAAACTGATGAGGAGGCGGATCTGCACGGCTCAAACGTTAAGAAACAACGTGGTAGACAACTTTTTGGTTCTTTAAAAATCTACTTTTGAACTACATGTGTTCACATTGAGGCCTTTTTAACGTACAAAGACCTCTCCAAACGTTGCAGAGGTGGTGAAAAAGAAGTTAGTGAAATAAAATCAAAGTGGAAGTCTGAACTCAACGCGACGAAGAGCAGAGCTGCAACACGAATGCCTTCTTCTGAACAACTGGTGTTAAAACAGGGCTGCTGTTTCGGTGCGTTCACACCAAATGCAGTCTAATTGTACTATCTAAACGTGAAACACACAAAAAAAAAATAAAAAAATCTGCATCCACCGCGAGTTCCTTTGCTCTCACTTGGATCTGTTGGGCCTCATCGCGCCGATCAAACGCCGCCGCCTCAACATGGGGATAATTTTAAAATAATCACTTACTCAACATGCCTGGATCATGTTAGTTGGGAAGTGAGTTTTTAACCGCTTCTAGGTGGAACTGGTTTTGGTTTTCTATGGCTCGAGAACAAGCGTCGTGTCACATTTGAAAACATCAGAACCGTAAATGTTTGACCCTCCTCCGGTTGCAATCTGCATTTTGCAGCACGAGGGAAACATTACTGTATCTGAGCATCGCTGCAATCAGGCTTTCTAAAACCGTCCAGCCTGAGAATTTGAATATGGCTGCACAATATTAGGAGGTCAAATTCAATACTACTCTGAATCTTAATGCTTTGGTCACAAACGCCTAAACGAACTGTGGGTGACAAAGGAGGTGAAAATCCAACTAGCTAAATATATTAGTTACATTCGCCGAGTGTGAACGCAAGCCCCTTGACATAACTTAACAAATATAGCATTCAAACAGGAGACAGTGGCCAAACTGGGTTTGAAAAGATGAGTTTGACTCAGTAAACTAGGCACCAGTATTTCAAAAACTGGTCAAAAACAGTAGTCTGTGTTTGGGAGCGCTCCTGAAGTCCTGCCCAGCAGCGCTGCCTGGGGGACATAAACGGCGTGTTTCATGCGTAGTTTATTAGAACAAAGTGGTGCCAGTAAAAGAGCAACACAGGTGGCCGGCGTAGCTCGAAAAGGCGCTCCGACCCACATATTTATGAGCTATAAAAGAAAAACAACAAAAGCCAGTGATGATCTGACCTTTTAATCGTTAGGGTTCACTTAAATTGAGTTTAAAGAGGCGATCTCTGACCCGGGGCCATTTACTGCGTTACCGTTCCTCGTCTTTCTGCCAACCTACTAATAAGTGAACAAAATTTACAACTGATTAAAAAGAAAAACTGATTAAAACCAAGACACTTTGTAGTTTAAGTGTTAGGGAGGCTCATGAGCTTTTGATTGGCTCAAAATCCAGGGATGAAGTGCTGAGCTAGCGCTAACAGCAGCTCAGCACAGGAACCGGCGTGGTGTGACACCCTCAGAGCTAGCCGCCGCTCCTGCAGAGAACTGCTGGTCCCGGAGAGGAAGGAGAACCGATACCAAGATGTTTCATTCACCTTGAGCCAACTTTGAACTTTCCGCCGCCGTATCTAAAGCGGCGTTTCGTCATTTCGAAAGATGAGTGAGTGTACTTGTTTGTCTATCGTTTTGTGGACCAAAACTTGACAGCAGACCGACGTTGTGAGGACATTTTCCAAGGTCCACACAAGGCAAATCGGGCTAATGCGTTTGTTTGGGTGGGAATTGAGTTTTGGTTAAATTTAGGGTTGGGTATGTACCTGGGTTAGGTTCAGGGTTAGGGCATAGAAAATGATAGCGTGTGTGTGTGTGTGTGTGTGTGTGTGTGTGCAGTCTTGCATTGACAATTATGAGCCAACTTACCTTTAATTTCATTTCCATGATCGGTTTTCTCTGTCAGCTCCTTGCAGAGTTGCACGCTGGAAGTACAACAAACAGAGTCAGATCGCTTTGTCCTGCTTAACACGAGAGAAGATCATCTTTAGCAGCTCAATAAACGGATCAATTTAACGCGACATAGTTTGACACAGGCTACGTCTCAATTTGCTCTGTAAGCCTAATACTAACCGACCCAGAATGCACCGGGATAGGCTGGGCACTCCCGGAACCTCGCGATTGGTGAAAGCAGGTAAAATTGAATAGCGCCATTGCCCGTTTCAGCAATAAGAAAGGCGTTAAATGTTAATTTTTTTTTTTTTTTTTTTTTTTACATTCCCATCTTGTGGTTGGACTTAATGCCTTTGCAGCAGGAGGCTTCTGGGAGTGAAAACACTGGTATAGACACGTAGTTTATATGTTCACAAAAGTTACAAATCTTTACCAACGTTAAGCATTGTAGGGTCGGTGAACTCGCACATATCAGCCAGTCTTCCTCGAACCTCTACGTAGATGAATCCAGAAATCTGTATCAAATCTAATTGAGACAAGTGGTGAAACCGATCAGCGCCTAGCTCTACGTTTTATGTAGACGGAGGGCGACGTAGCTCTAGCTTGGCTTTTGTTTCGTCTCGGTGAAGCACCGTTTGGTGACTAAAGGCAACTAAACAAATGCAAATTATCATTTTGGAGCGGCTCTGGAGCAGAACAGACATTTGAATGCTCTCTACAGCCTTTCAGGAAAGCAGTTTCCACCAAGTCAAGCGTGACGGCGGCGTATAGACGGCTACGCAACGGTGGCTCAAAATTCTAATGACAACGATTAGAAACTAAATGACTATAAAACCAGGCGTGGGCGGCCTAAACTTTAACCCAGATATTTTTTTTTTGCAATCAAAGTGAAAAATTAACACAGAAAGTAATTTGAAAGTAATGAATGAAGCATTCTGCAAAAGGGACGCTTTGCTCTAAACCAGTTTGCATTCAACGGGGGAGTCTCATACCTGCTTTGACAGGTAAAAAGTTATTTATTTTAAAGCAATCTATCCCATTCTGCTCATAGTTTAAAAGGTAAGGAAATGTGGATACCGGGAGGTCAATCGAGGTTACTTTGATCAGGGTATGTCGTACTTTTACTGCCATCACCCCAACATGAATGTTAACTCCAGCGTTGATGTTTCCAACAGAAATGAATGGCGCTGCTTTGCTGCTCGCTCTTGTTTGCTACTTCTTGTATTTAGAATTAAGTCAGACTATCCATGCTACGCCAGCGATGGCCTCCAAGTAGGGTACAGATGTAGTGACCCACCTCCCAGCCCTCTCAGTAGTTGGCTAACATGTTGCTTTTCAAGATGTTTTGATTGGTTGAATTGTACGCTTGACAAATCAAGACAGGAATAACAGAAAATTGGACAAGGAGGTAAAAAAAGAAAAAAGAAAAACAAATAACAGCTTCCAGACCAGGACGCGATAAAATTCAGATTACACATTATCCGGTGTAAATATCACCTGATACGTGAGATTTACAGTGCGAGGAATGACTGTGATTTCGATCGGCACCATGCTGCTCCCCACTGCCCACCGCCACGCGTACATTCTCTAGACTTAGACAACTTTATTTGTCATTTTGTATGCACAGAGTGCGTACAGAACGAAATTTCGTTTGCATACAGCTTGAAAAATCACAGGATAAGGTGCAGCGGTGATTTACGTAAACAACTGAAATGTAAACAATGCAGGGGAAATAGACAGTGTGCGATTCCACAGCGTACAGGTGAGTATTATTAAAAACTGTGTAGTCTACGAATGTGGTGCAGAGTCCAATTGTGCCTTTGGTTGCCTCTACCTATAGGGAAACTAAATTACCTATATAAAATTAAATTAGGTGAGATCTGAACAATCTCATTGCCACTCCTCTCTACAATTACAGCCTCATAACACAAAGAAGGCGTTGCCATCACCTTCATTTTCCCGGGTTAGGGTCAGCCACTGCAGGAGTGAGCGTTAAGCTTTCTTAAGAGATTCAGTCTTTTTTGTTTGCCGCAGACCATCTCGGGTGGACTGCTATTATGGTTCATAATAACAATCAAAATCACAAACAGGGAAAAATGAATGCTCCCTTTTCTTCATTTGTGGCTTGCTGCTAATATGACATTTTACAGCTCTTCACTCACTGTTCTCTCTAATCAAGGATGCATTAGGGTAACAGAGGCTTCCTTGAAGGTAATATTGCAATAATAATATTAATAGTTGAAATTATGCAACACAAATATCTGCTATTGCGCGTCAGCCACACACACACACACACACACAAGCTTGTAGCACCACTGGGTTTTAGCTTTAGCACTGCGGCCCTTTCGCACATAAGCAGGGCCTGCGGTCACTGACTGCAGGAATAACTGTGACAGCTCATGAATGATGGCCGGGCTCTTAAAAAAGCTGCCATATCTCCATTTGTGCCTAGCACTTCTCTCGTTGTGTGAAAGCGTCCGTCTGCCCCCCCGAGTTTAGATTCGCCATTTTTTTTTTTTTTTAAACAAGGCACGGTCCTCTTGAAAGGTAAAACCGGCTGGGCATTGTGAAGTTTGATGCTAGCTGTAGATGTGCCGTCGGCAAGAACCGCGAAATCTAAACACCCCCCAAAGCTAGCTTCCACGGTCAATCGGTTGTTTTGGTTGGAAAAATGCATCTGAGCCGAGATGCTAATTTGAAATGCTAATGAAGAGCAGCGGCGGCGACTCAGACCGCAATGTTATCAGCTCCGTGGCACCAGTCCTGCTTCTCCTCCACTGGTCCATGTATTTGAAAAAAAAAAAGCTGCGTAGGCAACATTAATTTGCAAATAACCATTTAGATTTCAGATAATTGGGCGTTAAGTTAAGCGCTTCCCGTCGGAGCTAGCGTCCCTGCTAGCTGGCTGTAGCATTAAGCTCCGTTGTTTCCCTCCACATGATTTATCAGGATTTCGGTTGCCTGACAACTTTGTACCCCCCACCGACTGCTTATTACTCGTCTGTAGGACGTTAATGGTACACAGCTCGCTGGAAGTTGCCTCTATTTTTCATTTAGTTACCAACTATTGCTCAGATAAATGTAGCTTTAGAGTAAGCTAGGTGTTTTTTTTCCTAAACTAGCTTAGGTGCGTGTTTACAAATTTAGCTAGGCTGTTAGCAAACAGATACGGTTAGCTTTCTAGCTAACGACAAATGTCAAACATTTTTTAAAAAAAACTGAGCTCGATCAATATATTTTTGCACGGAACCTATAATTTACGCATCCATTTTCATTGCAGCGATGCAACTTAGGCCACTTTAACTGTTTGCTAACCTCGATCGCTGGAGCTAGCTCCCTGCAAACACTGGCCGTTAGGGCGTTTCGATGCTAGCTGCCTTATTGTTTTGTTTTACAGAGAAGGAACCCCCCCCATCTAACCTACGGGGATTTATTGAGGCTCAGATGTACTCACAACTCGTGCTTTCCTGATTTTTCCCAGTTTTTGATCCATTCACCGGGGAGGATAAGTGTCGCCATCTTCCATACACACTGCCCGGATGTCTAGTTGAGCATCATGGCAAACAGCACAGGGTCAAATGTGCTGCTTAGCCGCCGCTGCTAGCTCGCTGCTGCATGGTGGGAATGTGAGAGAAGCGTCAGCGCTAAACTCAATGCTCTGAACAAGCACGGTACAAAAAGTTGTCTTTTACTTTAAAATCGCAGCTGATGGCATTTTATATATATATATATATATATATATATATATATATATATATATATATATATATATATATATATTTTTTTAAGTTTAGTAAAGTAAGAAAAAAGGCTTAGAGAAATCAACTTTTCCTAATTCCCAACACTTTCTTGGGCAGTGATAATGAAGAAATGTTCACATTTATGACATTTAAAATAAAATTACATATTTGTCAGAAAAGGCACCATGTAGCTAAAATTTACAACACGTGTACATTAAAAAATATATTGTATAAGTAATTGGAACTGCCTCAGGGGCCTTAGTTGTCAGGAAGGCCCAAAAGTGCACTTGAGGTTCATGTCGGACAGATTTACAAATATGTATCAATTGTATGCATACAAACAAAAAAAAAAAAACAACAAAAATAACTTTAAAATCTGAAAGTATGCAAACAGAATTTTTTCTCCATGGTAATCTAATCATGTCTGCTGTTTGTAATCATCCCAGGGTCATGTTATTCACCCTAGCTGTATAAGTAGATGAAGTCTTGTGTTGTAAACAAAACAATGAACTTCTTCCCCCAGCATGAGTCTGTATCAATGGTGCATTTTCTTTGGTCTAGGAAGTTTGATTTTAAGGAGTGAGATGCAAAATAAAGGCTTTCTGGACTCAGAAGTCGGACTATGCAAGTCTTGCAGCTCAGTTTAGCATCTTATAATGGAAAAATTCGTAAGGTTAATGGATCTCATTAACCAAGTACCACATTTGGTGATGTGAAATCTTAATTTGTGAACATGTTCCTTTAGTATCTGAACCCATAATGTATGCCAAAAGTATATACGTTGTGAGTGCTGCAACAAAGGCCAAAATTCCCTGATTGTGCACAAAATCGTGACCGAAGTTTGCTCAATGAGTAATTTCCACAGGCTTCCGTTAAATAGCATGCATTACAATTGCGATGGGTTTAGCTTGGAAGTGGGTCACCCCCAAAAATAAATTCTACCTTAGGCTTTATAGAACTTTAGGCCGGCCCTGGGGGTATTTACTGTGTGGGGGGGAAATAAAATTGATATTTACCGTTCTCGGTTTACAATCATCCTCATCACACAGTTTTGAAAGGATTTATTTGATTGTGTTACATCTCCAGACATAAATACAAATATTAAAAGATACAATGGGCACTTTGTAAATAGAATAAAAAACACAAATTTAATATATGCAAATATTTAACTATTTATAAACATACAGATGTATGCAGGTGCTCAGCAGTTTAATGCAAAACGTAAATAACCCAAAATGAAGTGCTTTAAATAGATGATGTACCGTTCGCATTTCCCCAATGTGAATATTTATTCTTAACGTGGTAACGTATATGGTTGTCTGTCTCCGGTTTATAGAGACTTGTTATAGAAATTAGGGATTTGTTTCTAGCTACAATATGCATATACATCGTTTTCTATAAAGTTAGAATCTCGCCAGTCGGGCCAGCACAGAGAAGAACAGAATCAGCACAACAACCCACTGAAAAACAAGCAAAAAAAAAAAAAAAAAAAGAGTGGATGCCTACTTAAAAGTTAGTGGGTTAATGTCAGAGTAGCATTGTTTGTCTTTAACGGCTACGTAAAAATTCACACATGAAGAAAGTGCACATATAAACGCACGCACACTCACAATATATTACACTTTTATAATTGTATAATTTACAAGTCAGACGCTATCATAGCTTACTAAAGTACTCTGAGCCTTGGTAATTGGGCATAATTTCTTAATAACAACAGTGGAAAACCAAAACGTATAAAAATCCTCTGCACAACTGTATACTGGAGTAAAAAAAAAGAAAATACCAAAATGCACAACTTTTCTTAACCTTTCCTATTCTTTTTTTTTTCTTAAACAAAAAATCTAAATATATATGGCATGTTTGTGGAACATTAGATATTAGTTATTACACAGGTAAAAACAGGCTATAGGAAAGATTAAATGTTTAACGGCTGGGTCAAGATTTAGTTGATGTTTCCAATTCTAAAAAAACAGTTTTTGACTCAACGATACATTTGTTATAGAACTACATTTAAGCAATACATACCCTCTTGCACGCATTTAATATAGTGAGGAGAAATGAAAACTGAAACAGCTGGCCATACCTACAGTAACACCGTTCCGTTACTTCCGTTACAAAGGATTATTTATGTTCCTAGGTGGAATAGCATGATTATAAACCATTCATTTACATCTGATTGTCGATACAAAATATCTATAAATCAAAGTTATCTATAGGGTATAAAAGCAGAACACGTCTCTTAAAAATACCATCACAAAGAAATCTGAGAACGCTGTATACCACTTGTGGCAAGGCCTTTGAACAGTATGACAAGCTAGTTCACATTATAATTTACTGCGTAAAGATCTCCATATATGGCTACATGCCGTGCCAAAATCTACAGTTCACCAGTACAAGAAGTGAACACAATAGCACTAACTGACCGCTTTTTTTTTTTTTTATATATATATATATATATATATATAATTTAGCAGCCCTGTAAGAAGTGCTGCCATTCTGAAACTACTCTATGTTCATATGTTTGGCATGTTTGTCTTTAGATTACATTAACCTAGAAATATGTCAATAAGTACAGCTTTTACCAGGTCGAGCCACCCTGTTGTTGAAAAGAATCCGTTCTCATTAAAGTCTTAGACAACTACTGAACACCAAAATAACGAGAACAGTAGTTTCCATCCAGAAATCCGTCTAATGATGTTAATGAAATTGTGTTCACCTCTCCTGAATGTTGGCCTCTATGTATTTACATTAGACAATTGTTTATATACCAAATGCAAAAAAGGGAAAATAACATACATTAAAAATCTGAAATTAAGCCTGCCCCTTCCCCCCCCTTAAAAGTTTCTTCAATTGATCAGGTAGTGAAACAGAATCCTGTCTCTCTCTGCAGTCTGATCAACCAGAGTGTGTGAAAACAGCAGGATAAAACTGTAATTTATCACGAGGCTCTCCCTCCAAGTCTTTAAGTGTTAAAGAGGCAAATACTGGAGTCTCAAAAGACCATGGTAATAGTTCATTTCAACCTTTTCCTTTCAAAGATTTCACAGAGAACGGTCATTTCTTCTTCCGGGAAGAGGATTTCGATGATGCACTGAGCATTCATCCGCTTCCTGTTAGAACATCGGAACGTTGAGAACCTAAAAACAGACATAAGTAGCAGTAAATACCCAACAATAGGAACAGAAATAACAGCTTCATTTAGCTATTCTAGTAAGCAGCAACTAAGTACTCCAAGCAGATTCAGACAGATCCACACAAATATCTTGGTGATCTGTCTTGGTCTGAGAATCTATTTTAAACAGTTTGAATCACACTGATTTCTCCATTTTATCATAAACAACCTTCCTTCCGCTGTGAATAGGACAATAAACCCTTCTATAGTATTGCACTATCACTCATGAGAATGGTGACATTTTTCTGGTATGCAAGACTTTCAACTTTATGCTTCTTTCACATGATTATGGTCATGATCGTAATGAGGGCTGCTGAAAGCCTTTACCTAATTTTCAATGAAGAGTAATTTAAATTTGTACCCACATCTCACCATTGCTCATCTATCTGCCTTGTGTTTCAGTCGCATAAAAATAGTTGTGGTTTTGTGTCATCTGATATTGCTACATACATAATTTGACCACCAACTAAGCCGAACTCCCGTCGATTTTGTTGGAAAATCTTGCAGCAATGATAAAACTAATCTCATGCTACAGTATGCAGATGCTCACATGTGCGCCAGACGTTTCTCCAACAGGAGGGCCGTGTCTGATTGTCACGTTCCCATTAATGCAGCAGATAATCATCTGACCTCTAGCTGGCGTTCATATACTCTGTAACGAGCGGGGGGCTTTCAGCCCAGGCTCAGGAGATCATTAATAATGGGCGAAAACAAGGGCCACCGCAAAAGTAACTTACTCTGTTGACACTGAGTTTTACATTGTTCATCCCCCCCACACACACACACACACACACACACACACACACACACGCGCACATACAACCAACAACACAGGAAAAATACGTTACGTTGCCATAAGCATTCGCTCACCAGCCTTGACTAACAATGAACTTCAGTGACATCTCATTGTAACCCATAGTGTTCAATACGACATTGGTTCACTCTTCGCAGCTATGACAGCTTCAACTCTTCTGGGAAGGCTGTCCACAAGGTTCTGGAGCGTGTTTACGGGAATTTTTGACCTTTCCTCCTGAAGGTGTGAGGTGATGATCACTGATCAATGATGTTGGACAAGAAGGCTTGACTCCCAGTCTCTGCTGTAATACAGCTTAAAGCTGTTCAATCTGAGCCATCTCCAAACTGTTCCCACAAAGTTGGGAGCAGGGAGTTATCCAAAGTCTCTTAAGTGTGAAATCGCCATCTGATATCGCTCCGCCTAGCTTCACTCACATTCATCTGGGACTACTCCCATAGAGAGTGATTTCTCCAACCAATTTTATGGTCTAGCCAATCAGGACGCAGGGCTGGAGTTTCATAGATGTGACGTAGTGGAGAAGTGACCGTGACGTGAGACTGTTTTGATTCAGACAACAATGGCGGCTAGCATCGAGGAAGCAAGCGTTAACATTGATGCTGCTATTTCTTCCGTGTTGTCCAATCTACCTGATATTGTTTCATTAAAAGAACATCAGAGAACGCCTCTGAAGGCTTTTGTTGGTGGAAACAATGTTTTCGCCCTTCTCCCGACCGGATTTGGCAAGTTTTGTTTTCCGGGGCGCGTCCGTGGCGGAGCGGTTAGCTGTTAGCGGTTAGCGTGAACCATGTTAGGAGGCCTTTAGTCTTTAGACGCGGTCAGCCTGGGATCGACTTCGACCCGCGGCGCTTTGCCGCCTGTCTTCCCCCCTCTTCCTGTCAGCTCACTGTCAATAAAACGCCACCAGAGCCGCAAACACATTTAAAAAAAAAAAAAAGTTTTTTTTTTTCCTGCGTCGCTCTCATCAGCGTCATGGGTTAGCTTCGGTGTGAGTGGTTGAAATAGCACGTCGATAAAGATGACAGACAAGTGGCTTATCCAATCATATGCAAGGATTTTTGATAAGGCCCAGCCTTCAATAAAGGCAATTCCTATGGAGAGGTCCCAGATGAATGTGAGTGGAGCTAGGTGGAGCGAAATCCATATGGCTAGAGTCAGGTTACATGAACTCTGTATTTTTAAACAAGTTTTTAAGAGTTATAGCTGTTTTTATTTTCTTTTTATATCTGTATTGTTCACTGTAAAATTCTTACTTTTGTGTTTTTAGGTAGACAATTTATGATCTGTCCAGGGACAACAGATGAAAAATAGCCTTTTGGCAAATTCTGCTGCATTTGCAGGAATGCTAATTGTACACTGTCCCTGTCAAATAAATTAATAAAATAAAAAATAAAAGAAACGCGGGTCCACTGCTCTAGAGTCCAATGGTGGCGTGCTTTACACCACTGCAGCCAACGCTTTGCATTGCACCTTGGGATGTATGGCTTGGCTGCAGCTGCTCAGCCATGGAAACCCACTCCATGAATCTCTCTAGGCGCTAATCTGAAGCCCTTTGTTTCTTTCACAAATCTGTGTACAAAGAGTCTGGATGTCCTGATGCTTCATTTTACACACGTGTGGCTGTGGAAGTGATTGAAACGTCTGATTTTGATTATTTGGATGGGTGAGCAAATACTTTTGCTGATATAGTGCACATACTTCTAAAATCTGACAGAACCTGAGGATTCAGAAAAATGAATTTTTCTTCACATTTGGTCCCACATAAAACATGTTTTAGAAGTTACTTGGCAAGATGCAAAACCCGCTGACAGCTCTGTTCCTTTAGAAGAAAGCAGTGAGTCGATCCAAATGTACCTAATTAAGCATCCCTAATAAATGTACTACAGTATAATACAGGAATTATCCTTACCGAATCATCCATAATGGAAGATGGATCAAAGTAATCTGGTTTTAGTTCGTTTCTTTCTCTCCGATTCTTAGATGCAGGCTGAAAAGTAACAGCTCAGTTAGAAAATAAATGACAACATAGAGGAAAGAATGCTTTAAAACTAAAGATAATGGTGACAAAAATCAGGCAATTCACTCTCAATATACTGAGATCAATAAAAAGTCATTAGTTAATATTCGGAGTACCACCGTGACTAAACAATGAAGTTATGCTTTTGTTTTTCTAAATAAAATACCGTTACAGATCTTAGACCATGAACTCTATTAAACTACATCTAAAATCAGCGCCCAGCACTTCACTTCCAAGTCAACAAAAAGTATATCGGTATTTTTCAAATTACCAGATCGATCTCCATTGTATTGAAATCCATGCTCTCGCTGATGTCTTCTAGGCGATCCTCTGATGACATCATCACATCCTCCACTATTGGCTCCTCATCATCCTCCATTAATCCAGACCCTCGACGACTGAAAGGACCAGAGGAAACACACCAGCAATCATATGTTGCCTGTTGTTCAGAATGAGTTTGCAGTAAAATAAGAAACGCTCTCTAAAGGCACGACCTGTCTTACATGGCTTGCTGCATGTGGTTCCTCATCTTAGCGTAGTGCATGCTGATCCGGTCCTGGTGCTGACGGGCCTCGGCTTGTTGCCTCTGTGTCAACATCCAGGTAACCTGGGTGCTGAGAGACGAGGGTTGGTAAATATTATTTCACAATCACCTTAGTTCAAACAATAAAAACAAGACAGACACACTAAAATCCAGATTAAAGTTGCGTAAGGAACGTTTTGTACTTGTAATCTATGGCAGCCTGGTGTTGGTGCTGAGGCAGCTGTTGTGGAGGGAGCGCTTGGTGAAGGTGCTGCTCCGCCGGCACTGAGAAAGTGGCTGCGTAGCTCTCCTCTGGCCTCATCCTCTTTGGTTCCCTCAACACAGTAGAAGTGAGGTGGGGTGAATGCATCATAACCGGCGTCGGCACACTCTGCTCACGATTCATCCAGACGCCATCGATGCTGCTGCTGCTGTTCTCCTCTGCAAGAAGATGATATATTTGCACTTTGTGAACTTCTATATAAAAAGCGAAGCGCGGTTGAACTGTTTGGGCCACATGTAAAACACTAAATAAATCACTCTGAGCACACCGTCCCTACTGTAAAACACAAGAGGTGGTAGCAAAATGCTGGTGGGGTGCTTTTCTTCAGCAGGGGACAGGGAAGCAGCTCAGAGCGGAGGGGAAGATAGATGGAGCTAAATGCAGGGCAATCTGGGAAGAAAACCTGTTAGAGGCTGCAAAAAAATTAAGACTTCAACCACAAGCATACAGCTAGGTCTACTGTAAGCGATTTCGATCACAGTATTTTCACTTGTTAGAATGGCTTAGTTAAAGTCCAGACCTAAAGCCAAACGATAATCTGTTGAAAGACTTAAAAATAGCTTTCCCATCAAATCTGATTGGGCCTCGAGTTATTTTGCAGAGAAGAACAGGGAAAAAGTTCAGTTTCTGTAAGACATACTGCCAAAAAACAGCAGCTGAGATAACAGCAAAAGGTTTTTTCTACAAACGTTGGCCTACAGGAGGGAAAAATAGGAATACAAACCAAACTTTTTAGAGCTCTCCACCTGACAACTCTGCAATACTCTGTGTTGAACCATCACACTGCAAAAAGGGAACTAAAAGTAAGTCAAATTTTATTGAAATGGGTGTATTTTTGCTAAATTTGAGCAGATAAATCGCACTAGCTGACAATGGAATAAGATTTTTGCACTTGATATAGGAACAATTCCTCTCTATCAACTTATTTCAAGTGCAGGATATCTAATTCTTATTTAAGGGGTAAACGTACTCATTCCATTGGCAAATAGTCTTATTTATTTGCTCAAATCAAGGAAACCTGCACTCATTTTTTACTTATTTTTAGTTCCCTTTTTGCAGTGCTCGTAAATCCTACTAAAATACATTGAAATGTATGGTTGTAATGTCTCAAAATGTAAAATAAATAAATAAAAGTTGGATGGGGTATGAATACTTTCAAAAGGCACTGCATGTTTCCCCAAAAAACAGAACATCTATTTTAACACTTTTAACTAGAATAAAAGCCTGTGGTCTTTTTGATAAACGCAAGGCTACGCTAAGAATTCGCACAGTGCAGAAACAAACTATTTTTTTTTTTTATAAAACTCACCTTCCGGCAGTTTTCTCTTGCTTACAGCGGCCGGTTTGGACTTCTTACTCCGGACGGTGGACCCCCGGCTGCTGATGCCGCTGATGACAGACATGGCGTCGTCGTCCATCCCGGCCTGCAGGGAATTCCTGTACGAGATGAGGGGCAGCCAGCAGTCGTCTCTCTGAAGGGCCATTTGAAATGTCATGAATCGCTCCAGGTACATGTGACTGCAGAGTTCAGGATGACAAGCGCCGTTAAGAGTCTCTTCAGAGGTCATCAGAAACACACGTCAGGCTGCATACTTACACTGTCCTCTTGTCTTGTCGAATCAGTTTGCTCGAGAACTCACTTAGGATGTCCAAAAACGGCAGATTGGGCGGTGGACCCCCTTCTCCCTGAGGACTGGGTTCTTTAAAGGCAAACTCGATTCCGTCTCTAAAAGGAAACGCGGGTTTTCGTTTACTCATGAAAGCCCACGCTGTGTGAATTCCCAACTTTTCTCAGGACGAGTACTCACTTATGCAACATGGCAATCGCCTCTCTGGTCTTCAACTGATCCAAACCAAAGGTTAGCGAGAAGCGTCGCGCCAGTTCTTTTATGCCGCAGAAAGCTGATGACGAGCGGTCAAAGTTAAAGCCGTGTTCTGACATCATCTCATTGAATAACTGCAAGTAAAACAACAACAAAAAAACACACATTTTATCACATTTGACAGGCTATGGTACCTCTGTTATAAAGCAAAGAGATTTGAGATTTATCAAAAAGAAAACGGTATTATAACCGATAATATAAGCTCTGATACAAACTCCGGTTCCTGAAATGTGGTGACTTATCTAAAACACGAGAAAGTCTTACTTCTGTAATTCCTTGAATTGCTTGACATGTTTTTCAACTAGACAGAAGTACTGAATAACTCATTTTCACTGTGTTCAATGAAAGATGAACCATCGTTATGCTTTAACTTAATTGATATGCGACACGTTTAAGGTAACATTGGCTGAATTAAAAGCTTTGATCTAACTTGAACTATAAAATTATATATTATATAACTTGAACTCAGAAATTTTACCTTTTGCAGGCTCAATATGAGCGTCTTTGCGCACTGTATTTTATCGATTTGTCTCGTTTTACTCATCGTTTCTTTGATGATGTCACCATAATCATTGTAATACTGAGGAAAAAGGAAAAAAATATTATAAAAAACAAGAAAGAAAAACAGCACAAACAATAAATCATTTGCAATACTTATATGTTAATACGTACTCTCATGTACTGCTTAAATATATCTGCTCCAGTATTTATTTCAACAACATTGTAAATGATTAATTTGCAATAGGCTGCAAGAAGGTTTCTCCGCTTGTGCAGAGCCTCGATTTTACTGGCCTCATCCTCTTGTTGCCCATCTGATAAAAAAAATAACAACAACAACACATCAAAATGTAAAAATGTTTTAAGCAAAACGTATGTAACAAGATACCCCAATGCTGGGATAAGTTCAAACCTGTGCTGTTGCAGTCATCATCCTGATCAATGAAAACTTGATCCAAGATGAAGTTGAGCAGTTCCTCTTGCAGAGAGGAATCTGGCGCGTAGACCAGATTCTCCAGATGCTCCCGGCCTGACGACATGATTTGGTGACTGAAGATCAGCAACATGTCACACAGTATCGTGAAAGCCTAGAATAAACACGGCACTGGTTCACAAATGCAAGGCAAAAAGCATTTAGAGCTGCAGTAAGGAGGACAGAGTAGACGAATCGTCATCCCACCTGCTCCTTCACGGCTGTGTTGATGCTGTTCAGGTAACGCTGACATATCAAGCAGAAAGCTCTCATCTGTTTTCTCAGCGTCACCAGATCACCCTAAAAGAAGCAGAGGCTCAGTTACGCAGCCCCTCAAAGGAATACTCTGACTAAAATACTTTTCTATTAAAAGATCATTCAAGAGTAAACTATCGAATAATGTCTCCTTTAAAAAGAGCCGTTAAACAGTCAGGCGTTGGAATTAACTTAACTCCTAAGTTGTGGAAATTTGGGTTTTACTACACTTGTGAGAGATTTTTGGACAAAAAAGTAGTACTGTAGTATTAAATCTTTAAAATGGAACTAAGTTCAACAACAACTGCAGTATTGTTATGTATAGTTATGAGCTGCAGGAGTGACAGACACTATTCTTTTCAGTGTTAGAGACAATCATTAGCACCCTGACAAAAATGTGAAAAATTTTTTTTTAATGGAATAGCGTAATCTCACCTAATCTCACCTAGAAATGTCACGTATTCAGTATGTTTATTTAATCAGGAAACACAAAATCCCAAAATAGGAAATAGTTGTTTTTAACAAATTCACCTATGGCACTGTTGCTGGTACCCATAACAACTTCTTAAAGGTGCATAGTCACGTTATTAGACGTTATTTAGCGTTTTACGCTATGTTTTTACCCAACTTGCTAGTAAAAAAGCCTTTCGTGTTTATTTTTAATAACAGGAAGCATGTCAGACAGAAACATTGTCAGGATAGAGGCTTGGTGTATAGAACTTTATTTTATCAGGATCAAATGGTTTTTGGCCTTTTTTTAATAAACATATGGCTATATACAGGACTGTCTCAGAAAATTAGAATATTGTGATAAAGTTCTTTATTTTCTGTAATGCAATTAAAAAACATGAAATGTCATACATTCTGTATTCATTACAAATCAACTGAAATATCGCAAGCCTTTTATTGTTTTAATATCGCTGATTATGGCTTACAGCTGAAGAAAACTCAAAAATCCTATCTCAAAATATTAGAATATTTCCTCAGACCAAGTAAAAAAAAAAAACAGCAAAACAAAATCAAACATTTGAAAATGTCCATTAATGCACTCAGTACTTGGTTGGGAATCCTTTTGCTCAGATTACTGCATCAATGCGGCGTGGCATGGAGGCAATCAGCCTGTGGCATTGCTGAGGTGTTATGGATGCCCAGGATGCTTCAATAGCGGCCTTTAGCTCATTTGCATTGTTGGCTCTGGTGTCTTTCAGCTTCTTCTTCACAATACCCCACAAATTCTCTATGGGGTTCAGGTCAGGGGAATTGGCAGGCCAATCAAGGACAGTAATGCCATGGTCAGTACACCAGTTACTGTGAGAATCTTATGTCGTCTCTTAACCACTACCATACTTGTGATTTAGTTTACTGAACCAAGCTGAGTGTTTTTCAAGGCTCAGGAAACCCTGCAGTGTTTCGAGTTAATTAGACGATTCACGTGATTAGTTGAATAGCCTACTAGTATACTTTTTCACGATATTCTAATATTTTGAGATAGGATATTTGGGTTTCTTCAGCTGTACGCCATAATCAGCGATATTAAAACAATAAAAGGCTTGCGATATTTCAGTTGATTTGTAATGAATCCACAATGTATGACATTTCATGTTTTTTAATTGCATTACAGAAAATAAAGAACTTTATCACAATATTCTAATTTTCTGAGACAGTCCTGTACCTTTATAAAATAAATCCCAACTAAACAGCATTTTTTTCCCTCTAACTTTCTGGACTTCATTTAGGATCGGTCATCACAAACATAAACATGTAAAGTTTCCTAAACTCTCATACCTGGAACTATGTGCTTTGGTCAGATGAGACAAAATTTTGTATTTTTGGAGTAAAACCCTCAAAGTGGGTTTGGCCCAAACAGGGATGAACCCTGTTTCTTTTCCAAAGACCCTGGTAAACAATTTAGAAAGCCGAGCAGTTCAGTCCCTGCACCTAAATCCTGGAAAAAAGCCCATGGGATGAGCTGTAGAGTGGTAGCACACGAGAGAACCTCACACTGTGCGCAGTAAAGGGACTGAATGAACTAGGAGATGTCATAAAACGTTCTGTTTCTGTCAGCTTCAGCCTTGTGAAATGTTTTTTTGAGACATGCTGTTTCACAAGCAAAAGGGGCTGATGCAACCATTGTGCTATTTGTAATTCAATAAAACAAGCTATTTCTAAATATTTTTTTTTCCCCACAGAATAAACTTACCAAGATAAAAAGTAGATTTTTTTATTTCTGTGCCAGATTATACTACTGTAAACAAAAATATTTGGCTGTTTTAAAACTTCTTTCACCAAGAGGGCTGATAAATGACCAGTTAGCATAAATCAAACAGGTTTAATAATCTATACCTTTATCGAACTGCCATCTGAAACCTTGGCAAGGTGCCACAGGACAATGTAATGGGTGCACTGCATTGCATGAATCACGATCTGCAGAGACAAAAGTTGACAAGAAACGGTGAGCCTTCTATTTCACCTTCGGTTAACATGTCGACATCAACTTTTCTGGACCGGACTTTCTGACAAGATGCAAAGCTAAATTTTAGGAACGTCTGCGACGGGTAAGGATGACCCCATTCGTCTGCGATACCTGCTCCGGCATGTCCCCGTTCTGCAGACCTATGCTGAGTAGCCTGTAGTTGCTGCTGAACAGATCCCACTTGGAGAGATCGTGCGCACTGGTTAAGGAAAAAGAGAACAAATGCAAATGAAAACGCGTGCACAAAAGGCATGACTGACCTCTAGCTTAAACGTCAACGTGTGAACTATTACTTGTGAAAAGCAGAGATCTTCTTCAGTGTCGACAGAACCTGGTAGGCATCGTCCTCGTCCGGTTCTTCCCCCTGACGAACCAAAGATCAAAGCTCTGAAAAAACTTTCAATTCAGCTTTGCGCCCCCTGAACAGGTTCCAGTGATAAAAAGGGCGAAAGAAACGTCCAAACCCAACTACCTCTTGCAGGAAGTCCTCCAGAAGTCTGTTGAACTTGTCCACCAACTCGTCGAGAAGTTGCGAGCGGGCGATGTCCACGCGGTTGAAGATGGTGAACTCCTCGTTGCACAGACAGTGGTAGGTTGTGGAGCAGGCCTCCAGGACTTCGGCGTCTGTGTGCTTATCGACAACCTCCCAGATTTGCCGCAGCAAGGCGTCCATGTGCTGAATTGAGGAAGATTATTTTACTGTCACTGAATAAAATGCGCGCTTGCAGTAAGAGTTGCATCCAACGCGAGCGAGACCTCACCAACCTTCTCTAACCGGCCGGTGGTGTAGATGTCAAGATCAAAGTATTTTGGGATTTGGAGTAAATTGGTCACCTTATCGATGTCAACGCAGTACTATACGGTGAGAAAACATGAAGAGGTTGGTCTACATTAAGATTTTAATAATAAATCAACAATGAGTAGCCAATACTAGAGAACGCAGGGTTTAACCTTTGCTAATAACAGAGGTAAAGCAACTGCAAACATTTCTGTGATTCGTGTCCGATCGTCCAGCTGAGTTTTCTTTTCTTTTGCAGTCAAGACCTAATGCACACACAAAAAATGTCCTCCAGTTACCGACACAAAATTACTGGAGAATCTCAGCTTAGCATTTCTTTGTCCAACAATATGCTTCTCACCCTCTTTCCTGTGCCTCTGCCTACTGGAGGATGGCTTTCACAAGCCTGCCGAACGGCAGAGAGCATGATCTCGACCAGAGCCGTCTCCTGTCGATCAGTGAGGGCTAAAGGGAAAAAAAATTAATGAATTAATTGAAGGGTAGATTTGAATGCCTGATATTAATCAATAATTCAATGTTCATCTCCTCACCCTCCTCTCCTGGCATGGGTTCATCCAGCAACAAGCTAATCATGGTTTCCCAGTCCTTCAGCAGCTCTGACGCACACTCCCACAGGCTATCCACCAAATAAGCCCCATGTTCATGGAGCTAAAACAAAAAAAAAAAAAACAATCAGATTTCCTGTTAAACTAGATACAATGAAACACTACAAGGAAAACACACGACGTCTTAGCAAAAACGTATAAGTGAATGAAACGAATAATGCATTCACTTTCAATTCTTAAATGACTTAAGATTAGAGATGCACTGAGAAAAATACGTTACTCAAAAACCGACTAGAGAACACTCTTTCATTAAACTTAGGTCATAAATGGACCAAAGGTTTATTGAAGGACGTTGTCATTATTGTTACAGGGAAAATACCAACGAGACAGGAAACAATTACCTAAAAATCTAGGAAAGTCTGAATCTTTCTTTAATTAAGGCAAAAAAGGACTGCTTTGTACTTTGAAAAGGAAAAGAATTAGCGTATTAGAAAAGAGGACAAAGCCAATTTAAAACTATCTCATCACATAACATCTGCTTCTAATATTACTTTTTTTATTAAGTTCTGTTTTTTTCTTGATACTAATAGCCTTTATTTGGCAGTGAGCTGACAGGAAATGGGGTTGAGAAGGAGGGGGAAGATTTCCGGCAAAAGGTCCACGGGCTGCTACTCGATCGCCCTTACACCCCACGCCCCCGAATATTATTTAACGACCAATGAGGGCAAGAAGCCAAAAACAAAACAAACAAACAAACAACAACACCAAAAAAAAAGTTTAAGTCTTCTTATTTTGTAGCTCTACAAGAGAAAATCTGAATCAGCTTTACAAAACATCAGACGTTAGCCAAAGAACTCAGATTGGTGCATCTCCCCTTGAGGTGGGCGTTATTTTAAAGCAAAGCCGCGGTTACCTCACTCTCCAAGAAGAAGAAGACTGTGGTCTTGATGAGGCTGCCATTGAGGCTCTGCCGGCCCCTCCTTGGTAAACCCTCCTCCTCCGGACCTCGATGGCTGAAGAGCCTTTAATCAGCATTAGAAAGATGCTGCTATAAACACGTAGGAACAGCAGCATGGGCTAAAACCTACAGTAGGATTGGTTACGCCATCTTCTAAGGTGGTACAAACACAACATGTTAAACTGAAACAACATATACAGTTTGGCCCTAAATCATTCATACCTTTGGCAGATTTAGATCTAAAGTAATATTCTCATTAGACCAACATGTTTTTTTTTCTGGCTAGAAGGAATATTAATATATATCAGAGTCCTGCTTCGACCTGATAGAGAGTCTATGGAGGGAGCTAGAGATTCAAATATACTTTATTATTTATACTTTATTACGGTGATGGCAAAGAGGCCTTTCAGCCTTAAAGATTTGGAGCTCATCACCTAGGATAAATGATCGAAATATCAGTGGAAACATAAAAAGCTGGTTAGTACGTATAAGGATTTGATGGCTTTAATAATAATAGACATTTTGATAGTGATGCATGAGAAAATTATGATTGTCATATCCTTAAAAGGATAAATGTAAAAACAGATTTATTATTACATGTGTGAATCATTTATTAATCACACCTGCAAACCTGAAGTAGAAATACCTAAAGTAATATCTAAATTATTTAATACCTAAAGTAGAAATCAATGATTAAAAATGTAAGTCGCTATATAAAAGAAGCATATAATTTAGTATTAAAATATCTATTTAATTATCAGGTATTCTACAAGCCACAGCTGAATGATTTAATTTCTACGCCAGTATCTCACTGGTTGCAAACAAAGGTTTGTCGATTAAATTATCGTGCCTTGTTTTCTTATTATATTTTATTTCAGTGTTTTTTTCTATTGTTTTTGCTCTACTTATTAGTGAACGAAGCACTTTTGTGTATATTTACCATAACAGGACCACGTGATCAGAAGTACGATGTTATGCATACACGCAATGAGTGAACAAGGAGAAGCAATGGAGCCGAGCGAGTCAGCAACGTCCAGCAGAGGTAAAAAAAAAGATGTTAAATAACCCAAACCCTGTAGATCAGACTGGTCTTCAACCATGCCGAGCTGTCACTTTACTGCGAGGCATTGCAGGACGGTCTGCTGCCCCTTATAGCCGCTGCGTCAATTGTCTCCATTTTGCTTTCTGGTAGTTCTGTTGTACTGCCAGCAGATGGCGCAACAGCGTTTAGATACGCTGACCGAGCCTGGTGAGAAGTTCTTTTCAGGCTCAAAAAGGATTAAGTAAACAGCATCAATACAAATGCTCGCCGTATATTGTTTTAATTGAAGATGGTTATATGGGTCTTAGTGTTTTCTTTTTCTTTACGCTGTCTGTGTGGTGGTGTTAACTCCACCTACTGACTTTGGAATTCAAAGTCAAAATTTTAAATAATTAATGATGAGTTAAAGGACAGGATTATCAAATAATCAGATAAATAATGAGATATATAGATATGACTAATATATAATGAATTTAAATGTTAATGAATAACTTCCACATTTGTTTAGTATCAAAATATTAACGTGTAACGTGTCTTTTTATTTATTACGGTACATGTATATATATATATGAAAATTTATTTCAATAACCCCACAAATTGCATAATATTTTGTTTAGAGTTTATTAGATTATGGCAAGTTTGGCCCTCAACAAGCACCTATAATATACCTTTTTATTTCAACGTCCCAAATTTTCTAAATTTCAGCATAATGTGTTACCGTTGCTTTAAGAATAATAGTGTAAATAACGCATTAGGACTATTCTGCATATTTTGCAAAGAAGTCTACCTAAAACTTCCACAGAGAAGAAACATTTAGGTCTTTCAGCATCAAGCCAGCAACACATAAAATAACCTGAAAGGGTGTAATATTCCCGTGAGCTCCTTCTCATCTCTCAACAGTTGCGTCTTTCATTCCCAAGAGTCAGCCAGACTTTAGTGGATGAAAACGGCTACTGATACAATACCTGAGATCACGCAACAATCTCTTCCAGCCTCATCACTGACATTTTGTAGTCAGAGAGCACATTACTTACTTTTTAAAGAGAAATTCTCCTGCAGAAACGGCGATGGGTCGGTGTGCTGAGTAAACCAGGTGGTACACACTTTCGCAGTCCTCTGCTGTCAGGACCTCATCACTACTCCTGTTGTCACAATAGAAATATAACCATATCAATGTGGTCCTCAGAAAATGTTTATATATATATATATATATATATATATATATATATATTCTATGGCTTATCCTTGCTACTAGGACAAGAACAAAACTGCAGATTTAACGCAGCAACATCAGGACACCTTTATGTCCTACAGCTGCACTAATGTTAAATATCCTTAATTTGTGCCAAAACATTGAAGTCTTAATCCGTAAAAACATGATGTGCATATGCAGAATTAAATGTTTGCTGCTTTGTTGAAGAGCAAAAAAGAAAATGCTTACTGTAAGATAAGAGTCAGGAGTTTAACAGCCTGCACTGCAACGTCATATTCTTTGTCCAGAGTCATAGACACAATGCGGTCCTGTCAGAAAAAAAGGCACCAAGTTTTTAGTACCTGATCGCTGCCAATATTAAATGTGTGCTGTGAGGCATTATAATATAGTAGTATGCTGTCATTGGGTATTCACATATGACTGATTAACAAATAAAAATGAAGTGTGATGCTTAGCTGTGAGCTCACCTTAAAGCGGCTGGTGAAGAGCTCCAGGCGGGAGCCCAGTTCTCTGTTGTAGTACAACCCTTGCAGGGCGGTCAGGCACTTCAGCCGCACCTCGCCTTGCTGAAATTACAGCCATTATACTTAAACTAGCCAAAACCAGAAACCAGAGCGCATCAACCATCCCTATGGATAACATGTGATAAACATAAATGCATCAATATTATAAACACATTCCCCCTCTCAGTAAGGAAAGATCTTGCTTTCAACACTATCCAGATTGTTATAAAGTGTGTATGTGACGTTATTTGAAAAAACAAAAAGAAATAGTGGAAATAAAATAAATATTACATGGTTACATAGAAAGAACAGTTTTCTTTAAGAAGACTGAAACTAACATTTGACCTGGCTTTAAAAAGACAATGTGATTTTGCTGATAGCAGATAGTTAGGTAGGTATTTTAAAGTGTTCTGTCCAGGTGATTTGAAAGATTCAAAAAGAAAAGGAAGAATGGGAGTGGCCACTGAGAGTGATAAATAAATGATAATGAAAAATGATAAATAAATAAAACCCAGCTCATTTAAATCTAATGGCGAACTGGAGAGTGACACAGGGATCTCAAACTCTGGTCTTTGGGAAGCGGTATCCCGCCAGGTTAAGCTGTGTCTCCTTATGTCCACAGAATGCATTTTGGAACCGAATTTATAAGCACCAAAAAAAAACATAAAACCTCACCTTGTCATGCATTGTCCAGCCAACGTACTTCAAGTAACTGTCATTGAGGAAGGCATCGCTGTACAGCTTCATCCACACTCCAATCTCCTCAATACAAATAGCTCGAATTTCAGCAATGGCGTCACTGGGACGGACAAAAGCACAAAGATTGAGGCCTAATATTACCCTTGAATATACACAGAAAAAAAGCCATCATTCCTCCTTAAAGCTAAATGGACAGAATGAAAACAAAATTCTTAAAGCCATTATTATGTGGTGAAAGCCATTCACCACTAGATGGCGCCAGCAGGCCATAAATGAGCAACGAGCAACACTCACTCAACAGAGGACAATCAGGAAATATTTTACAGGCAATAAACAGAATGAACCAATTTATTTACCGATATCTGTGAACAAAGACTCCTTTGAAAATTGCATTCATCATGTTTTCGATGTCATCTTGATTTTCCTGGAGCTGAAAAAGAAACACGAAGCAATGTTCATGACATAAAACAACCTACTGGCATGGAAAGGTCAAACAGGGATTCCCTCTTTCTGTCTCAGTTAAGTAAGACATGTTGCAGAATGATTTCAATACATATACCATGCAAATAAAAAAAATTACAAATACCAAACTCTGTACACTACAGCTTAAAAAAAATTGCAGAAAGACATTTAATTACAGTATAAACTTCATGGCATTTACAGTTTCAATAACAACTACTCAAAACAAAACAGGGTTGCATTTGTTTGATTTTAATAGCTGCCAGCAAAAAGTGGATTCCTATGAGACTTTCATAATTGAGCATTACCTTTTAGCTAGTTTTCCTTGTTCTAAGGTTGTCTGACATTTGGGAATGACATGATCTCAGCAGGTTCTACTCATCAAACACTAGAATTAACCCTCTTTTCTGGTAAAAACCCATTCTGAAAATAAGATTGATCAATATTAAAAACGTTATCTATTCTGACCATAGCTAAAACACATGGACTCTGTTCGATTTTCAAACCATTTAAGACAAGATGTCAAAACCCAGATTTGCATTTCACATTTTCCACATGTGATCTTTACTGGAGGACCAACTACAGAATCTGAGCTCAGTAACACAACTGTGAAATCCTGATACAGGAAGTGTTAACTTGACTAAGCAGCTCAACTCTAGAGCAATATGACCCACACCTAATGTGACAACGATTGTGTGTCGGAGAAATATTAGATAAAATAATTAAGCTGAGGCCAAATTCATTGAATTGAGTCCTAAGACTAATAATTTTAATATTAAAAAGTCTTTAGAGGCTCCTTGAGAAAACAATGCAGAAAATCAGTTCCGTTATTAAAATATTAATACTTCTGACTAAAATGGACAAAAATGACAAAGCATCTCAGCAGAAACAGAACAAGATAGAGCTGTATGAGAACATGTTTCTTTAGTTTAACACGTGCTGCAAAGGCATGCTTGGAGAAAGTTCAGAAATACCAATAGAAACAGTCCCGTACTGAAGATTAGTTAGGCAAAACAAGCAGAACATTACTGGATGAGTTTAAATTTCGCTGCAAAAAAGTATAGAACTTTTCCACATTTCGTCTCATCAGAACTACAAATTTTGGTGCGATTCACGCGTATTTTATGTGGTAGACCAAAACAAAGCAGACGATTGCAAGGGAAAAATGATTCACGGTTTTAGAAATGTTTACCAACTGAAATTCAGAAAAGTGTAATGAAAATTTGTATAGGGCCCCAAAATAACAATCTAGTAAAAGTGAAACTAGAGCTGTCCTGTGAAGGCCTCAGAGGTTTCATAGAGAACCTGAGCCAACAATAAATATGACAAACCGGGATTAGGTTACTAAAAGATTTGCCCAGGCTTTGAACGCCTCACGTTTAATCCAGTATCTGAAAATGGAGAGTATGGCACACATGACCGCCACCCTGACAGCTAAAGGGAGCGTCAAGCAGCTAAGAGGGGCAGCAGATATCCACAGCTCAGGTGGGCGGTTCTGTTGACAGGACAACTTATAGTTGTGTGCTCTACAAATCTGGACATTATGAAAGAATAGTAAGAAGAAAGGCGAAGGTGAAAGAAAAGCCATAAAACGTCCCTTCAGCACTTTGCTGTATTAGTCACGTTGAGGACACAGCAAACACGTGGAAGAAGGCGTCTTGCTCAGATGAGAGAAAAATTTAACTTTTTGGTCTACAAGCAGAATCTTTTGTGGCAAAAACTAACACTGAACAGCATCACCAAAATGAAACATGGTGGTGGCGGCATTACAAATGTTTTTCCTCAGCATGGACGTGTAAGTTGGCCAGAGTTGATGAGCAGATGGATGGAGCCAAAGGGCTACAGGACAATACAAGAAGAAAACCTATTAGAGGCTGTAAAAGACTGAAGACTGGGGCAGAGCGTCATGCTGAACCTCAAAATACAGCCAGGGCTCGGGATGTCAACATTTATTGATATCTCCATATAACAGATGCTAAATAAAAAGAATTATTCAAAGATACTCATTTGTGTCAAAGTCGATATAAACACACCCATTGATATTTCCCTAAATAGTCAAAATTTATCCAACTGAATGGCTGCAAACGAGAGGCACTTCGTGCTGCTGCTCATCTCAACAATGATCTGCTGCTGCAGTTTCAAACTCTGCTAACATGTCGAGTATACAGTGGTGTGAAAAAGTGTTTGCCATCTTCCTCATTTCCTGTTCCTTTGCATGTTTGTCACACTTAAATGTTTCAGAACATCAAACCAATTTAAACAATAGTCAAGGACAACACAAGTAAACACAAAATGCAATTTGGAAATGAAGGTGTTTATTATTAAAGGTGAAAAAAAAATCCAAACCATTGATCTTCCGAAACACTTAAGTGTGACAAACATGCAAAGGAACAGGAAATGAGGAAGGGGGCAAACACTTTCTCACACCACTGTAGTCAGAAAAAATCATATTGACGGGATGTAAATAAAAGTGTTATTCAGAAGTAACTTTAACGTTAAAGGAGCAATAAGCGGTGACATTTTATGGGCAGGGAGCGGCAGCGGTAAGTGCACGTGAACAGTGGCAGCTGTTCACGTGCACGTACGTCTCACGCACGACCGGTCCGGCAATGTAAACACGAGACTGGAGAAAAACACAGAGAGCTCGTTTGTGACATTTAACCATAGTCCATCTGAAAAGATCCTTTTAGTTCTTCCCAAAACTATTTTTTATTTCTATTAAAAATAATGAAATTTCGCTTATTGCTCCTTTAAGGCATGCTGAACGACTCCAGATGCTAAGCTACACCACAAGCTATCGCTACAACACCGCTCAGTCCTACAGCGGTACGAATCAAAGCAGGAAAACGTTCATCAGCTGACGGCTTAGTCGGCTGCTCTTTAGTAGCAATGAAGCAAACCAGAGCTGCTCCCTCCGCTTGTTCAGTGGTAAAGCTATCGGAGGCTGATGTGGCTAACAATAGCACGGGCAAAGGGTTGGAGCCAGAGTGTTGCTGCTGCTGTTGATCAGTAAAGAAAATATTCAGTAAAATTAGTTGAAAGGTAAAAATTGCTGAAGCTGCTGCTGAAGATTTGCATGGACCGAATCGTTGTTTATACTGTGAAAAATATGTTTTGTATGCATCAGATCCACGTTTATTTGGAAACACGATTTATTTTAGTTTAGAATGATTATTTGTCCCTCAGTCATAACATTTATTTGTATCATTGGCAAATTGACAGGCAAATGGAAGCACATGCTAAAGATGGCAATTATATTGAAATACAAAACCTGCAAGGCTGAAACAAAGGTACATACTTCCATAAAGGATTTTAACACTTTTAACATTAGTGTTATCTCGTCTATTGTTTTGCATAAAAAAAGGAAGTGACATAACTTATATATTTCTCTAAATAGTGGCTGAGTTGACCCCTACTTTTGTTTTTGCTCCAGTTAAGAAAGTTGAAGTGAAATGTGTCATATTTAAATCAATAATATGTTTTGCTCTCAAGCAGAAAGAACCCGTTGCCGTCACAAAATGTTGCCATGGTATCAAAAATGGCATCAAAAATAGAGTATTTTTCTTACTATCATTATCGAGTCTGAAGCCCAGTCAGGGCTGCATTCACAAGGCAGATAATCAAAGCAATTTTACATCCCAGAGAGGCCCAACCAAAGTCCGAATCAAAATACAAATGAGAATCTGTGCAAAACCGGTACAAAAACTATTGCATAAGGCATTCAGCAGTAATGGAAAAAAAGGTGGTATTAAAATGATCCCATTTGAAAACATTCAGAGCATGAACACTTTTGAAAGCCACTAAACCTTTTTTCACACTATTTATATCTCTACAGTGCAGAGAAGCTTCAATTTCTTAACTGAGCAGAAACAGAAATGGACTTTTTTTCAGCAGCTTTGTTAGATTTTTTTTTCTTACCTCTTTCCGCTTTTGTAGCAACAGCTCCAACCTATCATTGGCCCTTTTTGCAATAACTTTGTTCCGCTCTGCCTCGTACTGCCTCTGAGTGTTGTCCATATTGATGCTCAGGTTCAGAGCGACGTTTACCAATGCAGTCATCAGCTTCATGGCTGGGGAGGACAGCAGAGTTCAAACACGAGTCCGAGCGTGCGCCACCATAAAGATGTAAATAATGTAGGTAAGCGGCTATGCAGAGAGCAGGAGCTAACAGCGCTGCACTTAGACTGACCTGCCAGCGTGCTCGTATGTCTGAAGGCCCTGACCTGGGAGTCAGACAGGCCGGTGAGCAGAGAGATGACCGTGTCCATCATGTACTCGTCGTATATGATGCTGTACTGGCACTGGCGCACGAGGACGGCAATAAAGTCGCAGAAATTTATCCTGAATCTTTTCCACTGTGGTCCTGAGAGTGTTAGAGGATAGTCGCCGCTGTCCTGTTTGATGATGAGAGAATCGATCAGCTCGAGTACAGGAGCGTCGCACAGAGACATAGCTGCACTGCAATAACGGAACCTAAAATAAGTAACATTTTCTTAAAATTTGTGTATTTTTCCTTGATTTGAGCAGGTTAATAAGACTATTTGCTAATGGAATAAGATTTTTGCTCTTAAAATAGGAACAACTCATCTCCATCACCTTATTTCAAGTGCAGAATGTCTAATTATCTTATTTTAGGGGTAAAAATACTCATTCCATTGGCAAATAATCTTATTTACTGGCTCAAATCAAGGACAAATACACTAACTTTAAGAACTTTTTACTTATTTTTAGATCCGTTTTTGCAGTGTGATCAGGGCAGTTCTAGAGAGACACGGAGTACTTCACCTCATCAAACTCCTCCGTCATTTTCCTGATGATTTCCGAATTCTGCATATGTCTGAACATTTCTTCACTCACGGCACCTAAGAAAAAGAAAAAGAAACGGCTTCAGCCAAACGGCACGGAAATATACGCTTTCAGCTACGGAAACTGCTGCCTACATCCTACCTTTACAGCCAGAGCACTGAATGAAGAAGTTGATCAGCTCCAAGAGCGCCACATCCCTGTCCTGTTTGTAGGCCTCAATCCAGTCGTCGACAACGGACTAAACATACATCACAAAAGCATTTTACAACACGCTTTATTCAACAAACACAAGCTGGAAATGCAAATGACATGTGGAGGTTAAAATTGATTCAGCTTTATAGCATTTATTCTTCGACAATGAGGGGCCAAAAGTGGAAAAATCCAAAGAAAAAGTCATAGAATGAGAGGCATAGTTAAAATAACATTTGAAAAAAAAAATCTAATAAAAAGTTAAAATATCACTATTTGTCAATAAACTGCAACTCTGTTTTAGACCAGTCATCTTGCCTGGAGCCGTGTTAACTCTGCCCACTCACTATAAAATGAATCCATAAACTGACTAAGAAGTAACTAAATACTTTTATTGATGACCCATTTAATTCATTACACATCTAAGAAATTACTTTTTTTGTATTCCCTTTAAATTACCAATAAGTTTGGCCCATTTAAATGTTTTAGTGCTTCCCCTGTTTATTGAACGGTGGGACTTTTGGCCTTCCATATTTTATGCAGACACTGTTGATTATTTTTTCCTAGCGGGTATATAAAAAAAAAAGGATCAAAATGAGTCCGATCCTCACCTGAGTGGCGCTCCTCCCCATTTTAACCACCTCAAACAGGCTCATGTTCTCCATGCCGTTCTCCTGATGGTGGCCATTCACCCAGCCAGCACCAGTCACCCTCCCTGCTCCCCCACCCTTGGCCCTGTCTGCCAGCACCTTCCTCCCCTTCTTGGCCCCCTGCGAAGGAGAACAATGGTTAATGATAACTGAGGGCACAATTATGAGAACTAGAACTAGTATAACCAGGGAAAGAGTAGACTGAGAGGAATATCTGGTTACAGGAAATCAAAAATAAGTCAGGGTGTTGCGCTGAAGAACTCGCAAATAGCTGGTGGAGCCACTGAAGGCCATTCTGATCAGGGTCGGCCTAATTTCACGGTTTTGTGAGGTTCTGGTAATCGTTGTATAAAAACAGACATAACCTTTTCTTCTAACTGATATTAAATCAGACTAAACCGTTCCGGTTTCAGGTCAATTAGCATAAAAAAACCTGATTATTTCCTAAATGCCAAATCAGTGTAGAAGAGAATTTTCTGAGAGAACTTTGTATTGTTTCCTCTGCGTTCAGAAGTTACCACACACTAAGGTTGCAACGCTTTTAAACAATTTGGGAAAGTCCAGATGATGATATCATGGCTATGTAGCCTTCATTCATTCACAACATTCCCATTGATTCAATTCAATTTATTTAATTAACTGTCCTGTGGTCTGCTGAAAGCATAAATTGAAGTGTTTGGCCATAAAAGCCATTGTTACATTTGGAGGAAAAATAAAGGGGCTTACTACCCCAGGAACAGCCTCCTAAACAGGGAGGTGGCAGCATGGTGCTGATGCTGGAGGGACTGGTGCATTTCAGAAAATAGATGGCATCATGAGGAAAATAGATTTTCTGGAAACCCTGAAGCGTCATCTCGAGACTGCAGCCAGGAAGTCAAAGCTTGGGTACAAATGAGTGTTATAAATAGACAATAACCCTAAACATACTGTCTAATTAATTACAAAGGGGCTTAAAAAACAACAAAGTCACTGTTTTAGTTCCTATGCTCCACTTATCTGGAACAAACTTCCAGAAAAGTGTAAAAGTGCTTAAAGCCTGAGTTCCTTTAAATCAAGAATAAAAACACATTTGTTTAGGATTACCTTCAACTTCTAGTTAAACTGTTTTACTGAAACATCATTAGTTCAACTTTGTAGTCCAACTGTAGTCCTAGTGTTTGCTTTTAGTGTCTATTCTCCCATGTTTTATTTTGTTGCTACATTTTATTCCTACTTGCTTTTATTCTGCTTTATTTCCCTATATTTTAATATAGGAAAAATATGTAAAGCACTTTGCATTGTTTCTGTACTGAAATGTGCTATATAAATAAATTTGCCTTGCTTTGCCTTAAAATGTAGCTAATCTTTATGATTATTCTGGCACTTGCTAAACAGAAATAGATTTGGTAATCCTAACTTGACCTGAAACAGAAAAGGTTTGGTCTAATTTAATGTCAAAATGTGTATTTATATATAGTTTATATACATATCTGGTTTCAACTGTGTGCTGAATCAATAAACCTACCATGCCTCTTCCTGCCTTGGTATTTCTTCCATCAGGATCCTCAAGGTCTGCATCTGAAGACAACTGAGATTCTGTCTCTCTGTGTAAAACAAATAAAGACGTTAGAACCGCCGACGCCAGCTCAAACGATCCATCATCATCACAGGGACAACACGACGGCGAATAGGAACCGAGCTACAGCCAACATGGAAGTTACGAAGCCCGTCTGTGAGTCGCTGCTTACTGAGGAAACTGGAACTCTGCGTGCAAATCCTGTGCCGCTATCATTTCTGCAACATTTTCTGGAGCTGCGGATGTAGGTCCTCAGTCTGCTCTGGGCCCCAAAAGCAGGAGCTGATCTCTTCAGACAAACCTGGAAACAGAAACAAAACAGACAGAGTGATCAACACAGACACAGATACAAACACAGATTACAAATGTAAGATATACTGTCATGTCTGTGTGGCCCAGTTATGAAGGGATGGTTTATAGAGGGGAGCAGTGTGTTTCCACAGCCTCCCGCCAAGTACGGCAGAATAAGGGGCTGAGATAACTAACCGAGGCAAATACTAACCTGCAGCAGATCACAAAACATCACTAAACTAACCATAAAAAGACCCCAGAACAGTGGATACTCACTTAGTTAAACATTATGAATTGTTACTTTGCTAAAATATCTTTTAAAAAGGGGGGTGGGGATCCTAAAAAAATAAAATGGGACATGATCAAGAGACAATTAAACAAAGTCCAAAAACATAATTATTCAAAACAATACCTAATTTTTAAAGGCTAATTTATGGCCCTTACAGATTTGTTGCTCAATTGAATCTTTTAAAAAGCAATCGCCTAAAATTCTTGTAAATATTCAAACGTTTTAACAAAAATGTGAAAAAACAAACAAATGACAAGCTTTAACTAAAACAAAAATGAATGAAGAAAAACATTAAACATTGCTGCCAAAAATGTAGAAATCCTTTTTTGGAGTTCAATTGTGAACTAATGTGTTATTTCTCCACATAGCTAAACATTTTTATGAAACGCAAGGACGAATAACTACAAAAAACAGGGTCAAGTCTCTTGTAATTCAAATGAACTGTTCGTTATCTTATGGAGATTTTTTTATAATACTATCTATTTCCATAGATTGGGGATCTGAGAAGACTGGGGTCAGTCTTCTATTACGAAAATATAAGAGATGTTTTCACTTTACTTTGTTCATCGTTGGTTTTAATCGCCACGCCCAAAACGTAAGAAATGTTTCAGTAAATCTAAATTAAAACCTAAATCAGCCGAAATGTCTGCTAGGAAAGGTCTTAAAAAAAAAAAAAAAACATTCTTGGCAGGTTTTAATGATAATTAAAAAAATAGATCCATATCTGTTTTTTTAAAATATGAACTGCACAAACTAGTTATGCAAACGACCAGTATTGTGCGCCGGATTTCAACCTTAGTAACTGTGAACATGTTGCGGCTGAACACAAGTACTGGAGCAGCGGCTTCCAGGCACTGGGCTGCATGAGGGCAAACACAGTCCAACCATGTTTTAACAACATCACGGTATTAACGCTACCATTTTAAGCCAAAATATATATTATGTGCTTTAAATGGGGGGTCCTGCTTTAGTTTTTGTGATCAGAACTGTTTTCTAAGCTGTTGAATGAATCTATCTTGGGGGGAGAAATGCTGCATTTGTTTAAGATCCAAACATCCAGCGCTTTCCCTGGTACTGAAGGGCTTTAAACTGTAGGAAGGAGGTGATAGAAGAATTTAAAACCCTTTAACTTGATACCAGCAACCAGCCCAAGCTCAATAGTTACATTGACTTATAAACTATTTATGTTTACGAGTGTGTGTGTGTGTGTGTTAGTCTAAAGTCAATTAAACACTACAACACTTCTGTATAAGCTTAGGATTTCTACAAAAAGGGCAGGAAGGAAGGTGAAAGAGGAATAATTTCTACTCTGGGCAGGACCAACAAAAACCCCTTAAACGTCACCTCAAAACTCCACGCTCTCCAGTAACGCGCGGTTTACACAACACTAGCAGAGCATGAAAGTAAAAAAAAAAAAAAAAAAAAAAACGAACAAAACAAAAACATAAATCCAGAATAATGACGGCTGAAATCCACCAGCCGCTCTAGTTTCCCTATCTTTGACCCCAGCGTTGTGGTTCTGTCGAACCGCCCGGAGGTTTTTGGGACATGCCTGACAAAAGGAGCACGGCTTTGCTTCAAAAAAGGGATTTTGAAACTAACGGAGAAAGGAAAAAGAAAATAATCAAAAATAAATATCGCCAGCAGTTTTGACAGCAGCAGGTACTTTTTTTTTTTTTTTGAAATCCCATAAATCTAAAAAAGCTCCACATTAGCTAGTTTCAGGTACTTAAACCGAGAAATGCGCTGCTTCTCTCCCTCCTTCCGATAATCCAGGCGCTCCACCTCACTTTCAGTTGTCGCAGCAGCAGGAAGCGCAGCCGTCATGCACGACTTTAACGACAGCTAAACTCTGTTGAGCTTCCCAGAAACACTCCTTCAGCAGAGATTATTTTTTTTTTTAACAGGAAAACCTTCCGACTTGCAATAGCAAAAGGTGCCTCTTCATAAAGTAGATCGCTGTTCAACATTTTGGTTAAGTTCAAACTGAACAAGGGACACAAATGTTACGGCACACAGTGACAAACTGCAAAAACTGATCTAGAAATAAGTAAAATGTTCTTAAAGTTAGTGTATTTATCCTTGATTTGAGCAAATAAATAAGATTATCTGCCAATGGAATGAGTATTTTGACCCCTTAAAATAAGATAATTAGACATCCTGCACTTGAAGTAAGATGATTGAGATGAATTGTTCCTATTCTAAGTGCAAAATACTCATTCCATTGGCAAATCATCGTATTTACCTGCTCAAATCAAGGAAAAATACACAAATTTTAAGAACATTTTACTTATTTCTAGTTCCGTTTTTGCAGTGCATAATTCAAGAGACATCGACCTCCAGCTAACGTAAAATCTAGAAGTTAGCACCTCAGAAAATTTAGGAATGACTTTAGAACAATCCAAAATTATTATTATATTTCCGTGCCGTTTGGCAGCATGAAGGCCGTCAGCCGGTGACTCTGCTGAGGTGTTCAGGAAGTCCAGGATGCTTTAGCAACGGCCTTCTCCCATCTACCTCTTCGCTAAACCCTAAACCCTAAACCCTGTACTTTGGACTTTATAACGCAGAGTGGACCGACATCGGCAGCTGGCATGGCTCCCCATGTCGTCACTGACTGTGGAAACTTCCCGCTAGAGCTCAGGCAACTTTGACTCTGTGCCTCTCCACACTTCCTCCTGATGCCAGGAAAATAAAAAAAAAAGATTTACTCTAAAAAAAGGACAAAGAAGGGGTGTTGGCCACCTAACCGACACGCCTTTTTTGTCTTGAACAAGGTAAGACCCTCCGGATGTCAGTTCACGTCTTGTGACTTTCCCCTAAACTCCTGTATGAGCTTCACTTCACACATTTTCCTTCCCCTCAACATGCCATTCATGTTCTAGGGTACGGCATTCTGTGTCCAAGTGGAATGCAGCCTTTGTTACCACACCTTTGCATTTTTTACAGCTGAGAAAAAAAAGACCTTTCTGTTGCTCTTCTTCCTAGGCTTTTGCAGAGCGAGAAACACTAAGATGTCTTCTGTCGTTAAGAGAAACCAGAAGGAAACAAAAATAGAAACAATGAATCCTCAACAAGCAGGTCAAGCAGGGTGTTTTCTCCTCAAGCAGAGCGCCGACTCATTTCCTTTTATCAACGTTGTCGGTTCTGCAGCCTGGAAGCGAAGGCAAAAGCATCATGCTTTTATGCATTCTTGTAAAATGATTAACGTGGAAATTGTAAATGTACTGTTTTATTCTGCTTTAATTTAATCACTTATTAGTTATAACTGCTACTTGGTACTTTAACTATATTATTGGTACTGTAAACATGTAACAAAAAAAATACCTATTTGCTAACAATTGGAAGTGGAAATAAAGTACAAACTACAGGCAAAAAATGACTTGGCCTCTATTAGAACTGTCCACTCACACTGCTAGGTTGTGCTAGCATCTGTAAAAGATGTAAAATAAATAAAGTGCATCAGTTATGAAGAGATATTTATTAATCACTTGTGGCGTAAAGCAGGCGGCTGATTTTACAGCGCCTCTAAAAATATAATCTAATGTCTTTGCCGCGGCCACTGACAGCAAAGTGGGAGAACACTTAAGACAGTCGCAAGAAAACGAACAGAATGGCTTTTTAAAACGACACCTTTTCTGCCTTGTTAGGAGAAATGGTAATATTGACATTTGGAGTAAAGCACAGAGACCGTTGTTCTACAATTAGTCTTAGCCTTAAGTCAAAGCTAGTTATTATATATAAAATAAACTGCACTGTGCATACAGTGAGTACCTTTTACATTATTATTTGAGTTAAGCAAAACAGAGATTTTAATCAAGACTATGGTCATAAAACTATGATTTTTTTTAACCATATTGTCCAACCATAATTATGTAGCCACATTTTTTTTTTTTTAACTTCTTCAGTTTCTGACTCTCAAACCAGCGGAGACCCAAACTGGCTGATTAAGAGTAGATAAAACCTCCATGTAACATAACTCCAAAAACACAACGCTGTCAACAAAAATAGCTTTAACAACCTCTATAGATTTTTATGTTTATTACTCACGTTTTGCTTTGTTTCAACAATTATTAGCCTGAGCAAATTTGTTAGGGTAATCATGGTGGAATCAGTGTACAGAAAGTGTACTGAAGACGTTACTGAATGAGAAGGTATCGTAAAATAAAGAGATACATTCATTTAAGCCCTGGCTGTGTGGTAAGGATCTCTAACCCACGGCTGACTCGTGTTCTTCCTTCTGATTTCCATCGTTATCTGGGACTTTGCTGCCTACTGAAGCGGCGTTGGATATTTCAGCTGATGTCTAATGGCCTCGGCACACGGGAAGTGACAAACGACAGCGACTAATTTGTTTCATCGCCACCGCGGTGAAGACCCAACACACGGGACGCGACGGCGGAGTTTCAAGCCGCGCTGTTGGATGAAATTGGAGGGCCTTTTGATATTTTCAAAGCAGTCCGTGAGCCACAAGGACGAAGAGTCAGACGATATTGCTGGAAGGGACTGAAATCTTGCTTTTATGCCTACTCTACAAAAGAAAAATACAACCCGGGTTCATCCTATGTTACAGACAAGGAATCAGCCTGGAGAATATCATCACTTTAAGGGCGCGCCTAACGGCTGATCCAGATAAATGGCAGCAGAGCCGAGTGACAGCGACTCAAGATGCCCGCGTGTCGCTCCCCGTGTGTCGAGTCCATAAGAAATTCGAAGCCAGTATGGATTTAGATAATAAAGTACAATAAAGTTAATCCGGACTAATTGACCATAAAATTTGTAAATTCTCAGTTAAATGGTCAGGATCTTTTGGACATCTAAGTTAAAGCATTTACTGTTAATTAATAAGAGATATTTGTATAGTGTTTCAGCTTAATATGCATGTACTAAATACTAGAAAGTAAATGTCCTGCTTTTTGAACCCTGAACGCTACTGGTGCGTTCCATTTGTCCTCGGTAGTCGGGATTCTTGAACTCCAGGTCGGAAAATCTAACTGGAACGGCCCCTAAAGAAGGTATTCGGAGTCTGAAGGTCGGTGCAGTAGGATGGTGCCTGACTTCAGCATTCATGATGGCTACTTGATACCACATTGAGTAAAACCTCATACTTTGACTGTTTGTAGCAGCTCTCTATTATTTATGTAACATTTAGTCGGTCATACAGGCACTGCCTTTTTAGTGTTCATCAGACAGGATGTTTCAGCTGTTTATTTGCACAAATTACGGCCTAGAACAGCGTTATTGTTGGAACAGCGGTGCGGGCGGCCATGTTTTTTCCTACTGTCCAACAAGAGGGAAACCGGAACGCTAAAAGGCAGAGATGACGTGATCTGCGACTGGTTAGTTCCGACCTCGGAGGCAAAAGGAACGCACCACCTATGTCTCAGTTTGATAGATATTTTTTAATCTCCTTGGCAAAAATCTGAGAACAGACCCCAAAATCTAAATCTTTGTTAAAATCAAATGGTTGTCTGGTAGGCCACACTTGCACACTTCTTGAGTTATGATAAATACTGAATAAAGCAAATAAAGCTATAAACATAAACACTAATTTATTTGGCCCATTACAAAAATAAGTTTACTTTGGTACAAACATTCCATTCTTTGTAATAAGTCTTTAATTATAAATACTACGTACATAACATATAACACATTTAGGAATATTGTGGCTACCTAAAAAAAAAAAAAAAAAGACAAACTAGTTTGGTATAACCCTAAAAGCTGTAATTGTGTAGCTGAATAAAGGACACCATATAGGGGCACATTTGAAAATTCCCAATTTCACAAGATCGGGCTTCAAACCAGAGCCCAGATGAGTTTGTCTGTGTGGCACAGAGGGGACTCCATACTTGGAAAAGGAAACAGGATCTTAGCGCCATGTAAAAAAGCATCACACTAAAGGAAATGTCTGGCATCCCGTTTTGTTTCACGCCACCTTGACTCTTCACACCAGCGGATGAGCTCAGTACATCTCAGCCAAGCGTTGTTGTCTACTTAAAAACATCCCAGATGTGAGGGAGGCTGGAGGAGGGGGGGGATTCCTGCTCACTCTCAGCTCTGTCTGACATGACGGATCTGCCAATGTTATTGATGAGAAACGCAAACTCTAAACACTGTCAGCGTTTTCCGTTTCGCACCTTTAGAAAATCGCCTCCGCTACTTTATAAGTATCGTCGTATATCTGTAAAGAGAGATATTAACTTTAATATGTGGAAATATATCATCCCAGTACTTTCTAGCTCGGCTAGCTTTACCGTTAGCAGCGTAATAGCTAACAAGACTATTAGCCAACAAAAACTACCTGAAGCCATTAGGTACATTTATCATTCTCCGCCATTTCCAAAGTATCCTTTCAAGAGTGCAAGTCTGCGTCAACACCTGCGGGTGACATTATCCTCATGTGCCTGCTCAGTGGCCAAGAACAGTGGCATCGATAACAAACTACCAAGATGTTAACGTTAGCTATCCGCCATTTTACAACTTACCTCGTTTTAATTCAAAGACGCACAGAAACCAAACAATTACAACGATGCGGGCTTTTCACTTTGATTAATTTTTTTTCTTTCGTTAATTTCCTGAACAAGCTGTCACTTTAAACCTCGCTAAACGATGCTTTGTTTTTAAGCTAGCGTAAAGGAGCCCCTTGGTGGCTAACATAGCAAGGTACACTGTGTATTTTTGTCGTGGTTGCACGCGGCGCACACACACCACCTGTCGGCGGCGCGGCGGTACTGCAGGTAGGAGTTCAAACCCCAAACAGAACTACTGGAAGGTGAATGATGGAAAACACCTACTTTTACCCAAGTGTGATAGTTTTTCTACGTGCGACGCTTTTCTTGGAGGGCGATTTAGTAGTAAATGACTGCGTTAGCAGATCATGTTTTTTGTTTTGTTTTTGTTTTTGTTTTTTTTTTTTTTGGGGGGGGGGGGGGTAAATATTTTCATTTTAATATATTTTGAAAATGTTTTTATCGTTCTTTGGGAGGAAGAGGACATTTGATGTTCAATTTCCTTTACAACTAAAAAATTTCGAAAGCATGTAATACATTTGGATTAAGCACCCTACACTTAACAGAACCACCTTTCTGCTCCAAATACCAGCTGCAAGTCTTTTAAGCTATGTCTCTAACACCTTTTCTAATAAATAAAAAAAAAACAACAACAACAACAAAGAAAACCGCAAAGTCCAGTGTTGGTTTCATCGGACTGGAACCTTTTTTTCAGCATGTTTGCTGTGTTTCCTTCAATGGAAATCTCGTAATGCAAATGGGAAGTTGAGTGGCTTTCTTTGTACCATGCTTCCATAAAGGCCAGATTTGTGGGAAACAATCAGTTGTGATCCTCAGGCCTGAGCTGCCAGAGTTACCGTGGACTGTTTTTTCTGATTATTTGCTCTATTTGCGCAACCTGTCAGTTTAGCTGGACGACCATGTGTTGGTATGTTTGAACAGCGCTCTGAGAGATCTCTAAAGCTCATCACAATAATTTAGGTGGACGTCCATGTGTTGGTAGGTTTGCATTTGTATCATACTCTTTCTATTTTTAGATGATGAAATAAACAGTAGAAAAATATGATTATACACGTCACACACAAAAAGGCAATACACAGTGCTTTACAAGAAAACAATGGAACAGAACATTACTATAAAGACAAGCAATACACTAAAACACAGATAAACGGGTAAAGTAAATAAGTAAAAAGCAATAAAAAAAATGAAGCATCACATACAAATAAAGGAATAAAAACATGTAAATACACAGTGAACAGAAAAATAATAAAAATGCTTGACATTGACTCTTGACAAGTGATGCAGCAAACTAATATTTTTAGTCCTGATTCAATGGAACCAACAATGTCATCTCTTTTTTTTTTTTTTTTAGATTATCAGGGAGTTGGTACCAAAGCTTAAAAGCAAATAAATTAAACTATGTTTAGTCCTTTTTATTTCCAGTACTGGAACTCTTTGCTCTTAAGGAAAACCTGCAATGGAACAGGCAATGGAAGAACAATTTATCTAAACAGCAGTAACCTTACTTTAAACACCTTTATAAAATCTGCTGTGTGCCTCTAAATACAAACAGCACATTTCAGAACAGACTATTAGTTAATACCAATCATCCTGCCTTGTCTAAACTGTATGTAAACGTGTAAGAAGTGTTTTCAGTTGCTTAAAATGTACCTAGGGTTCTTCTGTGGCTTTGTCATACGCTACACTCTTAGACTGATACTTTATGGTTAACCACCACAGAGGAAGGTAACAGTGGTCTTGGTTTCCTTATTCTGTAGGCTTTCTGACTGGAACAGTTTCAAGACTTTTTTTTAAACCTGTTCCAGTTTAATTAGTAACTCTTTTTTTCTGAATGTCTTCAAAATCCCCTATTACTTCCTTGTTTTTCTTGTACAACAAGCTGGGGAGTCTGAATACTACATTTTGCTTAAGCGAGACAATCATTTCAACTGTATTTTTGGCATTCTTTTAATGTATTTTAGGCAATTAGAGATATTCAACCTCGAATCTTCCCTCTACTACTCATAGAAGTCAGAAAAAACTGAGAGAACTCAAACAGGGGAAGGCAGGTGGGCTTGATGGCATCAGCCCCGGAGGTCTCAGGATACTTGATTCAGCTGTAAGATATCCTCATCTATCTATCTATCTATCTATCTATCTATCTATCTATCTATCTATCTATCTATCTATCTATCTATCTATCTATCTATCTATCTATCTATCTATCTATCTATCTATCTATCTATCTATCTATCTATCTATCTATCTATCTATCTATCTATCTATCTATCTATCTATCTACCTATCTATCTATCTATCTATCTATCTATCTATCTATCTATCTATCTATCTATCTATCTATCTATCTACCTATCTATCTATCTATCTATCTATCTATCTATCTATCTATCTATCTATCTATCTATCTATCTATCTATCTATCTATCTATCTATCTATCTATCTATCTATCTATCTATCTATCTATCTAGTCACCCATTCACTTATGGTTATATTTTATTATTCAGTATACTGTGTATAGATCAATGATGGAGCATGAGTCCTCCTTGCACATACTACTACTACTACTACTACTACTACTACTACTAATAATAATAATAATAATAATAATAATAATAATAACAATACATTTTATTTATCGGGGTACACCCTGGGCAGGTTGCCAGTCTGTCGCAGGGCAACACAGAGACAAACAGGACAAACAACAATTCACGCACACACTCACACCTTAGGAGAATTTAGAGAGACCAATTAATCTAACAGTCGTGTTTTTTTTGGACTGTGGGAGGAAGCCGGAGTACCCGGAGAGAACCCACACATGCACAGGGAGAACATGCAAACTCCATGCAGGAAGGCCCAGGGCAAGGGAAGGACTTGAACCCAGGACCTTGGCAACAGCACTGTGCCACTGTGCATCCCCGTTGTACATAATATTATTTACTATTATTTATCCAATGTGTGTCCCATTCCCAGTGTCACTGCTGCTGTTGTAACTCAGCCATTTCCAACAGAGGAATCATGAAAAGCTTATTCTATTATTTTCTGATGATGGTGTGATCATAAAGGTTCAAGTACCTTTTTGTAAACCCGCCCTACCTCCTAAAAAAAGGGAGGGGGGGGGGGAGTAACAACAACAGAAATTTCTAAAACAGCAACACAGGATGTCAACTTTGAATGTGTTGTTTCTTCAATTGCCGATGCACAGCAGCCTCGCCTCAGTCAGCCTGCCCCAAGGCAGCTGTAGCTACTAACATAGCTCACCACCGTCAGGGTGTGACTGGGAATTTTTCCTTCTTTTTATTTTTTTTTAGTTATATAGGCCAACCGCAATTTTCTGACCCTCACTTAGCTTTGCTTATTTACTAAGAGAACTCGTAATATGTTTTCACTTTTAAAGACTACTAGAAAATCTGGCACATTAGATAAAGTAAAAAACAAACAAAGGGGAAACTACAAAACACTAACAACATCATGAAACAAATAAATAAATTACCAAATTTAAAATTTAAAAGTACATTGTGCAAAAGGTGCTTAAAACATGAGAAAAAAACAGACAAGTGGAGAGCAAATGAAGTAGTGTCAGTCCTGTAAATCTACAAATAAGTGGAAATATCCTGCAAATACCTGGAATTTACCATCACAGACAAAACACATTTCATTTATCTCTGTGTTTGATATGAAATTAGACAAAACTATTTAAATTTTGGGTAATTTAGGATTACCTAAATTATTGCTGTTTGCTAATTGTCAAAGTAAAGAAAAATCAGATTTTTTTTAAGAAGGCAAGGCAAATTTATTTGTATAGCACATTTCAGTACAAACACAATGCAAATTGCTTTGCATGATTAAAACTTAGGAAAATAAAAACAGAATAAAAACAAAATAAAACATGGAGAAATGGATACTAAAAGCAAATATTAAAAACAGCTGGTTTACAAACTTAAACTAATGATGTTTAAATTAACAGTTTGACTAGAACAGACAAAGGCAATCCTAAACAAATGTGTTTTTAATCTTGATTTAAAGGAACTCAGGCTTTCCGCACTTTTACAGTTTTCTGGAAGTTTGTTCCAGATAAGTGGAGCATAGGAACTAAATGCTGCTTCTCCTTGTTTAGTTCTGGTTCTGCAGAGTAGGCTGGAACCAGAAGACCTGAGTGGTCTGGAGGGTTGATACACTGATAACAAGTCTGTGATGTATTTAGGTGCTAAACCATTCAGGGATTTATAGACTAACAGAAGTATTTTAAAGTCTATCCTCTGGGATACAGGGAGCCAGTGTAAGGACTTTAGAACTGGGGTGATGTGCTCTACTTTCTTAGTCTTAGTGAGGACGCGGGCAGCAGCGTTCTGGATCAGCTGCAGCCGTCTGATCCACTTTTTGGCAGACCTGTGAAAACACCGTTGCAGAAATCGATTCTACTAAATATAAACGCATGGATTAGTTTTTTCAGATCCTGCTGAGACATTAGTCCTTTAATCCTGGAAAAGTTCTTCAGGTGATAGAAAGCTGACATTGTAATTGTCTTTAGATGCTTTTGGAGATTCAGGTCTGAGTCCATCACTACTCTTAGATTTCTGGCCTGATCAGTGGTTCCTAGCTAAAGGGACTGAAGCTGTGTGCTAACTCTTGATCTCTCCTCTATTGGTCCAAAAATTATTACTTCAGTTTTGTTTTTATTCAATTGAAGAAACTGTTGGCACATCCAGGCATTGATTTCTTCTAGGCATTTACTCAGTGCCTGAATTGGTTCATAGTCACCTGGTGACATGGTGATGTAGAGCTGTGTGTCATCTGCATATTTATGGTAGCTGATGTTGTTATTTTTTATGATCTGAGCTAGAGGGAGCATGTCGCTATTGAACAAGAAGGGACCCAGGATGGACCCTTGTGGAACCCTGCATGTGATTTTTGTCGTCTGGGATGTAAAGTTACCTACTGACACAAAAAATTCCCTGTCCTTCAAGTAGGATTTAGACCAGCCGAGAGCTGTACCAGAAAGGCCGACCCAGTTTTCCAGGCGCTCTAATAGAATGGAGAGATTGAGAGTATTGAATGCTACACTAAGATCCAACAGAACCAGCACTGTGGTTCTCCCACAGTCTGCATTTATATGGATGTCATTAAACACCTTGATAAGGGCGGTCTCTGTACTGTGGTGAGCACGGAAACCTGACTGGAAGACGTCGAAGTGGCTGGTCGTTGTTAGGAAGGTGTTTAATTGTTGAAACAGCTTTTCCAAGAATCTTACTAATAAAGGGGAGGTTTGAGATTGGCCTGTAGTTCTGCAGAAGTAGTTTGTCCAAATTGTTCTTTTTCAACAGTGGTTTCATAATTGCTGTTTTTAGGAACTGGGAGAAAACACCTGAAAGAAGGGAAGTGTTAATTATCTGAGTCAAATCAGACGTTATGACAGGCAAAACTTTATTAAAGAAAGCTGTGGGTAGAACATCAAGGCAGCAGGAGGAGGAGCTTAGCCGGTGAATGATTTCCTCTAAGCTTTTCTAGTTGATTTAGCTGAGTTGGGACATTTTGTCAAGATAAGTTATAGTTGGTCCCTTAAAGCTCTGGGTCAACAGTAATTGGGTGCTATAATAAAGGTGATTTGCCATAAGTTAATTTGCTGATTAGGGTAGCCAATCATATATTAGAATCTATTTAACAGGCCAGAGTGACAGCTTAAGCAATTTCATTATAGGCTGCAGTACAAGAACAGTGAAATATTAAATGAATAGCAAAGAATTATGATTTTAACATGCAATGAATTAAAATGTATTTGATTTGCATAAAGACATGTAAATTTTTTTCTTAAAAAAAAGAAAAAGAAAACTGTAAATACTAAGTTTGATGTGTATGTGTGTCATGTTATTTGTGTATATCCGAAGCCGGTGTTTGCCTCAAAGGTAATTTCACCGTGGTAAAACATGGTGACAATAACCTGACTGGAAGACGTCGAAGTGGCTGGTCATTGTTAGGAAGGTATTTAATTGTTGAAACAGCTTTTCCAAGAATCTTACTAATAAAGGGGAGGTTTGAGATGGGCCTGTAGTTCTGCAGAAGTAGTTTGTCCAAATTGTTCTTTTTCAACATTGGTTTCATAATTGTTGTTTTTAGGAACTGGGAGAAAACACCTGAAAGAAGGGAAGTGTTAATTATCTGAGTCAAATCAGACGTTATGACAGGCAAAACTTTATTAAAGAAAGCTGTGGGTAGAACATCAAGGCAGCAGGAGGAGGAACTTAGCCGGTGAACGATCTCCTCTAAGCTTTTCTAGTTTGTTTAACTGAATTGGGACATTTTGTCAAGATAAGTTATAGTTGGTCCCTTAAAGCTCTGGGTCAACAGTAATTGGGTGCTATAATAAAGGTGATTTGCCATAAGTTAATTTGCTGATTAGGGTAGCCAATCACATATTAGAATCTATTTAACAGGCCAGAGTGACAGCTTAAGGGATTTCATTATAGACTGCAGTACAAGAACAGTGAAATATTAAATGAATTTTAACATGCAATGCATTAAAATGTATTTAATTTGCACAAGGAGATGTCACATTTTTTCTTTAAAAAAAACAAAAGAAAACTGTAAATACTAAGTCTGATGTGTATGTGTGTCATGTTATTTGTGTATATCCAAAGCCGGTGTTTTGCCTCAAAGGTAATTTCACTCACTGTGGTAAAACATGGTGACAATAAAATATTCTTGATTCTAATAATATATATTTGAAACATTTGAATAATTCTTGATATATATCTATTTATGAATTTAATGTTTGTTTCCAATATTATTTAAATATTGCAAAATTTTGTGTAAGCAATACAGTGAAAAATAAACATCCTTATGTCCTCATGATCCCGTGTTTGAATATTTAACAAGTTGAGGCACATTTGGCCCTCCACAGCGATCTGGTACAGCATGTTTTATATTTATTTAACATTTATTTTTATAAAAATGATGCAGGAAAATGTGACTGTTGTTGTATACTAGACTAAGTCTGGGATATCACAGTATCACAGGATCCAAACCACAACTCTGTCTGGTTTTTGCCTAAAAGTTCAACTGGCAGAAATGAAACACATCACACTTTTTAGACCTTTGACGTTTTATTGTTCCATTAATCTTATTTTACATATTTTGTGAGTGGTATGAACTTGAAAAGCCACCATTTGTTAGTATGCTGCTTACTAATTCTGCAATCCTTGCCATAACTTATCCCGTTACATCAAAAATCCATATATAGGATGTGAACAGTTCAGCACAAGTTCTTTTTAAGGGAGTGAAAGATGTTACAAAAAAGGTGGATAAGGCAGAGAGTAAAAAGAAAAACTGTCGTTAAGCATGAAAAAGAAAGAAAAGCCAAAAATTCTGGCAAGCCATGGTTTGATGTGAGTTTCTTTTTTTTTTTTTACTGGCAGGTTTCATCTACATGAACTCATTGAGGAAGCTGTTTACAGTCCCCTCAGGGGTGTCTTCCACAGGCTTTCCGTGACAAAATGAGGGCACCACAAGGACGTCAGGATCTTTGACTTTGAGTTCAACATCCATGTTGCTGTAAAGAAAAAAAAAATAAAACAGGTGTAAAAACTACACGGAAATTTGGTGAGGTTCCCCATCACATCCTGTTTTTACATGCCCAAAAGAACCACCTAAAACCAACCTGAAAAGGAACGATGTGGTATCAGTGAAATAGAAAGTGGTCACAGGCAAACATCCCATGGTTACAGACATGGAGTAGGAACCTGGCAGAGAAATCACAAATCAAACTTGTACGTCGCTGATGTTATAAAGCTGTAATAAAACAAGTCCCTCTTCATAACATCTGTTCTACCTTTCATAGGTGTCAGCGGTCCGGTCCAGATACTGACTTTCATTCCCTCTCCCTCAATGGAGGAGCTACCAGTGGTCACCGTAGAGTGTAACTTGGCGTCATCGGGAATGTCGAAAGGATGCAAGGACATTTGAAGCTTTTTCTTCTCACAGCTCTGGTTTCTGCTGTCAATCTCATAGAAAATCCCCTGTCGACGACAAAATACATATTCGGCTGTCAAGAAACAACTCCAAAGTAACACTCCTTTAGAGTTGGCGGGGATGCTGAGCTACCTCCTCGAAAAACATCAGCAGATCCAAATCAAGCGATGCGTTCGTTGGGTGGCTCTCGTTGGATTTGAACCTCAGTTTCCTGCCCACTGAGTCGTAAGTGAAGGCGCCGAATGCTTTCATTTCACCCTTTAGGGTCATCTGATTCATTCCAAAGACAGAAAGAGATCATTCAACATGTTTTCGGTTGCTGGATGGCTCTTAATCCCAATAAAGGTATATACTCACCACACTCATTAATCCAGTCATGTTGTGTGTATCTGAAAGAAAGGAGTCACTGGAATTGAACCAACCGGCCAGACCACATTGAGAAACAAATCATACAAGCATAAACAATTCTTAAATAGACAACAGAGTTTTAAAATAATTATTGAAAGCGCCTTACGACATGGCTGGTGATGGTCTGCGCGGGTGGTGGCGGTCAGGCACACGAGGACCAAAAGCGCCGTCGTTGCAGACATTTTCCTGTTCAAAGATCAGTGACAAAACAGTGTTAGAGGTGACAAAAAGCAAGCAACCAAGAGCACATCTAGCTAACCGCAAGCCGAACGGCGCTTTTTATAGAACCGGAGCCTGGCACGGGCGTGATGCTTGCGCAAAGACAACCCAGTGTATTAGCCCCCTCCTCGACTTCAAACACCACAGCATCTTACCAATGTCCACTTCTGCCGCGGCAGGCGGTGACCCAGATGATGAAATGTTTCGACTAGCTTCCCTGTTGTGTTTGTGCAGCTGTCGTTGCCTGTTGTTCGACATCTCGCTGCCTTCTTCCAGATCCCTTCGGGGTGAGCGTGGATGCTGAGGGGAATGAAGGTTCATGTGAGGTAAACGAGGCAACAGTGCTGCATGTACGCCCGAATGACGTTCAGAGAGCGGTAACCGAGTGACCTTTGGGGAAATGGGTGACGGAGGATAAGGTCTGGCAGAGGTCTGTTACATGATTTGGGCAATCTGGATCTTCACAACCTGTCTTATGCAAGCTCACACCTTCGGAGGACACTTCAAGATCCCATGCGGGAAAATGGCGTATGGTCTGTCAGCTTTCTCCCAGGGCAGATCATACCAGGAACACTGACAAGAATTTAGGAACGTTACATGCAGGCCATTTTTCATGAAACTCTGACTGGTAACTTAGCAAACTTGCAATCATATGTGGATTAGTGACTGTTGCATGTTGACTGTACGTTTTTAACTTGCAATTTGTTTTTTTTTTAGTAATTTATAATTCAACAATTGTTTTGTTCAGTATTTTAATCCTGTTCTATATGTCAAACAACCACAGACTGTAGATGGAAATTGGCCCCTGCAGCTGTATCTGCAGAGGGCACGAAGATAAAAGAATAATAAATAAACAATTGAACTTTATTGATCTCACAATTGAGAAATTCACTTCTGCATCTTAACCCATCCCCTTGGGGAGCAGTGGGCTGCCAATGTGCGGCGCCTGGGGAGCAATCGAGGGTTAAGGGTCTTGCTCAGGGACCCAGAGTGGCAGTCTGTGGGAGTTGAACTCAGAACCTCTGGAACCCAAGCTCAATGCTGTAACTGCATTTTTTTTTATTTTCCTTGTAAGATTCCTTCTTATTTGGGAGTGAGGAGCGGTGCCTTTGTGTGCTTTAATCTACTGTGCCTCGCAAAAAAACATTAATACCTGTCAGGACTCAGCCAGCAGGGCCGTGCAGCTTGCTGCCGGCCCTGCTGCCTCAGACTCTTTCCACAGGTGTTCTGGGTTGACTGGTGGGTGGAGCCCACACACCTGCGGGCGGTTGAGCGGCACCGGGAGGCACTACTTAAACACCACGCAGACAGCGAGAGGATGCTAGAGTGTTACCGTCGTGGTATGCAGACAAGCCTTGGCCTCTCGTTCTCTGTGTTTCCCAGAGGAACTAATCACTCACCTCTGTGTCTCCCAGGTACCTCCCCGTGTCAGTTCTCTTCCTCTCGTGACCCTGTGAAGTCTCTCGTGGCAGGAGCTCCAAGCATCGTCATCTTCCGTCTGGTGTTGGTCTCTCCTGCAAACCTCCTGGTTCCTCCTGAGTCGGTTCCCCTCCCCTGGAACCCTGCCATCTCCGGAAAGTCACCTGGTTCCTCTCGCTGTCCTGGACATCTGGATTCCCCGGTGCTGCTCGGACCCGACCCCACCTTCGACCCACCGGTCTCCCGGACACCTGTGGCCACCATCGTACGGCTAGCGCTGAGTCCTCACCGCTTCCTCCCCGGTCGGCCTTCCGTCCATCAAGTGGTAAGCTTGCGTCCAGCAGCAGATCCAGCTCAGTCAGACCAGTTCCCCTCCACATTACCCCAGTTAACCTCTGTCTCGTTCTTCCCCAGTGATCGACCCGGTTTCCTGCTCCCTGACCGTTACATGATGCTGCCTCCGCTGAGGCAGAATCCTCCCGTTCGTTACCTGGTTCTTATTAAAAAACCTTTAAACTTCATCTGTTTCTCCCGAGTGTGCTTCTGCATGTGGGCAAAATACATAAAGCCAACCATGACAAATACCCCTTTTACATTTTCACACGTCAATTTACAATCACAAATTTTTATATATTTTGATTGAGATTATATATAAAAGACCAAGACAAATTGGTGGATAATTGTAAAGTGGAAGGCGAGCATGGCCTCCTGGTCTTAAAAATATTTTACAAATAAAAATCTGAAAAGTGTAAGATGCTGAGACAGTACTCTAAAGGTCTTGTCCTGAGGAGGTAGCTCTCCTGTGTTAATCAAAACGCTGATCTTTATATTGCAGACATCAAACAACCTCTCCACAGACGCATGGCTCAACACAGGAGAGCTACCTCCTCAGGACAAGACTTAACTGTCCACCTACACCTTAAGGACAAAGGACACTCTTTTGAGGACCAAAATGTTCACATTTTGGACAAAGAAGACAGATGGTTCGAAAGGGATGTGATGGAAGCCATTTACGTTAAGAGAGAAAAAACAACATCTCCCCTGTAAGCTAGGCCAATGATGACCCTAACGACTCCCCATTGCTAAGGGGTGGACCAGTTGTCACCTTATCTTTACAGATATACTACATTAACAAATCTCTTTAGTCATCCTAAGGAAGTTGGTAACTGCTTTGAAAAGGTTACAAAGTCCTTATTACTTGCTGAATCATTATATGAGAGAACGGGAAAGGGGAGAGTACTTCTGCAAAGAAAGCAATTTTACAGGAAGTTCATTTTTCCCTAAACCAGCATCTAATCAGGATTTGAAACCAAAACACTGAAATCATTGTTTTTTCTGCTTAAATTGTAACGCCAACATTTACATGAAAGAAAAAAAGAATGATTCGAAGAAATTTAAGAGCAAGTGCTGACCTTGTTGTTAAAGTATTCCTAAATGCGTCAAAAGTAATGATACTTGGCTATCATCTGGAACATTTTAGTCATTTTTAGTGCCTTGAGATGACATTTGCTGTAATTTGGTTATGTGCAAAGGAAAAAAAGGGAACCTAATTGGACTGTATGATATTAGGACATAGCTGGGAGGACATTGTCTTGGCCAATTAATTTTGTTCCCAAATCTTTGACAGGGGCTGGTGTTGGATCTATTTATTTATTTGACTCAGAGAATGGTAAAAAGATCTAACATATAGCCAATGTTATCCTTACAATTGTCTAAAAAGCCTGATTGGTTATATGACGTCCAGTGGCTACACATGCTATAGTTGAGGTTTGCTACGGTAACGCCATTTGAAGTTGTTTTTAACTGTGTGGATGGGTCATTCTGTAAGTAGGTTTTAATATTATAGAAAATGATTTGCCCATATTCCAATTTTCAGCTCTGTGCAGGGACTTTATAGCAGGTAAAAGTATCCATACCCGTTAAACTACTTTTTTTAAAATTGGTTGCAATACAATCAAAAAAAGTCAATGTACTTTTCACCTGATAGACTAACACAAAGTAAAGCACAAATGTAATTGCATAATTATTAAACATGTATACAAATTTCAATATAAAAAGTGTCTATTCAACCCACTTCCTCCAACACCCCTAAAACGAATCCAGTTTAACTAAGTGTGGCGGAAAACTAGCACAGCATATTGCTTTTCATTTCCATCAAACATGGTGTTGGCGGCATCATGCTGTGGAAATGGAAGTCCTCAGAAGAAACAGTCTGGCTGGTCAGAGTGGATTGGAAGATGAATTTAAAAAGCTACAGGGAAATCTTGAAAGAAAACCTGTTACTGGCTGCCAAAGTCTCACCACTGCTTCTCGGTCATTGAGCGAGAGACGTAGTAGACCCTGGAAAGTCGCCCGTCCATCACTGGGAGGCGCAAATAAAAAAAAACAGAAGAGAGACTGTACAGTAAGCGCAAATGTACATAAGAAAAGCCACTGTAGTTGTTTAAAACAGCATCCTCAGATTAAAAGAAATGTACGGCGAGTAGGAATTTACAAAATATGCATGAATATTGGGCAAAAAAATAAAATAAATAAATACGGTAAAAACAACAGTAGGGAGTTTGTTGGGAGCAGTGATGGTTATAGAGTAACTTGATCTTGGGTGGGAGTATTTCCAGTAATGTTCCTTAAGGATGCAGCATTAAAGGGACACTCCAGCAGCATCATGCATGGGGTAGGATACGTTGTCCAATGATATTTTTTGCCAGAGTCCGCATGTCTCCCACCACCTGTACTGCTTTGAAGGGGTCATGAGCAGTGCTGGCCATTTGGGTGGCCCAAACGCAAATGCTTTGTGGTTCCTTACACATGCACAGCAAAATACATTTATCAATGTGTCTGTTTATTAAAATGTACTCTCACATTTATTGTTTTGAAATCAGAAGAGTTAAAGATATTGGTAAGACACTAAACTAATTTAGCATCACCACACTTATGGTAGCTACTATTATCAGTTAACTTTATTCTTGAATTTATACTTTGTAAAGTATCTGTTTTGTACCTGTTGGGAAAATGAAGACAGAGTTTAATAGGGATTAAAGCAAGGAAACAAAGTACAATGATTGAAATGCAACAACGGGGAGTGTAAAACCAGAACTGATCTAGTTAATTGCTGTTAGATTTAGGTTTGTACATTAATTTGTATGTAGAACAGATTACTGGATCAATGTGTGCTTCTGTGCTTTTTTGTCTCTCTTGTTGTGTCTCTGCTCTGTCTTCTCAAACCCCCAGTCGGTCGAGGCAGATGACCGTTCATACTGAGCCTGGTTCTGCTGGAGGTTTTCCTTCCCGTTAATGGGGAGTTTTTCTTCCCACTGTCGCTTCATGCTTGCTCAGTATGAGGGATTGCTGCAAAGCCATGTACAATGCAGACGACTCTCCCTGTGGCTCTACACTTCCCCAGGAGTGAATGCTGCTTGTCGGGACTTTGATGCAATCAACTGGTTTCCTTATATAGCTGGGGCACTATGGCCCTGAAGCATGGTGCTGCACACCCTTCCTTGTGCCCATATATGGAAGAGGCTGTGATGCAGCACACCTGGCTGTAATGAGCACCTACATTTAAGAGCAGGTAGCTCACTGAGGAGATCAGATCCTGTTTTGGGTGCCTGCAGAGGCAGCACCTTTTGAGACTGACTGGCAGAACACCATGGATTGGTTTTACTGCAGAGAAGGTAAAAGCAGTTTATTATCACTGGACTGTTTGGGACGCGGATCTAATTTGATCTCTCTTTTGTGTGCAGGTTGACCTGCTACTATTTCAGCCATTGTTTTAACTACTATTTCAGCCATTGTTTTAATTACTGTTTCAGTCATTGTTTTAATTACTGTTTCAGAGTTTTATTGTTTTTTTTAGTAAAAGAAGGGTTTTTATTGTTTAGTTCCCTGGCCTGTTTTTAACCCACCCGAGGATCTATGCTGTCCCTGGCTCCTGTGCTGGTTTTATTTAGATTGAGGAGACTAGAGGAAGGGGATTTTTTTATTTATTTATTTTTTTTTTTTTTGTATGCACCAGGGTTTGTGGCGTGAGTGTGTATTTGTTGGGAGACACGGAGGTGTATTTTGTTTGTTTTCTTTAGTAGTTCTCCTCCAAATGGTCTATAATTGGGGTCTTTTAACTATTCCTCTCGGCTATCAGGATTCCAGGCCAGCATAGGCTCCTACGTTTTAAGGTGGTTATTCTTCCCTGCACGGTAAAACATGTTAATTGTTCCCATTGTTTTGTAAAACCAATAAACCATATTCACCTGGAACCTGTGCCTCTGTTAATCCTTACAACCTTTCTTTGTGGTCCGGTACCTGAGGTCACAATCATATAGGAAATTTTTTGACCAATCTGTATAATCTGACCCAATCTGTATAATATGATTGAACTTGACTTTGTAAAGTGCCTTGAGATGACATGTTTCATGATTTGGCGCTATATAAATTGAATTGAATTGAATTTGAGGCAAACAGAATTTTTTTTTTTTTTTTTTAAATCCGACTTTACAGAGGAAAATGACCCATGTGACCCATTTGATCATGACAATTTTAGTTTTCCGGAGGAAGATTAATTTGGAGGAACTCATTAGAAACAAACAAAAAGTCTGCAGAATTTCTCCATATTATTTTTTTTTAACACTGCTGTAAGTAGTAAGTCATTTTTGAATAAGGACAGATCCAATGGGCTGAACATGGGATCATTTTGTAAATACTCACAATGGGGACCCAGAAATTCAGCCAAAACACAGGAATGGATTAACTAAAAAGGTTTATTGAAACTTCAGTACTGGACCCTCCTTGGAGGCACTGGGCTGATTTAAAGAGTGCCCACACTAAGCCGCTGTAAAGTTCTCCAAAGAGCAGTAGCTTCAGTGTTCTCCGAGAAGGCAAGGAAAACAGTAATACTGAGGCTTTGACCAGATGGGGTAGGGTGGGGCATTGAATGAAGAATCATACAGGCGCTCCTCTTCAGTCTGTAACTTTAAAACATAAACTGAAACAGGCAAAACAAAAACAACTCGACTTTCAGATAATTTCCAGAAGGCAAAAGTCATACACAAAGGAGCAAAGAGACAATACTCACCCAGAAGGGCCAGGCAAAGATCATGGGTCTAAAAGCAAAGCATGGGTGGCTGTCCAGTAATCAGATTTGCTGAGAAGAGCCGTCAAGGGCCACACAAAAGGGCAAAACCCATGATTAATAACAGGAAGTTAGAAAGGAACCGCTAGCTCTCTACTGGCAAAATCAAATAGTCAAATAGATCTGGCGAAGAGGTAGGGACTGAGGTGAGCTATGTATGCAGCAGATAGCAGATGTGGCTGGAGGTTGATTAAATGAGGAACGGGTGAACCTGAGTCTGGCAGCAGCCTGAATCATTACGCTGTTCTAATGTCTTTGCTTTTGCACTTATCATTTTTCATGTTTTTTTTTTAATTTGTTCAGTTTGCTGTTGCTTCAGTGGTGAACAATTGTGTCAAAGTATGCTTTACTATGTTTTTAACCACAACAGTAAAAAAAAAAAACAAAAAAAAAAAAACCTCTGTTGGCTCTTTCTGCTTCTTAGCTGATTCTGAGGTGCTCCCACAGCTCCTCTGAGTGAACCAGGTAGGAGAGGACCAAGTGGAGCTTTGTCCATGATGCAGTACGTTTGCAGATCGGTTTGTAGATGGCAGCCAAGGGAGTTGATGGAGATGTCTGCAGTGTAGAGGGTGAACAGGAATTGTCCCAGCACAGGATTGTTGCGGTTCAGGGTCCACGCATCCTCACATCTTCACACACCATGAGGTAGTCCAGTATCCACAGGGACAGCTGGTGGTCAACTCCTGGCAGTTCCAGCTTGTGCCTCAGAAGTCTCGGCTGGTTGGAATAACCCTAACCCTACCCGGAGCAATCAAAGAACACGATGTGCTTCTGGGTTTCTCCCGGTGGGTCAGAGATCAGCGCAGGGTGTAAATAATTTCATCATTCACCCTGACACTAGAATGGTTGGCGTAGTGCAACAGACCCAACAAAGATGACCTTCAAAGGGAGTGAAGATGGTTGAGGACCAACAGTCTTTCTTGGCAGAAACATTTCAATCTTGGTTTAAAACCTCGCCATGGTACTCAATCAGCATCAGTGATATCCTTTTGGCGTGTGATTCTAATAACTTTACTACTACTACTTGACCAAACAGCTGCCTTGGACACTGTAGACCACAATATTTTAATATCACGTCTAAATCATTTAGTGGCCACTCAGCACACCGCTCTTGATTAGTTTAGATCTTATATCTGGTTGATCACTGACACTACTGTGTCAACATTTCAGACTCTGAAATGTTATCTGGGGTCCCACGAGGCTCCATTTAAGGCCTTTCCTTCTTTCATTGTATCTATTGCCTCTAGGTTTTATTCTCAGAAAATATGGACTTCAGCTTTACCGAAGTTGAACTATTCGGCAGATACGAACAGATGAAAATGCCAGTCTCTAGTTGTGGTACATTCATACCCCCGAAGACTTGCAGCTTTAACTTCTATAAAAGATGGTTCTACAGAGTAATGACTAAGGGTGTGAAAATAAACACATTTCATCCTGTTAGATTTTTTTTATTGTCGTATTGGCAACATTTTATTAGCTCTTTGGATTATCCTAGACGTTAATGGAAAGCATGCTTTGAAATTCTTCCGTGATTTGCATTGCACAGCAGAAAGCAATCCAAAACAGTCAGGTGTGTAAACGTTTCTAAGGTGAAAAAGGCTTGTGGGCGTTACCAAAATAAATTGACCAAGGCAAAGCAGAAAGGAATCAATTTTTCTATGCGTTACACCTGGTTCTCATCTCTTTTGTTCTCAGAGTGAAATGACCACAATGCGTATGTAAAATTAAACAGAGTACTATTCAACCTCTTCAAATTTGCTTCATCAGCCCTTTAAAAGCATTGGTTTAACAGATGAAACCACACACCTCAGCCCTTTTTTAAATGCTAAGCACATGATCAAAACATACATGCAGTTTACAGTAAAAAAGAATTAGATGAGTGGGTGTAAGTTTAGTCCTGCAAGCTGTTTTTTTTCAGTTTCAAAAGTAGGAAGGAAAAGCAAAACTAAAGGTTCAGCGGTCTCTAAAACCAGAAATGAACACGAGTGAAAATTGGCTGATAGTAAGTTGCAAATATCACATGGGAAATTCATTATTACCATATCAGCTTAAGACTGAGGGAGATGAGGTAGTGAAAATGAGGAAAGCCCTTCTTCATGTAGCTCTTCCCTTCTACTAACCTCAGCATGACGGTTTTCCCCCCAGAAGGAATCACCCCTGACAAGCAAATTCTCATGGAGTTTTTTATTCATTAGAACATATATTATGATCATAAAAAAAATCGTATATGGAGAATATTTCATCTCTTTTTTTGACATCGTGTTTTTTTTTTTTTTTGTGACAGTAAAAAAAATATACAAAAAATATTTGGAGAACCTTAAGATCCCCAAGTCTTTGGTGACTTTAAAAAAATAATAGGAATATAGTTTGACTTATTTGCATGTCACTGAAGTATAACAAGCTTAAACTTGAACTTAAAAGTGATCAAATCTTGCAGGTTGATTAGGTTGTGGCATCAGTGGTTCATAATGGTTGACAAAAGGACAAACATTGTTCTGCTTTAGTTGTTTATCAAATTCATAAGAGAAACTGCCTAACGCATGCTGACACAACTGTGGACTGAATAAAAGCGCTCAGGCAAATAATCTCAAACAGAATTTGCCAACAAGACAAAGCATGGTCCCGTCTGAATCCAAGAGATTTAACACCCTTTGTTTTACTATGTAAATTATTTTAGATTTTATCGTGCAAATGTATCTAAATTTGCTCTAAAACTTGTTGGATAAAAAAACAACCTCATTTAGGATTTGTTTGCTCAGTCCTGGCTCACATATCCAAATCACAATCATTTTCATTGTGTGCACAATCAATTTGACTTCGGTTACAGCCGATTTTTGATTCTATTTACGTTTTCTTTTTCATTTTAGTTCATTATAGTTTTTAGTTTCCTCCTTCCTTTTCCTTACCATTACCATACAATAATTTTGTAATACAAGCGCTTTAGTGGCGGCTGATCAGGCTGTTCTTCGGTGGCTTTCTTTCACTCAATCAACTGGGTTTTTTATCTGCACAACATTAAATGCATGTTTCTCACGTTCGTGTAGATGCCGTGCGGGCTGTTAGGTCATTCCAACCAACAACCGAGATAGCTTAAAGAGCAAAGGTTCAGCGGGAGTCTGTAGTTTCGACACTCAAGACATCATCGGACGTCTGCTGACTCACACTCTCAACATGTCCTTCTCAGTCTGAGCAATGCTTTTCTTCAAATACTCCTAAAGAACCACGCGCACTCACAAAATCATGCCTGTATATGTCCGTGTGTCAAAAAGGACTGTGATGTGTGACTTCCGTGACTCTCTTTGACTAAAGAGTTGGGCAACATTTCCATTGCTCACTTCCTAAAGAAGAACTTGTCAAACTGACTTTGATTAAAAGAAAAACCGCAGTTTTAGGTTCTCACTGCAGACACACATTTGTTACTAATGGCATATGTACAGAAGTCCCCCCTTTTTTTCTTCAAAACATGAACAATTTCAACAGAACAAGATGACGGGCATCAAGTTCAGGCCTGTGGGGTTGAGTGTGCCCGGCAGTGCTTTTCATGTCTTTGTATATCCCTTGCTGTTGTCCCATAGAGTATATGTTAGCCTTTCCACTTAATGTGGGGGCCTCTTGAGATATCCAGAACTTGAGAATAGCATTCCTCGCCGCATGAAGGCATATTCCTATAATTGTGGTGTTTTGTTCGTTCCTAGCACTGTCCACTCTGGCTGCCAAGATGCAGTGAAAAGGAGATAATTCCAGGTCCTACCCCATCAAAGAGGTCATCTCGCCCTGTACATCACTCCAGAACTTCTCAATCTTTGCACATCTCCCAACCATATATTCTCTAAATTACAAGCTCTAAATTACGTTTAATACAGGACAGAGAACCCAATCCCAGCATTCCCCTCAGTGCCATTGCAATTTAGCACTGAGAGGGATTTGTAAAATGTCTGCGTGTTTGTTAAGATCGATGCCTGGTGTCGTTCTTAATATGCCAGTCTATACCCAGTCCATAACATTGTCTGTGTGTATATAGTCACAGGAACACTCTAAATTCGACATGAGATTCCCATAGACACGGGAGATGAATTTCCCCGGTTTGGTGCTTATAAGGATGTCTTCCAAAAAGTGGAAGAAAAGTCTCTGGGTGGGACCCATACATTTTTATGTACAAGCTGCCTTATCTGATCGATAAAAGTGAGATTTCTGTAAGCATTATTTACTCTTCAAGTTTTCCAATCATTCCCTTACTTCTCCTTGGAAGAGTTTAGCGAGGTGGTCTAAACCCTTATCCCGCAGCACCTCGGACACCGTGTTCTGATTTGATGGGGAGAAATCAAGATTAGTCAACACTTAATTAGCAACGAAAAGGGATTTTTCAGTTTAAATAAGTCTTGATCTTGTTCCATCTAATCAGTCTGTTCAGTACTATGTAATTGTTTTGTAACCCTAGTGTTTGCCTTCTTATAGCTAACAAAGGGCAGTCTTTTAGGTTCAACATACTGCAGTTTGTGGACTCCACATCAATCCATGTGTTGGTACTTTTAATACACGCATTCATACAGAGATCTTATTTAAGCTGCCCAGTGATAAAAAAACCCATGAAAATAGGGAATTCGGAGAGTAGACCGAAGCAAAACTGCGAATAACAGGGTGGACACACATCTAGAGTAAAGCGAAATTTCACTCGAGTTCAACTATCTGAACATTTCTGTCAACTTGCAGCAGCTCCTCATGCTGGGCCCCGGGAAGACCAGACGTACCGCCGGAGCGACCGTCATCCAGACGCAGCTACAGCTACAGGTGGTGGTATTCGCAGAACCGATGCGTCTCCGGACGATGTGGTGGACCCGGGGAAGCTGACACAGCTTTCCACATTACACACAGACAGCACAGCGACTGGCTAAATAAAATCCATATTCGGCACAGTGAGCTGAACGGACAGGAGGAACCGGCAAGCATCTAGACGCTCCTATTTGACGCGTTGTCAGCGCAAATTGCTCGTGAGAGAGAGAGGCGAAATGTGAAGCGACCAAATGTGGAAAAATTCGCCTTGCTCACCTTGGGTGTCAACGTACCTTTAGGGTCACCATCTTCGCCAAAATCTTGGCGTCTGCATTAATTGACGAGACGGGCTTGTAAGATGTTTGATCTTCTGGGTCTTTGTTTTCCAAGATTAGGCAAGGGACAGCTGGTGACATTTCTGACAAACACTGTGTAATATTAAAGCAATAGTAGAATTGGTTGGGTGAGGTACAATTAGGCTAATATGTTTAAACCAGGGGTCACCAACATGGCGCTCACAGGCAACAAGTGGACCACATGTGGTGCCCACGAGCCTGTTCTAAAAAAAAATAAAATAAAACACAATCCACCAGCAGTGAGCTGCATCTAAAACTTTGTTTTATTCCGTTACTCTTCTTGCTTAATCTCGCTTGCATGCAATAACGCTATTGCCTCCAGTGTTTCCCCTTTCCGTATGGGCCTGCCGATGATGTCTTGCAGCTCTTGTGTCAATGTCGCCGGCCTAACCCCAGTGAGAATCTGATGCGTCATTGTTAAAATGAGACGCCACAGATGCTGAAAGCTTCTCGTGATGCTCGTTGCAGTGATGGAGAACTGTACCTGATCTTTTTGTTTCGTCTCTGTTTGGAAAATTACTAAAATTACAGATTTTTGAGGGAATTCAAAGTTTTCCCCCCACACACATTAGGAAAAATGTGCACTAATTGGAAACTCTAACAGCGAGAAGCCCAAACTTGGAAAATGTTCAAAGCAAACAAACCTGAATGACTCTTTGCTGTTTGAAAGAGAACGTAGAGGAATCTCCCCTAAAACATTTGAAGCGTATTGTATAATAAAGTGATATATGCAAACTTAATGAAAAAGCAGCTTCCTTCTATTAGGTAGTTCAAAACTTAGTTTGATCCAAGTAGGGGTTGGACACCTAAATAACAATGGATTTAGAAAGTGAGGAAAAAGATATCTCATTTGAGCTTACTCTGAAGACCTGGTATTTAATTATTGCTAAATATAAATAAAGAAATAATTCAAATATAGACATCAATAGAATATGATAACAAGGTATTTTAAGAAGTCTTTTTACATAATACTTTTTTGCTTTTTTCAAAAAAGCAAAAAGCAAACAAAGGAACAGGAATGAGGTGAAACATGAAAAGCATCCCTTTTTTTGCAAAGCTGGATACTTGTTCCTCCGTCTTTTGCGGATAAAAAAGTTTTTTCCTGTTGTAGTAATAAAATAATAATAATATTTAATAATAATAATAATAGTAATAGAAACCAATGTTTTTACATCCATCTTTTTGACAAGCTTTATAAGCTGGCGAAAAATACTTATTTCCAGTAATTAGAATGAGCAAAGTAATGATGATGACGGGGTCTTTCTGGTGTGCTCTCTCCCCTTGTGAGATGCAGTGAAACTGTTTGAGTAATTGATTATCAGAATCATGAGACTCCTGAAATATTCCCCCAAGATGCACAGTCAAGACTGAACTTAACATCCTCTTAAAACACACACAGACAGGAAAAAAAAAAAGCAGAAGTTTCAGAATGTAGGACTTTAAGTTGAACAAAAAACATGAATTTTTGGTTTAATTTCACTGTTTGGGCACACGATGATGTAAACTTTTTTTTTTTTTTTTTTTAAAGCCTCGCAATTTTGTCTTACAAGCGATTATGTATTTTCCTGTTGTCATTCTCGTCGTTTGTTTCGTTGAGAAAAAAGGTTCCTCAAAAACTTGAGTCACCACAAGTTCTCTTCAAGAAGTACAGAGAGAGAGAGAGAGAGAGAGAGAGAGAGAGAGAGAGAGAGAGAGAGAGAGAAGAAACTGAAAGCAACAAGAGGAATATATATATATTGCTTCTTTGGGGAGTTTAATAACTCATTAGCGTGCTGCTCACAGCTCCCTCAAGGTAAGAAACACCAAAGATACACACACACACACACACACACACACACACCTATGAGAGATATAGAGAGATAGAGATAGAGAGATATTATTTATTATATATATATATATATATATATATACATATTTTATATATATATATATACATACATATTTATATGATATATATATTATATATAATATATACATATTTATATATATATATATACTATATACATATATATATATACAATATATCATAGATTATATATAGATATATATATATATATATATATATATATATATATATATATATATATATATGAGAGAGAGATAGAGAGCAATGAATTATACATTGAATTGGAATATTGCAATATTTTTTCTGTTATTTATAGACCCACAATGGCTAAACAAACTTCACATCCGCATCACAATTGTCTTTTATGGCTGTATGTTCATGTTGTGCTATTCGTCTACATGATCTTGAAAGAATACTCTTATCACCTGTTTAACTACTAATGAACTACAGCAGAGAAGTTAAGGTGTTTGTCATGCATTTGGGAGATTATAGATACACTTTGTCACTGAGTCTGAGCAACACTTGATGCAATTACATAAAATAACCGGAACAAATGAGACTGGATTGTTTGTTCTGCAGCGAGGCTCGGTAGAGCAGCATGAACTGACAGAAGTAGGAAGTTTACATTTTCTAACCGGACTTTCAGCCTGCTAGCTGAGTGTGGGTTTGATGCCTGCAGGATGCCTTGCAGGAGCACATTTAGAGAGTCGGGGCCGAAAGATGGCTTCGTTCTACAGTGAAAGTGTTTAGCGGAATTGGCACACTTCTGTTTTGTGTATTTGTGCACCTACTGGCAGCGGTGGTGTTGAGTTGCACAACGGTTGAAGTGTATATTTGGTGAGCAGATGGTCGGGGAAAGATTAAAGTGGCGGCGTGGAATTTCTTTCAGAATTATTTCAAAACTCCCGTCAGCATGCAAAGTCACATCTGTTTTATTTTCTATCTTTGGCACACTTTGGCGCCTTAAATCCAGCTGCACGGTCCGATTCAGTGCTACACCTCACCGTTTAACAACCGCGGCTTCTAAGAAAAGAGACCCAGATTCATAACGCATCCAATTCCTGTGTCTGTTTTCAGATGGCCAGTTGGGGCGCTTCTCTCCTGCTTTGCTGCGTGCTGAGCTGCGCTGCGTCCGCTCATTCGTCGCCATTCGTCCTGAAAACTAAATACGACAATTCTTTTCGCCTCACAAGATCCACCCGAAACCACGTGCAGCGCCTCATGCGGGACTATGTGCGTTTAAAACTAAATCTCTCGCAGCTCATTTGGCTGTTCACACCTGTCCTCGGTCCACACCTGACACACGCCTTTTGTTTTCACAGAAGGAGCAGCAGATGGGAAACATACATTTTGAGGACCGGAGCCACCACTTGAGGGATCTGCCTTCGCTTTCCACAGACTTCAACGACTGGCTTCAGCTGTCGGTAAGCCTACGATTCAGAAGAAATTTGTGGAAAAAAAGAAATAATTCTAATCCTGTTTCGTCTTTTTTTACTCTTAAAATCACGTTAAAAAAACTAAAACGTCTGGCAAACGTCTTCCGAATGTCTGAACTTGCAGATTGTAAAGTTTCAAGGACTTTCTGAGAGGAATTCCCCTTTTTAGGGCCCACCCGTGTAGACAGGTTTGTGCAAAACTTTCCGTGTGTCAACGGCGTCTGTCTCCTGTCGTGCGCTCAGGACTGGGACCGGCTACACGGGGCCCTGGGGGACATCCAGACCTACTGGAGCATGCTGGAGTGGAAAAGGAAGCAGCTGGAGAAGGAGCAGAAAGTGCTGAGGACGGCGTCCAGTCTGCTTCAGAGCATCAAGCACGTTCAGCTGGACTTACGGGACCTGATGAGCAAAGTCAGCAGTCAGGTACCCACAGTTCCCACTGAATTACACCCACGTTTTTTTTTTTTTTTTTTTTCCGTCTCTCTAAGTTTTAAAGGAAGTGACACTGCAGCTGGTCTAAAGAACTTTGGTTTTGCTTTCTTCCTCCAGATGAGAATTGTCAGGGGCTCTTGGGTCAGGCCCACACCTGTCGCGGCGCGCCAGAACCCGCAGAGGAGCTCCAGGACAGTGTGGCAGAGCAGAGTGGAGGGTTACATCATTCTCCGGGACCTGGACCTTTACCTCACAAAACTAGCCAGAGACTTTCTGCTGCTGGCCTCCAAAACACAGTTGTGACACAAAGAGACTGCTCAAACAGAAGACCTAAGGGGCAAAAAAACTGAACAGCAACTATGGGATGAACGGCCGTACAACATAAATCTGAACGTCGGACTACTTTCTGTGAAGTACTACCATATATTTTAGGGCTTTTTTTGGGTATTTCCCAGTTTCAGTTTTTCCTCTAATTGTACGTTAGACACATGCTCCCAGAAGACGTCCCAACATCCTGTTTTTCCACCACAGCCTCAATTTTCAGGACTTTCCGAAGAGATATTTGCTATTTATTACAATATTTATATTTATTTATTTTAAAAGTCGTATATTTACGTTTTTTAGAGAAACAAGTGTTTTACACGTTGCATTTTGTACACGATAGATACATAGTGTTGTTTAAAGAATTTCAATAAATGAACTGACAAAAACAATGGAGACTTGATATTTCGAAGACGGACCGGTTATATCTCCGGGAGACTGTTTCATATTCTGACAGCTGCGGAGTAACAATCGTGAAAGGTTTGTAGCGACAGTCCTTCAGTCTTGTTCATATGACTCTGAATGTAGCGTCTGAGTAAAGAGCTGTTCCGCTGCTTTTAAGGAATCGGGACAATAGCTGTTCATCTGTAGAGCTAAGATCTAAAACAGTTAGATGTGTAAAAACAAAACAACAAGAACCCAAATCTTAATTAAAGTTGCGGGATTTTGTTTATGTCGACCAGACGTTGGCTAGTTACTGGTACCTACATCCACATTTTAGAAAGTAGGGTCTCATAATCAATAAACATTTTATGTCAAACTGTTCCTGCATTTTGAAGTCCTTTTATAAGACAACAGAGAGAGTGATCAAAGGACTATTTAGCAGTTTAAGGAGCTGCCCCCCCCCCTGTTATTGCGCCAGTCAGTCAGCTGTCTGTCTTGTAGATATTTCTGGTTGTGAAAAACACAGATAAATATGCTGTGGAAGCTAAAAAAAAAAGAAAAAAATAGTGGTGGTGGTAGCATCAAGCTGCGGGGAAGGGATACCACACATTACTTTTATTGAAGCAAGAAAAACTTTAGTTTCAAAGCTATATTTTCTGTTAAGAAGTCGAAGTTGTTGTATATTTTAATAAAATAAAATAAAATGACATTAAAATAAATTGGTACATGTAGCTTTATTAGAATGGCAAAAAAATCCTTTCATATTACTTTAGCCATAGTACAAATAATTTTTGCTTTTCTTTTTGACAAACAAAAACAATTAAGCTCATATTACACGTTTTAGTTTTACAACTCTGTGTTAATACTGTGATAATATGATTTTTTTTAATACTCACGATTACATTTCAAAATTCTCATACTAGCCCTGTGCCTAATTTAGAGCCCATTAAAGAGGTTCCCGCTTGATACCACAGCTCAGATTCAGGGTCTTCACATTTAATCCTTCTAGACTACTTACAGCTTCTCTGTCACACAGTTTGTGATTTGTGAAACATTTATTCGTTGTGTTCAAACACAAAAATAAGACTTTAATTCCTTTTCCCTTCATTTAAATAGTCCTCCTTAAAAATACACGTTGTAAGACATCTCACTTATGGATTGAATTATCCTATAGAGTTCACAATTTAAAAAAACAAACACGTTTCATGATTTGTGAAACCTTTAGTGAATTTATATATATATAAAAAAATAAACAATGTAAATGTCAAAGTTCTGCTAGCATTTGGATCAAGGGAAGTTTAATCTGCACTTTTGGTTATTTTGCACTGATTAGATATTCGTTAAACACAGTTTCAGATCAGCTTTTTTTAAATGATCTTTTTGACAACTTTAAAATTGTATCCACTTTTTTGTCTAAGGTAGTCTAAAAACAGAGCAATTGTATTTTTCTTGTTTAAATTATTTTAAAAAAAAACAAAGGTTTCACAATTCATTTCATCAAAACATTTCTGTTTGTCTTTGTTTGGTGGCTCTTGAAGCACCGGCTCCAGTTTCAGCGCACGGCTTTTGGACCTCCCCCAAATGCTGCCTTTTTCTGTCACTTTTTCCTTCCACTAAACCTTCCATTGATTGGACAAGCGTCCTTAGGAAACATCCATATTCCTTTGAAATGACCTTTTGTGGCTCACCATTTTTTGTGGAGTGTTTTAAATCATGTTTGCTGGACTTTCTGTGTAAAAAGTCCTCACTGTCTTTAATAGTGTAATCTTCTGAGGAACTAAACTTTAGGTTTTCATAAGCTATACGCAATACTCATCCAAATCACCCTAAATGATGATTGACGGTTGTGTCAATCAATATTAGTCTTCACTTCTTCAATTTACATTTTTTTGTGTGGTATTCTAATTTACTGAGATCCACCTGTACATGGCAAGATGAGAAACGGTGCTACAGCAGTGTAAGTATCTTTGACGTTGAGCTAGAGCTGATAAAAGAGGTGCAGATTATTTAAAAACAGTGAAAGAGCTCTCGGGTGATGAACAGGAAGCTTCACGCCGGCTGTCGTCTCGCTGCTTTCTTGATCTTCACGAGGCGTTACACGGAGGGGCAGTCTGAAGAGGAAAACAAAGTTTCAACACAGTCAGCTGGATGTTTTTTTTTTTTTTTTTTTTTTTTTTTTATTGCTCATAAAAAAACACCAACCCCCTCCCACAAAGCTTCGCCACATGACGAGAGAACAGTCGGTGACTCACCACCAGCAGATGTCCTCTTTTGCCCTTGGCCACTTTCAGCTCCGGACCCCTGATGAAATCGATTATCCCCTCCTTGGTTCGGGACACAGCAAACCGAATGCTGAGACCCGCGTCCCACCAAGGCAAAGCACACCGGGAGGAGAGGAGGAGTTAAGGAGGGCGGCTGTGAGTTAAGCTCGCAAAGTTCAGCCACCCAGAGGAGTCGGTAACAGAGGCTCACCTGCCGGGGCTGACGTTGACGTAGTTGGCCTTGCTGGCCATCGTGGCCAGTTTGGTCACCAGCTCAATCACATGGCTGCAGTGCAGCACGGCGTCACCCTGAGGGGGGGGAGGCACAGCCGGGGGTTAGAGCGGCGGCTCTGTTGCTGCACATAAACAGAGACCACGTCGCGTGTCCTGCTCTACCTTCTGCTTGTTGTCCTCGCATGGCATGTGCAGGACAACCATCCCGTCACAGAGAGAGCTCACAGAGATCCCTGATTTAAAAAAAACAACAACAACCCAAAATGAACTCAACAACAGAACAAATTTAATTTCCTTGGACTTTAATCACCCCTTAACAGCCGCGAGGGTGGCAATGAAAAAAAGGATCTAAAAGCTCTGAAAGCTGCAGCTGGTTTTCACCTCTCAGAGCGGCGTAGTCCATCCTCTGTTTGATCTTGGTCCTGTCCACCAGCACGGCGAAGGTGTTGGTGAGCAGCAGCTGACGGGGGCGAGGCTTGAAGCCCCTCCTGTCGTACTTTATGACGGACACTCCATACTGAGGAGAACAAAGAGCAGAAGTTGTGTCTGCCGGGGAGCATTTGTCTACCATCCTCTCTGTCCTTTTACCTGACAACAGCCAGATGCATGTCTCGCTCCGCCTAGCCTCACTCACATCCATCTGGGACACCGCCGGTAGAGAGTGATTTCTCCAACCAAATTTATGGTCTGGCCAATCAGGACGCAGGGCTGGAGTTTCATAGATGTGACGTAGTGGAGACGCGACCATGACGTGAGACTGTTTTGATTCAGATAGCAATGGCGGCTCGTCGAGGAAGCAAACGTTAACATTGATGCTGCTATTCCTTCCGTGTTGTCCAATCTACCTGATATTGTTTCATTAAAAGAACATCAGAGAACGGCTCTGAAGGCTTTTGTTGGTGGAAACCATGTTTTCGCCCTTCTCCCGACCGGATTTGGCAAGTTTTGTTTTCCGGGGTGCGTCCGTGGAGGAGCAGTTAGCATGAACCATATTAGGAGGCCTTTAGTCCTCGACGCGGTCGGCCCGGGATCGACTCCGACCCGCGGCGCTTTGCCGCCTGTCTTCCCCCCTCTTCCTGTCAGCTCACTGTCAATAAAACGCCACTAGAGCTGCAAACACATAAAAAAAATAAAGTTTTGTTTTTTCCTGCGTCGCTCTCATCAGCGTCACGGGTTAGCTTCGGTGTGAGTGGTTGAAATAGCACGTCGATAAAGATGACAGACAAGTGGCTTATCCAATCATATGCAAGAAGTTTTGATAAGGCCCAGCCTTCAAAAAAGGCAATTCCTATGGCGGTGTCCCAGATTTATGTGAGTGGAGCTAGGCAGAGCGAGACATGCATCTGGCTGTTGTCAGGTTATCTGTCCTTAGCCCTACCTGCACTTTCTCACTCCCGAGAGTCTGGAGGACTTTGAGGCTGATTTGCGCTCGTTCTGGGGAGCAACAGAAAGAGCCCGGTGAGTGTTATGTTTCTGACACGGCGCGGGACACGGGGGGAGGACGAAAGGTTTACCGAGCCTGGAATCCAAAAACAGCCTCCCAACGCTGTGGGGGTAGCTGTATTTCTGATCCTTGAAGATCTCGCTGGCTACCACCTTCTGCATCATCTGAAGGAAGCACAAAAGTCAAGCAAAGTAAAACACCCTGATATTTACAGTGAAAGAGCACGGGTAACTGCTGGCATTCCCGGTAAGGATGTGTAAAATGTCCCGGGTCCTCGTTTATGCGCTCCTCTCTTCAGCGCACCCCACAGGTTCTCAATCTAAATTTGGCGGGTTGGTTAATGGAAGAAGGTTGATTTTATGTCTGGAGATCCATTTCTGCGTTGATCTTGCCATGCTTTGAATCAATAGCCCATGGAAAGATCCAGTGAAGACCCATTTCCAATGTTATGACAGAAGACACCAAATTTTTCTATTTCAAATCTTGCGGTTATTTTAATTGTTTATGACGCCGTTCTCTTCAGTTAGGATCTCTGGGATAGAAGATGCCACAGCATCATAAACCCTCCGTTGTAACTATCAGCATGAGTATATTCAGAGACATACTGGATATGTTTGTTTTATGCTGGACTCGCCTGGCCAAAGCACACTGTTGTTTCTCACGGTAGGAACAGAAAGGGGTTTTGCCCTGGCATGCCTCTGAAACAGCAGCATGTCATGTGGAAATAGGCTAATGTGGAGACTTGGTGATTGTGAAATGAAACTGGTTGCTGCTAATCTCTAATAAGTGAGCTTTTTGAGCTGTTTTTTTTTTTTTTTTTTTTTTAGTTGAACTTTGGCATAATCCACTTGGATCTGGATCCAGTCTTGTTCGACACATTTAATTTTTTTTAACTTTCCAATTATTAGTCAGACTGGGTGTCAGTAGCTGTTTCCTTGTGATATCTAAAACACATCTGGCCAAAGTGAGTGGGATCTTTTCCTGTCTTTCCCATTTTGAACAGTGGCTGGGAGAAATTGCCCTTTCTCTCAAGTCATATTTATAGCCTGGGGCAACAATAAGCCTCAGATTACTAATTAATAAGTACCAGGTCGCTGACCAACTTAGTAAACTACGGGTTACAAAAATGCTTGACCAGCAGTTATTTTGTGGAAATTCTTTGGGGTGGCCAACAAGTGTGGCACAGGGATTTCCCTCAATTACTAAATCTACTCAAATTAATGGTTGGCTTATCCTCCAATTTTCGGTGTGAGCTCATGCTACCGCAAAAAAAAAAAAAAAAAAATACAAAAAAAATCGATCTATTCTCTTTAAAACTTTACTAGGGGTGCCAATAATTTGCTGTGGGACTTTCTGTAACATGTACCTGCTTCTTCCATTCAGGTTGAACCCTCCTGCAGTACTTGATGACCATGTTCCGCATGTGAAGCCTTTGGAGATCATCTGAGGCCTGTGGGCAATGAATAAATAAGAGGGGATCATTCTGTTTTTATGTTGGTGTGGCGGCTTTAGCCGGCAGAAATATCCTGCTGTTCGGATTCTTCTTATATACCTCGACTAGCAATGCAGGAGGGGTGGGCCAGCTCTTGTCTAAAACGCTCTTGGGCAGGTTTTTCCTCAGAGCTTTCAGGAAGGAGTAGCGTACGTGATCCAGGAAATAGTCATTCTCGTCGCAGTACTCCTCATGGCGGTAGATGAAGCCCTTGATGAACCTGAAATGAGAGGCATTCTGAAGAAATTAGCACGGACAGAAAAACTGAAGCGGCCGACACAGAGTAAAGCGAGGCATTAGTCCAGCACCTTCGTATCAACTGAACTGCCTCGCGGCGCCTTTTAGCCCTCCTGCGTCCCTTCATCCCTCGCCATGCGGACTGGATCACGATAACTACGCAAACACATACGTGCAATCATTAGCGCCATCTCAGGGATTAGTCTTTGCTAGAAGAGGAGCGCTAAAAGGACAGGCAGAGCATATATGATCAGAAACTCAGCTTAGGTCCTTAATAAATAAATAAAAAATTAATAGTTATAAAAATAAATAAAGCTAAATGCTGAGTTTGCACCTGAGAAACACAAAACTAATTGGCTCAGGGAGGATGTATGTATGAAGATACCTGCATGTCTGATCCTCTGATACTTGGCTCTTTCCCTGTAGCCTCTCCAGGACTTCTGCAGAGTGACAGCTGAAGTAAAACAGAAAGAAAAAGTCCCATGGATATGGATATGTGATATTTCATGATGACTGTGTGAAGTTCGTCCGTGACCACTGCACAGGAACTGATTCACACTGAAGTTCACCTTAACGTTCATCACACTGCGTAGTGAGGTTGTTTTTTTTGTGTGTATAAAACAGAGACAGGCAGAGAAATCAGTTTGATCTGCTCTGACTCCTGACCGGCTGGTCGGAAACTCACAAACTGGCCTCCTTTTGGATCCATGAACGTCCCAGTGACTTCAGATGAAACTCAAAAAAATCTTTATTGTGATTGTTACCATAATGAAGTTTTGGTGAGACACCGGCTCAGAATTCACATATCAAGACATAATGTTCAAGTGGAATACACAACACCGCCAGAGAAACTAAAAAGTGTGCAAATAGATAAGATAAGATAGGCTTTATTGATCTCACGTTGGAGAAATTCACTTGTCCCGTCGGCTCAATAGTCAATAGTCAGAAGAAGGTGCCAAAAGTAGGACAAGGTGCATAAGTTATATACAGTGTATCTTCATATATACAGTGGATCAAAAAGAAAATGAGAAAAAATAAGAATAAAAATACAAAAGAAATCGGAGTAGGTAGATGATGTCATATGTACATTCAGGGTTTTTATATATATATATATATATATATATATATATATATATATATATATATATATATATATATATATATATATATATATATGTGTATGTATGTATGTATGTATGTATGTATGTATGTATGTATTGACATATTTTCACTTGGTGATAGCAGCAGAAGTAATTTCTATCAGGATTATTGCACAGGTTATAGCACAGTGTATTAAATAGATCGGAGTGTATTAACATCTGATAGGATTTAAATGTTCTAGTCAAAAAAGGCAGATAGCTGTCAGTCACTTTACAGTAAAATGTAATTTATTGTGCAGTTATTTAGTCCATGACACCCATCGACGTGGATGCTGTTACTAAGGGATGAAGATTCAAAGTTATTTCTTTTCAAGTATCAGTGAGGTGTTTGAAGATCAAGTTAACAAAAGCATAAATATGTAAGAAGATCTTTAAAAGGGAACTGTATTTCATATTACATGTCTGCAGTTTATTGAGGCTGCAAGTTGGTGAGGAGCAAGACTTAAAGCACACAATATTACAGCAATGTTGCAGTGTTTTGTCGTTTTAGAGGTTTAAAAGGGACATAGCATGCATATTAATGCTTTCCCTTTCACGTTGAAATCACTCAGCTGTGGTCTATATAAAGTGGAACAGCAATGCTTTTGGTCTGAATTCCTCATTATTGCTCCCCCACAGCTCCTCTTTTACTCTTGTTCTGAGGTGCGCCTGAGAGCAACTCGTTTTGGCGCTGTCTCTTTAAATGCGAAGGAGGCACTTCACACCCCGCCCCCCACTGCACCCCGTTCGGCCATTTCTATAGCATGCTGGGGGACGGTGTAATGAACAACCGAATGTTTTGACTTATCCACTTGCAGCTTTGACATCCTTGAGAATCACGGCAAAAAAATTTAAATGGCAGATTCATGAAATTCTTAAGTCAAAAGTCCACGCCCTTGCTTTTTGCAGCCCTGCAGCAAATACTGTGATGCAATTGTTCAAACAATGTTATTGGGAATAGAGAACACTGAACGGATTGAAAAATAATGACCTAAACTGAATGTAAAAATGTCTACGCAGAACCTGGACAGATTACATTCAAATGTTCTACATTGTTCTAGGGATTCCAAGCACACAACAACAGACAGTTAAAGCGTTTTGCTTTGTTTTATAATACTAAAACCTTTTATAACAGTGACTGCCCTCTTTCTCACTCACACAGTGTGACACAGTCACTGCTCATAATATAAGTAGTGAATGAAGGCTAGACGTAAAAGTGGTGACATTCTTGAAGAAAAATGAGAACTGCTTAAAATCAGCATAGGCACATTAAAGATATACAAAAAAGATAGAAAATAAGCCACAAAGCTTTAATTGGTGGATCTCTAGTATTACATGTGCTTATTAGGAAAGTGAGAGGTATAGTTTTCACAACTATTACCTTTCTGGCTCCCTAATCAGACTGTACCTTACAAAGTTATTAATGTCAGGTCCATTTTATAAATGTCATATTAACATGTGATAAACATAGTCACTTACCGATCTCTGGCTTTTTTGCCTCTAGCGCATCCTCAGTAGTGAAAAGAGTTTTGGGGAAACGGATGAAGATTTTCGATCTACAGACAAGAAACAGCAGGGTTATATGTTGCTTTTTAGGAAATAAACTACACTCACAACCTTGATTCATGTTTACAACTGTGTCGCATCAGGGCTCCACTGAAACTTTTTAGGGCTCAGGAAAGTGCTGAATCAACATTTCCCTTACTTGATTCAAGGATTCATTGACTTTACAATGCATCAGTTGTTGTTGGAGATATTGTTGGACCACAGGCTGGTTTAGCACCTGGACTTGAAATGTCGTAATCTTCATTCATTAATAAACAAATTGTGCTAATGACATGGCCTAGAGCAGAAACATAAAAAACTAGCATGACAGCAGTATTCAAAATTAAACCAGCATCATCCTCAATAACAGTCCAACTCCACCTATAGCTTGTTTTCTTTCCAGTTTAATCTGTGGTACCAACCCAAAGACTGATTGGGGCGAGAATCTAATCTAACATTCCTGGCAGAAATTTTCCAAGGCAGCATAATTTTCATCATTACACAATTCAAGCAAATAACCATGCTGTCTGCCAATCAACATTTCTTGCTTTCTGCCCATAAGTCCCGCCCAGAAACCAATAGTTTTGTTTTCAGCAGCGATATTTGGTTGGAATTTTTCAGGTTCTGCAAAAAACATATCCTTACATGCAGATGAGTTTATCTTTGATGTATATATATATATTTTTAAAATGTTGGTGGATATTTTCCAGGACTGCATTAGTTTCTGACATGACTCATGTCACTGCATGGTCAAACAGAAGTTACATTTTAAAGCCGGATGACTACTTTACATTTACTCAGGGGTGCAAATCTTGGTTTATTTCACTGTTTATATGGAGTCACCAATAAACCAGTTGGCAGCGACTCTACACAGACATTGTGAAGATGAGTTGGTAAACTTTGAGCTTTGGTGCCACAGGTTATGGTGTGAATGTTGCAGAAACTGCCAGTCTTCTGGGCTCTCCAAAGACTAACTTGTGGGTTAAAATCATGAGCGATCCATAATTGCTCTTCATGTCAAAGGAATGAAATACCACATTTTTCCCCATGTCCTAATATTAGTATGCAATTGTCATCACTATTGATTTCTAAAATTCTTCACGCTCATCGGTTCTTTTTTTTTCTTTGCAAACCCTTATTTATTAAAGCCATTCTGACTGGATAATTTGCATATAATAAAACTACAAGCTTCATTTAGCTGTTTATTATCCTCAGACTGGATGTGCTCACGCTTATTGAGCAATTAAGGTTTCTTTAAGTCGCTGATATACAGACAAAATTTAAGTTTTGTGCATATCTAATAATCTCAAGTCCAGGAAGGAGGTAGAACTGCTTTTGAATACACATTACACACCACTGATGAAACCTGTTGTCTTCTGTTGTGCTTGTCAAATGTGTTCCTAAAGCTCATGCAGCCATGTCCTCTAGTTACCTGCCCAGTTTGTACTCCTCTGCTTTGTAGCCCAGGTGGTTTACCAGCGCAGAAACCCCATCAGCCAGCTTTCCGTTCCAGTTGGGCCACGTCTCAGGACACAGAGGCTTGTACCTAAAAGCATTTTCATGTCATTATAAGAAATAAGCTAAAGAGGGCAAACGGGCTCAAAAGCAGTCGGAGGGGAACGGTGTCTCACCTCTGCAGGAACGCTTCAAAGCGACGGCGATAGGCAAAGCCAGCCCGCCGGACTCTCAAGTTCTCCATCAGACCCAGGTACTTCACCTGGTGTCTCACCAGAACTTCATCAAAACGTCCTGGAAAGCATTTTCACTTAATAGACACCATGCCATGTAAACCACATTGTTGTCATCAACGTGAATAAAAACCTCAAATATAATGATTCACGTTGAATTCTTATCATCCAATTAAAGACGAACCCATCAAACCCTTCCCTTTTTCTAACTTTCAGATCTTGGAGCACATTATCTCAGCACATCATCATCACACAATCCTCTTGCTTTGTTACGGAAGACATGCTGTTTTGACTGTACTGTAAAAAAAAATGTGACATGATTGACATGCTGATAAAAAACAAGCCAATCACTTTTTTTTAGGGCCGCACCGGTCCGAATGTTTAGTAAGATCCAGCCTGATGTCTGGCTATGTTGCTATCTCAGCATGAGGTCAGCTTTAGTCAAGCTTTTCAGAAAGGAGAAGTTGGCTTTCAGCAACAAATTCTGTTTATTTAGAGGACCTAACCTTATAAAGACATAAGCTATCATGGTGACTCTTACAACACTAAGTCAGATTTATGCCCAAATATAGCGTGGTATGGCAAGTTGCCATGGTAATGATAAGCTGGAGGACTGATGCTAACTGAGGCAGAGTCACTGGTGGAGGGGCAGAGGGGCACACATCTCTGTGGCACTTTCACTAAAGCACGTCATAGACACTGGAAGGCCTCAAGAAACAGCTCGCTGTTGGAAAACAAGCATAACATATGTCTAAAGAAAGATTTCACCTGATGTGCTTCAGTATTTTGTGACTCTATATGATTCTGATGATAGAAATTAGATGATTTTTTTTATACTGCTAGCCACATTTGTCAGAAACCCTGGAATAGATGTGTGACGAGCTTTAAATGCCCGTATGTTTTACCACAGCAGCACAATCTCAGGCTGAAAAATGTAGTCCAGCTCTTAGTTTAAGTAGATTGATGCAGTCAGGATTTCTAGAGCATTGGGTTTTCTGCAGGATTTAGGTCTGGAGACTGAGAAGAAGGCTGATTTTGATCTCCAGTCTGCAGCAATAGATATCTAAAACAACTCGTTGAAGAAACCCCTATAACACGAGTTGCACCAGAATTTAATTTTACTTTGGGAGCTAAAAGGTATTTTTGAATTTAATTGAATTGATATTAATTGAATTTTGTATTTGGGTTGAACTGCCTCCATATTTTGTATCACAAACCTGCTTGAAAGATCTTACGAGGACCCATTTTTAGTTGAGTTTTTTTTATGCGATGGAGAATCCAGCCCACAACATTGCAGATCCTTCACCATGCTTAACAATGGGAAATATATATATTTTTAAATTATTATTATTCATGTTCCATCCCAAACCGACCTAGAGTCCTTGTTGTCAAAAAAACAACAACAATCTATTCAAAGCACATGGTTCCAGTTAAGGTCCCAGCAGAGCACAGCAAGCTCCAGATGTGTGCTTCTGTTTTGGTAGGACCAGAAAATGCATTTAATCAGGTATCACCCCCAAACAACCAGTTAATAATAATAATAATTCAGGCCACCGTACAAAGAGAGAAATAAAACACAACAAATTAAGACAGAAAAAACAAGCAATTTTAAAACAAGCAATAAAAGTTAACATGTAGATGCTAACGGTTGTTATGGTGACCCCAAGATGCCATGGCGTTGCTGCAGCTCCCTAACAGTTAGCTTCAGAGATTTTTTAATCCCCTTCGCCATCATCCACAATGCCATCACTATCAATATAGTGTAAATATGGGTCCTCGTCCAGCGCAGTGGTGAGGGGCTTAAAGAAATATTTTTGCCACAAAGAGATTAAGTCTTGATTAGGCGACTAATTAACAGTTCCTGGATAGCATGGGAGGAAGGAAGTAGGAAGGAAAAACTGAGTGCTTAAAGTGGCATATTTAAAAACAAATATAATTTAACAAAGGGAAGGTTTCTAATGCTTTCATGTGAGATTACACTACTGCAATAAATTATTTAATATTTTTAAGGCTCTTTACACCTCTTTGCCAGGGGCAAAAGTAAAAAAGGGGCACTGTACCATCATCCATAACCCTATTCTACCCAATTCTCTTTTTCTTTAGATATAATGCGCTTCAGATTTTGCCTCATTTCAAACTAATTTCTAACAAGCTATTTTCAAATGAATTGTACAAGAAATCCGAATGTACCTGGCTGCTTGGCGTCATTCGGTTTGATGCAGCGCACGTAGGATGGTTCTTTAGACATCAGGATCTCCATTAGCTTCATCAGGCTGTTTTTAAACTGGGAAGCAGCCTACGGGACAACAACCAAACGTTACGGGTGTTGTTCTTACCAGGAACAGAAATTAAGAACAGAAAACTCTCACTGGTGCCTTTAACACCGCGACCGGGGAGCGACGTTTGATTTAAAGCAGCTTCAAAAAAGGTCAAATAGGAGTTGGGGGGGGGACGCAAGGGAATAAATCACACCATCTCTGGACGTTTCTGGTCGATCACTTCCTCTCTGCGGAAGCAGTGACTTAGGATCTGGTTTTCTGACTGGCACATGACCTGAGAAAAAAAAACAAAACCCACAAAACCACATGTCAACAACACAGGAAGACACACCCTCCTCTTCCTCTTCACAGGAGAAATGCAGGAGACTGGGCCGTTTTAAAAAGTGCTGCAAAGCACATTCCCATCACCTCTTTTAGGTTCCTGTTGAGCAAGTCGTTGTTCTTGTCAAGGAAGCCTGGAGGAAAAAGAAACAGTTTAATGTTAAATAATAATAAACATATTATTACAACAGACTTTCATGAAGCACCGGAATAAAGTAAAGACGTCATATTTTGTCTTACCATTGACGTTATAGTTGACCTCTCCTGCGTAGTGCAGCAGTCGGAACTCCTCCCTGCTCATTACCCGGCGCGTTTTTCCATTCGCCAACTTGTGCCTGAAAGACGCGCCCCGTAAATAGACAGAACAACTTACAGTTCTTTTAAATTCAACACATTCACGTTTATAACGGCCACAAATTGATTCATTTCTGGTTTTAAGGAGCTTTTTTCAGAGTCAGACGACTTTGCAACAATCAACTTTAATGGTTTTCAAAACAGGACGTGGGTGCACAAGTTTGAATTTGCTGTCCGTTTTAATCCACATAAAAAAGTCCAAATGCAACACAAACACACTAAATATGCCCAGCTAAGTCCTGTGGTCTGATGAAACTTCAATTTAAGTGTTTGACCGTAATGACAATGACTACATTTGGCGGTAAAATGGGGAACCCCCTCAGGTCTGATGACACCAAATCAAGTGTGAGGAAGGGGGGCTGATAGTATCATGTCACAGTTGTGACTAACTCCAGAAGGGACTGGTGCATTTCATAAAGCAGATGGCATCATAAGAAAATGACATCATGTGTAAATATTAAATCTCAAGGCATCGGCTGGCCTGACTCAGTCACAAGGGTTGTGTTTGGATTAATGCAGACGGAAAGGCAACTCTTGCAACAAAAAGAAAGACTAAAGAAAGAGAAGATAAGAAAAATATTTTCACTTCTAAAACAGGAATCATTTAGTCTGAATGGGATGTAAAAATGGTTGATCTGAGGTTATGGTCACATTACAGACATCTGGTCAGAATTAGTTTTTACCACAATGACCCCAAACAGACATCAAAACAAGCTTTGGGATTGAGCTTTCCAAAGTCTCAAACTCAACCGTTTTAAAAAACTCATGGCTTTTGCTTAAAAGGTTGGTTCCATGCCAGGAAACCAACCATTTTTAATGCGTTGTTCCAATTCTCCCCAGACAAGTGGTCAAATATCCAGGCAGAACTACGCTAGAAGCTTGTTCACTGTGTGTGGTAGGGTAGTATAACTTGCTAAGGGACACTCCAAATATTTTGCGGGTGTAGGTGTAGACGTGAACCTGTACTTATGTTTCGGACGACTCTTACGTGATAAAATGGGGATGGCCGCCCACCGTGTCCTCCAGCTTCTCCAAAAAGGAAATATCACAAGTCTCTCCGGGTCTCAGGCACTCCTCATCCTGAAAGACAGTCACGGCATTTTTTTTTTTCTCCGCATGGAAACCGGTGACAGCTGGAAAGAAAACAGAACCGCGAGTCTCCATCCACGGCGTGCCGTGCGCACAAAGCAGGTGTCATACGCACCAGAATGGAGATTATGCCTCGGTGCTTCTCCTCGATCAGGTCACAGATGATCTTGTTGTCAAAGTACTGCACCGTCTCCCACTGCATTGGAAGGACACCAACGTGATGTTGCTACGTGTCCGTGACCACGAACAAGCGTGTCCAATTGGAATTGGAAATAAAATAAAAAAACGACTCACAGCGATTCCTTCTGTCTCGTACTCCTCCTGCTCAGACTTGAGGGTGAGCTCGATAAAGAGCTGCTGAAGCTTCTCGTTGCAGTAGTTGATGCAGAACTGCTCAAAACTGGAGCAAGAACAAATGCCATAAAAAATACTGTTGTGTTTAGAGGCATGAAAGAATGGAAGAATCTGCCAAAACACATCTTGCTTGCTAACAATGTAAATAAATTTAAATTATATGTAAAACAGTTTTTATCAAAATAATATAACTGAATGTTTATATTTATTCATATATGTGTGCGAATATGTATGCATATGTGTAGGTATGTTTACAAGTGTAAGTGTAATTTTATTAAGGATCCCCATTAGCTGTTGCCATGGCAAACAGCTAGTCTTCCTGGGGTCCACATTAAAAACATACAGTAAAAAACAGTTACAAATATAAAAAATTTCCAAAAATGTAATTTCTTAAAAATTACTGTAGGAAGTACAAAAGAACAAGTAAAATAAAACAGCCAATAAAACAAGAACAAGTAAAATAAAACAGCCAATAAAACAAAAACACTTCAGGGCATCAAATGGAGTCTCAGATTCTTTTTAAAAGATAATTTACTATCAGTGTAGCGGATGTAGTGAGGTAGATTATTCCAAAGGTGTAATGATCTATATATAAAGGATCTCTTTAGAGCATTGGTTTTTGGACCTGGTAAAACAAGCTGCCCATTCCAAGAACCTCTAGTGTTGTGATCATGAACAGAATTACTATAAACAATTTGTGAATGTATAAAAGCAGGAATGTGTTTTATATTTGTCGTATTTCATGCCCGCATGAGGGTACATATGCACGTTGATATGTGTATATGTTATATATGTATTTGTATATGTGTATTTTCTTTTTCTTTCAATTATTTGCTGTGTTCTTTGTTTTGTTTTTAATGTATGTATTTTTTCAGCACCCCAGGAAGAATAGCTGCAGCATAGCTGTAGCTAATGGGGATCCTTTCAATAAAACTAAAACCAAAAGAAGAGTTAGAGTGCATGGATGGTGATGCAGACACGGAGACGCTTGTTTGCGGACGACGCTCGATAAGTGGGCGTGCCAAACTGCAGGAAAACGAAGAGTTAGCCGCACCTGTTGAGCTGCAGGACCTCAAAGCCGTAGATGTCGAGAAGCCCTATGACCGAGGCGCCTTGGCTGCTGTGGTAGATGTCCGCCTGCAGATGTGCAAACCCCACATCACCGTTAAAACACCGGAGCAGCCCTACGACACGACAAGCTCCTGCCAAGAGGGCTGCTGGTCCTGCACCTTTAGGGCGAGCGACTGGTTGATCTTCTCCACCAGCCAGTTGAACGTCCGCCCGTACACCGCCTTGGCCAGAGCGTCACGGGCGGACACTGCCTGTTCGAAATTCAGCGGGCTGATCATCTGCAATCCACAAAGAACACCTGGTCAGCGCACGCTCGACAGGCCGCGGCATTGGGGAGCGTGCTGGAGAGGACGCTCACCTCTTCCCCTTTGGCTGTGAGTTTCTTGTGAGTGAGTGCCTCCTTCAGGGCTGAGCCGTCAACACCCAGCAGCTGCAAGACAACAACAACAGCTCATGTAACCCCAGCCCTGCTGATTTTTTTTTGTTTTTTTTTGGCATATTTTAAATTCCGACCGCTCTGACCGTTGCAACATTTGATAGCTGGGTCTCAGTGGTGATAAAAGTTTCTCCCTCCTCCCCTTCCCCAAAGAGAGTGTTGCCGAGATGGAGAACGCTGCCGATGATGTTGAGTAGTTTCTGAGGCAAACAGAAAGACAGAAAAAAAAGTGGCCTGTCTACTTTAAAAGGCTCAAAGAAAGATAAATAATTCCTTTATTAAGACCGAGATCACCGTTTTTTTCAGATTAATCAAGCTGTTGTTTGGTTCCAACACCGATGAAATAAATGATTATTTTTAATCATCGCTAACGTTTTTATCCCATAGAAAGTGCTCCAGACCCTGTGCTTCTATGTTTAGATGTGCATTTCTCTTGGATGAAGCTACTTTTTCTCTTTTCTCGGGTACAGAAGGTACTCATGGCTCTGTGTTTATCTGTGTCTCCTTTCTGGACTAAACCGTTGCTTGAGCTGTTGCTGGCAATAACTTTGTGTTGCCTCTTGTTTTTCTTTCCCGTGGAAATCACTCATTTCCTCGTTAAATGATCTATTGCAGCCTCCCCTATGGGTTCTCTCTTTGTTTTTCTTGTCGTCTCTTTTCGGCGCTCTCAACCTCCAAATGGCCACAGCAGGTGACGCTCACGCTGAGCCTGGTTATGCCGGAGATTTCCTCTCGTTAAAAGGGAGTTGTTCCTCACGACTGTTGCCGTATGCTTGCTCGGGATGAGGGATTGGTGTATTTCTGCAAAGTCAACAACTCCATGCAACTGGCAGGACTTCCCTAGATGGAAAACCTTTAACCAAATGGCCATAAATGATCCACGGAACTGAGCTCCATGTGTCTGGAGCTGTGTCCCACCATATCATACGAAGGTTCTGCAATGAACTGACTTGAATTTGGACTGAGCTGAATCTATTTGTCTTGTAAAGTGCATTGAGATTACTTTCACCATAAACTGGAGCTATGTAAATAAACATAAATTAATTATTTAAAATTGTTTTATTGATGCTGGACCAGGCAACACAAGCAAGCAAATTGCCGGTGCTGTATTTACTACCTGCACTTCTTCTTCAGTGAAGCCGATCACTTCCAGGGCCTTCCTCACTACTTTCCAGCTGTTCTTGTCATTGATGGAACTCACCCTGGGACAGTTTCCCTAAAGGAAACAATTCGAAAGCAAAATCCAACATGAGCATACAGCTGCGCGACCCTTTGTTGGACAACAGGTCATTTATTGAGCTGCAGTACTTTAACCAGGTAGCGGTAGCTGTGAGGGTTCCTCTCTAGGTTCAGTGTGTTGAGCAGGTCATCGTCCCCTCCATCCAGAAGCTGATAGAAGATGTGGAAGTTTCTCTCCCCCTGGTTCTGATGCACCACCCGAGATTTCTCTAGCAGGTAATTCAGGATGTGACCACCCATCGTTGCACCCTAGGGAAAAGACGCACAAACCACAGCGAGAGGAAAGCAGTAGTTAGATGTTAGCTGAAGGGTTAACCCTTTAACCAACCTTAAATCTGAGACATATGACCACGCCAGGCAAAAAAACAAAAGCATAATATACCTTGAAGTCAAACTGGATATCCATGTATTTTCCAAAGCGGCTGGAGTTGTCATTTCTCAGTGTTTTGGCATTACCGAAAGCCTGAGCAAAAAAAAAAAAAAAAAGGGAAATCTGAAGATGCAACATTAGACACGGCTCAAAATGCAAACTAAAAACACAAACAACAGAACTCATTAAAAGAAGAAGAATAAGTTGCAACCAAGCAGATGACATCCACGCACCTCCAGAACAGGGTTGGACTGCAGGAGACGGTCACCGAGGGTCACCATGTGATCTTTGGTGGGGCAGGTGACGGCGTAGTAGAGGAGGATCTTCTTGGAGGCCTCTGTTTTCCCTGCTCCACTCTCTCCTGATATGAGAATACACTGATCCCTCCTCTCTGTGCGCATGGCCCGGTACGTGTTGTCTGATATGGCATAGCTTTTGGAAAATATATTAGAAAAGAGGCTTTAATGACAAAATTAAACCAAAAACAGTGCTTCTTTTTTCAAACAAACCATTTTACAGTATTTAAAACTACATTTGTCCAGGATAACGTTTTTGAAAACCTGTGACAAGTTAAAATATTAGATCTATGTATTTATCTCTAAATGTTAAAACGATGGCAGGGGGTGAGGACTAATAAATGTGTTAATATGATAAGATTTGCTAAAATTCTTCTAAACCTGGGCTACATGCTCTGACTTTGCAATATTTGATAGCTATGTCTCAGCGATGTTCCAAGATTACGATTTTTTTTTGTCAAATATTTAATTCAGGAAAAAAAATGTAAGCTCATTCATGGATAAGATTCAACTGGTAACGTGTCCAAAAGAATGAAAAGAAAACTGACAGGATTTTTGTTCAAATCTGTCCTAATAAAAGTATTAGATATTTTCAAAAAAGAAATAAAGGGGGGAAATATGAACATCCTCCAAACTAAAAAGGATCGATCATCTTCCATCTCATTAGCATACAGAAAGACAACACCCAGGATATTTGTCTTTGTAATGTTGTCCACAGTTTTAGTAACCTGGATCGCTGTGAAGGCACCATGAAAGTTGTTTTTTTCTGATTTTTGGTAGATTTTGATCTATCAAATCTGACTTTTTACAACAATCAGAGTCGTTTTCCCTCTTTACATTGATGATAATTGTGAAAATGGGAGGCAGCTCCTGTTTTTTTTTTCTTCTGTTTAGGTCATGTGACATGCACTGTGGGCTCTGATCAGATCACATGGCTCAAACACCCTATCCTGGGAGAGATGTGCAGAGAGCAGCTGAAAGACTAGCCATAATGTTAGGACATTCAGGGAGAATGAGACCATGTCATACTAATGGAGCGTAGTGTGCAGTTTTCCTACATGGCATTGATTTAAATGAGTTATTACACTGGGATTCGGTATCAGACGATGTCTTTCGTTACATACCAGTTTCAAATCGGGTGTATGATACTTTATGGAACTGCACAATATATCAAATCCCAGGTGTCTATGCAATTTCAGTGTTATCACATTTGCAAAGGAGCGCTTGGACGCAGTATAGGCCTAATGTTTCAATTGTCATGCATTCAAACTCTGAATGTCAATAATCTTTGTGTCTTCAATACTGAAGGTCAAGAAGAGGGTTGGGGACATCATGATGGCAGGAAAGAAAGAAAGAAAGAAAGAAAGAAAGAAAGAAAGAAAGAAAGAAAGAAAGAAAGAAAGAAAGAAAGAAAGAAAGAAAGAAAGAAAGAAAAAAAGAAAGAAAGAAAGAAAACGGTGGGGAAAATGTGGGTTGATTGCGTTGCTATATTATCATGGCAACGTTCAATAATAATAGTCTTGCCCTAATTTTTATAACGTTATTATTAATATTCAGAAAAGTCACAATTGTAAATTAAATTGGATGTATTGGATTTGTCAGGGGTCAGAAATAATCAGTTATGAGAACAATTTTCAGTTTGTGATATTCTCAAGATAACACAGTTCCTCAATAATGAATGAGGAGCATGCAGTGACTCACATGTGAGGAGATATTTCGTAGAAGCTGACCCCTCGGTAACGCTCCATCTGCTGCTTGGAGTAAATCTCCAGCTCCTTGTACGGGTTCACCGACACCAGCACCGAGCCGATATACGTCTGAGGGCAAAACATGGAGGGAAGAGACTTCCTGTTCAAATAATCGACTCGAAGCAACTTTTGTACTTTTCTCTTAGAGCATTTGAAGAGGAGTGGTTCTAAATACATAGATGAGATTTTCCCTGAAACGTCTCCGCAGGTTCTCTATGAAGGTGGCCTCGCTGTTGTAGTTTTCCAGCAGGACAAAGTCCTGCACCCCGACCCTGTCCCGGGCAGTCAGGGCGCTCTCCATCACCAGGCGCACGCGTCCTTCGTCCACCTCCTACACACACGGTGTGAAGAAGAAAAAAAAAAAACCCAATGAATTAATTGGCTGAATAAAACAAGAGTGTAATTTATTTATTTCTGTATCTATCTATCTATCTATCTATCTATCTATCTATCTATCTATCTATCTATCTATCTATCTATCTATCTATCTATCTATCTATCTATCTATCTATCTATCTATCTATCTATCTATATTCACTATATACATATAAGCAAAACATGTAGTAATACCCCTTTATTGCCAGCAGAGAGCACGGAGGGACCCATTTTATCTGACTCCTACTGCCTCTTTTTCGGCTGTGACCACACTAACATCTGGTGCTCAGAATCAGGATACTTGCCAAATAACATTTTAGAAAGTAGGATTGAGTCATACAGGGACACCATTGCTATTGTAAGGATACGTTTCCCGTACCATTCTGCTGGCACAAAGTTGTAAAACTTCCACCTCTCCTTGGCAACACGGGACACTAGAGACATTTTGAAGAATCCCAATGTGAACCACAGAGGATGAAATCTTCTGTTATGTGAAGCTGGGACGGTGCATTAAGAAGTATGTACGGTAGACACATGGCTACGTCCCCAGACAAGATTTAATCAGCACCACTAAGACATTATGTGTACATATCAACTGCACCAGGGTGGCGAACATGACAGAGACATTCACATTTTTTGCCCCCCTAAGTAAGACTGTGGTCACACTAGCTCTTACATGCAAGCACACATACACAAAGAGGCATTGATATCTATAGATACTTACTGGTGATAGTAATCCAGAAATGTGATTTAGAGTGAAATTATTCCGCCACACCCCAAGCAAGCTAAGAGCACACAGTGTTTGGTACTGAAGGCTTGGTCATGAGAGAAGCTGTTCTGTTTCACATTCATGAAAAGAAAAAAAAACAAACAAAGTAGAACAAAGGCACTGGACTTCCACAGGACTTCTGTTTTTCTTGTGCGCAACAACCTCTCAAGGGTCTCATTTGGCCTGTTAATGCTGCTAAGAGGTCATTATCTCTGGACCCTTGGTGCAGGAAGGTCCATAGAAAAAAGAAAACATACGAGGACAACAGTGGAAGAGAGCCAAGAGCGAAGGAAAGCCAGCAAACACTTCCACTGCGGCCCCTCCTCTAGGTTTTACCTCAAGAGTATTGTTCTCCCACTTGCAGGTGGCCTTCCTACAGATAGTAAATGAAGTTCCCAGTCAGAGTTTTTTCCAAAGGATATATCTAAGGAAGGAATGCTGAGATCACCGTCTGGGTATATGCCACCTTTACTTCCACAAAACCTAAATTTGAGTTTCCAGTTGGGATACCCATGTGAGGAAGTGATGCTGGTGTGGTGATGTAAAAAATCACAAATTCGTCTACCGGTAGGCTGCAGTGGATTATCCCTCATTTAGAAATATAGGATCGTATGAGTAGAAACCACAGAGGTTCATCCCTTAAGTTTTTCAGTCTTTTTTTTTGTTCCAGAAGGATTCATACCATACAGTAGAACATTTCTCTAATCCACACAGAATCAAAATATTACATATAGGCTTACAAGCTTTAAGCATAGTTCATATCGTTACAGTATGCTTAAGGTTAGGACCATTCGAGATTACTTTAGGTCTACCTATTCAATTCAAAACTTGCTTGGATCTATATATGTGATCAATGTTGGGTTTAAATTGTTCTCCTTTGATTCCAAATGGTCACCCTTAGATACACAGCGGTGTAAAAGTGTTTGCCCCCTTCCTGAGATCCTTTTTTTTTTGTTGCAAATTTGTCACACATTTAAAAATTAACCAAAGGCAACACAAGTAAGAACAAAATGCTGTTTTAAAAATTAAGGTTTTTATTATTATGGGAAGAAAAATCCAACGCTGCATGGCCCTGTGTAGAAAAAGGGATTGCCCATACTGTGGTTTATTAAACCTGAGTTCGCCTTCTCGAGCCACACCCAGGCCTGATTACTGCCATACCTGCTCTCAATCAAGAAATCCTTTAAACGGGACCTGCCTGACAAAGTTAAGTACACCAAAAGATTCTCAAAGCTAGACAACATGCTGAGATCCAAAGAATTTTGGGAACGAATGTAGCAAAAAAAAAAAAAAAGTCATTGGGATCCATCAGTCTGGAAAGGGTTACAAAGCCGTTTCTAAAGCTTTGGGACTCCAGTGAACCTCAATGAGAGTCATTATCCACAAACGGAGAAAACATGGAACAGTGGTGAACATTCCCAGGAGAGGCAGGCCGACCAAAATTACCCCAAGAGTGCAGCGACAACTCATCCAGGAGTCCCCACAACTACATCCAGAGAACTGCAGGCGCCACTTGCAGAGACTGGGCAAAAATGGCCTGCATGGTAGAGGTCCGACACCAAAACCACTACTGAGTAAAAAGAACATTAAAGATCTCAATGTTACCAGAACACATCCTGATGGCTTTTGGAAAAATATTCCATGGACCGGCGAGACAAAAGCTGAACTTTTTGGAAGGTGTATGTCCCGTTACATCTGGTGTTAAAGTAACACCGCATTTCAGAAAAAGAACATCGTAGCTACAGTACGACATGTTGGTGGTAGTGTGATAGTATGGGGCTGTTTTGCTGCTGCAGGACCTGGAAGACTTGCTGTGATAAATGGACCCATGGATTCTGCTGTCTAAACACCCTGAAGGAGAAGGTCCAGCCATCTGTTCAGGACCTCAAGCTGAAACCAACTTGGGTTCTGCAGCAGGACAATGAACCAAAACACACCAGCAAGTCCACCTCTGAACGGCTAAAGAAAAGCAAAATGAAGATTTTGGAGTGGCCTAGTCAAAGTCCTGACCTGAATCCTATTGAAAGGCTGCAGCATGATTTTAAAATGGCCATTCGTGCACAAAACCCCTCAAAATACAACAATTATGCAAAGATGAGTGGGCCAATGTTCCTCCACAGCTGTAAAAGTTATAGCAAACACTTGATTGTGGTTGTTCCTGCTAAGGGTGGCCCAACCAGTTATTAAGTTTAGGGAGCAATCACCTTTTCACACAGGGACAACCATGCAAAGTAAAAAAAAAAAAAAGAAAGGAAAATCAGGAAGGGAGCAAACACTTTTACATACCACTGTAAGGTAATTGGTCACGATGTTCAGGAACAACCCTATCAGACGTTTGAAGATGCTGGAACATCTGTGGAAATGTCTATTGTGAAGCAAATTTTAAATGGCCACCAAGAAAGAGCTCCTGCTCCAACATTTACAGCTTAAAGCACAATTGAAGTTTGTGGTTGTCCACATCAATGAGTCAAATGCCTCCTGGGAAAATCTGATGGCCAAAAAAAAGAAAAGGACTGAGCTGTTTAACCACCACGATGAACCTTAAAACACTGTGCTGTCAAAGCATGGTGGCGGTAGCATCATAATGCGGGTCTGTTTCACTGCCAGCAGAACCGGTGCATTACTCTGAGTGGACTGAACAATGAACGAGGACTACGTCCGAATTCTTCAACTTCACTTCTAGACAACAACTACATGGTTTAAACCTGAACATGGTTGCATGTTCCATCAGAACAATAAATCTAAACACAGATAAACCTTGATTTTTGGAAAGCACAGTACTGGCTTATAATTAATCTCTGTGAATGGCCCTGTGACCTAACCATACCATGAAGGTATGGACTGTGGTTAAACGCTGGGCCTGGGGAAGCCAATCAACTTAAATAAACTCTACCGGTTCAATCAAGAAGACAATAGTCAATCATCCGGAGCTATGGCACATCCTCTTCATGGCTACAAAAGTGTGTGGGTGGTGTATATTTGAGCTGCTATGTATGATATTGATCCAAAAAAAAACCAAAATCAAACTTGTGTGCTCAGTTCTAGTTTTTAAAATTCAAGAACTAGTACATGCATGCTGATGATGGCTGTGTGCAAACTTCTCACCAGCGTTGTGGGTCAGAGTTTTATCGATGAACATACAAGAAAAACCTTCCAGTGCTGAACTGAACATAAAATAGGTGGAAGAAAAACAGCCCAAAGTCAAAAGAAAACACGAAAGACACGTTGCTCCAAATCATTTTTCACAGCGCACAAGAACGTATATCTCTTTTAGGTCAAAATACAGTATAGTGAAATGAGTTGCACAGTCCTCTTCAGTAGGTGCTTGGCAGACAGTCTATATGCAGTGTACAAAAAGTCAGCTTGGATACTTTAGTGTAAAGCTACACACTAGAGGATATTCAACTCCAAAACAGAGCAAAAACACCGCCTTGAATGCCCTGTTAATTTCTAGTCATGAGTTTACTCTCTGTCTCAGTTCCAGGAATTGCATCACTGAACCCAAACAACTTTTAGCAGTAAGAGGCCTTTCTCCAAAGCGACAGTCATGGCCAGAAGTGTAGCGACTCATGGAAATCTTGTTTTTACCCATGCAAAACGGTTGTTATGGTGACAATTTCCATTGAGTCTAGGTTGCTGTAAAAAGTGATCAGATGAAAGGCAGGTAACTGCAAAGTTATTGAACGTTAATACAAATTGACTTAATCACAAAGACTTATTTTCGGCACATAATGACTAGCCAGGATCTTTGGTTGATGTTAACAAGGCAGATGATTTGACTCCGTTATTCCAATTGCTTAAGAAGTGAGTTGTGACTGAATTCATTCTTCCGTTGTCAACAAAGACCAACTCCAGGGAAACACGTGCTGTCGTCACAGCTCCGTGTCATAAGGGCTTCACAATCAACCGTTTATCAAAACTTCAAGAACTTTAAAGGGAGAGAGGTTCAGTTGGCATTGACTTTTGGATGGTTGACCGGTTTCTAGAACTGTTGCGGCGAAGTCACAAAGAAAAAAACAGCAACACCCAAAGATCGGACTACGGAGGGCTGGAGTAAAGTCTTTTTCTCCAATGAAGGCTGAAGTTTTTGGGACATCTGGAAAACGGCTTGCCCAGAGAGGGAAAGATGACTCTCACCGTGAGTCCTGTGTCACCCTGACAGCGAAGCATCCATGAGTCACGTCTCGCCTCTAAGTAAGTTGGTCGACTTACTATTTTGCCCACGAACAAACGACAACTTCAACCAATGATACAGGAGAAGTTTCATGGTGAGCAACGCTTTTCCCCAGGATGGCAGGAACACCGTGCTACACGGCAAAAGTGATGACTGGGCAGCTCAGGGATCAAAACACCGACGTTTCCAACTCCCTAGAGTCAAGGGTCTCCATCTCTAATCCTCAGAGATGGAGATGTAAACAGAAGACAGTTTAATCCCTGCATTTTTTTTGTTGTTTTCCAGGCATGCAGGGACAACGCGCCTCAGCATACAATGCTGGGGTGCTTTAGTGCAAGACCTGACTCTGAGTAGCAGATGGCTTTGGTGGAGACTGTAAGGTTGTAGGTGCAGCTGCAGTGACAGGACTTGGCTTCAGGCTCAGAGACTGAGCTCCGCTGGGCCAACTACATACGGATTGCATTCCTTATAAGGCCTGGCCCCACCACTGTGTCCTGGGGCGAGCTGGTCCTCTGCCACAGCTGTTTCTCTACACCGCTCTATGCTGGAGGCTGCAAATGGTGGAGAAATCTCACATTTATCCAGCTTTAGTTTTAGTTGGAGCCCGAACAACATCCCCCCCCACAACATGCAGACCGGATCACAGGGCTGGAAAGGGAAATTTCAGAGTGAGTCATTGCTCTCCTTTGTTTTTCTCTCTGTGCTATCTCCATGGTGATCCGGGTCTTTATGATATGAGTGCAAACAAGTTAAAAAAAAACAAAAAAACAGCTGATTTTACATCTGCGTGAGACAGTGGACATGCAAACGCAAGAAAAGAGCATCTTACCCTGCCTTGGTACCTCATCCTGTCCTGTTACAGCGGTGCTTTCCCTCGGGCGGGTGCTCCTCCTCCTCCTCCTCTCTCCAACTCACTCCTCAACTGCTCCTTCTCATTCACCTTTGCCCACAGGCGGCACAGTTTGGCAACTCGTCCACTCGCTCCTCGTCTCCTCGGCTTTCTCCCTCCTCCTCGTCCCTCTGCCCCCCCACACCCTGTGAGGACAAAGCACACACTCAGGCCAGAACGCTCTGGGCTCCTTCTCGCTTAAACCTTCGATCAGTCTCGCCAGGTCAAAGTAAATGACCACCACTGTACGAGTTCCCTCTCTGCTACAACTCAAAACCTCACTGTCAGAGACAAGGGCAGGAACTCCTCTCACACGTCATGCTGAAAAAAGAAGGGGGGGCAAGGCAAGGAAAGTATGCTGTTGGGTGCTGAAAAAAATAAAAAAGAGCTGAGAGGTTCTGGAAAAAGTTACTAACATCCCCCGAGCTGCAAGGATGTAATCAGCGTTCAGCTTTTCTTTTTTTTTCTTTTTTTTACGTAGTGAAAAGAAACAGAAAATCATATGATGAGATCTCATTACATTCCTTCTTCTCCCTCCTTTCCCCTCCCTGTTTAGTTGGATCCCTCCCTTTTTCTCCCGCAAGCTGAGACAGATTCACATCCACTGTGAGTTATGGAAACGGTTTGTGAGCAAAAAAAAAACACCCGTCTCCTTCTGGCTTTCCCCTCGTGACAAAACAACTTGTTACCATTTAAAAAAAAATAATAAAAAAAATCTAAACCTGCAGAGGAGACATTATGTCATGGTGACCATCATATTTCTTTTGGAACGTATAAATTTAGCAATTGTGCCGTGTGTTTGGATCACAAAAATTCCTTTCTGGTTATGCCCCTTCCCACTTTGGCCTTTTTTGAGGGAGTGCAATCAGGGCCAGATGCTCTCTGTGGAAGGATAGCTCCCTCTTCTGGTTTCTCGTCTTTCTTCTCACTTCACTTTCTACTCGAATCTCTCTTCCTGTCCCCTGCCAGCATCATCAAATATCCAGCTCTGAGGAATCTGAGTAATGCTGTCCGAAGAGACGGAGTCCTTTAGTTCTACCGCCGCGTTTACTGTCAACAGGCAGAGAAGAACTGAAAATAGTTATTTCAATAAAAAAATGGGTGGGGGGAAAACTCCTCTGGATGTTCGCTAGTGTGCATTGCAAACAATTTTATAAATGGTGGATGTTTTCAAATTTTGCCTAACCGTGCTGAAGAAACGCATCCCCACAGCATGATGCTTCCACCACCATGCTTTGGCTCTCAGACCTAGCCTTCTTTTGACGTTAGCCAAGAAGTTAAATCTTTGGTCTCATCTGACCATTTTGCAGCGTCCCTTCACATCTTGTGAAAATCAATCAATTGTGATTGTTAATGACTTTCCTTGAAGAAAGGTGTTTTCCTTTTGTGACTCCAAAAAAAGCCAGATTTGAGGAGTGCACGGCTAATATCGGTCCTGTCGACTGATTCTGGCTGACTTTAGCTGTGGGTCTCTGCCGCTCCTCTGTCAGTTCAGGTGGACAGCCATGAGATGATCTGGGATATCAAAGTTCTTCACAACTTTAGTTCTAACCTGTCTGCTGTGTTCCTGCTGTGCTTTTTATTCATTTATATATTCTAACAAACCTCTAAGGTCTTCGCAGAACAGCTGGCCTTTTACTGGAATCACATTCAGGTGGATTCTACTTTACAAGCGACTTCTAAAAACAGCTGGTTGTGTGCGACTTGATTTAATGATACCAGATTTTGTTATACAAATGCTGCATTTTACAGGGATTTATTTGCAAAACTATTTTAAAAACATTTTTTTCCCCCTTTTCGTTTCACCTGGGTACAAAATATGGATTAAAAACATTTCTTTTTAGCAGGACATATGACTTTTAACATTTTACAATTATGCTATTGATTTTATTCATAACTGTTTTAAAGCGATGATTAGTTTTAAATTTTGATTTTGACCCCTCTATGATGATTTTACCTGTAGCACTTTGAGATTTTTCTTAAATGTAAAGTGCATTACAAATAAAATGTTTTATTATTATTATTATTATTATTACCTCCTAATTGTCCACTAGTTTTGGATGTTGTATGACATACAGTCCCTATACATTAAGGATTAAGATCATAATAGGAAAAGATTGTAGGCCGACCTTTATTTGTGAATGCATGTTATGCCATTTACTGTTAATTCACCAAAAAAAGTAATTGTTAATCAGCTTTGAAAAGACCACAGAGAAGGCTAAAAGGCTATACAATTGGTGATGTTGTTTGTGCATAGGAGCATGATGTCGTGTCGTTCTCCCAGTGAATTACTTTCGAATCGTGCGGTACAAAATAATAGTAATTATAAAAAATACAAAAAAAAAAAAAAAAAAAAGATGACTGGCACGCAATCATACTTCAGGATGCTTACGCAGCATTGCAAAAAAAAAAAAAAAAAAGTCAATTGTAAGGGTATTAGTTTACCCTTGCAGCAAAACAGCAATTCCTTAGAGGGATTCATGGGCAATGTTTACGTTGTGTTTCTGGAATTCAAACTCAAGAAACCAGTCTTGAAAATGAGTAAAAAGTAATAATAATAATAATAATGTCTAGAAGAGCTGTGCTTCTTTATGTCCCTCATTTACAGCTTTGGTGCCACAAGTAAAAACAGGCAGATGGCAGTTTTGCACAAAACAGCCAGTAGATGAGCTCCAAGCACAACAACAGAATGCCTGATCACATGGACAGTGGCAGATTTTGATATGGCGATTTGGCCTACGGTTAAACCACCGGTGCGCACGGACGTTCAAGATATGCTCCTTTGCCCCAGCCATCGCGCACAGCAGCGCTTCCCCTACGGACAACCTGTAAAAAATATCTTTCCTATAATCACGAAAAAATCAAACAGTCTCCCTGGAAGGTCAGTCTTTCTCACCTTAGATGTGTTATTGTCTTGCCAGGCTGTTTTCAATCACTGTTCCGATCTTTGTTTAGCCGTTCCTGTGAGAAGAATTTCCTTCCTAGACGTTTCCTGATGTTCAGCATCTTCCCTAAAAAACACCGCCCCGGGATATACCTCTACATTTTTTGGAATGTTAAGATTTAAAAGGCATTTAAAAGGCAGGGAAGGTCATGGAAGACATAGTTTTACAGACCTTTTCAACTTTACCCAATTTCTGCTCAGATCAGTGACAGACACATGCGCAATGTTGTTATGACAGCATTAAACATGGAAAACTAGCAACAAATCATTGGTATGCCTGTCTTCTCTCCTTAAAATGGTCGATCTGATTTAAAATATAAGGTAAGGTCGTTATAAATTTCAGAACTGATTCTAAACATCTAAGTCGGGAAGAGATTGAAAGATTTAAGTAAAGCTTTGTTCTCATAAAATGCCCCAGCTTCATTTTAATCTCAATTATTTATATTCTCATGTTCAAATGAATCCTTCATCATGGGTAAAAAGTGACATCTTGTGGGTGAAGTGATATTTTTTCCCCTCATTTTGACTCGGTTTACCCTCTGACTCACAGGCACAGATCAGTTTCCAGCTGCAACCCAGATAAACTTTACCAAGCCAGAAATGCCAGTTTTTTTTTTTTTTCTCCTTTTCCTTTAATATTATTTAACATGTACAAGACAATTATGAGGGCTGCTCCTTAAATAAAGGGATATCTGAAAGATGCTCAGTTATAGTAACGTATCTGTGGTGAATCTTTATTATTCGCCTCGTATAAAAGACATTTCCCACCTATTGTCTGCCGGTGCAGAGCTCCCTCAGCGCCCATCTGTTGTCCCTTTCACCCCGTCCTAACCTTTACTGCCTCTCATCCCCCAGATCCCTGTTACACAGAGGCTCCTTTATACGTCGGCTGAAGTGTAAAACTAACCCCCATAGAGTCCCAAAGCTATGGAAACAGGGTTCTATCAACTAAGTGTAACATAAACATAAAAAAATAATACATCTTGCTGAGGTGCACGTCAGTCAATTTTCCCTCATGATAGCACAAAAACACAAAGATTAAATACTTAAGCAATTCCCAATATATAAAATTACAACATAGATGATAAAAAAGACAATAGCATGTGGTGCATGAATGTGTTAGTAGTGCTCTCGGCCTAGTGCAACTAATATCAACTACACATTTTTCTGAAAGAATGGCTTAGCATTACTTTTCTGTCCAATAATAATAATAATAATAATAACTTATATATATGTATATCCCAAACATCAAATACTTCTTAGAACTACTGTTAATCGCCGAGATTCTTATTAGTTTAACTGTTATGCAGTCAAACATTTTAAAAAGCGAGTGTGCGAATTCACACGTTAAAGCCAACACATATCTGTAACATAACTGGAACGCATGCAATAACTTGACTACCTGTTTCTTTCCCCCCCAAACGGTCAGAGTTTTCCACGGCCGTCCGGTGGTGCTGGCCACTGCTTTGGCAACTTCTGCTGCAAAGCCTGAAGCCTGCAGAGTCTAAAATTCACTCCACCCGATCTAGTACCTGTCAGCAATCTCTGAACACAAACAGAGTAACTAAGCACCACAGTAAAACGTGCACTGAAAGAAACACACCATATATATATATATAAAAAAAAAGAAGAAAACTGATCTTATAACATCCTTAATGAAAGGGTGACGTCAGCTGGCTTATGGCGTATAAATCCACTAGGAGGCAGCAACAGTGAAGGTAACAGTAATCAGATATGATGTCGATGGCTGATCTATTTAATGGCTGATGTTATCAGTTCTATCTGCCCCCCCCCCCCCCCCCCCCCCCCCCCACGCCAAGCCTCTCCTCCAATCAGATCCCAGCGTTTGTCTTTGCGTGTCTGTCAGGCTGAACCAGTCCAGCAGCAGCCAAAGGTGGAACACCAGTGGTGTACAGTACTATACAGCTATTTAACATTTAGTAGACTGAATGCAACTACAGGGACTTCCTCTTTCAAACGTGCACTTTCTTTATAGAAGTGGTGTTCACGTTTTTTTTTTTCCTTTTCCTTTCATTTTCTCCTTGAATATTTGAAAAATCATTGAGACTCCTATAATGCTTTTCTGTTCCCTTAGAAATAAGCTCAATGAACTGCTTTGGTTTCTATTAATATGCTGCGGTGTGTGATACACATCTGAACATACGACAAAGATCAATGGATTTTCATCACTAAACATTAAAGATAAACTTTCCCATCGTGTAGATTATCTGATAACAGGCAATTTAGCTACAGGCAAGAAAAAGCCTGTTTTTCATTAGTGCGGCCTCATTTATACACAAGTGCTTTACGGGGAATTAGAAGCGCAAGGATATAGAAATTTACATTTAAAACAGCATATACATAAAAAGTATTACTAATAAAAAATCCATTTATAATCTGCACCTGCTTAACCCTGGATGGCTGGTGCCTGTCTCCAGGGGTCAAAATGCAATAAAATACAGATCCAAAACAAATAAACATCTAAGATGTTGCAAAATGAACTGAGAAAAATTAGTTTTGACATTTAAGTGAAAGCAGCAGAAAGGAGTAATGATTTCAAGTCTTTTAATTTGTTCATTTTACAAACAGGAAGCCTGTTATTTAAGGGCTGGTGTGAGATGCTTTGGTCAGGACTGAGGCAGCAGTCTGATTGATGAGCTGTGACTGCCTGTTGATTTCTCAGGGAGACAAGCAAAGATACCATGACGATAACCAAGCCCTATGCAATGAAAAGCACGCACCAGTTTGTCTGTATCTTGATTTGACAGTAAACCTATTATAATGTTTTCAAGGCAGTGCTACATGGATTTAGTCATAGATTTTACTCAAATGCAATTTTATGCGGCTGTTAAAATGAAATGGTAAATAGACTGAATTTATATACCACTTTTCTAGCCAAGGCCCCTCAAAGCACTGTACACTATCCAATTGCACACATTCTTACACAGATACACAGATGACTAGGCAACTTGGGGTTTAGTGCCTTACCAGGGGCACATCGGCACATGACAGGGGGAAGCTGGAATCAAACCCACAGCCTTCCAACAGCGTGATAACTACCCTACCCACTGAGCCTCAGTCACACATAACGAGATAACTTGTATGATCTTTGATGTTTATCCCATTTGATTCTAGCTGATGTCTATCCTTGCATGTATGGAACCAAAAACAACCAAACCAAAACCAAAGCTCGAGAAAATTCAGACCAACTCGCTGATTAAATGGATACACTTGCTTAGAGACTATAATCGATTATGGCCATGTGGTTAAACAGAAATAACGTTGTGGACACATATCTGTAACATGTCTTCTCATATATCTTGTGGATACGTATGAGAAGACATGTTGTTGAACTCCATAATCTGAACCGGGCGATGTATTTATATGTAATTGAATGGCCCAAGGACGGAGCCTTGGTGAACTCCAGGTGTGATGTTTGGATGCCAAATGACTCAAGGTACACAGTAAATTTGTCTGAGTAAAATTTACTCAAAGTGAAGAAGATTTACTCAGAAACAGGTAATATTTGGTCCTTCTCAAAACATTTTTTTCACTTTGAGTAAATTTTACTCGGACAAATTTCCTGTGTAGCGTGAACAGAATCAACATATATTTATATTGTTATATACTTATTTATATTAAGGTTCTCTCAGGGGTTGGGACTGCTAAGGCTGGTATTGTTGTATGGCTTGTTAGTTTTGACCCCTAACACCAGCGAATTATGTTGGCTGACAACGTACAATTGAGAACAATCACAATTGCTGTTAAGGAGCCGAAAAACTGAGTGCAGTTTAACTGGATTTCAGATAATTCGGATATATCGATCCAGTTTATTGATATTGGTGATATTCACTGCAAGTGCTGTTGACTCACAGCAGGACATTCTTCAAATAAAATCTTGGTGCATCCCTATCCCCACAGCATGATGCTGCCATGTTTTTTTTTCATTGGAACAGGGATGGAGAGTTCAGGTGGATCTGCACCGTTAGTTTTCTGCAGCGTTTAATTGAAATAGTTACAGGTTTTGTTCTTATCTGACCAGAACACTTTCATCCACATGCCTGTTGTGTTCCTTACATGGTTTAAAGGGGATAAACTAGGAGGGTTTTATTTCGGATTATGGCTTTCTTCTTGCCACTTTTTCTATAAAAGCCATTTTTGTAGCATGCACACAAATACTTGTGCTGTAAACAGATTATCTCTCTAGAATCTCTGCAGCTCCTCCAGAGTTACAGTGACTATATTGGCTACTTTCCTGATTAATGTTTGTCTTGCTCAGCCCTTCAGTCCTGCTGGACATCTATGTCTTGGTAGGTTTGCTTTTGTGGCATTCATTTTTGAACAACGAGATGTTAAAAACGTTTTTATATATAATATAACCCTACCTGGAACTTCTGCACTTCACCCTTGACCTGTCTGCTGTGGTCCTTGGATCTTCGTGATGCTTTTTGTTCATTGATGCTCTGACAGAAACCTCTGAGGCCTCTTTACAGAATTGCTGCCTTTATACTGAAATTAAATTGCACAAAAGTGTTAAATAAATATACTTCTAAAGCCAGTTGGTGGCAGTGAATTTTATTCAAAGAAATCAGAATAAAGGGGGCTGGATGTACCCCCCTGTGCATGGGAACATCCAGGGCTAGCCCAAGGTTTTGCGGGGCCTTAAGCAGAACAATATCTGGGGCCTCTTAAATAGTGTTTCAAAACTGATTTGGTGTGGGGAGACACATTTAATTGCTTGAGCTCAAAACCAATCAGGGATAATTGGTTAATATTTGCTGAGATGTATTTGTGATCTTGTAAAATCACAGCATTTGATTGTAGTTATGCCAACACAACAATCAAACTGTAAAAGTAACACTTTTACAAAGCAAACTTGCCAGTTCTTTTACATATTACATGTAAAGGGGCCTAGTCACGTATTTTGACCATATAGCATAGGAGATGCACGTTCATGCGCTTTACTGACCTTTCTATGTTGCTCTCAAAACAGCCGTGTCATACCGTTAGATTAGCATGTAGCACATAGCACTGTTACCCTTATTAAAAATGACCGTTGTTTTTAACAATCTGAGGCTACGTTCATACTGCGGGTCCTGGTGCTCAGTTCCGACTTTTTGCTGATATAGGTCACAGATACCATTTTGATGTTTGTATGTCACTTGAATGCACCCTTCTCTCTCCCGACACTCACTAGTTCTACTGGATTCACTTTGTATTAGTCTTTTTCCTGCTTTAATAAGGTAGCAGCTTGACAAAGCCATGATAGCAATTATTTTACATCCAAGTAGTATGCAGTTCTCCATATATACACACACACACATAAATTTCAAAGTAATGGTATCGGTATGGTATCGGTATCGGCCGATACTGCACAGCCAGGTATCGGGTATCGGTATCGGGGCCAAAAAATGGCATCGGCGCAACACTAATACTAAGACCACATCATAGCGAAACTAAATAAGGTAAGAAGAAAGCAGCACAGCTATTAAAAAGGGTCTTTGTGGACCGGCAGCTGCTACTACTGTGTGTGGATGTGTAGTGAGAGACAGTAGAGTGACGTGAAAGACGGATAAAATGCGACATGGCCGTTCAGAATACAGACGCTTGAAAAAAAAAGATACGTATTCAAATTAGTTCCACATATGAAAGTTGTCAAATCAGATTTTTGTTTTGGGGCGGGGGGAGGGGGGGGGGGGTTGAAAAGATCGAAATTGCGCCGTTCAACCTGCCATGAAAATGATGGATATGGGTTGTATATGGGCAAAAAGATCGGATTTGGGTCGCATTTCCCTGCAGTGTGAACGAACCCTAATTTCAGCATCATTTTGACAACTTTCAGCGTAACGGGCCATTATGCTGAAATGCGCTGGCGAGAACCCTGAAAGTACGTAGACGCCTTGTTGATCAGTCAATCACATTGACATTGCCGCAGAGCCAATGGGCGGGCCAGAGGGGCTGACACAATAGCGCTCTAACAGCTAATTGTGTTTTATTTCTGTGTAAAACACAGAAATAAAACACAATAAGCCAAGAGGGCCCGGTAATTTAGTTGGAAGACCTTTGTATGCGACCAGAGTGAGCTACTGCTATAGAAATTAATAAAGTCATAGTGTGAATATGGTCATTTAAATACTAAACAACCAATATTGCTTTAATGTATCTCAGCGGAAGTCTGAAAGTATTCTCCAGTACAACAAATACAATCACCTTCCTAAAATAATGGCCTATTTCCTTTTTTACGTTTTCAGAAAACACAAAATAATACGGCAATAAGTTATTGAGTGGACTCAGGCAAAACAATTATTTTTGGCAAAAAAATGACTGGCCATTATTTCAGGAAGGTGACAATACACAAATTTTAGGTCTATAGCAAGTATTCAAACTCAAGCATTTATGGGAGACCCCTAATGCTTTGGGGGCCTAAGCAGCGGCTTAATTCGCTTATGCCTTGGGCCGGCACTGGCTATATAAAAAAAAATTGAGGTTTCTGGCATTGTGAACAAAAAATACTTCCGCAAAGCACTGCTGGTATGTTCAACAGCTGTACACAAATACAGGGCGTTTGTTCTGCTTTGTGTTGAACACTTAGCCTACATGGATGTCAGGATTCTCTACACAACAAAGTGCAAAGGGGCAAAAATCATCTGCTTTTTCTGCACCATGATAGCTATTTAAATCACTTTAATAGTTTGCGCTCGCAATTGGACGGAATCAGATCCTGTTTAAATTCTGTGTACTAATCAATCGCGTTTGGGTAAGACAGTGGAGGCAGCAGAGGGGTGGTGGTGCGACAGAGCAACAGAGAGCCGACCTGCTGCAGTTGTGTGAGGGCGCCGCTGGGTGAGTCCCTCTCTCCGCTGCTCCGGTCTCCACTGCTCCCTTTCGCTGAAGAAAAGAAGAGGAGATCTAGGTCCGGGGAGGAGGAGGAGGGCCGCCGCCGCCATTATCGGAAAGCAGACCGAAATCCCACTTTCACAACGCGCGATCGGCTCCTGAGACTTTGCACGGGACATGAAGGATTCGTGTTGCAGCAGGAGCACATTTCGAGGGAGACACCAGGGCGATTCCGACAAACTCTCCGTTGTCTGGTGCGCGCCGCCGGGCCAGCGTTATTATGTGGCCACAACAATGGACAGAATAATGATTGAAAAAGCAACGTGGTGAACCGAGAGGAAGACGACTGGACTAGCATTCTTTTTTTCCCTTCTTTTTCTTTTTTTAAATACATATACACGCACCGATTTTTGCACGAGGAAACCTCCCTTTTGGAAGATTATTCCTGGACGTAATAATTTCTTCCCGGCGTTTAAACGCAACAATAAAAAAAAAGTGTTGCAAAAAAAAATAACAAAAAGGGAGGCGAGAATCCAGACATCTGTGCTCAGGGTGTGGGGGGATTCATTTTTTTATTTATTTTTTTCTGTTGACCTCGCCGCACGCAGCGTTGTGATATCGGCGTAATCTGGGCACCGTTCGTGGCGTTTTTATTCTGCGGCTTTTGCTCATGCACATCAGGCGGCGGCGGCGGCTGCGGCAAGCGCTGGCCTGACAGATGCGAGAGGAGAAAGGGGAGCGATGCGATGGTATGTATGCCCCTAAACGTGCTCCGATCGGCGTCTTTATTTGGCCCGTTTTTCCCCGAGTGCCCACACCCCAGGTTGAGCTGGGGGTGGAAAGTGGGTTCCCTTTAATCGTTGCGTGTCTGCAGCGCGCAGGGTCAGTCCACAGCCCCGGCGCTGCAGTTGCATTATGTAGACAGCAGGCCTGGCGTGGTCAGCCCCTCTCTGGGCACCCCTGGAGCCAATGTTCACTGGTAATCCTTAGCGGAACATATAACTTGTCTCTGTAAGCGGGTTATACAACGCTGCGAGCTGCTTTTTCTTTTTTATGCGCTCTGGATCGCTGCATAGAAGGCGTCACGTTGAGCAGGGTGGTTTGTTTGAAAACGTCTCTGTTTATTCGGGTATCAGGCCTACCTCACCTCAGCTGGCCGCAGTTGCCATTGACCCTGCTGGACTTTGCCTTTTTTTTTTTTTAAAGAAAGCACCACAAGAGACGCTTTTTATTTAAACGCAACCCGATTGGTCAGTCTCTTTCACCAGGGTAGCCAAGGTCACTTCAAATAATTTGGTTTGCCTTATGAGGTGCCTATTGGAGCAGCATTGCATCAGTGCTATGACAGAAGCAGTTATCTGCCCTTTAAAAATAGATGAGGTGAGCAAGTTCATGGCCCCCTTTTTTGCTTTCATTGTAACCGTGTTTGAATTTGAAAAGATTCTAAAAGTCTTTTTTCCTCCCCCAGTGGCTCTTGGTTAGTTGCAGGAACAAGTTTAAAACCATATAGTCATTTTAGCGTTGGATCTCATTTTAAGTTGTCCAAAAAACTTTCATAAAGGATAAAGACTGGTAAAATAAAGTCTGTGGCTGCTTTTAAAGACACATTTGTGTAATCTTTATAACTTGATGTAGAGTTATCTGTAGCTTGTTTATGTAAAAAAAAAAGATTTTATCTGTAAAGCTAAACAGTTTGAGAAATCTCTACATAACATTTTGTGAACCACACTTCAAAAGCCATTGCATATATATTTTTTAGGTGTTTAAGAAGGCATCTTGCAATGTTGGAAATTTAAATTTTGGTTCAATGCATGTAAAGTATAAACGCTGTACCTAGCTGGAGCATGTTTTTTTTTTTTTTTAAAGACTCCTAATGGTAATTGGAATTTTAAAATGCTGTAACACTTCTAACTTTGAACCAGAATAAATGGAGGTTCTATAATTTGCAATATTAATTTCTTTCATATTACACATTTTGATGTTAAATGATTTTAATCTAGTCTGATTATGCTGTTGACATGAAGGCTGCTGGGGGATGGGATGATGGGCAACCGGGCCCAGAGCAATTTAAGTAAAGTTAACAAATGTTGCAACGCGTCAAACCTTTCATGTTCATATTCATAAAGAAAAATCATGCATATAAGTCTGGCCATTGCTCCCCTTTTGTGGCCATTTTGTGGCACCCCTATTTGTTTGGTTTTGAAAAAAAAAAGAGTGGAGAATGGAGCGCCTAGAGCACAGTCATTTATATGCATGTCACTCTACTCACTGATCAGCTGATACCGTCACTTGAAGAGCGCCACTCCCAACATTCTTGTCCTTAGATTTTGGATGTCATTCCTTTTCTGACATTGCAGAAATTGTTGTTTTTGTGTTTTAAGAACAGTTGATGCACTGCTGAAAGTGAGCCCAGCAATTTAATGATTACTCTATAAAGATCTTCCTGGTCAAATGCAAAGACCTGGTCTAAATCTTTTCAATTTGTCACCACTTGGCTCAGGGGAAATGTCACTCATGATTCAATAAATTAATCTGCAGGTTAATAAAAAGTTAAATGGAGACAGCCAGGCACTGAGTTTAGGCAAAAGGCCATTACAAAATGGAACTTGTCCACGTAACAATTCTAACTAGTCTGTTATCCTCGTTGTTGTGTGTAACGGCTGTGGCGCTAGGTAAGCTTCCTTTTTTTTTTTTTTTTTTTTTTTTTCACAGATATTTGTGTAAACCTGTGTTCTTCTGTTTTGGCTGATGCTACACTGTGAGAATAAGCAATGGCTTCTGCCAGCGGATATTATAATGGTTGGCTTAGGTGTTTTTGAAACACAGCCATCATTAGGTTTAGCTTGTAATAATGAATGAAGATGGCAAAAAATAAGTAAGAATGTTAGTGGAATGATTTCATACGTTGTACAATTATTTGCATGACGTCACACCTGGTAGATAATCAATAGTTGACTCAGAATTAATAATGAACCATTTTGTCACTGAAAAAAACTAGGAGGGTGAGCAAAACTATATGTACACATAAACATATGACTGTTGCAAATACATCAATGTTGCCATTTAAAGCATCATTATTTCTAAATGTGTTTTTATTTATTTATTTTGATAAAATAATTGCCTGTTTGTCTGACTTCCAATTTTTGTTTGTTTTGACAGGATCTGATTCATAAAAGGAATGAATGAAAGGACCGACTGCTCATATCAGTGCACTGTCATTTATCGTAACTGAAGCCCAGCAGAAGGAGGAGCAATTTGATCTGTTCTGTGGATCAGCATTTTTATGGACAAACATATACGTGATCTCTTTTATTCAGTGCCTATTTGTGGCAGGATGAGTTTCAGGAGGCTATGATGGCAAAAAAGCAAGATGCACGATCACCCATTTACAACCTCATTGTGGTGGGTTTGTCTGGAACAGAGAAGGAGAAGGGCCAATGCGGGGTGGGCAAATCCTGCCTGTGTAATAGGTTTGTGCGCCCCAGTGCTGACGATTTCTACCTTGATCACACGTCGGTGTTGAGCACCAGTGACTTTGGGGGCCGGGTGGTTAACAATGACCACTTTCTGTTTTGGGGGGAGGTGTCTCGGGTCCTGGAGGAGGGGCCCGAGTGCAGGATGCATGTTGTGGAGCAAACCGAATTCATAGATGACCAGACCTTTCAGCCACACCGTAGCACTGCTATGCAGCCCTATATCAAACGAGCGGCTGCGACCAAGTTGGCCTCAGCAGAGAAGCTCATGTACTTCTGTACAGATCAGCTGGGTTTGGAGCAAGACTTTGAGCAGAAGCAAATGCCAGAGGGGAAGCTGCAGGTCGATGGCTTCCTGCTGTGTGTGGACGTGAGCCGCGGCATGAACCGTAACTTTGATGACCAGCTGAAGTTTGTCACAAACCTTTACGGCCAACTCAGCAAGACCAAGAAGCCCATTGTGCTGGTGCTCACCAAATGCGACGAGGGTGTTGAGCGCTACATCAAAGATGCACATACCTTTGCCATTACAAAGAAAAGCCTCCCAGTAGTCGAGACGTCCGCTCGCTCAAACATAAATGTGGATCTTGCCTTCCTCACGTTGGTTCAGCTTCTCGATAAGGGCAGGGGCAAGCCCAAGATCATACCTTACTTTGAAGCCCTGAAGCTGCAGAGTCAGCAGATAGCCTCAGCCAAGGATCGCTATGAGTGGCTTATTAACCGTATCGTCAAGAATCACAATGAAACTTGGTTAAATGCCAGCCGACGGATGAACACCTCACCGGAGTACAAGGAATATGTCTTCTTAGAAGGGACGGCTAAATGCAAAAAGCTATTTCAACAACATGTCTACCGCCTGAAGCAGGAGCACATTGAGAGGCGTCGCCGGATATACCTTAGCACTCTCCCTTTAGCCCTTAGTTCACTGGTGCCGGATCTTGATGAGATAGATCAGCTGAGCTGGTCTGGAGTGCAGAAAGTGCTGGAGTCCAAGCAACACTTCACTCACTGGTTTGTTGTTCTGGAGGATTCTCCATGGGAAGACACGTCTCACATAGACAACATGGAGGATGAGCGAATCCCCTCCGACCTGCTGGAGACGGCTGAAGCGGAAGATATATTCAATGCCCATCTGGAACATTTAAGAAATGAATGTAGACGTGCAGAGATAAGACAGGAGTTTAAGCAAAAGTTGGCGTCCTCACCCTTTGTCACACCCGGCAAACCTTGGGAGGAGGCCCGCAGCTTCATCATGAATGAAGAGTTCTACCAGTGGCTCGAGGAGCCGGAGTACTTGGACCTGTACAACCGCCATCAAAAGGAGATTATTGACCGTGCTAAAGAAGACTTTCAGGAGCTTCTGCTTGAGTACTCTGAGCTTTTTTATGAGCTTGAAGTGGATGCCAAGCCTAGCAAAGAGAAGATGGGAGCAATTCAGGAGGTTCTGGGAGAGGAACTGAGATTTAAAGCTTTGCAAAAGCTTCCCGCGGAAAGAGATGCTCTTGTGCTGAAGCATATCCACTTTGTGTATCACCCCACCAAGGAAACCTGCCCCAGTAGCCCTCACTGCGGAGACTCTAAGATTGAGCAACTCCTAGCCTCGCGTTTCCCCACGTGTTACCCCTTCTTTGACGTGAAAGCTCATTTTGGGGACACCAAAGCGGATAGAATTAACTTGGTCATACTAGGGAAGGACGGACTGGCCAGGGAATTTGCCAATGAGATTAGGGCTCTGTGCACAAACGATGACTGGTACGTTTTAGATGGGAAGATGTACGAGTTGACGCTGCGGCCCATCGAGGGAAACGTGCGTCTTCCGGTAAACTCCTTCCACACCCCCACTTTTACCCCTCATGGATGTCTTTGTCTGTATAATTCAAAAGATTCGCTGTCTTACGTGGTAGAAAGTCTTGAGCGACTTAGGGAATCAACTCTAGGTCGAAGGGATAGCCAGCTGGCCCAGCTGCCAACATCTCTCCTTTTAGTCACTAAGAGAGGTGTGGGCTCATATGTTGATATAGGTGGAGACACTGCCTTAAACCTAATAACACAGGGACAACAAGTTGCTAGGAGACAACAGTGTAGCTTTCTAGATCCGGCCTCCCCCGGTGTGGGCTACGGCCACAATGTAAATGAGACTCAGATCAACCAGGTGCTGAGGGGCCTACTTGACGTTAGAAGGAGCACATCTTTTAGTAGCAGCTCCCCGCCTCTCCTCCCCGAGCCTCCCGGTCTCCGAGACTCTCCTCATCAGCCGGCCCCAGAGGCAGACCTCCGTATAGTCATGTGCTTAATGTGCGGAGACCCCTATGACATCGAACAGCTCCTGTCCCCTTTCCTGATGCATCAGCACTGTAGACCTATGTCGAACAGTGGCACTTCGGTGTTGCTGGAGCAGACAATCGGGGGCCACAAGCTGGCTATAGAGCTCTCCCTCCTCTCATACCATGCCTCTTTCACTTTGAGGAAGAGCAGGTTAGTGCATGGCTACATTGCTGTGTACTCAGTCACCCGGAAAGCTTCCCTGGAGACCCTGTGTGCATTCTTATGCGAGGTTCAGGACATTATCCCCGTTCAGCTACTGGCAGTAGGCGATAGCCAGGCGGAGCTCACTGACAGCGACTTTGCCTGTGAACAGCTGATTCAGGGGGAGGAACTGGCCCACGAGATCGAGGGTCGTTTCAATAGCGTGGTTTGTGGGTCCGGGGGAGTGGTGGGAGGCCTGCACAGAATAGAAATGTTCCATTCGTTTCTGATGGAGGTGGTGGAGAAGCGCAACATCGTGGAGGCGACACATATGTATGACAACGTTGCTGAGGCCTGCACCAACGAAAACGTATACTCCCCGCGCTGCATCTCTCCTAGCCCCGTGACCATGTTCGTGGATTCGGAGGATGACGTAGAGCCTTCTCCGCCATACTACGACGGCACTCTCTCTTCTCACGGCGGCGGCTTCAACATGCCTGACTTGGACTCCAGTGACATCTCCGTTATATCTGATATCAGAGACTTTGAAAACAAGCTCAACAACAAAATACCCTCTCAGGTGAGAGGAAAACCAGGTGTCACTTTTGACTTCCGGAAAATGAGCCGCAGCCCGTACATCGACACCCTAGGTCATCGCCGGTCCCTGCCCTCTGCTGTTACCTGGGTCCCTGGTGGGGATGTGGGCTACGATCCCTCTGACTACGCCGAACCCATCGATGCCGTCTCCAAACCCCGCCCCAGCAACGAAGAGATTATCTACTCGGTTCCTCACGACAGCACGCAGGGCAAAATCATAACCATCCGCAACTCCAACAGGATGCACTCGAACGGAAACGGCTCGGACAGCGAAGCGGACAGCAGCTCTTTGGAGCGAAGAAGGAAGTTCTCAGCAGTCGGCGTGAAGCCCCGTCTGTACCGCGACCGCTCCAAGCGGCTGGGCAAGTTCAGCAGTTTCCGCACAAGCTTCATAGGCAGCGACGATGAAATGGGAGCTCTGTCCAAGTCCAAAGATGACGACTTTGGGACATTGAAAGGTGACAGCCTTGTTAATGAGGAAATAGAGGACCCAAAGAAGAGGAACATTCTGAAGAGCCTCAGGCGCACTGCCAAGGTTTGGATTATTACAATTTTATCTTTTAAGTTTAAGAGAAATCGTAGTTTTAAAAAAAATATATATATATTGTAATCATGAATAACTAGTGTGAGCCTGTGGAATATAATACTGTTATTTCCCAACAAATCTCAGTGAGATACACTTTAAGCCTTGAGAATTAGCATCCACTTGGAGGAAGGATTTAGCATTGCTGAATATTTCAAACTCATCAAACACCCCTGTTTTACATCCCATACAGAAAACAAGATCAAAGCCACGTCCATCAATTCCCAAGCCCATGGAGAGCAGTTACTTTGGAGTGCCGCTAGCGAGTGTGGTGTCCCCCGACAGACCTATTCCACTCTTCATAGAGAAGTGTGTCCACTTCATTGAGAAAACAGGTGAGTTTCTTTGGTGTGCTGTGAAGATTAGGAATAATGATTGTTCAATGTTGTGCAAATTGCCCGTCAAAAGTACATATAGTTCGGTTCTTATAGATTTGAATGAACTGATCAACCTCTATAGCTCACCATACTGAAATGAGCTTTTCTTTAGTAATCCTACTAGACAGACTGTGCTTATTGTCACTTTTTTTATCCATCCATCCATCCAACTGAAAAAACTGAAAAGAAATACATTTATAAGCAACTTGGCTAAACAAGGACTTTACAACTATCATTTCATGAGCATTTTCAATATATATATTTTTTATCAGTTACTGATTTAACATTAGATATTTAAGTTTAAAGTTCTTTTAATTGAGCTTTCATTTCTAACCGGATGCAGGAGGTATTCAGTCAGCAATTGCTTTAAAGCAAAATGGTGTGTTTAGTTGGGATCAGTGCTAATTCATTCATAAATCAGATGGAATCAGCAGTAACGCTCTGCTCTGCTCTGAGCTGTCCGTATCCCTGCCAGCTGAAGGCTGCCAGAAAAGCTGAGGTGTTGTTTCCACTGAAGGCATTGACTAGACAAACGCTATAACAACCAGTCAATTCTTTCATCACTGCGTGGCTCACTTTGTGTTCTTCTTTTGAAAGCATACTTGATCAGTTCACATATACACAGTTTCCTCCAGATAATGGTGGGCCTGGTCAAGATATGTTTAAAAACATAACAGTCCAACTTTTAATTTGAGTACATTTATGGATTTGGGGAAATTCCATTTATTTAAATAAGTTTTTATTCACCCCCAAAGTGTCCATTTTCAAACTGTGTTAAAATGGGATTAGGATTTTCCCTATGTTGCCTTTAGTCGCAAACCTGTATAACTAAAAAACAATTCACAATATTACCCAATGGCACTGGATATTCGATGAAAGGAAAAGCTAAATTATAAATAAAATCAGCTAGGCAAGATGGAGGTTTCTCACCAGCCCCAGATCCACTGCACTTCACCTCTGAATAATTTCTCTTTGAACTGATCTTTTTTGGGATAATTAGCTCTAAATTTACTAAAAATTCAATTAGCACCTGATACAGAAAATGTCTTCTGAACACTAAAAGCAGCATGGGTACCAGTTGTTGTCCTTGTACCACAGCTTGTAAACATAAAGTAAAACATAACATGTGCATTTTGATTAAATCTCTCCTTTTTTTTTTTAAAAGTTGATCAGTGTGGTTAATGAGGATCTCAGCAGTGTGCACACTACTGCTAAAGTGGCAGGTATTGGTGACGTATAAAAATAAGACCATAAACCCTTTCAAAACTTTTCCCGTTATATAAACTGCCATTTATTTAGTACAATTCAACTTTATGAAATAAAAATAAATCTGTTAGATGGGACAAAACAGAAAAAGGTGTTTAGGTCCACACCCTTAAATCAATGCACTGTTTATGCCTTTATATCCTGTTTATGTTTTTCCCCACAGGCGTAGAAAAATCCTTTATTTTGCCAAATGGGAAATTTAGTTTACTGAGTGTACATGTGATGTTAGCCACACCGCCTTATAAACAAAAATTCAACTCAAGGTGCCCATTGAAAATGACGTCTGAACACTGATAAATGTGTTCAGACGTCATTCAATGTAAGGAAAACGGAACGTTTCACTAGTTACAGGTACATCTGAAAAAAGTAGAATATTGTGAACAAGTTCAATATTTTTTGTCACTCATTTCATTAAGTCAAACTAATAAATTATACAGATTCATAAGACACAGAATGAAATGTTTCAGACCTTCATCTCTTGTCATTTCAATGATTATGGTTTACGGATAAAAGCAGAAAATCCTGTTACTCAGAAAATTAAAATGTCACCCACAATCAATAAAAGACGATAGGTGACAGGACTCTGAAACTATCTCTGCTCTTTGTTGGGCCTCCTTTAGCATGAATTACTACATCAATGCGGTGTAGCGTTGATGGTAATCAACCTGTGCCTTGTTGGGTCTGGTGTCTCTCATCCTCTCGACAACACCCCATAGATTCTCTGTTGGGTTCACATCAGTCCAGTCTGCTGGCAAATACAGCACAGCAACACCTTGATCATTGAAGCAGCTTTTGGTACCTTTTGGCAGTGAGCGTCCCATGTCCTGCTGGAAAGTGAAGTCAGCATCCCCACAAAGCTCATCAGCTGAAAGAAGCATTGGGCGCTCTAAAATTCCTGGTTGATGGCTGAGTTGACTAGGCCTCAGAAAACCCAGTGGACCAGCACCAGCAAATGTTGAGGCATCCCAAAACGTCCCTAAATGTAGAAACTTCCCACTGGACTTCAATCCACGTGGATTCTGGGCCTCTCCACTCTTCTTCAACACTCTGGGACCTTGATTTAAATACGAATGTTACTTTTATCTGAAAGAGGACCGTTGAACCATTGAGCAACGGTCCATTTCATTTTCTCTTGAACCTGGGTAATATGTTTCTGACCTAATCTCTAGTTCAGGAGTGGCTTGACACAAGGAATGTGGCATTCACCGTCCATGTGGAGATTGGTCTGTGCATAGTTGCTCTTAGATGCGCCAACTCCGACCTCAGTCCACTCCACGCGAAGCTCCGCCAAAATCTTTGAAAGGATGTTGCTTGAAAATCCTCTTAAGCCTGCAGCTAACCTTGTTGCAGGGACCCCTTTTCCTACCAGACTTTTTCCCCTCTACTCGACTTTCTATGAATGTGCTTGGATAAAACACTCCATACACCCCATACTCATTTCAATCATCTTTAGCGCCATCCAGATTACAAGAAATAATGGTTTGTAGTATTTTACTCTGAGGAATATCTGTGTAATTTGTGTTTCAATTTCTGCAACCAGTGTTCTAACTTTGGGAGATGTACCTGTAGACCTGCCGATCATAAAATGAGACATTTTAAGAAATTTCTTTTACAATCCCCAACAGTAGCAGTAAAACAGATGAGCCCAAACGCAACCAATGACAGCGCTGCAGTCCTCGCATCGGAGAGACGGCAGGCTACTTTCTTGTTAAGAGAATAGTCGCAAGGCGTCTTGTCCCGATACTTAAGGTCAACTAGACTATTTTCTACTTTCTTATAAAATTTTAAACAGGCCCAGGTGTTTTCAGTGGAAGACAATGCTTTGCTCCCACCGCCCTACTCCTTAGCCCAGACACATGGACAATGCAGGAGATTATTGTTCAAATGTTGGACTCGTTAGAGATTCCTGCATATCCTTCAGTGGTAATGTCCTTTTAGAAATTAGTCAGAGGTGACTAACTTGTCAACTCTTGAGAAACTGACAGTTTTTTTCCAGTTGTACCATATTTTCAATCGTCATTGATTGATGCTGCTCGGGAACATTTGCCAATCTTTTCCCCGACTGACGGCTTTTTTTCAACAAGGTCGTTGCAATCCATTGTAGGTTCTCTGCAAACCATATCTCTAGCGGACGGATGCCAGTTTGGGGAAAAATCAGGAAATTCCTACGTCGCTAGCGGAACTTTTTATTTCAGGTTAATCGGATTTACCCGAATTGATGCCTGGTGTGAGCTCAAGACAGAATGCTGACGCAGAACGGGAAGGTGGTTCAGTGTGTGCAAATCTGTGCAAACAGGTTGGTTCAAAATGTTGGCTACTCTTGCACTTTTTCTGGCATCTAATTAAAATAACTTTAGTCTGGAGGAAGGACAGGGTGAGGAATTGTAGCAGTTAAGAAATCAACTTTAAGGAAAAAAAACTTGTTATACTTTGATACCAGTAATTCTCCCATGCTGAGACCAGACCGTCAAACGGTTATAGGTAAAAAGTAAAGTCCCAGTCGGAGGAAGGACTTGTGTCTCTGAACACTTTAAGATGTTTTTTTTTTCCCCTTCCTCAGCCTTCGTGCTGAGCTGACATCTGCTGATGGCAGATTTTCTTTATACGTTCATCCCCTCCAGGCGGCAGGACACTCACAAAGTCAATCTAAGGTTGTAAGGCGTAGCCATTTTCAATGAAGAATGAGAGATTGTTACTAAACACCGTAACCGTGTACATTACGCCTCTATAAGCAGTGAAAGCTTGCAAAGGTTTATGATGGACACCCTGGAGAAAGTGACAGAATAAGGAGGAGATTAAACAGAGTGGTATAAAAGCTCATTTTATCTCTGATAGTATTTTTTCGGACTCTGGTGAAGTCCAGGAAGAAGCTTGGAGAGCTGCAAATGTTCTAGACGCTTCCTTTTATCCAGATCTCTGCAACATGATCATGCAATTCGTTAAGTGCTTCTGCGAAGGAGCTTTATAGATTCATGTCTGTTTGCAGAAGGGCTAAGAAAGTGTTTGTGCTTTGCCCGCTTCGCACGATAACATCCCATATACACCCCTCCACGCTTTTTTTTTATTTCTCTGTCTGTTTCTTCCCTTCAGGCCTGAACACAGAAGGTTTGTACCGGGTGAGCGGCAACAAATCCGAGATGGAGGCCATGCAGAAGCAGTTTGAACAGGGTGAGTTACTCCTAGCACCTTGAATCCTTAAAAAAAAAAAAAAACGGGGCAAGCTGCCGATGACAACCGGTGCTTCGTTTTCTCATCTGATCCCCGTTTCTGCGCAGATCACGGATTAGACCTGGTGGAGAAAGACTACGCCATAAACACTGTGGCTGGAGCTCTCAAAAGCTTCTTCTCAGAGCTGCCTGATCCCCTGGTGCCTTGTGCTCTGCAGGTGGAGCTATTGGACGCTTTCAGTAAGCAAACACTGCTGGGCTGGGAGGGTCCTCACACCAACATAAAAAGATTATTTCCTTAGGAGGGAAGGGGGGGGGGGGCTTGAGGGGGCCACTCTGCTCCTCCTATTGTTTTGTGTGTTTGCGGCGTTTAAGGAGGAAAAAAGGCTTCCCTGACGATGCGGGGATAGAGTTCAGTTGAAATACGATACGATGGATTAGCAGTGAGGGATGAGTCTGTGTTTTACAGAAATCATGGACCGAGAGCAGAGGCTGTACACCATGAAGGACGTGCTGAGGAAGTTCCCCAGGGAGAATTACGACGTCTTCAGATACGTAGTGAGCCACTTGAACAGGTAAGCGCTCCGGTTAGAATCCCCGAGTACGGGCTCGTGTTTTCCACGTTGTGCCGCACTTCAAGCACAAACATACAGGACTGTCTCAGAAAATTAGAATATTGTGATAAAGTTCTTCATTTTCTGTAATGCAATTAAAAAACATGAAAAGTCATACATTCTGGATTCATTACAAATCAACTGAAATATCACAAGCCTTTTATTGTTTTAATATCGCTGATTATGGCTTACAGCTTAAGAAACCCAAATATCCTATCTCAAAATATATTAGAATATTTCCTCAGACCAAGTAAAAAAAAAATTATAACAGCAAAACCAAATCAAACATTTGAAAATGTCCATTAATGCACTCAGTACTTGGTTGGGAATCCTTTTGCACAGATTACTGCATCAATGCGGCGTGGCATGGAGGCAATCAGCCTGTGGCATTGCTGAGGTGTTATCATTCAAAAATGGAAAGCCTGCCAAACACGGGCCAGGCAAGGAGAGCATTAAACACTGATATTGATGTGTCTTCTGAGAGACGCCTGTCCCCTTTAATTCCCTTCATATACATCTAAACCTGCTAGGTGACTAGATGTGCAAAGCCCAAAAGACTTGCAGCTGTCCACGCAGCAAAAGCGGGTTCTACACAGCATTAACTGTGTAGAACCTTTTCTCTCCACTTTGGGATCATCCCCTACTCCGTGTTGATCTGTGACTTAAAAAAAAGAAAAAGCACTAACTTACAGAAGAGTTCTGTGCTTTATTACACCATGATGTTGAAAAGGTTGAAGGGGTTTGGGTGTTTTTTTCCAAGGAGCTGTACGTGACGTGGTGTCTTTTTTTCCCCCCCCACCCAGGGTGAGCCAGCTGAGCAGGGTGAACCTGATGACCAGCGAAAACCTGTCCATCTGTTTCTGGCCCACCCTCATGCGGCCCGACTTCACCACGATGGACGCCCTGACCGCCACGCGCACCTACCAGACAATCATCGAGACCTTCATCCACCAGTGTGCATTCTTCTTCTACAACCAGCCCCTGATCGACTCCCCGACGGGCCTCGGGGGCCTCCCGGCCTCGCCCACCACCACCCTGGGCGGGAGCTCCGCCTACTCCTGCTACCGCTCCTCGCCCCCCCACACCGCCGCGCACTTCAGCCCCCTGCAGCAGTCTCCGCCCACCACCCCGCAGTCGCCCCTGCAGTCCCTGCTGCCCCCGCTGCACCAGCACCCCCACGCCCACCATTCTCCCGCTGAGCAAGAGACACTGTGAGAGACGACGATGAAACCGCGTTGTGCCCTTGATGATGCTGGACCTTAGCGACACACACACACATACACACACACCTTCATACACGAGAAGAAAAACAAAACACTAAACACATTTCAAACATGACAAACCTAGCTTAAGAAGGCAGGGGGGACAGGGGGCATCTGTGGACAGTGTTGTGTGAAATGTGGCATGCTTCGATTATCAGTAAGGTGGAGGACGCTGCAAGGCTACACTTGCAAGTGCACTTCCAACCCAAGCTGGACGAGATGAATTGTGGCCACCATCAACATGGTTTTATCGTATGTAATATTAATTTTTCTCTTTTTTTTTTTTTTTTTTTTTAAAGTACCGCCACTGGATTAATGGACCAGCCCCTCTTTAGGTCCTTTGGGCAGCAGTTTGCTCCATAGAAGCAGAGGATCATTGTCTGCCGCCTTCTTTTTTCTTTTTTTTATCCTTTCTCTCTCCTCGCTTTACTGGAGGGGGTCTGCATGGTGGGGGGAGGAAAGGGGGTGGGTATCACATCCAGGGATGCACTTTAATGATCACTGTTCTTTTTTTTCTTTTTTTTATTATTATTTCTTCGCTCAAACAGCCATACGTACCCATTGCCTCAACCGAGCTTTGGCAGATCAAACTTTGTTTACATCAAACGTGTTTTTTTTTTTTTTTTTTTTTGTTTAATCCACAGACCTATCTGAAGCACTTTTTGATGGTGTAGTGTTTAAATATGAAGAAATGCCACATCGGTTAATTGTCCATATTGTTTGTTTCTAGCGGCTGAATGTGGCACGAGTGCAGGATTTCTTTTGTAAAATCAAACTGAACAAAAATAGCAACGTTAGTCTTTTAGTTGGATCTAGTTGTCTGGCTTTTGTGTTCTGACGGAGAGTCTGAATCTGCTTAATTGTTCCTCATTCATCCAGACCTGTGGAGGAAAGAAAAAATAAAAAAGTTCTGTTCTCGCCGTTCGTTGACCTGGGTGGATGATCGGGGACTTTGTTTTTATCAGACAAGCCATGCTGTCTGCAATCAGCCATGTTGAATGTGTAACCTAGTCGCATCATCATCGTCGTCATCATCATCATCATCATCTGGTGTCCAAGGAAACCAAAATGCTTGAAACACAATAGGTCGCTTGACGCGTTGCTGTGCTGTCCATCGACCCGAGCTCTTTTTCTTCGTGTAATGTTAAGAACCTTTAACTACGGAGGGTGTAGGATCATACTGTTACCGCGGGTTCTGCTGAAACGGAACCTCGTTTGAGAAGTAACCCCCCCCCCCCCACCACCTGCTGCGGTTGGGACCCGTTTTCAGTGGCAGCTCTGCAAATGAAGGGCCCCCGTAACTTTAACTTTTTGAACTCTTAACAAGAAAGTAGCCTGCTGTCTTTCCGATGCGAGGATTGTAGCGCTGTCATTGGTTGCGTTTTGGGCTCATCTGTTTTACTGGTACTGTTGGGGATTGTAATTTTTATGTGTTCAACAGACTGGAACAAAGAAGTAAAATGAAATGTTTTTTTTTTTTTTTTTTTTTTTTCTTTCCCTCTCTCTCAGACTTCTCTGAGCTTGAAGCTTAAACATTCAGACTAACAGAATTCCTGGGAGTGTATAAATAATGTTGCTGCATCATTTGGCTTTCAGCATTAAAAAAAACAAACATAAAAAATAAGAAAAAAAAAATAAATGAAAAAAAATGCACGATCAAATGTGCTGTCGGAAGGATCAACGAGTGGGTGCACACCACGTCTCCGTTATGGTTGTTTATTTGTACTTTGGGGGTGGGGGGGGTGAGGGGTGGGTTGGGGGGACGCCGCCCTTTAGTTGATGGTAGAAAACATCTCTAGTGTGTATTTCAATTATCGGAAGTTCATTTTTACAATTTTTGTGAATGGTTTAAAAGGCCACCTAAAATTAGTGCATGACTTAAAAACAAAAAAAAACAAGACAACACATGAAGGAAGGAGGATGAGCGCCCTCTTCCTGTTTTTAAAACATGAAGTAACTGTGTGAACGAGAACTGATTTAGCTGAAAAAAAATGACAAAAAAAATAAATAAATCATGTATCATGTGCACCAGGAGCAAATGGTGAAATTTGTCTGACTGACAATGTTTGAAAATGAAGGCCTTATGTGAACTGTACAATAGTTAATAAATTAAATCTTGTAAAACTTCCTGCACAGGTGTTTGTCTCTTCATTGATCCAATTTTCTACCTAAGAATGAGCGTCCTAGTAGGCGACCGGATGAACAATGCATCTGTGAACATTGTTTAAGTCATCTTAAGTCAGGCCTGGACTTTGACTGGGCCATTCTAACAGGTGGACATGCTTTCCACTGTAGCTCTCTGTATCCCCATCTTGCCCGTCTGCCCAGTCTCAGGTCTTGAAGCCATCAACAGGTTTTCTCTCAGGATGTCCATGAATTTATCTCCCTCTGACCAGCTGGAGAAAAGCATCCCCACAGCATGATGCTACCTCCACCGTGCGTCTCCATGAAGATGGTGTGTTTAGGTTGATGTTCACTGTTTTTTTAATCTACACCACTTTGCCTGTAGGCCAAGCAGTGTAAATTTGATTGTATCTGGCGAGGGCACTATCTAAATGTTGGCTTTGTGACCTAAATGTTTTTTTTTTTTTTTGCAAAACTCTAAACATAATCTGCAATGTCTTTAATTTAACAATGGCTTTCTTTTTATTCTGAAAGCTAGATTGACAAAGTGTTCGACTAATGATGATAATCCACCTGAGCTGTGGATTTCTTCCGCTCCTCCGTGACCACCATGGGTCTCTTGGCTGTTTCTCTAAGGTGGGCGGTCTTGTCCCATGCTTGCAAAGTATGATTTTTATTTTTTTATTTTTACTATCTGAAACTGTCAATCCCTTTCCTTGCCCTTCCTGATGCTGTTTGTTCTCCAATGTAAACTTCTGAGGGCTTCGTTGAACAGCTGGGTCTAAACTGAGATCAAATCCAACAGTGGTGGACTCCATTTACCACATTAGCAACTTCTGAAGGTTATTCCAAAAAAGTTAAAAAACAAAACAACTGGACTTTTTTCCGAAGTTTGAAGATGTTTCGCTTCCCATCCAGAAAGCTTTCTCAATTCAAAATGTGTGGAGTAATGTGGAGTTGCAAGCTTTATAGTACTGTCCAACAAAGGTCCACCCCTTAGTAATGTGGAGTCGTTAAGGTCATTGTTGGCCTGCAAATTAAACCGAAACAGGTCCACGCCTCTGCAATGGGGAGTCGTTAGGGTCGTTATTGGCCTGGTCTACAGGTGCGATGTTTTGATCACCCGTATGGGGGTGAGGTTGAGGTGATAATTGTAAGGAATCAACCCTATCGCTGTGTTGTAGGTTTTTGAAAGTTGAAACCTAAGTCGTCCTCCTCTGTTTAGGGTTATTTTTTTTCTCTCTTGACGTAAATGGCTTCCATCACACCCCTTTCAAACCATCTGTCTTCTTTGTCCAAAATGTGAACATTTTGGTTCTCAAAAGAGTGGCTTTTGTCCTTAAGGTGTAGGTGGACAGCAGAGTCTTGTCCTGAGTATAGGTAACGGGCTGGATTTGGTTTAGGAGTACCAGGGTAAAAGGGGGTGAGTGCAAAAGCATGGCATGTTTATAGAAGTCTTATTTGAAAACCCTTGGATCATTTGATGATTTATTTGTTTGATCGGTTTGGTGCTGGGTGCCAAAATACAATAATAATAAAAAAAGTTTTATGTGCATTTGATGGACAATATAATTTTTCTTCCAATTGAGTATTGCACTGCTTCTATTAGCCTGTCACATAAGATCGCTGTAAAGTGCAAGTTTGCGGTTGCAAAACGACCCAAGCTGAAAACATCCAAGAGTCGCCCACTTTCCCAAAGTGCGGGCGTTATCTCCAAAGCGGTAGAAAGGCACCGTCGTCGGATGAATAAATGCAAATCATCCAGCAGCGTCAGTAAGATATGCGCCGCATGTTTTATGCAGGACTGGCTGCGCGGTTAGTGACCAGGAGCTTTGGTATAAATGCCCCGGCGTACGGGGACTCTGAGGCGCATCTATTATTCACAGCATATCCGTCATGAGCGATTGCACTCTTTTAAGAGAGCGCCTCTCGTTACAGTAGCCCTCAACCTCTCCGGGCGGGCCTGGCTTTGAAAGGATGACTGCGCCACCTTGTGGCTGCGCGGGCGCACAGCGCAGCGGGATCTGGGTGTGTCCCATCTCACGGACGGCCGTGCCTTTACGCATTTCTGTGCTTGAACGAGTAATCGAGTCTTCCAGCTCGGTGGGTGATAGATGAACTATAACCTCCAAGCAAATGTTGAAGTAAGTCAGAACGCGCTGCACCGACAGACTACAACCACAAATCTGACATTTTTTACACATTAAACCGGATCCTGTTTGTCATCTCTTGTGTTCCAACGCTGCCAGACAAGCGTCCAGAAGGATATGCCACGGGTGGGATGCAATTTGGTGCACACGCACATCAGTGATGATGTTAATTAATTACTCGATCTTAAAGGCGCTGGCGTGTCTAGAAGGGCCACTAGAGGGCGTTAGTGGCGGCATAAAGAGCAGCGTTGCGTTGCAAGCAGTCACCGGGGCATCAGGATGTCGTATCATGCAGTGGCCTGCGCATGCTGGGCAGCAGCAGGATGCCACACCATGCATGCATACACAAAAAACACAACGCCCACCATGACATGATCATTTTTCAGGTTGACTGTCAGATGCTCTGCAGCAAAATGTTGGAACATCAATGCCACCATCTCTGGGACCCTCTCTGGACAGGCCAGCCTACCACCTGAAGATCAAGTCATTTGCAATTAGCTGTACTGCTGCTCTGCACATGGAGCCACTACCTGACCTTTCTTTTGTGTGTGTGTGGCCACCTTGTGTTCATAAAAGGAGGAATGCAAGTCCAGTTTGCTTGTACGGCACCTTCCTTAGTATAATAAAACACCAGTGGAGCAGCGTGCATCAGAAGTTCACATACACTCCCCGTGGTCATACATCTCTTTTTGAAGGGTGACTGAGCTCTTCAGGTTGATTCAATTAACAGTTAATTGCCTAGATGCCTAGATGCTGGAAGGAGATAGAGGAGGAGAGCAACTGTGGTGGAGCCTAATGAACAGAGAGCAGACTCTTGTCAATAGTTTGAATAATCTCAGCTACAAATAGAGTTTGCCTAAGAAGCAGCCAGTAAGTGTTGCACTTTTGTTGAATTACTGCATCTTGAACTGTTGCATAATTCGCTTGTTGCTCTTTCAAACTGTTAGAAATATTCTGCTCTGCAAAAAAGAACTGAAAGTAACTAACATTTTCTTGAAATTAGTGTATTTTACCTTGATTTGAGCAGTTAAATAAGAGTATTTCCCAATGGAATGAGTATGTTTACCCCTCAAATAAGATAATTAGATACCTTGCACCTAAAATAAGATAATGGAGATTAATTGTTCCTATTTTTAGTGCAAATGATCTTATTCCATTGGCAAATAGTCTTATTTACCTGCTTAAATCAAGCTTAAATCAAACCGCTCCAGTGAGAGCTGTAGATCACGCCCTTATGAAGCTAATAGAACCACGTCATCTGTGAATAGCAGAGACGCGATCCTAAGGTCACCAAAACAGAGTATCCCCCACTGGATCCCCCGAGGGACGCGATCGAATGCCTTCTCCTGATCCACAAAACACATGTAGACTGGTTGGGCAAACTTTCATGCCCCCTCCAGGATCCTGCTGAGGGTATAGAGCTGGTCCAGTGTTCCACGGCCAGGACGAAAACCACACTGCTCTTCCTGAATCCGAGATTCGACTATGCGACGGACCCTCCTTTCCAGAACCCCTGAATAGACCTTACCAGGGAGGCTTAAGAGTGTGATTCCTCTGTAGTTGGAACACACTCTCCGGTCCCCCTTTTTAAATAGTGGGACCACCACCCCAGTCTGCCAATCCAGGGGAACTGCCCCCGATGTCCATGCAATGTTGCAGAGCCGCGTTAACCAACACAGCCCCACAACATCCAGAGCCTTAAGGTACTCAGGGAGAATCTCATCCACCCCCGGGGCCTTGCCACCGAGGAGCTTTTTAACAACCTCGGCAACCTCAGCACCAGAGATGGGAAAACCCGAGCCAGAGTCCTCAGGCTCTGCTTTCTCAATGGAAGACGTGTTGGTGGGATTAAGGAGGTCTTCAAAGTATTCTGGCCACTGACACATGATGTCCCAAGTCGAGGTCAGCAGCACACCACCCCCACTGTAAACAGTGTTGGTACTGCACCGCTTCTCCCTCCTAAGACGCCGGATAGTGGACCAGAATCAACTTTAATGACTGAAAAACAGAACTGAGTGGAAATGTTAGACTTTTTTCACCTCTAATGTACACACGTTCAGAGTTTGAAATTTGAAACAAGATTATTTTTATACACTTGCATGCCAGGAAACCAAGAAAATTGCAACAATTCCAATTCAAACACTGGCTAATTTTAGAGTTCAAATTTTGCCAGAAGCTTGCTGGTGCAACTTGCCAAGGCATATTTGTCTAAACATGATTTATGTATAATTTGATAAGTAAATACATCTTCTATGCACACTGGCTGTCACAAGTACATCACAGCCACATGGGTTCTCCCTACCTGAAGAGAACCCATGTGGAACATACATCTCTATCTAAAAAGAGCCCAAGATGGTACTTGAACCCAGGACCTTGTTTCTTAGCAACGAAGCTAACAACTGGGCTAACTCCCTTTGTCTGACATTTATAGAAACATCACAGCCCAATTATGGAGTATTACATATCTTGTGACTAAATCCCTTCCAAAATCATGGCCATAAGAAATCCTATTACATTGCTAAAACAGTTCAACAGTTTTCTTATATCCCTAGTTTTGCTGACATATAATAAAAACACTACATTTAGGATTAGAATATTAAATCAAACGATGTTTTTTTTATTTTTAATACAGAAATGTGGGCTTATTGAAAAGTATGCTTAATGCCTGCTTAAAGGTTGCTATTTTCAAAAAAGTACTTTTAATCTGACAAATGAGCCTCATTGGAACCCATATTTTAATTTATTGGATATGACTGTATAATCAAGTTTAATAATTTAGCAACCTTTGGTATTACTTATGGTAGATGTGGTGACCTTTTTTTCTTCTCTCATTTCATCTTAGCTTTTTCATTGATTTTTTATTTATTTATCCAGAGAGTTTGCTAATTTGAAACATTTGACTTGCTGCTGCTCTGTTGAAGATCAGGTCATAATTAGAATACTAGAATCTTTCTCTAAAGTATCAGATTACTCGTTAAACTGGTCTAAATCTACGGTACTGTCAATTAATTGCTCTCTCGAAAACTCCCTAGATTTACAAATGCAATCAGGAAATATTAAATATTTAGGTATTACTGTGTCGAATAAATTAACGGATTTACTTAAACTTAACCATGCCCCACTTTTAAACAGGATAGAAGAGGACCTTGTAAGATGGAAATCGCTTCCAATCACACTTATGGGTAGGGTAGCTTCAATAAAAATGCTGGTCCTACCTAGAATTAATTATTTATTTTCAATGGTCCCCAATAAACCATCATCTGACTGGTTTAAATCTCTAGACTCTGCCATTTCTAAATTTCTTTGGAAAGATAAACCCCCACGTATTAGCTTAAAGACAATACAGAAGACTAAAGACAGGGGAGGATTAGATCTGCCTAACTTCCATAACTATTACTTAGCAAATAGGCTACAATACATCTCTAAATGGATAAAAAATAGTCTTTTAGATGAGCCTTGGTTAGATATAGAACAGGAAATGTGCAATAATATCATGATTTCAGATCTGCTGTTTATTAGCTCAAATATAAAACGCCATACATGCTTTAAAAATATCAACATTAGTTCTACTCTTACAGCATGGTGGGAGTTCCTTAAAATGACAAAGTCATCCCTTATCCCATGCAGTTGTACACCTATCTGGAATAACCCTGATATCCTACAAAATAATAAAATGATAAACTTTACATACTGGAAGAATAAAGGTATTAAATATCTGGAACATCTACTTGACGGAACCGAGTTCATCAATTTTGCTAAACTAAATATGCAATATGGCATTAGTAAAAATAAATTCTTGGAATATGAACAACTTAAATCTATAATTAAAAATAAATATAAGCATATTAATGGTGGTTTACAAGTCCCAACTAATATATTAGAGTTCCTAGATTTAACCCCCCCCCCCCCCCCCAAACTACTGTCTAAATCATACAGGACACTGACTAAAATAGATGATTCGATATCTCTTCCTATAATGAAGTGGGAAAAGGATTTATCAGGCACCTTTGAACAAAATTTCTGGGCTCAGACATGTCTAAGAACTTTCAAATTGACTATAAACACCAACTTACAACTAATACAATACAAAATTCTTCACAGAGTACACTACACAGGACAAAGATTATTCAAGATGGGTCTGGCACAATCTAATATCTGCCCACACTGCATAGGCAATCATCCTGATAATTATTTTCATGCGTTATGGTTATGCACACCAGTCCAGAGGTTCTGGACACAGATATGTAAGGACTTATCAAAGTGCTTGAGCTGTAAAATTACACCTTCCCCATCAGTTTGCTTGCTCGGTAATTTTGAGGAAAGTCCTCTGAAAAAAGAAATAGTTTACATGGTTTTCACTGCTTTATGTATCGCAAAGAAAACTATCCTCATGAATTGGAAAAGTAAACAAAATCTCAGTATCAATCAATATAGAGATCTTTTGTTGGATCATATTAATCTAGAGACAGCATCTGCTTCCACATCTGATTGGTCTCTTTGGGCTCCTCTGATCAACACCATCACTTAGTGGAATAGGGGGCGATGGGTTGCTTCCTGCAAGGCACAGTGGCTGGATGGAGGGGTTCCTGGGGCCCTGGGGGCACTTGGAGTAGGGCGCCTGGTGGATCCGGCTCCGGGGTCTGTTGCCCCCATCTGGGAGGAGTTTGGGAGGCCTACGGGTGGCCTACAGCAGCCGCTTGCGGCGCTCTTTGGGAGCTGCGTGTTGACGGACGTGGGTTACTGACCTGGTAGCTGTGCTGCCGCTGGGTGGGGCCGGGGTGGGTCTGGGGGCCTGGGGTCCCTGGGGCGCGCCGCCCTCGGGCGGGGGCCCCGGCGGGGCCTCGGGGTTTCCGGTTCCGGGGGGTGTGCCGCTTTTGGTGTGGGCCGGTGCGCGCCCTGGTGTCCGCCCCTGCACGGGGCCTCGGGTGCACTGGGGGGCCTCGGGGCCCGTTGAGCTGGTAGGGGGGCATGGTCATTAACATCTCTGGGCAGATGCTCTTCTCCTTCATTGGATAGGCACTCTGCCAGTGGGGTGAGGGGGAGTAGGGACCTACCCAGCCTGGATGTCTACTGTCGAATGTATGGTGAGTAGTTTGAACGTTAGTGTTGGAGAGGGATTAAATCTACGGGGCGGGGGGGGGGGGGGGGGGGGGGGGGACGTTCTGGTGGGCTTGTGTCCGGCCCCCTGTCCCGGTCCTGGTCCGTGTCGTCTTCCGGTGCGGGTTTCGCTTGGGGGGTGGGGTTTGGGATGGCTCGTGCGGGCCGGCTGGCCAGGGTCCCCCCCTCTTATTTATTTATTTATTATTATTATTATTCTTATTATTATTATTATCATTATTATTATTATTATTTATTTATTTATTTAGTTTTTTTTTTGGGGGGGGGAAGCCAGTAGGCTTGGTGGGTGGGCTGGGGGGGTTGAGGTGTTGGTCCTGGTGGGTGGTTGGCTGGCGGGCCCTGCGGCCTCTCCCTGGCCCCCGGGCTACGGTGGCGCCGCTGGCGAGGCCCCCTTCTCTGGGTGGGGCTTTCGGGGAGCGGGGGTGCCTATTGGAGTCAGTAGGGGACCTGGCTCCCTGGGATAGCTTCCCAGTCATTTGCTCCCCATCCCCGGACTCCTCCCTCTGCCTGCTCCATCACGCCGCCACACATGTAGGTCCTGGGGGAGGGGGCGTTACTGGAGGTTGCCACTTTCTGGTGACGCCCCTCTCCCCAATTTTATCATGCATCTTAGACACTTTCACTTCAAACATTTTTCACATCGCACACTCATGTAGGCCATGGTAGGGGGGGTGGGTGGGGGGAAGACGTCTGGGGGGGGGGCTTATGTTGTGTGAGCCTCACCTCGGACGGCTCCCTTCACCTCCTCTCCCACTTAGACATTGAGGGTTCTGGGCAGTCGCCCGGAGGGGGTGCGCTGGCAACAGCTTCCTTCCGGAAGGGGGGTGGGCTGTGCCGTGCATCTCCTTCGGCGCTCCCAGTTTTTAAATGCACTTGAGAACAACATGCAACAACACAACATCTGAGCAGGCGTAGGGAGGATCGGGGTCTTCTGCACACCCCCGTTCTCCGATGGCGGCAAGGAGTCTGGGGCCTGGAGGAGGTGCGGGCCACTGTGTCCCGGGTCTTGGCAGGGGGCTGCGGTGTGTAGTCAGCGGCTTGCCAGGTCTGGGGCTGATGCCTCCGCTCCCCCCAGGAGGGGCGGGGGGCAGGGATGGCAAGGGTAAGGTGGGGGAGGGAGGGGGTTTATTAGGTATTTAGGGGGTGAGGGGGGCTCTGGCTGGGTGGCTCGTGCGGGTCGTGTTGGCCCGCCCTCTTGGGGGGGCCCGGTCCGGGGGGTGTCTGGTTCAGGGCCGGGGGTCGGATACAAGCAGTCGTATAGTCGATTTGGGGTGACCCCCCCCTCTGGTCAGTGTTGGATGTGAGTGTTATGTGGGAATGTGTGTACAGCGTCTTTTTTTTTTTTTTTTTTTCTGTGTGTGGTGAGTGGTTACCTGACTCCGCCAGATAGATTTGCTCCGCATATCCATCTGGAAACCTTCCGTTGAAGTAATTTTGGGAAGGGGCGAAAATACTGGTCAGCTGATTGGCCTATGTTGGTGATAGACGGGCCAAATAAACCAATCAGATTCGTCGTCGCTCTGTTACGAGCGACGACGAAAACACAACCACAAGCCAAGCTACTCTTGCTGCTGCAGGTAAAGGCTCGTTAGCTCAGCAGAGAAATACTCTGTAATTCCGATAAAACTTGCTCGATAGCCACGCCAACACTAGTTTCATCGGCTGAAGCCGCCATGTTCTTTAGACTGAACTGTCGCGCTTCCCGTTGCGTCACACCTCAACCTGCCTCAAAGCCAACGCTGATTGGACGTTCGTTTGGTGAACGGCTCCAAATTTTCTTTAACGGAGAGTATCCAGACTGATCTGCGAGTGAAACCTTGAAACCTCGCGAGATCAGGATGGTCTCACGAGGCTAGGTGAGTGGGGCACAAGGGAGGGATGGTGTGAATGAGTTTTCCATTTTTTTTTTTTTTTTTTTTTTCCCCAGGTATGGGTGTGGTCCGCTCCCTCTCCCAAGAACATCCCAAGTCTCCGCTAGGTGCGGAGCCCATCCCCCCACGTCCTGCCCTCCTCCACTTCGTTGGCGGGCGCCTTGGCCCTCTGGCGCATTGGTTGGCATGGGCCACAATCACTATCAAGCTATTTCTGGATAATTTTCACCTAAACTAGTGTACTCTCACATCTCCCACAGGTGCTGGGTCCCAGGTATTAAGTGTTCACTTATATACAGTAATCTTATAATTTATTTATTTATTTATGTTCTCTCACTTTCTTTTTTCAAGTATCACATTACACATGTCAGCTTACATAATAATATATATGATTTAGCAATGGCATCTAGGTGTTATTCGATTGTATCTGTTGCTTTATGTCTGTTGGTTGTGCTGTTCTTTTTGCATCTCTCTTTCCAGGTGACGGAGCAGACGGAGAAGGTTTTATCATTCTCTCCCTTTTATCTCCTCTTTCTTTCACCTCTACTCTTTTTTTCTTTTCTTTTCTTTCTCTTTCACTTTTTGTTCTTCCTTTACTCTCCCATTGTCATGTCCATATAATTTGAAATTCTCCTTGCAGGAATCATAATAAAGCTATTTACAAGCATAAATCAAGTGGAGCACTAAGGCGAAAGCTGTTCGCTCCACTTGTAAAAGCAAAATCTGTTCGAGCTCTATCTGGCATTGAGATAACAATTCCTATTGCCATATTGCTAGACAGGACACTGGGGAAAAAAAAAAAGAAGATCAGGTCATATAGGTTCAGTCTCTGAAAAAGAAGAGTGTTGGAAATGACAGAAGCCATGGCATATGAAAGATAGCTTTATTGCACAAGGTGTTAGAATGATCTTTTTAGTTTTTGCTTTTTCATAGAAAATGTACCTTTGAACACAAGCAATTGCTGTAACAAGCAACTTAAAGAAATGTTTGGGATTTCCTCAACATTTAGAAAAAAAAAAAGAATTCATACATTTTTCCATCAATTTTTCCCTTTTAGCAAGCATGCAATGACTTTTCAGAGGGTTGAACAAAATACAAAATAATGGTAGTAAAAAAAGTAAATGGGACAAAAATGACAACATCAAAATATGTTTTTCTTTTTAAAAAAAAGACTTAAAAATTCAACAAATTAGTAGTATCAAAAACATAAGGGGGAAAAAATGTATTTGTCCATTTTAAGAAAGGAAAAAAGAAAAAGAATTTGTGATTCTGTTTCAATTTTGAAAGCGGGACTTTTCCACCTTGATGCGTCCCTTGGTTTATTCTGAAGAAAATAGCTCTTCATACAAAACTGTGTTTTATGTACAAGACTCAATTTAAAAACAACACTGACAAAGGTAGAGTCGATGGATCTTGGATGGTTTGGGGAGGGGAGTAAATTTGTACCTCGGTTTGTCTCGGTGGGGGACGAGGGCCCAAATGATGCAGTTCTACAGAAAGGCCCCGTTCCAGTATATACACAACACAATATTGGTTTTTATGACCGAAAGAGCCACAAGTCCCTGATTTTAACTTGGCTGAACTGGTGTATAACACGGGCCATGTACCGCTGGACCCCTGGAACCTACATTTCTGACAAAACTGAAGAGAAATAAAAATCAACAGACCCCCCCCCTGTTTCCTCGAACCAAGCAAGCAGACAAACCAACAGAGCAAATGGATAAATAAATAGTCAACACAAAACGCTATTGCTGGAATGCTTGACAAAAAGGCAATCCAATAGCATCGTGTGTCCGTGTAGAACAGTGCGAAAAGGAAGGGTGGGTGGGTGGGGGGTGTTAAAAAAAAGAGTGGGACATTTACAGTTCTTCAGACAGGACAACAACAAAGATATCAATTCAGTGAACATCATATAAATTTCAAAACTGAATTCCCTGACATATAACATCTCTTGACATTAATAATTATTAATACTTCATTCACATTATGACTGGCATTCATTTCTGCTTATTTATTTGGCTGAGGAGCAAATAACCACACCTGTCGAGGATTTGCCATCCAGCCACAAACACGGGCCCCTAAAAGCCGTGGGGATCCACTGAGATAACAACATACAGCGCCTTGCCGAAGACCTTGTGCCTCTTGAAAGATTTCACATTTTGTCACGTGTACAATGCACCTTTTGGAACTTATTTTAATAGGTTTGCATTATTTTACTTCCACTTCCCAACTCTACGCTACTTTGTGTTGGTTTTGTGACATAATCTCAATGAAACACATGGTGGTCTGCGCTTGTCACGTGACAAAATGTGGAACATAGTTAGAATCACTATAGACACGTCTGATTCCTACTGTATTAAGCTAACCAAGCAGCTAAATAATCGACATCGTTGAAGGCCTGGTATCGTGATTGTTTCCCCCCCAAAAAAGCACGCAAGCAACGACGGCGTCCCAGCCCAGGGATGTTGTGATCTTCCCACAATGCCTCCTGTTAGTCCGCCTCAACAAGAGAGCGGGTCCCTCTTCTGTTAGCCGGTCCGGCTCGCACTAACATACAGAATATCTCACATATATACTAAACATTTGCTTTCTTAAGTCCGACTTTTCTTACATTTTCTCTACCTCTAAATTCAATGATTGAGCGATTGTCTCCTTTCTTAAAATTTGCCGTTAACATTAAACTACTGTATATAACTATCACATCGGTGTAGCGCATACAGTTTATACTTTGTCATCATTTCCCTTAAATGTCAATAATATACCTACATAGAAATATATATGTAAAATTCTTTATAATACCAAATATTCTCTATTTGTAAGGTGAGAAGTTACAGCTGCTTCACTGGTGTGGTGAGTGACTGGACTGAAGAGTCGAGGCAGCGTTCCGCTGCAGGGAGATGAGTGGAGGATACTGATTGGTCGAGGTGAACCCGAATCGGTACCTTTTGGGATCACCATCAGAACGGGGAGTCTGCCAATTCTTATCAGGGATTCTGAGAGACACCAAGAGAGTGAGAGCTTAGCGTGGGGGAAAAAACGGGGGACTTAACCGAAGTCCTGCAATCTGACCCAATAAAATGCTAAAGAAATCAAATAGAAACTATGGAGGACATTATGTGTGTGTGTGTGTGTGTGTGTGTGTGTATGAAAAACAGGATGGTCGCACAGCTTCATACTGGCTATTATAGTCTTCTTCACCGTGAACTTAAGAGCCGTCGGCTCTTCGTTTATAGTCAATATTTGCAAATGATCACAGAAATCACATTCTGAAGTTGGCTGTGTGCCTCCTGCAGGAACTGAGTGGAGCTGAGCACCAGCCGGCTGGAACTGTTAGTTGGAGTTAGTAGTTCTCGTATATAGTTCCATGTGAACATGAACGGTAGGGTTAGCTGGGTCTCTGTCTGGAGGGGCGGGACACCTGCCGACCCCACCCCCTGAAGGAAAAGTAGACAGGAAGCTGGGCGGTTTGCCATTGGTTTGGCTTTTTCAGAAAGATGGCTGCAAGCCTGTTCTGGCCCAGACTCATGAGCGCCAGAGTGCCGCTGGCGGAGGAGGAGGAGGGGGGGCAGCAGTGCGAGTCTGTGCAGCAGGACGGACTACACCAGCGTGTAGGACTTGGAGTAGGCTCCCACGCTCTGTTTCTGCAGCCTCCCCAGGGCCGAGGAGCTGCTCTCGAGCAGCGAGTCTCTGGAGCCGCCCACCTTGTTGCTGTTGGTGGGGTTGCTGCCCGTGCTGGACGTGGAGGCCGTGGCTGCGTTGTTGGAGCTGGGCATGGTGAGAGTCCTCTGGGGCAAGGTGGAGGTGCCCGAACTCGCACCCAGGCTGCCCAGCCCGGAGTGACCCAGCGTCAGGGCCTGCTGCTTGGCCGGGTCTAGAGTCTTGTGACGGCCCTGGGTGTGGTACGCCCGCTGCGTCAGGCTGCGGATTGAGGCTTCCCGCGGCGGCACAGCTGGGCACGGGTCGTGCAGCGAGTCCCCTTGCTTGCGGAAGAACGGGTCTGCCTTCATGTAGAGGGGCAGATTGCAGAACTCGCCTGTCAAATAGAAAATAAAGATCAGGACAGGAATGTACATTTTTGAAATGAAAATTACCTTTGTGTAATTTTGCAGGGGGTTGGGGGGGGGGGGGTATCCCTGCCTGTGTGGATGCGCAGGGATACCTGCAAGAAGTGCCTTGTCTTTTTTTTTGTCCAAATATACAGGCCTTCAAAATCGTTGTAAATGTGACAACAGCACCCTCTGCTGTCTGTACCCGCAGTCTGTAGTTTGATGAATACTACTAATAAACTCATATAACTGTACAAAATGTAACTGAAGTGCGTCTTTAATGGCTTGATATTTTTGCCATATGCGTTTTAATAGCTACTTAAAAGTTAACTGCCGGTACAAGTCAGGCTAAAAGCTATTTATATTGTTAATATTATATAGTTAAAAAGTGTGGCAATGTTAAAAGATTCTTCTTGTTAAAAAAACATTGTTATATGTTAGAAATCTTAAAAGGGATTCTGGGTAATCTCCAGCATTTAATGCATTAAAACAGAAAATGATAAAAGTTACATTTTTGACCCATTTTGTTGGGATGGGGAGGCCTCAACATTTTTCCTTCTCCAAAGGGGGGCACAAAATAAAATAAGATGTGAAAATGATACTGTGGTTGGTTTGGTAAAAATCAAAGCATTTATCCCTGAATTAGCTAAAAACATTAAAAGGTAATTTAGATCACCATATTACTTTTCAGCCGGTCTAATTCGCTGTGGACAGAAAAATGTTTAGTGCAATAAAATGGGAAAATATAACGCACCTACAGTAAGTTCAAAAGTGAGCCTCCCTCTTCTCTACCATATTTTCTGTGCCGATTCAAAACATACAGGGTTGTTTAAAGGTGCAGTAACAAAAAGAAATGAACCGGAGCAATTAATCACAAATGTACCATTAATTCCTTCATTTTTCTGACCACTCTATGTGTAATATGTAATATTATATAAACTAATTTAAGATACAGTTTTATTCAATATAAGGATACAATTTTGTTTATACAGTATTAGTAACTGAAATATTAATACTGATAACAAGAAAAAAGATGAGGGTCCAGAGAAGGTCCAGGGTAAAGTTCTATGTTATATTTTCTACTTTGGTAAAGAAGTTTATCCTGGTTTGTTTCAACTTAGTTTCAGCCTTTTTTTATTTTTGTTTAATCATTAAAAGCAGTTAGGTAGTAGTACATGGCACAACTTTTACCCATTATAGCGAAGGATCAGCAAATCCTTCATATCTATATTACTATTATTTGCTGCATCAAATTTCACTGGACCCCCCCGATTAAAAACTCCAGACCCCCTTGCCCCCACCCTCCTAATTCTCTGGTGCCGCCACTGTTTTGAGCGCTTGTTGATCTCTTATATCTTATCTCTTATATAATCTAATATAATTTATCTAGATACAATACACATATTTATCTCTTCAAGTAAAGATAAAGCATGCTTTAAAGTTCTTACATTTTATTAGATTTAATTACTTGTATTACATTACATTGCTTTTTTGCTTTTTTTTTAGGAGTCAAGAAGTCATTCTTAATTCATATTTTTATATCAGTTTTAAAGTACATTGTAAAAATATTCCAGCCCCTGGAACATTTTAAGATTTTTCCACATTATAAACCTTAATGTATTTTATTTGTATTTTATGTGACAGACCAGCACATAGCTGTGAAGTCGCACGTGGCCGTCAAGATGTTTAACACAAAATAATGTGAAAAGCGTGGTATCCATTTTTATTGAACCTCCTTTTACTCTGATACGTCTTAACTGACAGGCCAGGCAAGGGGAGGACTAATCAGAGAAGCAGCCAGAAGTTCAGGACTCTGGAGGATCTGCAGACATCCATTACTCAGGTGGGACAATCTGTCCAAAGAAAAACTAGTGTTTGTTGTGTCCCACACAACAAACACGTGGAGGAAGGTGTTCTCGTCAAATGAGACCCAATGCAACTTTTTGGCTTGCATGCAAAGCTCCATGTTGCAGACAATTAATATTGCACATCACCATGGCAAAAGATGGCAGTAATAATGCTGTGGGGATTCTTTTTTTTTATTTTATTTTATTTTATTTATTTTTTTTTGCTGTGGGGATTCTTTTCTTCAGCAGGAACTAAATACAAGGCAATGTTGGAGGAAATGGAGACTGAGATGAAAGCTCGCCTTCCAGCAGGACAACAACCCTGAACAAACTGGCAGAGCTACGATGGAAGGACTTAGATTAAAGTATATTCCTGTGTTGGAACGACCCAGTCAAAATCCAAATCTAAATCCAACCGAGGATGAATGGCTAGCCTTGAAAACTGCTGTTCAGAGAAGCACTTTATCCAGTCTGACTTAGGGTGAGCTTAAAGAAGAATGGGGCAAGAATGTAGACTCTAGATGTGCAAACCTGCTATTGCAGCAGACTTGAGCTGGGATTTCAGCAAAAGGCATTTGACTCGGGGGTTAGGGGGGGGGGAAGTGTGGGGGGGGGGGGGGGGGGGTGCTGGATGCACATGCATAACAATTTGATCAGTTTTGTTTGTAAAAAAAAAACAACAAGAAAACATTGAAACTACTTTTTCCCCTTCCGTTTCACAGACTTTGTCTTGGTCCGTTGCAAATAAAATCCCAATAAAATACATCGAGGTGTGTAGCTGCAATGCGACCCGTGAAAAGGTTCTTGGGGGTGCGACTACTTTGGCGAGGCCGCAGAATTGTTTCCGCTTACTTTTGTTTGCCCGGTGGGGTATGGGCACTGCCACGTTTTTCCCACGGTCGTAATCCTGCGGTTTGGGAGGCGAGGCGGTGAAGCGACAGATGCCCGGCTCGGATGGCGTGCTGAGGGAGGTCATGCTGTCCGCCGGGTCATTGGTACCGGTGGTCATCTGGTCCGACGAGCTGTCGGAGATGAAACACTCCGTGATGGTGAACTTGGCATGCTGGAGGTGCTCCTCCAGCTTGGCGTGCTCGTACGCTCGGGCCAGCTCCTCATAGGTGGAGGAGGCGCTCTCCGTTGACACCATGCTGTTTCGACCCTTATCTGGAAAAAAAAAACAGATTCAAATACGTTCAGAAACGTAAATGTTGCGTGTCAGAGTTATCAGTGAGAATGCTATACAGCATTCTCACTTATTGTTTTCCTGTTTTTCTTTATTATTATTATTCCGTCGGCGTCTAACTACTCCCGCATACTTCAACCGATTCCAACTATTTTGGTATCAAAACGTTCGTCTCGTTCCCAGCATGACTGCCATATCTCATGGTTATGCTAACTTTTATTCTTTTTTAAATATTTCACTTTTTGTGTTATTTTTATTTTTTTTTGGCTGTTCCCATTGAAATCAATGCAAATTGATACAAATTCCTTCAATTTCTTTACATTCTTCAAATTCTTCTAATTGTCTAATTCGTCAAATTTTTCAATTTTTTGAAGTTTTTTCAAATTCTTCCAGATTTTTTCAAATTCTTCAACATTTTCAAATTCCTTCACATTTTTTTTCAAATTCTTCATATTCCTTCAATTTTTTTTCAAATTCTTCAAATTCATTCAAGTTTTTCAAATTCTTCTATTTCTTCTAATTTTTCAATTTTTTTCCTAATTTTTCAAATTCTTCAAATCCCCTCAAATTCTGCAATTTTTTTCAAATTTTTCAAATCTGATTTCAATGTTTTTCAGCTACTTTTTCTCTTCTGCAGGGATCTTCTGCATCTTCTGCTCAAATAATTCTGCAGATTAGCATTCTCACTCGCTGTTACGCAAGAACAGCTTTTTCTAGTTATGTATATTTATGACCAGCACAATGCCAAACTGAATTACCTGTGTCTTGGGAGAGGCTGGCGCTGTAGCTGTCGCTCTCTGTGGCGGTGATGCCGTGGGAGCCCATCGTTCGCCAGTCCGAAGTCAGAGTCCGTGCCGAGGCCGTGGACTGACTTGGTCGACTCAGCGTCCACTGGCTGGAGTATCTGTTCCTGGAGCTGTGAGCGGATTTTATGCTCTTCCTGGACACGGGGTCTGAGTGACGACACAGAGATTCCTGAGTTCTGGCAGTTCGGCTTGCTCTAGCAAAGGTCAATGACTCAGCCATCAAGGAGTCCATTCTCGCACGTTTGAGTGTTAAAGATAAAAAGCCAGCTCACTTGTGCCTGGGCGGATGTCTGACATGTCAATCAGAGGTCCTGAATTCTGGATGAGGGCCTGGTGGTGCAGCGACACCCCCGTGCAGAAGTTCTGAGGATTCACAGACTGGCTGAACTCCGTGTCCGTCACCGGCACCGCCGCCTTGTCTTCTCCTGTCGCAGACACACGTGCAAATGCACTATTTAGACACGCATGCTGCAAATGAACCGCTCAGGACTGACGGTTGTAGTTTAGTGAGCTGTAGCGGCTTGCCTATCTGTTTAATGCCTTCCTTGTCCTCAATGAGCAGCTGAACCCGGGGGATGTCGATGTGGAGCCGCGGCCCTTGAGGGGGGCCTTTCACAGGCGTGTCTATACTCCGATTGTTCTTGCTGGAAAAACAAAGTACAACCACATAATAATGTATTCTATGTTATATAGAGAGTGCCTTCCAAAAACATCAATTTTGCTTGATGAGATGAAATTCCACACAAGCGGGCTCTATTTGCTAATTGAATGCCATCTGAAGGAGATTGATTGCCCTGGATTTTATTAAGGGGTATCAGAGTTCATCCATCCTTCCATTCACACATTGATAACGTCATTTACATGATAAATTTGCTGGCTTATCATGTAAAAATCCCAATAAAATAGATTGAAGTTTGTGGTTGACAAATTTGGCAAGGCACTGTAGAATATTCTAAGAATACAAAATGTGACATGTTACTTTGTTGTCTGTTGCAGAATTGAGACGATAAATCAATCCGATTCTCACCTGATAAGCATCTCAGCCAGGCTCTTTGCATCTGTAACGAGAGAGGAACTAAATTAGCCCAACGCTAGCCTGGACTTTGATCTATATGCATCTTTAACGCTACGTTACGACAATCTATCAAGCGGATTTATCTCTTCTACCGCTTACCTCTGAGCCGTTTTAGCCTCTTCTCCTTACGTTTCTTACGGATGATGAAGAGCAAAGCCACGCCCAGCGTGACCAGGATCACAGGGGAGCCAATGGAGAACAGTTTTTTCACATCGTCCCCCTCGCCGCGGGCCGATTTGATGGGGGGGATCGTACCTGAGAGGAGCGGAGAAGCAACAGCGGAGATAAGTTAAATGTCAGCGACGGGGAGAAGTAAGGGAAAAGAAAGGTTGACGGGAAAGCACGGGAACACTCACTCCCGTCGTAGTCGGTGGTGGCAAACTGGGAGGTCTGGTTTCCACAGCCAGCGCTGTTGCAGGCCTTCATTTTGAGCTCATACCACGTGGCCTCACGCAGCTCGCTGAGGAACAGCTGGTTGGTGGAGTTGGCTTTGAGGCTCTGCCAGGCCCACGTGCCTTTGGGTCTGAAGTCCAGCATTAGGTCCGTGATGGGGCAGCCGCCGCTGGTCCAGCCCTGCAGGTTGAGTCCCGCGTGAGTGGAGTTGATGTGGGTGAGCAGCGGCTGGTCCTTGTTGAACACCGGCTCTGGAGATGGACGGAGACCACATAAGGCAGCAGATGAGGACCAGGCTGGTTGTAGACTTAGAAAGCATATACCGCACACATCTGTTCACAGGTTTACATGCAGTCAAAATGGGCATGGACGGCTTTTAGAAACTTCTGTCAGGGTGGAATAATTACACAACAGAAAGCACAATCAGTTCTGAAAACAAGGTTTTTTTTTGTTTGAATTTACTGTAGATTTCCATAAACAAATACAGGGTCAAATCTATGCATATAGTCTCATTAATAGTAACTTTTAGGTAACTGTCCTACAGTAAGTCGCAAGTGGTATCATTTTCATTTCTTTTTGGATTTGCTGTTGATTTAAGGTGAAGATCAAATATTTGGAGGTAGTCCTGCATCTTTATTATTCTGTCCACTTTTGCAAAACACATATATAATACGTAGCAAAACACCCTCACAGGACGAAGATCCCACCGCCATGCTTCAGAAACGGTACGGTGTTCTTAGGCTCGAAAGGCTTGAATCGACTCCTCCAGACATACTTCTTGTTGTCAACCAAATAGCCCAATATTTGCTTTGTTTGACTGTAAAACTCTCTCCAGGAGGCCTTTGGCTTGTCCATGTGGGCAGCTGCATGTTTTAGCCGAACTCACAGGTGTTGATCCAGGAGCATTGGATAATGGTGTTCCAGTAGTTTCTTGTTATTCTTGAGATGAATTTCCTTTCATTTGAGCTAGACAGTCAGGGTCTTCCTCCAGACGTTAGAAAAATGCTGACACTTCCACGTGACTTGTGCTTATGCTCAGTAGTTTAAAGTAATGATCTTGGAATCAGCAGATGTTAAAAAAAAAAATAGCTCCAAAAAGACTTTCCCACCTTGTGTAAACCTACAGATCTACTTCTTAGATCTTCATTAAGTTTATGGGACTTCCCTGTTGTTTTGAGTAACGTTCAATCCAATAAGTATGATGAAATAGATTTTTGTATATAGAGAAACACTGACCCGCAGAAAACACTGTTCAGATGTAAATGGGGAGCTGCATTCAGCAGCTTTTGCTGCTTTTGTCAAGTGTTTGTACATTTGGTTGGGAGTAAAGCCACAAAACATCCAGACTTTTGCATTCATTTCTTGTTTTAAAGGTGCATTGAACTCGTTTGTTGTATTGACAGTCCACCCTGGAAATATTAATCCCTAAAATCCCAGAATAAAACTGTACGTACTCTGCTTAGTTATTAATGTGTTGTTTGAGAATGGGTATGTATCTTTAATAGGGGATAGAAGTTTGAATTTACTGAATATCCAATAAACTCTATAAATAGAATGTGGTACATCTAATTAATCTAAATAAATCTGCATTTTAAATTACAACACTCCGTTACGGAGCATAGCTATGCTCTCACCTCTTCCGTGCGTCTTGGCCTCGATGATCTCGCTGATGCGCCCCGAGCCGACGCTGTTCTTTGCGGCCAACTTGACTTTGTACCACGTTCCGCAGCGCAGGTTGTCCAGCCGGAAGGAGCGCTCGCTGGAGCTGATGAACACGTCCCTCCACTCCTCTGTGTTGTCCACAGAGTACTGCAGCACAAACCCTGCAGACAACACAGGACAGTTTTACGACGATGAAAGGTACGGCCACGATCTAGCTGAAGTTACAACGTTTGCACACCAGGAGGCGACAGTTAGCTTGGAATAGCTCACTAGCCCCGGAAAGGAGTCACCACTTATTGCACTTAACACCCAAGGCTTCAGATATCACCGACCTCAAGAGAATTAAACTTACAGAGACTTACAGGGGCTCTCAGGAGCAACATTTGTTCTAAGAGTAACGGTGCGGTAGGCACAAGTGGACCGAAAGATGAGTCCGGCGAGTACCTCTGATGGAGCTTCCTCCATTGTCCCCGGGAATCCAAGCCAGGGTGATGGAGGAGGTGGAGGTAGTGGAGACAGTCAGACGAGGCTGGTCAGGAGGAACTGGACAACGCACACATAAACGCACAGAGTCAGCGTTCCACAGTCCACAGTCCACAGGGAACAACTTCAACCCACAGGTCAAAGAAAGCCGCCTCTGCTTACCTTGAACCACCAGATTAACGATGATCGTGTCGAAGCCCAGGGTGTTAGTGGCCGTGCAGGTGTAGTACCCAGAATCCTCGGCTTTGACCGATCGCAGCACCAGCGTGCCGTTGGACAAAATCTGCCGCTGACTGTCGGCCGTCACGGGGATGGCGGAGTCGTCGCTGATGGGAGGGGGGGAAAGAAAAAAAAAATGTCAAAAAGAGAGATCTGAGTCATGACTCTGAGATATGGGCTGAGTTTGAGTGGCTCTGACCTGTCTTTAGTCCATTTAATCGTGGGCGCGGGCTCTCCCACCGAGCTGCAGGGCAGACGGACTTCCTTCATCCAGGGTGTGGTCACCGTGCCGCCGAAGGAGAGGATCTTCGCCGGGACTGCACAGACAGACACGAAACACTTTGAATCTCTGACACGGGCCGCGCAGTCTGCCTGTGTGTGCTGTTTGCTGGTCTAAAGCGCCTGAGGGGAAAAGGCCTTTACTTGCAGCTGAAGGAATAAAAAAAAAGATGTAGTGGAGGGTTTTAGTGCGGCCCCCCTCCTCAGACTACTCGCTCCAGTCCATTTTTTCTTCATAAATCCTCCTTTTCGATTGATTCCCGCCCGCTTCCTCTCTCCCCAGGGGTCATTTTACCAGATAGCCCCTGTTCATCACCACATAATTAACAACAGCGTTCCTTGCAACGTAGCCCCGACTCAATCGATACCACAGCTGTCAATCAATAGCGGGGGAAAAGTAGACGGGGAGGAAGAGGGCGGGAGGGATGAAAGTGACTGGTGTGCAGGAGGATCTCCCTCATAACCTTTTACACAGCACCTCCGTACACGTCTCCTCTGCAGCGAGCTCGCCTGAAGGACCCACCTTTCCCAGCAGGCTCCACTGTGACCTTTGCGCTAATGTTGCCTCGGCCGGCGGTCGTCACGGCTGCGGCCCAGATTTGGTACTGTTTGCCGCGGCTGAGGTGCGTGATGCGGTAAAAGAGCATCTCGGGGTTGGCCTCGTACTCGCTGGGCGCCTGGGAATGAGAGCACGCCATGTCATGTTAGGAGGCTCCTGTGACGCAGCGACAGGACAGCTTCAGTGGGGTGGCACTGGACACAAACCCTGGACATGTTAGAGTCAGAACTGAGGTTTGGTTTGACAGGTGCAACAAGACCAAATGGAGACAAATGCAGCTAAATGATGAAGATTTTCATGAAGATTTTCTAGATGAAGATTTTTTTTTTATCTTCAACAGTGGGGGAAAATTTTTTTTTCTACACTGATTTTGTCTTGCTCTCCAAAGTTTAAGACTACTTTTAACTCTTTTCCAAAGTGCATAGTAATTTTAAAGGTAGTCAGTCTATGACATTGAGTTTTAACTTTTTCCTAGCTGCACTTCTACACGAGCCGGAACGAAAAAAGAAGCACAACACTATTAGGCCGCCTCATCGGTATGGGTTACACGCTCAACGTCGCCTCTCTGAAACATGTTAGAAATGTTCATTTTCCTTGTCAGGACAAACCTAATTCACTCTCAGCAACTTGATTGGAAAGATGGCAAGATGGGATAAATAAACAAGCATAAACATTTTGAAAAATGAAACTGTAAGTTCTTTTGAAGTCCTCGGGAGTAAAATATTACTACTTTTCCCACCCTGCCAGTAGATGTCATTTAAAAACATTATAAAAGGTGAATGATCATTTATATTTACAAAAAAAAAACCCATAAAAAATAAAAATAAAGTTGGATAAAACATGGCAGATTGTCCCAAAAACTTGCAGCTCTTTCTGCCCACATTTCTCTATTTGGTCCATCTCTCAGCGCTCATCTTCAGCTGCTTTCCCCATTAGCCTTTGCCTTTTTCTCCTCTATCCCTCTCTGTGTTGCTTGGTGAAGTAGAGAGGATGGATGGACAGAAAGGGGGGGAATATGTGTGTGTGCTTTTGTGTGTGTCTGTGTATGGGGGGGGGGTTCGAACATTCCTCCAGCGTTGCGGTGGTGTTGTGGTGATCCAGGGAGTGATACAGGGAGATAATGAAAAGACGGACAAAAGCACTCTCATCTCGATGTGACTGATACCCTCCTCTGCTCCTCCCTTCCACCCTGCCTGTCCTCCCTCCATCCCTCTCTTTTTTCCCCCCCTATTTCCCTGTGGTGTCTCCCTACCTCTAATAGTGTGTCTCTTTTTCCCTCTCAGCCTCCTCTTCCCCCCCCCCCTCCTCCTCCTCCTCCTGCCTTCCCTTCCCTCCCTTTCCTGCCCATGCTCATTTACATGGCACTCATGCACAAGGAGGGAGGAATATTTGCGAATAATACGAAAGTGAGACCCATTCCTTATATCAGACTTTGCTGCGCACCTTGCAGTTGATGTGCACGTAATCTAGTCAAAATTGGAAAGCGCTCCGCAACACGCGTATAAATAGAAAATCGTTGAGATTGCGGTGTGTGTGCGCGCTTCTGATGCGGCAGTCTGCATGTGTGAGCTTGTTCTCAGCCTCATTTGCATATCTACGTCTCATCACGTTGCCAAGACAACCTCATCTGTTCATCTGGGAGGGCAGGAAATAAAGCAATGGTGCAAACACGGTGAATAAGAGACATGCGCTAAGATACACGCACGCACACACACACACACACGAGCGGGTCCAATTAATTATAGTGGTGACAAATGAATCATTTCCTCTGGCTGATTTTATCAACTTGCTTTTACAAGCAACGGAAGCATTTTCTACATTGACCCCCGTGGAGGAAGGACTCACCGGCTGCCCAGATCCCGGACTGGAGCAGTAAATGGTGTACTTGCGGATAACACCATTTGGTTTGAGAGGCGGTAACCAGGACACCACCACGCTGCTCGGAGAGGAAGGAACTGCCTTGATGCCGGCTGGTTGACCGGGAACTGCGGAAAACCAGAGAGCAACGTTAGCGCACACAGGAATGCAGATGTACATCCGGGCACGGTCGTGCGTGTGCAGAGATTGCTGAAGGCTTTATGGGGCCCAAGAGCGGCGTTTGTTCTGGAGATCACTGATCACCCACCAGTAACCAGACCATCTGAAATCTTCACTCAGGCTATAGCTGTCTTGCTTTAAACCATGTTAAGTTAACTAGCAAGCTAGGAAGGAATTTGTCAAATTCACCATGGGATACAATGTCAATCACCTGATTTGATTAAATAGTTTTCAGAAAGTGGCAGCTGTAAATTGAAAAATGGTGGGGATAGGGTTATTTCTCTTACTTACTGATTTGGTTGAGTAATGAAAAAGCGAGCTTATGCATACAGTAAATTTTAGAGGCTAATAAATATTAACTATTAAAATAATTACACTTTTAATATGCCACATTGTTTTGTAAATTTAAAGTTCAATGATGCTTATATTCTGACACCCTTTAGCAATTACTATACAATTTGTTATGGTAGCAGATCCTACTTATTCACTTCGATTAGGATTTAACAGAAGATGTTGACTCAGTCGTTGTTTCTGACGTCCAGCAAGGAGCGATATAGGGCTCCAGAGGACAAATGAACTAACCATGTTGATTATTAATACAATAAAGAATAATAACTTTGCACAGTGACACGTAAGAGTGCGACAATCACCAGAAAAACGGGGAGCAATTATCCACAGATTAGCATAAACTTGACCTCAGATTTAAAAAAAAATAAATAAAAATCTTAGATACTAATCTGAACAGCATTGTGTTTTAAACACATTAACTCCAGAAACTTAAAGGCAACTGTACACAAACTTCTCCTGAAGAAACGAGGAAATGCTTTAGTAAAAAATGCTCAAAATGAACATTTCCATTCTGTTTTTACACAAATCTTAAACGTAAATAATGAATAACAACCCTATGGAAAAATCTTTCATAAGCATCATCAAATTAAAAAATTGTATTTTCTGCGTCTGTGTGGTGAAATGCATTGAACGTGTTCATTTGCAGCATCTTTCCAGGCTCATGTAGTGAGGAATCCTTCTGGCTGTAACTGGGCTGTTACGGTCTAATAGAGCTGCAGTCTACATTTAACAGATGAATTAAATTTTCTTAATAATCTTTTCCTCCATTCTGTCCTGTGTTTTGGTTAATCCAAGTTCTAATGTCCATTTTGGCATATTACCGTATCAGTGTCTCCTTCACCACCTCCAAAAGTCCAATTAATTGCCTACAGCACCCTCTGCAGGTTGTCTTGGGTCAATACATTATATAGTTGCAACTTGCTTTACAGAAGAGTTTTAAACTCAATCTGAATACGTATGGACTCTTTAGCCAAACCAGATGTGCGTCAGCGGTTGATAAGAGCTGTCCGAATAGTGCAGTCAGTAAGAAAGGAGGTAGGAAATGGAGCTTGTATGCTCCCTCACGTGGCTAATTTAGCTTAGGAACTTTGCAATGTCCCCTACCGACTCTACGGAATCCCACAATCCCTTTCATGACATGACGTAAAAGCACAGCCCACCTCACGGAAATGAACGAAAATGGCCGGAGAGAAAAGCGTGTGCGCGTCGTAGTTCATATTCAGAAGGCTGTAGCCCCGGATTGGACTCGCATCATCCATGTGCGTTTCCGTCACGTAATGACGTCGGCATTAAAGACTGTCCAAAATCGACACAGCAGTCTGGAGCTCCTTTCCTAACCAAGATAGTGACCTTACTGTTGACCCTGTGAAAGTCAAGGAACAGGAGCTAGGAGCTATTATTAAGGGTATTCTGATAGAAAAAAATAATAACTGTGATGATACATTAGGATGAGTAAGCATGAATTTCATGCGTTCATATCCAGCTTTAGCTAGTTTAACGTCAGTGCTAACTCTGGAGTCAAGCTTGAAAGATAATCTTCTTAATCCCGAGGCAGCTACAACGAACGGCGTATATAAAATATTTTAGCTGTAGTTGTTTGGGAAAAGATCTGCATGCCACTTTGTTGACTCAAATTGAAAAAAAGTTTGTTAGCAAGTAAGGTAGTTTAGTGATGGCGCTAATGCTGTCATTTAACGCACTTGCTAGTAAGCTTAGCTTGAAATAGATGTAGCAGTTTAATTATCAAGCTTTTTAAGCCATAAACTAGTATAGCGACAGTGTTAATGCTACTTCCTTGTCAGCAATTTCCATCATTGCTGTAACAATTTACCCATGATAGATAAACTAGTTTAGCAAAAGCACTGATGTTCAGGCTTCAATGGGTTCAAAATGCTGCTGCACATCTTTTAATGGACACTTCCAGATGCGAGCACATCAGCCCCATTATGTCCTCTTGTAATGCTCCATTGCGGAATAGATCTTTATTAATAACTTATGTTAATTTGGTTGAAATTGAGGTTTTTTTTTGCTTTTCTACACATTTTTTCCTCAAAGAAGACAATTTATTAAAAAAAATGTATCTAGACCGACTGTTACACAAATCTTATCGGCTAAAATCCAACAGTAAATTTTATTAGTACAAGGAAAAACTCTTCAGATGGGACAAATGTGCCTTTTGCTAAGACACAAAAAAAAAATCCCTTTGATTGAGTCTATATTATACATAGCATTTCCTTTAAATATTATGGAAGTGTACCTTTAAAACTGGCTGAATTTCTTTTTGCATGAGCTTTTCAGAAAACGTCCTGTGGCCTGGAGGCCCTCTAAAAAGCTGCATACTTTGCTTATTATTCAGGCCTGCTCTGCGTGTGTTCATTTGTTGGGATGGCTGTTAAAGTTAGAAGGCTTGTTTGCAGATTGGTCGTCTTATCCTGTGCTAAGCCGCTCTAGGAGGACTTGGGAGGGCTCTCTTTGGGTGGACGGCAGTGACATATGTTCTTTCAGACACTGGTCAGCAGTTCTGACTCTGTGACACCCAGCATTCTCTTAACTCTCACGCTCATAAACAGATTAGACATTAGTGTCTGATCCGCCGCTAGCCACTTTAGCTTGACACTGGACACTGCTTAATGCTCTGATTACAAGATAATGATTCAAGAAGGCGCTTAGGGAAGGAGTCATGCTTCACAAAAACACATCAGGACACTGGATGCTTTGAAAAGGAGAACAAAAGAAGCTTTCTCACATTGATTGTACAGTATATGGCTCTACCTATCAAGCCTATTCAGTCTGCTCCATAAATATAACTCAGGCCTGACAGTGGGCCTCATCTGGGGTTTATAGAAGGAGACCCAGCCCCATAAATCCATCCCCTAGTTCTTCTTTTTATCATCCAAGAGGCCCCCCCAGACCTACCCATTCACCCAGTTTAACCCCTTTGACTCCTCAACCCTACACGTGACATTAGTCGGCATGAAAACAACATTAACTAAGAAAGCGTTGATGTAGCCAAGGAGGTCTTAAAGGAGGGAGGCGGGGGATGAGATCCAGGGGAGAATGGTAGGTGCACTCTTTGATGGGACGGATCATGGTGGCTGCGGCTGCAAAGGAGTGGCAGAGGAGGCAGCGATCATTACCATAACTGGACCGCCATGTCAAAGTAGGAGTGGCAGAGAGACAGAGAGAGAGAGAGGGGAAGGATAAGTCCCATCTGCTGCCCAAAAACCTGCCCCAGACTCCAGACAGGCAGGCGGACTGTCTGCCACGGCCGGCTAGCACAACCAAAACGATGAGGAGGAGAGGCGCAACGCTGCCGCATTAACAGCCACATCATGGCCACGGTATGAACCAGTGTGCCAGTCAGAGGAAGATGTGTCACACCCAAATTAATACCAATACAAAGGGATCTGTGATCTCCCCCAGAAAGAAAATTCCTTATCTCTGTTTTTCTGTAACAACCCCTGATGCTTTTCACCCTTCAGCCAAAGCAAGACGGAGTGATCACTTTTCTATCTTTGCATCTTCGGTTCACGCCGCCCCTCCTCTTTCTTTATAAAGAGACATGGATCTGGCTGTAATCCTGCCTCCAATGGTGTAAGCACAAAATTAATTCTCTCTAATCCATGCAGAGTTAATCCTTGTGCCTGTGGCAGGAGAGGATGCAGGCCGGAGCTGACGGCTGACTCCTGGATGCAATACGCTCGGAGAGAGGACCCTCCTCCTGCTTCTTTTCCAGCGCCCCCACCCCCCCCTAGCGCCCCCCCCCCCCACCACCAGCCCTCCTTCAGCCTCGAGCCGTGGACCCAAAGCCTCTTAATTCTCATTAGCACTGCTAATGGAGCTTCCCAACACAAATGGGCTTTTGTCATGGGCTAGAGATACAACACGGCGTGCTTTTTGTTATCTGCCTCCTATTCAACGCAGCTATTGACATGGTTAGAATTTTGCTTGCTTAACAGTGTTTGGACAAAATAAATTAGAAACAATACACTCACGGTCCTCGCGTGTCTGGATGTACAGGACATTGCTGCGAACTCCGTCACCGGCCTGCGTGTAGGCCAGAACCTGAACGCTGTAGTTGGTGAACTTCTCGAGCCCTCGCAGCTCCACTTGTTCACGTGTGGTGGTGATGTTCTGCATTTCTCCCCATTCTGATCAAAAACAGGGTGAAAAAAAAAAGAAAGTTCACATTGGGCTGAATCGTCTGAGACTACACTTTTATGACAACATGCCAGGGTCAGAGTGTTGCAGTAATTAGGAGAAAGTAATACAGACATAACATAATACACACACACATACACACACACAGTATGTTACACTAAATGCGCAGTGCCTTGCAAAACCACTTCGTACTAGGTCTGCGCAATATTGGAAAATCCCGTGCTGCCGGTGGTATTGATAAATAGTCGGATGCAATAATTCCACATTTTCATCACTCATGTGGCTCAGAACTGTTGCCTTGCAGCAGGGAGGTTTGAATGGGTTCGGATCCTGACCAGGATCTTGCTGCATGGAGTTTGCATTCGTGGGTTCTCCCCAGCTTCCTCCCAAAGCCCAGAGACATGAAGGTCAGGTTAATTGGCCTCTCTAAATTGTCCCTCAGTCTGAGTTTGTGTGCAGGCTTGTAGGTCCTGCAAATGCTACTTGCTATATTTCTCCCCACTGGCTTTCCCCCTTACCAGTTTTCCATGAAGGCCAGAGTTGTGGAGTGTCAATTGTTGTTCCTTTGAGAGAGTCTCCCACCTGAGTTGTGGATCTCTACAGCTCCTCCAGAGCTAGCATGGGCCTCTTGGCTGCTTCTCTTATTAATGCTGCCCAGGCTTGTAGCTCTGTCACACACTCTTTCTATTTTCTGATAATGAATTACACACAGGTAGACTCCATTTACTCATTGGATGACTCCTGCTGTTGCACTGGAAATCTTTTTTATTCAAATTTTTTTATTTTTTCAGAGTAAGTGCGGAAAATGCACACCAAACTTTCCAGATTTTTTTTTTTTTTTTACACATGTATCATTTTCCTTCCACTCCACATTTGGTTTTGGTTTATTACATAAACTCTCCCAATACAACGATAATATCTGTTGGTGCAACATGAACGCGAGACGAGGTTTTGAGGGTATGAACTCGTTTGCAAGGCACCGGCAAGAACTAAGTCCAAAGAAACACAAAATGCTTTATGAGAACGGTACGAACAAGCACAAGCTCACAACACTGACACACGCGTGTGTGACTCTGAGGGTGGTTTTCGGTGAATGTTAGAATGAGATAGGTGATAATTACTCTGCATCGGCCACTGGGCCCGGCCCCCACAGCACCCACCTCCGTCGGGGAAGAGGGACCAAAACACAACCCTGTAGCCTTTCAGCACGCCGTGCAGCGTCATGCGCGGCGGCTCTGACCACGTGATCACCGCCTCGTCCGACGTCACCGAGATCGCCCTGACGTTCTGTGGGGGCTCGCTCGGCACTGAAAAAACAAACAAAAAAAACAGCAACAAAACAACAACGGAAGGTCAGTGCAAATAAACGGGCATAAAATAAAATACTGGGTTTAATTTAAAGGTTAACGCTATGTGCCCAAAAAGACTTGACAGATCTGGCAGAGCAGATGGCACCTTAAAAAGTAAGGGATAACTAAATATCATCAATCATAGGCAATCTCAGCTAAAATACTGCCCATTTCGCCTAGATCATTGTCAGATCGCGGACTTCCTGTTTGCGGTAAGGCGTATTGCGTCACTTTCTGTTGTTGCTGTGTGAACGACGGAGCTTTGCTCCAGGCTCTCTCGCTTTTTATCTTTAAACCTCTTTGCTGTAACATGTGTTTCCAAACATAAGCACTTTTAAAACATTGTCTGTGGCTGCTCATCACGTTTGGGAACTCCTCGTGTTTCACACGGTTTGTTCTTTGGCGTGGTAATAGGGCGTTAGCCTAGCTTTAGCCTAGCGTTAGCCTAGCGCTAGCCAAGCCTTAGCCTCATAATGGCTTCTCCGGCTCTGACTAAGTCTCCTATCTGCTGCTCTCTGTGTCAGATGTTCAGTTATTCCTCTGCCTCCTTTAGTGATGATGGTACATGTAATAAATGTAGTGTTTTTGTAGCTTTGGAGGCGAGGGTGTCAGAATTGGAGACCCGGCTCCGTGCTGTTGAAAAACCAGCTGATAGCCGCTCTTTTGCTAGCGCGGAGCCGCATAGAGTAACTTCACGTAGCGAACCTAAAGCAGTAGCACCCAGCCAGCCTGGTAACCAGGCTGGCTGGGTGACGGTTCGTAGGAAGCATAGCTCTAGATTACAGACCCCAGATCACCACCAACCCATCTGCGTTTCTAATAAATTTTCCCCTCTGAGCGACAATCTCGCCGAGGAGCCGACCTTAATTATTGGCAGCTCCATAATGAGAAATGTGGCACTAAAGAAACCAGGGACCATAGTTAAATGCCTACCAGGGGCCAGAACAGGCGACATAGAATCCTACCTAAAACTACTGGCTAAGGATAAGCGTAAATACCGCAAAATTGTTATTCACGCTGGCGGTAATGACACCCGGTCACGCCGATCAGAGGTCACCAAAGTTGGTGTTGCTTCGGTTTGTGAGTTTGCTAAAACTATGTCGGACTCTGTAATTTTCTCTGGTCCCCTGCCTGATCTGACCAGTGATGACATGTTTAGCCGCATGTCATCATTCAACCGCTGGTTGTCTAGGTGGTGTCCAGAAAACGACGTGGGCTACATTGATAACTGGAGAACTTTCTGGGGAAAACCTGGTCTGATCCGGAGAGACGGCATCCATCCTACTTTGGATGGTGCAGCTCTTCTTTCTAGGAATCTGGCCGGATTTATTAGTTCTCCTAAATGCTGACAACCCAGGGTCCAGACCAGGAAGCAGAGCCGTAGTTTAACACACCTCTCTGCAGCTTCTGTACTGTTACCCACCCATTATCCTATTGAGACGGTGTCTTTCCCACGGCCAAAACTTAACAGATCAAAAACTGATCTAAAAGGAACAAATCATAAAAATCTAATAAAAATCAATATGGTTCACCTTGAACCTAAAAATAAAATAATAAAATGTGGTCTATTAAATATAAGGTCTCTCCCTCCAAAGACTTTGTTAGTTAATGAATTGATTTCTGATAATCAGATTGATTTGTTTTGTCTCACAGAAACCTGGCTACAAGAGGACTACGTTAGTATAAATGAGTCAACCCCCTCCAGTTATTCAAATTTCCACATTCCCAGATCTGTGGGAAGAGGAGGAGGAGTGGCAACTATCTTTCAGTCTGATTTATTAATTAGTCCCAGGCCAACTAATAATTACAGTTCTTTTGAACATTTAACCCTCAGTTTCCCTCATCCAAACTGCAAAGCAGTAAAACCTCTTCTGTTTGTTGTTTTGTATCGTCCACCAGGCCCTTACACTCAGTTTTTGGATGAGTTGTCAGATTTCTTATCTGATTTGGTGTTAAATACTGATAAGGTTATTATAGTGGGTGATTTTAACATCCATGTTGACACTGAATGTGATAACCTTAGTGTAGCCTTTAAAACTATCCTAGATTCAATTGGTTTTGTTCAAAATGTGCATAAACCGATGCACTCTCGGCTCCATACTTTAGACCTTGTTCTGACATATGGCATTGATTGTGAAGAATTAACAGTATTCTCTCACAACCCTGTCCTGTCTGATCATTTCTTAATAACATTTGAGTTTAATCTAACTGAATTCTCCACCCCCAAAAGAGGGTTCCATTATAGTAGATTTTTATCGGATAATGCTGTATCAAAACTTAAAGAGTCTGTCCCCTTCTTAATATCCTCAGTATTGCAGAAATGCCCTGTAGATGGCAGCATTGCTGTTTCTTCCCATTCACAAATCGATACCTTTGCTAACAATGTGACTTCCTCATTGCGTTCTGCATTAGACAATGTAGCTCCCTTGAAAAAGAAGGTGATTATTCACAGGAAGCTGGCTCCTTGGTTTAATTCAGAGCTGCGTTCCTTGAAGCACAATGTTAGGAAATTGGAGAGAAAATGGCGCTCTACACACCAAGAGGAATCCTACTTAATCTGGAGGGACAGACTATTGTTGTATAACAAGACCCTCCGCAGAGTTAGAGTAGCATATTTTTCATCATTAATTGAAGAGAATAAAAATAATCCTAGATTTCTCTTTAGTACAGTTGCCAAACTTACCCAGAGCCACAGCTCTGTTGATCCATCCATTCCCTTAGCTCTTAGTAGTAATGATTTTATGGGATTCTTCATAAATAAAATTGATGCCATTAAAAATAAAATAATTGGCATCCTCCCAAACATGATTACCTCGTCCTCAGTAAGTGAGGCAGCATTGGAGGAATCTTTAGAATCTGCGCAGTGTTTGAACTGTTTAGAAGCAGTAGAGCTTTCTGAGCTATCTAAAATTTTAGCTTCATCTAAACCTTCTACCTGTATGTTAGACCCAATCCCAACCAAGTTGTTTAAGGACATATTCCCTTTGATCAGTGGCACTATTTTAGACATGATTAATCTATCCTTAGTAAATGGATATGTACCACAGGTTTTGAAAGTAGCTGTTATTAAACCTTTACTTAAGAAACCTTCTCTTGATCAAGATGAGTTAGTAAATTACAGACCTATATCTAATCTTCTTTTCTTATCTAAAATTCTTGAGAAAGTAGTTGCTAATCAACTTTGTGAACATTTACAAAGTAATGACCTACTTGAGGAGTTTCAGTCAGGCTTCAGAGCTCATCATAGCACTGAAACAGCTCTGGTGAAGGTCACTAATGATATTCTCATGGCCTCAGATAATGGACTTGTGTCTATACTTGTCCTGTTAGATCTCAGTGCTGCATTTGATACAGTTGATCACAATATTCTCCTACAAAGACTTGAACATACTGTAGGGATTAAGGGGAAAGCATTAGGCTGGTTTAAATCTTATCTGTCAGACAGATTCCAATTTGTTCATGTTAATAATAAATCTTCCTCAAACTCTAGGGTCACCTGTGGAGTACCACAGGGTTCAGTCCTTGGACCAATTCTCTTTACTATATATATGCTTCCGATAGGCAAAATTATCAGACAGCATGGGATTAATTTCCACTGTTATGCTGATGATACTCAGCTATATTTATCCATAAATCCTGATGAATCCAATCAATTACTTCGACTGCAGTCATGTCTTGATGACATCAAAAGCTGGATGACTTTAAATTTCCTGCATCTAAATTCTGACAAGACCGAAGTTTTAATCTTTGGGCCAGAGTCCTCAAAAAATAAACTTCTTAACCAATCACTTAATCTGGGTGGTGTTAACCTGGCCTCTGGTAATAAAGTAAAAAATCTTGGTGTTATTTTTGACCAAGACATGTCATTTAAATCCCATATTAAACAGGTTTCCAGAGTTTCCTTTTTTCACCTCCGGAATATCGCCAAAATTAGAAACATTCTGTCCAGGAGTGATGCTGAAAAACTGGTCCATGCATTTGTTACTTCAAGGCTGGACTATTGTAATTCTTTACTATCAGGAAGTCCACAAAATGCAGTTCAAAGCCTTCAGCTGATCCAAAATGCTGCAGCAAGAGTTCTGATGAAAATCAACAAGAGGGATCATATTTCTCCAATTTTAGCTTCCCTTCATTGGCTTCCTGTTAAATCAAGAATAGAATTTAAAATTCTTCTTCTAACGTATAAAGCCCTTAATAATCAAGCTCCATCATATATCAGAGCTCTGATTACCCCGTATGTTCCTATCAGAGCACTTCGCTCTCAGACTGCAGGTCTGCTGGTGGTTCCTAGAGTCTCTAAAAGTAGAATGGGAGGCAGATCCTTTAGCTATCAGGCTCCTCTCCTGTGGAACCAACTCCCAGTTTTGGTCCGTGAGGCAGACACCCTGTCTACTTTTAAGACTAGGCTTAAAACTTTTCTTTTTGACAAAAATTATAACTAGTGACTCATGTTACTCTCAGCTACCTTTATAGTTTTACTGCTATAGGCTTAGGTTACTGGAGTATATCAGGATCTAATTTTCTCACTATATTGAGTTCTACTGTTCTTCAATTATGCATTATGTGTTGTCATTTCTGCTTTAACTTTCTGTTCTCTCTCTTTTCTCTTCATAGTAGGTACACCTGGTCTGGCATTCTGTTAACTGTGACATCATCCAGAGAAGACGGCTCACCTGCTACTACCATCTAATGTAGAACAGATTACTAGATCAATGTGTGCTTCTGTGCTTTTTTGTTTCTCTTGTTGTGTCTCTGTTCTGTCTTCTGTAACCCCAGTCGGTCGAGGCAGATGACCGTTCATACTGAGCCCGGTTCTGCCGGAGGTTTTTTTTTCCCGTTAATGGGTGGTTTTTCTTCCCACTGTCGCTTCATGCTTGCTCAGTATGAGGGATTGCAGCAAAGCCATGTACAATGCAGATGACTCTTCCTGTGGCTCTACGGTTCCCCAGGAGTGAATGCTGCTTGTCGGGACTTTGATGCAATCAACTGGTTTCCTTATATAGGAAATTTTTGACCAATCTGTATAATCTGACCCAATCTGTATAATATGATTGAACTTGACTTTGTAAAGTGCCTTGAGATGACATGTTTCATGATTTGGCGCTATATAAATAAAATTGAATTGAATTGAATTGAATTGAAATAAACCAGTCATGGTTAGACGGGTAAAAAGAAGCTAAAATGTACAAAAGGTTTTGAGTTATTTCACAATTCTGTGATCCGTAATTCTGTATACTTTTGAGTCATAGTTTTGATGTCTTTACTCTGTACCTGCAATGAAGAAAGTCATAAAAATAAGAAAAAGCCACTAAATGACAACTGTGAGCCCAAACGGTTGACTAGTAGCTTAACTGCTACCAGTCTGTAGAGAAGTAATTCAAATGAAGCATTTTAAAAAACATCCTTCTGGACATCCAGGAGTCTTTGTCAAGTCTCCTGGAAACGTTTTCAGAGAAAAGATATCCTTCTAGACCCTTTTTATTCCCTGTCACACCCCCGCCACATCCAAATCTACTCCGTCATTCCTCTTTTTTTCCATCATACCATCTTCCAGTGTCGTGGCGTTGATCTCGGTGCTGGACGGTCCAGTTCCAGCCCTGTTGAAAGCCTGGACAACCACGCCGTACTGAGCAAACTTCTTCAAGTTGTCCAAGGTGTACACCTCACTGTCCCCTGTGGCTTTCATCTCCACGATGCTGTACTGGCCATTGCTGCCTGGTCCGTTCTCTCTGTAACCGATCTGATAGCCTCGGATCACCCCGTTCTGCAGCTCCTTCTTGGGGGCCTGGGTGTTTTGGAGGAAAAAAGAAGTTCATTTTGGAACAGAAACCGAGTCTGGATGCCATGAGTCAAGCGATACTTGGGTTTGATGTTTGTCCTTTGGGCTTTTTGAGTCTATTTTTTCCAAATGGCCTTAATTTCAGTTCCAGCTTGTTTTTGTGGCTGTGCACCGTTTACTAACCTGCTGTAGGCTTGGTGCTGCATTCAGATCTACCAGCAAGAAGTGGGAACCCACTTCGACCAAATGAACCATAGAATCACGGCACAGTTGTTTGGGTGTCTTATCGTTTGTATATTCAAGAGTATGAACATATCTAGGCTGACTAGAAATCAGTAATAAATGTTTTCTAGGAGGACAGGTGTCATCTCCAGCTGGTTGTTAAGGAATGTCTGTTCCAACTGTATCTTTTTACATTTTTATTTTCAGCTCTTCATAAAGAATACGCTTACTCACTGTCTGTATTTTGGTTCTCTAATCTTACGTGACTTAGGGCTAAGAAACGGCACCACATAAATCTAATGGATACTTTGAAACTGTATGCGTTGCATTGAGATTTTCCAAAATGTCTTGGCCACGACAGTTTTTAAAATGAGGACCAGAATAATATCTATTAGTGTTGTTGCCCATTTATAAAAATTCCAATATTTAAATTTGTGAAATAAAAACAGCCAGTAATTTAGTACTATTTGACTATTAGTTAGTTTCAACTACTTTAGCGATATTTATTATTCTCTATGTCTTCACATTCTCTAAAAAAAACTTAAACAGCCAAGACACATAATAGTTGATTTACATGTATGTAGTGTCACAACTCCCAGCTAATGAGTTTGTCAGTTGTTAACCTGCTGCACAAAATGAACATCTGGTTTTATTATAAACTGATCAGGTGATGATGTGTCTTTTACCTCTCAAAATCAGTAAACTATGCTAGTAGAATACATGATTTAATTCCTTTCTTAACACCTGCTGTATCTGACTTGATATTGCTTAATGCTCGCCAGAAATGAGCATTTTTATGTTTTAACATTAAAAAGTATCGTCTGTCTGTATACTGTCATGTTCAAAAGTCTTTTTGTAACCCAATTAACAAAGGTAAACTCATTATTTAATTTCCCCCAGACTGATGTTTTAAACCCTTATTTCTGGTAATAACAGTGATTTATCTGAGCTTTATGAAAAGTATGTTTAATACTTTCTTAAAGGTAGTTATTTTCAAAAGGTAGGAGCTAAACTGATGGAAAATGATCACTATTAACAAAACTTTTACTTATTTTGATCAGTGATTTTGTTTAAAAAAAAAAACATGTACTGAGCATGTGTGCATTCCCACAAAAATGCAGTGATTGTGCATTTAGGATTTTGGCACAAATGCATCAAAACGTGTGAAATTCTGTACATATATGATTAATTCTGTTTTTGTAAGAAGCAACATTTGGACATGTGAATGTTTTTAAGTTCTGAAAAAGGTTTAAAAAAAAAACAGTATATCTAATATATCTTCCAGTCTTAAAACCTACACTTCAGCACTTTTAGTTAAAACATGTTGCTTTTCTTGAGATAAAAAAAAGTCAAAACATACAAATCTTAAGAGACAAAGCTGCTTTTCATAAACTGCAATACAACAGTATCAGCCTTTTCCTGGTATTTAAGTAATTTCCTACATCTAAAAAAAATATTCATGGTCTAAGATGACTAACGGATGTTAAAAATACAAGACAAACATGATTTATTACCCTCCATGTGACTCGTATGCTCTGAGATGTCATCGGCTGAAGGACGACGTCCATCGGAGGGCCATCAGGTGCTGTTTGATCAGGATTCATCGTTAGAACAGTAAATCCTAGCCAAACACGACGAACAGGCCGAAAACCTGGGAAAATCAAACACCTACGTGCTTCCTCGGTGCTGATGGTGAGCTCTTTGCTGGGGAGGCTGCGACCAATTTTGTTGTAGGAGTACATGCGGATGCTGTACACACACGCTGGATGCAGCTCCACAATGTTGGCCTGGTTGTTCGTAGGCGAGATGTTCCTGGTCGTGTACATGTGATCCCAAGAGTCTGTCGAACATGAGCAGAATTAAGGTTTCTTAACAAAACCCGTGCAGAAAAAAAGAACAGATGAAGGTGCAAATCTGAGCCGTTTTACCTGATTTATTCTTGTACTCTATGTCATAGCTGGTGATGATGCTGTTGCCGTCGAACCTTTGGATCCAGCGCAGGTTCATGCTTCTGTCCTTCACTTCCCTTACCTCCAGCTCAGGAGGATCTGGTGGTTCTGTGTTTAAGGGAGAGGAAAAACGGGACAGTTTAGTTATTGCGTTGCAGAATCTTGGGATGTTCATCCGTACAGCATGTGCAGCAACACATAAATGATGTTATTTAGACATGAAAACAAAGAAAAACAAACCTTGCACTGTGAGTTGGATGAGCCCGCGACCCTCTCCATAGGAGTTGATAGCGTGGCAGGAAAAGAAGACAGAATCTCCTCGCTCAGCTGGGTTTAGCTGAAAGGAAGAGCACCAAAAAAGATTTGTACATACCACAAATTGTACATACCAGCTTGGGCCTCAGACAGATTCTTTATTAATATGCAATATTCAGTATTGGGCTTAAAAAACAGCTCTTAATAGGTCGCATATGTTTTACTGGACTACTGTTAACTAAAACACTTTAATTTACCTTTGAGAAACACAAACACACAGCAGAAAGCAAAACATAGTCTTACCTGCATTACTAAAACTTCCCAAATAAATTATGCAATGTCATTTAGAGACAAAATTTATGTATATGCATTAGTTTTCATAACCATAAAAACACTTTCCACAGTTTTTGTGTGAAACTCCTAAATTTCTTTGTATTTTATTCTGATTTTATTTGAGGTGCCATTTACAGGTGGGAGAAACAGTTGACAGGACAAGTGTTAGCTGAGATGTCCAGAAATCTGGCCTTAACAGAAGAAAGGCACCCAGGAAACCCCAAAATAAAAGCCATGTAGGGGACATAGCAACCATGTGAAAGAAGAAGAATGGTCAGAAGACAACAAAATGTTACTTCTAGGTAGACATGCAAAACACAATATGTGCCAAAAAAACTAAAGATAATAATCACAGTGGTGGTTTGTCAATAAGGGGAGCTCTGGTGGCGCCCCCATCAAAATCGCAGGAGAACAGTGCAGATACAGGAAATACATAAATTATGATATAAAAAGTAATTATCAGATCTGTTCTCTTAGCATTTTTTTCAGCATTCCCATTCCATGTTGGCTTTTATCGAGGTTTATGTTTTTGTGTAAGTCTTGTTATTTACCGACACGGGAGGCTTCCATGTGACTTCATGCCGGTTTCTAATTGGTTACTTAAAGATTCTCCTCAGGGTGCAGCTCTCAGCACCCATTGCCAATCCGCACTTTTTGTGTCATTCCTTCATCTAATCAGATTAATCCATCATACCTGTCAAACAAAGCCACGCCCCTGGCAGCCTAGAGGCGCAGGTGCGCATGCTCCTCAAACATACAGATGCAAACAGAAGAGCCAGACAGCAACAGGACATGAGAGCAAGGCAGAGAAACACAAGCGGCCAAAGGAATTTAGGCTGGACTGACCAGACTTAAATATCCTGTTTTAGTTTTGCTCCATTGGCTAACCTGTCCATTTTAGGATAGATTCATCTGAGTCATCAAGCTTTCCTATTTGAACCAGGTTCTTGGGGTTAGACAGTCAACATTTGCAGGGACAAAATAAAAATGTTACTGTTTTTTTCTGTGGCCGCACCTCGACCTCGACTCTCAAATCAGCTTCCACTAGATCTTTAATCTAAACCTCAACTTGGCCTTTTTAAATCAAAGCTCAAGAACATTTTATGCAGACAGGCTTTTAATACTTACAACTGCGGGGGCACCACTGGTCGTATTGACCTTGTTTTAATTATTTTGTTTCATCTACATTGTTTTTTAACATGGTTTTTCATGTTTTCCTTTATTTCCCTGTGTGGTTTTGTTGTTATATATTGATTTTATTGAGTGATCTGGTCTCCGTTGTTGTGAATGTGGTAAGGGCTATACAAATGAATGATTGATTGATCGACTGATTACAGTTAGGTTTATTTTTAAGTTGAGTTTATTGTTGTGCTGTAATTTCTAGTGGAGCATCGTGGGGATCCTTTCTTCAGCAGGGAGAGATGAGCTGGTCTTAACTGATGGGAAGATGGATGAAGCTCAATAAAGGGTGATATGAGGGGATAACCTGTTAGACTCTTCAAAAGATTTAAAACCAGAGCTATTTAACTATACTACAGTTGAATGGTTTATATCTCAGCATATTCACGTGTTAGAATGGCAGCGCTCAATGTCCAGGCCTTAATCCAGGTTAGAATCCCTGGCGTGACCTGAAAACTGATGCTCACAAATGCTCCCCAATCCATCTGACTGAGCTTGGCTTATTTTGGCAAAGCAGCTATATTACAGTTGACGGTGGTTCTCCAAATTACTGACTGAGGAAGGCTGTTCACATCATCCGTCAGCCCGTCCATTCAAAGTGTTCGGCTTTTTGCCGGAAATGAATGACAAAAACCGTGCGTCGTTTTCCCTGTGTTGCTCTAACGCATACGAGCTCATCACGATGTTGATGGGTTATAAACAGGTTCAAATAACCCCTCCCCGTTTATAAAAAAAAAAAAAAAGGCTGAGCTTTGTAATCTCACCTTCAGGGTGGAGATGACTTCATCTCCCTTCTTGTTGATGGTGATGGAGTACCGGGGGTTTCTCTCTGCATCGATGACTGTGTCTCCTCTCTCCCAGCGGATAATGATGGGCTGCTCGCCCCGTGCTGTGCAGTTCAGCTCCTTGGTCTGGCCCTTCCTCGCCATGGTGGTGTTGGGGTGGCTGGTGATCATGGCGGGAACTGAGCAGATCCACAGACATGTGTCAGAGTAATGAATAGTTTTATATGGAGTAATGAGGTGAGGGATCGGGGCTGTGGTATTGGAAACTGTGGATACGATACGAATGCACGGATATCACTATTCTGGCTCTACGTTCCCTGGTGTCATTTCACGCTTCAAGCCTCAGTGGCTCCCTTACGTCACACCCTACTTCCCTAGTTCAACCTCTTCTCCAAGATTTCTGCTCTTTCCTTCTCCTATGATGCTCACATGTGGATTATTGATTGAATGGGGATCCTGTGGTTATGTTTTTATCACTAATTCAGCAGCCTCCTTTTCTCGCAAAACATTGAGGAGCACCCAAACTGACAGCCTCTACGCAAAAAATCAATGGCCAGGATACCCCCAGTTAGAGGTGTGCAGGACAGAGAGGAGATTTTGCTGTGTTTAGTACAAGCTGAAACAGCCTGGGGCAGGAGTGCACCTTACAAGACGGATCCCTACGATCCAGCAGATGTGCTTATAAAAGGAAACGCGCTTGAGCCGGCGGAAGAACTGACTGACACTCACTCTTGACTGTGAGGATCATGCTTTTACTGATGTCTGAGCCAACGCCGTTGGAGGCCTGACAGAGGTAGTACCCTCGGTCGTCCTCAAGGACATGTCGGATGAGTAAGGAGCCGTTGGACATGATCTGGATACGGCCGGTGAGCGGGACGGGGTGGTACTGCTGTGGGTTTCCGACACCTGCAGACGAGAACATAAACCATGCAGGGAAAGCAAGTCAAAGCCTTCAGCTTGCACTGTTTGTACGAGGACGCGAGTGCTAATTTTTACCTTTAGCATGCTTCCACATGACTTTTGGAGGTGGGTAGCCGTCTACAGAACAGTTCAGAACTCCAGCCTTTCCATAAATGCAGTCCTGGTTGTTGGGTTGAACCACAAAACGTGGCGGCACTGAGGGGAAGACAGGAGAGGTAGAGGAGGGGAAACAATCATGCCTCTGTAAGCTCGCCTCGCACGTTTGAGGCACTTGCCCAGCCCCTCACCGGTGACAATCAGCTGTCTCTCCCAGCTGACGTTGGCTGCGGCGTTGCTGGCGATGCAGGTGTAGTTCCCGTTGTGCTTCAGTGTCACCTTGGAGATCTGCAGGGAGCTCATGAACTCTTTGGTCTCTATTGCGACGCCAGAGGCGGAGCCTGGCACTATGAGCTGGCCGTCTTTGTGCCAGGTGATGCGTATGGGCATGTCCCCGGACGACACCACGCAGGCGATGTACATGAGCTTCCCCACTGAGGTAGAGGGGATGTCGAAGGGCTGGATGAGCGGGGGCACTAGGAGAGACGGGGGAGAGCACACATAGAATCAAGAGGAATAAAGGCAGCGATAGATGGAGGCAGTGTGGCCATCTGGAGCAATGCTGAAAGAGATAGAGAAGGTCATTGGCCAGTGGGCCCCGTCTTTGCTGCCACCCTCCCTTTAGCTCCCCCCCCTCCACCCCCATCTCCTGCAGCCCATAATAGCTGCTCTGGTTAGAGTCCAATTGGCAGGGGGAAGTCATTCGGTTGCCATAGAGATGGAGGTTGAGGTGGGGGTACTACAGCTGAGACATCTGGGGGATTTAATCTAGGCTTCATTATTATTCATCTAATTAAATCAGAGACACACTCACACTCAGGCACATGCACACACCCTTAAACACCTCTGCAGCTGCCGTGCTACCATCGTTAGCCGACTCGCAGGCTGAGCAACATAACGACACAAACATCCGAAATTTACAGCCGAGGACGCGAATCTCTAAACGCCACCATTCTGCGTCAAAAAAAATCATTGCAAGTTGTCATGAATATTATTCATTTATTACAATGAGACCAATTTAGAAGAGTCCTAAATTGTATTCTACCCTTAGAAACAACATGCAAAAAGCTTGGTTAAGAAAAAAAAAATAAAAAATTCTGATCATTTAGATGAATATTTCATAAGATACTTTGTACAACTAATTTTTGTTAAAACCGCTTAGTTCTATTTGTACAGTCTCTCTAGTATAGATCATCCAATGTCCTAGGTCCTCTCTTATGCCCGCTTCTTGTCAGCGCTTACTTCATAGGGTTTCTATAGGACTCAAGTCTGAAGACTGAGATGAACAAGGTGGATTTTGTGTCTGATGAACCATGTCTGGTCATACGATTTGGACCAGCCTGTTGGGAACCCCCCAACCCCCACCCCACCCCAGTAATGACACATTTCATGTTTGCTGACAGAGGTCCAGAGATTTGTATTTAAAATCCTGGTATTTCAAAGAGTTTATGATGGCAGCTACATCAAAAGGGCCCAGAGAATCACGGATCCTCCACCGTACTTAATGGCTGGCATTAGAGGCGTTATCATTTGTCTTGAATGTTTTATTCCCTAAATAACTAAAATAAACAGCATACACTCTTATTACTCAATGCTTGTTTGTTCAATGTTGGAATAAAAGACAAGTTTCAAGGTATTTTACACATCTTTATAATTTACAATTTATACAAGCTGGCTTTTTAAGATGGATAATTATACCCTCTCTTCACTCTTACCTTTAACTGTTACGTGAACGGTCTGATTGATTGAGACTTGGGGCTGGATCAAAACGCTACACAAGTAGGTCCCTTCGTCGGCGCCCTTCTGCACGTCCGTGAGCCTCAGGGTGCCATTCTCGAACACCACTTGACGGTGATTATCGGGCAGCTGCATGCCGTCCTTCAGCCACTTGATTGAGTAGTATGGGTACCCAATCACGCGGCACGTTATATATGTGTTTCTGCCCGCCACTGCTGTGATGTCTCGCATGGGTCTAATTCGAGGCGGACCTGGAGACACGGGGAAGAGAGGGAGGGGATGGAGGGGGAGACAGGGACAGACCCGAAAGTAGGAGAACAGGGCGGATGAGGTGACAGAGGTCATAGGGGGCAGCCAATGGGGACGAAAGGGTGAAGAGATAAAAGTTGAGGAATGGAGTGATTGGGGCAAGTTGACAAGTGGAGAGGAAGGTTAGTTGTGCCCCCATTACTAAAATCTGACTGAGGGTATTTGTTAATATCTAATTATCCTAAGCAGGCTTGCTATGGATCTAAATTAGTAAACACAGAAAGAAACTAGCTAGCTAGCTACATTGGCTTGATAGTTGCACTATATTGGCAAAAATATTTGCTCATCCGCCAGCACATACGCAGGAACCTGAGGGACATTCTGTGGGGTTTAACATGATGTCGGTCCACCCTTCCCTGCTATAACAGGTGCAACTCCTCTGGGATAGCCTTTCGCAAGGTTTGGGAGTGTGTTTATGGGAATCTGTGACCGTTTTAAGATTTCCTTCACTAAGACTAAGGGGCCGAGCCCACCTCTTGAGAAGCAGCGTCGCATCATAACTTTCTCCGCCTCTTGATTCAACACAGTCAGACATGTCACATTTGTCTGACAGCTGCCAAACCCAGACTGGTCCACTGGACTATTAGATATGCAGACATGATTTGTGGCCCCCAGACAAAGTCGAGCAGCGCCAAGCTTAACATTACTGCGTCTGACACTGTGGATTGCACTTGGTGACGTAAGGTTTGGCTGCAAGTGTTTGGCTATGGAAAGCTATTCCCTAGAGCTCTCTGATCACAGTTCCTGAGCTAATCTGGAGGCCACAGAAAGTTTAGAGGTAATTGAACCTGCAGAGTTGTTGACCTCTGCACACAATGCTCCCCGGTACTGCTTTGACATTTTATGTGCCCTACCACTACATCTCTACGTTGCTGTTGTTTCCAGTTGCTTCCTCCTTATTATACCACAAACAGTGGTATTAGGTGGACGTGTTCCACAAGTCACACTCAGCTACAGAGCCATGCTGGAATTCACTGAGCTCCTGAGAGCAACACCGTGTTTCGCAAATGTTTTTTTAAGCAGCTTCGTGCCTAAGTGCTGGGTTTTCTACACCTGTGACCACGGAGGTGATTAGAACACCTGGATTCAGTCATTTGGATGGTTGAGCGAATACTTTTGGCAACATAGTGTAGATAGATGCAATCATGGGAAAGGAAGAGCATTCCCATGACTGTGTTGACAGACATAGAAAAACTAAGTACACCCCTTGGTACAATGGCTTGTACATAAAGTAGTATTCTTTCTCTGCCGCTCTTCAGCTCATTAAGATTGGCACAAATATCTTTATACATCCCATTCTAACAGACCCACCAAAGCATTTCAGCGATTATGGGGGCCGTCTCTGGAAATCAAGCACACATCCGCACTCCTCCACCACCGTGCACCAATAGTTAGCGGGATGTGTTTGTGCTGATGTGCTTTGTTGGCGAAATAAAATTCGTTAAAGTCTGCTGATGTCTTCCTGGCTTAGCATTGCAGTAAAACAAACCTGCGCTCTCCTTTCCCTTTGAAATGTTGTGAAAGCAGCAAGGGTGGACTTAGTTTTTAGATAGATAGATAGATAGATAGATAGATAGATAGATAGATAGATAGATAGATAGATAGATAGATAGATAGATACATAGATAGATAGATAGATAGATAGATAGATAGATAGATAGATAGATAGATAGATGTTAACTAAGCCCTGCGTGTTTGTATAGAGTCAGGTGTGAGTGCATTTATATTGAAAAGCAGACAGGCACCTCTTACGTTTATGCGCGCTTGGTACTCGGCGCTACCGGCCGAGTTGCGTGCGACGCAACGATACACTCCCCCGTCTCGAATGAGCGGACTGCTGACGTTGACGTGAGACACGGTCAAGCCGTCCGACAGGGTGTACTGGCTGGTCTTGTAGGTGGAATCTCGCACCACGGACTCCTCATCCAAAGTCCAGGTGATGGAGGGTGGCGGGGCTCCTTTGGCGGCGCACATGAGGGAGAAAGGCTCGCCGGGGTTCACCACCCGCTCGCTGAAGGAAGACACAATACGAGGAGTACCATCTGAGGGGGGACCGAGAGGAAAAGAGGAAATGAGTTTAAGCCAAGAGAAGCCAAATCATTTAGTAGATTCTTTTGGTAAACAGAGTCTCCACTTATTGAGTGTCCCTATAGCCGTTGTCCACGCACCCTCTAAGAGAATAATGGAAAAGTCCTGAGCTGTGTGACCCTTTCGGGAAGCAAAGCACTGGTAGGCTCCGGAGTGGAACTTCTGAGCTGCAGTGATCTGCAGGGTGTCGTTGTGTTGTCCCTGTATGGAAATGTGCTGGTCGGGAACAATAGGCTCAGTGTTCCTGTACCAGGTGACGGTGTACTCTGGAGAACCCTCCACGGTGCAAGTGAAGAACAGTGTGCTGCTGATGCCTGTTTTCATGTTCTTTGGAGACAGCGTCACTCTCAGTGGATCTGGGGGAAAAAAAGAAAAAACAAAAAGCACATGATGTCAGAACAAACATCCTGAAGGTATGACCAGAAATGCAAAGCAAAACTATGAGTTGTTATCTTTTTTTTTTTGTCTTTTTACACGTCTGAACACAATCAGTTGATTGTGACAAACGCAGTACGTGGTTCTTAAATGGTCTTTCCTATGAATGTTAGTAAACCAACTAAGGATTTCAATTGGATTATATAAAAAAAAAAGTTTTACTATGGGATATATACTATATGGACACTGAGTTTACTCTTAAAGGAGCCTGATTAGAGATTGGCCAGTCAAAAAATAAAATTCGGATTCATTTCCGACAAGTAAACGCGCCATCCTTGCAACCAAGTTGCACTTACAACTTCTGTCCTTGGTGTTCAAAGCATTGCATATATTTAAAAGCCTCGGTTCGCTATAATCAGCATCAGTAAGGTGTTGAAATATGAAAATCTGAGGAAGCATAAAAAGTGCGAGAACCGTCCAAAAAGAAAACCATTTTCTAGTCGTATGGCCATCATTCAGACTCAGACGTTAGGCATCAGCAGGTAATAGAAAACTGAACGTAACAGAGCAAATTTGCTCTATTTTACTCTTTAAAAAGAGTCCAAATCTGTCCGTCATCAAAGTAGACCCTTACTACTATTACCAGCTGGATTGATAACAGTGCTGATCATACAAATCGCTAAGAATCTACAGCTGTGTAACACAAGCTGCTCTCTCTCAAACACACAGGGTGATGTAGCCTGTGCTCTTGATATAAAGGATTAATAGTGATCAAACGCAACAAAAAAGATTCTTAAGGGTCCCATATAGTTAGAATAAATCAAAAAAAAAATTTAACATTGTAACATGCAACAGTAAACCACAACTCTTCACATAAAAGGCCAGACGCAGGTTAAAAATCCATTGTATAAAGATTCATACTATCTTGTGATACAGTGTACATTGCCTCTTTAGCCGTGCAAAAAAAAGTAAAAAGTTAGTTATTTCCAATCTTTCTTGAAGATGAGTAAAAGAGGTACCCTGCGATTTCTTTTCATTAGGTTTTGTCTGCATGACCTGGAGGATTTCACTGCACTACGAAATCTTCAGTCATCCGGAGAGAACGCTGAAGGTTTGAGCTGTTTTTAAGAATCCATTGTTTGATCTCATTTCTAGGGTGCTTCAATTTACTGTTTATCCCCAAAAAAAAGAGAAAGTTTAGCCTGCTGAGATCAACATCAGCTTCGCAAAACCACGTGGTTAGAAATCAGCCCCAAAATCTCTGATCAACGCAAATCTACTAAAATTAAAAAAAATCTTTCTTCATTATTATCTAAACAAAAAGGGAAACTCTGAAGCCATTACACTGGCCTCATCGTGACACCCTGATTTAAATGTACAGTAGGTGTTTACATCCGAGCAGACGGCCAGAGAGGGCACAATCAGCAGTGGTGACTCAATCAGTTCGACACACTCATTAAAAAAGCAGCTGGAGATATCTCTTCACATCTCTGTCCACTTGTGTGTTTAGAAGTGTGCCTGTGTGTTAAGGGGAGTATGTGTGTGTGTGTGTGTGTGTGTGTGTGTGTGTGTGTGTGTAAATGTCAGTGAGCAATAAGGCAGCTGGTGGTATATGCTGGGGGCATCGCTGTGTCTCCCAACCCCCCCCCCCCCCCCCCCCCCCCCGCCTCCCTCTCGCCCTGTCAGAGTCACAGAGTGTGCTGCCATGATGTGCCCACTGGCAAAGCCTACTCCCTTTCCATTCCCTCCTCGCGTCTCGCCTCCCCTGCCTTTGTTTCTTTGTATACTTCTCACAGTGTACGTAACCTGCTCTTATTATCCTGTTATTACATCGCAGATAATGTCATTCCAACACTGTCTGGACATCTGATTGTCCCTTCTGTGACCCCCTCGTCTTCCTCTCCATCTTCCTCAGCCTCAGTGTGTGTGTGTGTGTGTGTGTGTGTGTGACGGTGAACGGCGCTGGCAGCTGTGTTATGGAGTCACACTCGGCAATTTACTGCCCCTGTCTCTCTTTTTGAGGCCTGATATGATGGGGCACGGAGCAGCTCCCATGCATTTGTTAGCGACACACTCGAAGTGTGATCGCTGGCGAGTCGTGCCTCAAACCAAAAAAGAAGACAGCTCAGAAATGTGTCCCTCTGCCAGGATGATTCACTATGAAGACACGGTGAGAAAGTGTCAGGTTATTTGTCTGCGACTGTGTGTGTGCGTGTGTGTGTCACACACCTATAACGTGAAGCTGTCCAGACACCTCCTTTGAGCCAAAACTGTTGGTGACCTCGCAGGCGTAGCTGCCGCTGTCCTCCTGCCTCAGGTCGCTGATGGTCAGCCCAGTCAAGCGCCGAGTCCAGCGGGCGTCTGAGGGCAGCGGTCGGCCATCTTTCAGCCAGCGCACGGTGGGGCTCGGGTAGCCGCCCGCTATGCAGGGGAGCTCGATGCTCTGGCCTGCGTACACCTCCCCCGCTTGGAAGCTGTCCAAGATGGTGGGCGAGGACTCGCTGGGGTCTGGTGGGTAGAGATTTGGTTACAATTAGTGATGATGTAAAAACATAAAGAGAACAATACAGGAAGGAAGCTGATCAAAATAGGCGCTGACCCATCACTGACAGCCTGGCCCCGTTGCTTTGCCGCGTCTCGCCACTGTACTTGTGCTTGGTGATGCACCGGTATGTGGAGAGGGCATCCTCTTTCTGAACGTCAGAGATGTACAGAGCTCCAAAGGAGGTGAGAGAGAACCTGTTACCTGAGGACGACACCGTCAACAAAGACCGAGGTTAATTAGCAATAACCAAAACTCAATTTAGTCTCATTTTATGAAATGCTAAACAGCACACAGCAAAAAGAGTGTTTCTCTTTGATCTGCAGGTTCAGTGAGGAGCGACCAGAATGATTTCCATCTCCTAAAACTATGAGAACTAACAGAACCTTTTTTCTTACTTTCCCCAAATACCGAAGTTTACAGACATGAAGAGCGTAATGCCTTGAAGCAACTGGGGAAATCCCCAGATGCTGATGTCATGGGTAGAGCACCCTAACATTTGGGAGATAACTTGACAGACGTGTGGTCGTTTTTATTCACATACGCCTCAAACACACCGCCTCCATGTGAGAGGTCATGGGAGAATCAAAGAAAGTTAGCCAAGATATCAGGGAGGGAATTGTTGACTTCCACAAGCTTGGTTCATCCTGAGGAACAATTTTCTAAAAAAGGAAAAAATTTAGTCTGGTTAGTGCCGGACACAGTGAAAAGGGGTTAAATGTCTTTTTATACAGTGGCTGTTTCTCAGCATGCGTACAGGAGCGTTCTTCAGACTGACCGCTTTCCCAGAATGCACCGCGGCCGCAGCTTGATTCTGTTTTTCTTTTTTTTTTTTTTGATTTTTTTTAGGCTTTTTTAGATTTTAAAAATGCTTTCTATAAAATATGGTGTAGTGAATAAATAGTTTTGTATGTTAAAAAAAAAGAACTTAAATTATAATTAATTTAAAACACAATATTACCTCTCACATTCAACAATGAACACATTATTCATACAATTATTTCATTTTATGATCAATATAAGTAATAATTTATTATCTAAAGACTGATACTAACAGGAGGTGAAATGCAGGTCCAGACGAGCTGATGTCACGAGTACGCTTCTGTTCCGATACACAGAGATACGTTCTGCGTGCTCCCGTTCTCCTCAAAGTCCATACTTGACCAAGAACGGACTTTGGGGAGAACGCGAGTCCGTACTCGTGTACTTGTGAATTGAGAAACGGCCAGTGTGTGTAAATATTCGAGTATGACAGAACAAGTGCAAGTATATAAAATAATAAGTGCATTCTATTAACAGTGGGATGCCAAATCTGTGTGGCACGAGCCGCTTTTATTTTAAATGTGTCCAATGGCAGCAGGTCAAAATGCCCATGAACAGGGTGCCAGGAGCCTCAGTTCCTGCTGTAGGATTGAAACCGACCCTGGGCAGAGGAGGGACATTCCAGCGACCCTTTCAGCTCCCCTCACTATCCTCTGCAGGGCCCCTCTATCTGTCATTTCTCAGCTGCAATGCTTCCTTAATATGGGGTGCGTATCAACCGACTTCTATCCACAGCTCCGCAGAATGTGGTGAGGATGCTAACAGGGAACAATGTCGTGATTTGTTTTTCCACGAGCATCCGCTACAAAATAAAATGTGCTCTCCCGGTCCCTCGTGCTCTCTCACTCTGGAACAAATACGTTGTGCTTATTGCTAAAGCGTGCTGTGCGGAGAACCAACAGCTGCCGGAGCAGTTGTCCCTACCTGGCTAATGATGTCGCCTCCAAAAAAAACCTGGCGCTCGGTCAAGAGCTGGAGGACAAACTTCGGTCACTTGAACCAAACGGATTGTCTCGCAGTTCACTGAGCCCAGTCCCTACTCTTCCACAAAATCCAAATGATAACTAATACAACCTTACAGACGACATGCTACACAAGATTATCAAGTGACAACATTGTGGGGAGCAAACAAAGGCTGCTGTGGAAATGCAGCCTGCGCCTCCTCTAAGGTCAAGATGTGAAAAAAATAACTCTTATTTTTTTCTGTCAGCTTTTTTTATTTAGTGGCTGAGCTAAAAAAAGCTTCTCTCCAACACAATAACCCGTGTAAAAAAAACAAAAAAAAACAAACAATTTCTTCATATTTTCATTTTCCACAGCAAATATATTTTAGATAAGAGTTTGTGTGTGTGTTTCCGTCGTACTCCCAAAAATTGCTGGGTTCTTTGTTTTTGATTGCATCCGTTTCCATAGAACGAAATAAGCCCACTAAAATTTAGTTTAGATGTCTGCTTTGTATGTGCGTGTGCAAGTTAACCAGGCCTTTTTATGCAGCTTGCACAACTATAGGAACCCACATCCATCTCCGTACCACGCAAAAATCTACGGGGTTATGACGTTGGAACAGAAGTTGGGTAGTTTCAACCAAACATCGAGTTAAAACCTGTGACCCGGTTTGTTGGGTTGGAGTAGAAGGAGCTTCATCGTTCTTCACAGAGCACCATGTTGACTGATCAGACTTCACTGAAACGCTGCTACAGGATGAAACATAAAGTGGTAAGATAGTAACAATATGCCATTTAATGGGTTGTGTAAAGGACTTAAGTACACACCAGAGAACAAGTTAACTTAGCTTTTCACCCGTTACGCCCAGCGAGGCAATCTGTCACCCAATGGCATCCTCAGCCCTTATGGTCTCATTAATTGTGCTCTGTATATAGTACCAGATCAACACAGATCAGGTCTATACATCGTTCCTTTTATTCTAAAAAAGCTATAGCCTTAAGGTATGTGTAATATTTACACAGTGGGAAGCCATTTCTGTCTCTGCGTTGTCTTCTTCTCTCCCCTCTGCGGAGTTATGCCTGGTATGCTCATATTCACACCTCTTATTGGCATGGGCCAGTTACAGATCTGAAAAAGTTCAATTATGAAGTCCCTTTAAAGAGGACATGCCATACTTTTTAATACCTTCCTTTTTAGGTTGAAATCATTCAGTAGTGGTTTATAAAAAGTGTAGCTGCAAGGCTTTGGTCTCAGTTGTTGTTATTGTAGCTCCACTGGCTCCTCTGCTATCCCTGTTCTGAGGTGTGTTTGACAATAACTCATTTTGGTGCTGTTTCTTTAAATGCAAAGGAGGAACTTCACACCCCAACCTTGGGGCTGACTTTACATCTTTGTCACTACCTGTGACTGAAGTACAATTTAATTCTTGATTTATCCAAATATCTTAAGCTAAACAAAAACTGATTGGTCAGCTGTTGTAATGAGTGCATAAAGCAGCTAATCTTCTTTTTAAACAGAGTGACTGTAAACTCTCTCACCTGTACTCTCTTGCTCTCCATATCTGTTTCCATATCTTAAAATCGAAACAATAAATACACGTCACAAACAACACAAGACCTGTAATTATAAATGTAACATTTTAACGGCAGCTGCGTAGTAGCCGTGGCTTTGCTATTTAAAATATGTTCTACTTTTATTTAAGATCTTTGTGTTACATTGGTTCCCAAAATTATTCAGACATGTTTTCAGTTAAACAACATGTTTCCTCTCACTGGTAGTAATATTAAAAGGTTGCGGTCCATCCTGATTTGAATCTCATTGAGAATTTGCGGAGGGAGGTAAAGATTAGGGTGATGAAAATGTGGCCCTCCAACTTCAAAATCTTGCAGCTCATCACCAGATAAAGTGTTAATACCAGTGGGAATGTGAAAAAAGCGGGTCAGCAATTCTAAGAAGGGTTTGATTGCTATAAGGCCAATAAAGAGAGAAGAAAGCAGACGTGGCCTTCATGTTTGTGACGCCACTCTATATCATATTTGAGTTTTAGGGGTTAAAAAACTAACCCTGTATGCTGGGTCAAACTAGTAACTCAATTCTGTTAGCTGTTAATTGATCCAAGTGTGACGAGGATTGAGTTTACCAAATAACCCAGATTTGACTGTTTTTAAACCAAGTGTTTTTTTAGAGTGTACATTTTCTTAAGTTTACTTTAAAAACACAGCAGTTCCAGTCAATCTTTATCCACTCCTCCATCCCTTCTTCCTCAGTCTTCATAATTCTGCAACCACTTTGGAAAACCGTGGGCAGTCTTGATTAAACGATTCCATTCTTGATAAAGTTATAGCATAAAAAATTATGTATTGGGTAGGGGATTTTTCAAAAATTTCCAGCCCATCTTGCGCTCAATTTTAATTTGTTAAATATCAAACACCTCGTGCTCTTTAGCATCCCAACCGTCAGCAGCTTGTGTGTGCTCGAGTGTATGTAAGCGTAAGTATGCTTATAAGCATCAATATTTGACCTAAAATGCCTGTGTTTGTCAGTCAGGAGGCTGAGCTGATGCGGTGAAGGTGGCAGTTAAGGACCGCGTGTGTGTGTGTGTGTGTGTGTGTGTGTGTGTGTGTGTGTGTGTGTGTGTGTGTGTGTGTGTTTCCTCTCACAACATCATGACCTTAGAGGAGGCACAGGCTGCAATTTCACAGCAGCCTTTGTTTGCCCCCCAGAATGAAGCCTTACAGGATAATGAGCACTTTAAGGCTGCTACTCCCACAACACCGAAGACATGCCTGTCACAACACTCTGACACAGGCAGGGAGAGAGAGGTTGCAGGAGAAAAGGGGGGAGTCAGCTGGATCTGTCAAAGCCACATTTTTTTTTTTTTTTTTTTTTTTTTCTGGTCTCGGTCCCCAGGTCCTCTGCAGTGGGCTGCGTTCGTCCCATCTGCGGCTCCTGAAACGCCGCTGATTACACAACTCGCCTAATCCCTTTCGCTGTCTGTCCATCCTGAGTCGTTTGCTAGCAAAATCTTGAGATGACTCTCCTCCCGTCTTTGTGTGAACTCTCACATCGTCTGCCTCACCTCTTTTATCTCCCTTGCTTATGCAAGCCCCCCCGGTCTCTAAGCAGAGTGTCAGACGGAGTAAAATATTAATTGCTAAATCTGAAATCACTCTGCTCCCTCAGTTTTTATTCATGTTGACTTGACTGGATAATGAGACGCGGAGCCGGCGTGCATCACATAAACAGATAGATGTGCACACAAAACACACACACATACGCAGGTGCAGCAAAATGTGCGAAACCCCATGCCTACAGGTGTGGAGTTAATATCTTTCATTTAGCTGTAATTCAGTTGATCTGGAAAGAAAGAAAGAAAGACTTAACTTTTCCTGACCAGTCAGAGTTACCAGATTTGTCTTTACTTCTAAATGCTTTCTTTCTGTTATCCTTCTACAAGCTTCTCACAGCAGCTCGCTGGATGTTTGGCCCATTCCTCCAGACAGAACTGCCGTCACACCGCAAAAAGGAAACTAAAAGTAAGTAACATTTTCTTGAAATTTGTGTATTTTTCCTTGATTTGAGCAGGTAAATAACACTATTTGCCAATGGAATAAGATTTTTGCACTTAAAATAGGAACAATCCATCGCCAATGTCTTATTTCAAGAGTAGAATTCCTAATTAAATTATTTTAGCGGTAAAAATACTAATTCCATTGGCAAATAGTATCATATAGCTGCTCAAATCAAGGAAAAATACACCAATTTCAAGAAAATTTTACTTGCTTTTAGTTCCTTTTTTGCAGTGTACTGGGTCAGGCTGTAGGCCACATTGCTCATGCACGACTTTTAGGCTCCGCCTACAAATTCCCGTAGAGCCTGAGATCATGGCTTTGTAACGGCTACTCTAAAACTTTGATTTTGTTGTCCTCAAGTTACTTTATAAATGATTTGGCTTATTTATGCTTAGGGTCAGGGTCAATTTAAAGGCTAATTTGTGCCCCAGTTTCAGCATCCTGGATGATGGCTGGAGATGTTAGTTAGTTTAATATTTCCACATAATTTCTTTACTCATGATACCCTGTCTTTTTGTGAATTGCCTAGTCCCTCCAGCAGCAAAACACCCACACAACACAATGCTGCCACCTCCGTACTTCACTGGTGGGATGGTCTTGTCGGGCCTGCAAGCTTCCCCTAAGTTTCTCAAAATTGGAACAATGTTCATTATGGTCGAACTTTAGACCACAGGACAAGTGTTTCCAAAAGATTTTGGTCATTATGTCACAAGTGCATTTCCAAATTGTAATTGGGCTTTTCATATTCATGTTTCACGTCAGCTCATGTTGGTAAAGACCTTGTTTTAATACAGATAAAGGCACTCTCTCGCTGAATCTTTTCATGATCTTTAGATTCTGTTCTGGAGTTGATTTGCACATTCAACACCAAAACTTCTTCATCTCTGCGCCACAGATCCCGCCCCGTGCCTGAATGACACGATGGCTCGACAATCCCATGCTACTAAATACTTGTGTATAATTGTTTGAACAGATATATGTGGCACCTTTGGGCATCTTGATATTGTTCCCAGGTATACCCTGGTACAGGTCCACAATTCCCTACAAAACATACATGCTTTACAAAGCAATGACATTATCTGGGCTTGCTGAAGTTATTTAAAGACAGAGTAATCTTCTTTTTATACAGTATGTCTACATATCTGGTTTTAATTGTATAGATAAAAAAAATCCACCAACCAAAAACATATAAAAAAGGACTCGCAGAAAAAAACTAAATGGCTCCCAGGACTAACAGATTAGGATAATTTAACAATAAAACAACCCTTTAAGAAGTATCTTCAGTACCAAAGAAGCTCTCTGAAAGCAGCCACATTGCCTTGAGGAAGTCGACGTCGTTGGATCTCGCCTGATTTTTGGTCAGCATCAGTGAGAAGCGTTCATGGAAAAAAGTCAAGCAGCATTGCTCATGATTCCTGCATGCAGATGGACTCCAGACGGGAGCCATCATTTCAGTCTCTTAATCCCAACCGCTGCACCAGAATAACTAGAAATGTTTCACAACTTCATAATAACAAAATCAAATTAATTTCAGTCTCATAGTTTCTTTCGCAAGCGTATTGTTTACTCATTGAATTTTGCTGTTATGTTTATAAAGGTAGTTTCCAATGTTTCAGCCTTAAAGCAAAGGTGAAATTGAATCATTCAAAAATTCAAAAACAAAGATGAGACTCGCAGGGATTTTAAGGGTTAGGAATAAAATAAAATAAAAAATCTGACCAAATTGGGCCTACATTCGCAAAGAATAAAATGAATACATTCTAATCTGCAGACCAATTACAACAGGGGCAGTTATGTGGAATAAACCTGCTTAGCGCACCACTACCTGGTGTTTACCAAAGACCTGCCATGTACTCTCACTATATCTTCTGCAGCATAAGGGCGCATTGCACAGACGGAAACAGACTTTTGCTGCTTAATAAACATTTGCTGTCTCCTCTGGGTTTTATTTGTGTTGTCTTTTTTTTTTTTTTATTCAACAAAATGGCAGCCATGCAGTGACATAACAGTAGAAACCTGCTGCAAGAACGGATTTTTTAAAAAGATTTTTTTAAAAGAACAGGAAGGAAAAATGGAAAATATTACAAGTATAAATGTGTGTGAGAGAGTAAGGGGGGTGAAAAAAAATAAAAGCATGACATTGTCTATAAATAGAGATACTATGGCCTTTGTGGGTCCAAAAGTGTGCATGCAGCGATTGTGAGTTAGGTGCAGCCTCATTTTCTCACATGCAAATGAAGGCGTCGGTGCAAAGATAACGAGGCCCATATTTCCACCTCCTCAGCGGGGCCATTATTTATTGATGTTCTGCATCTTTCCCCCTCCCCTCCTACTCGTGCTTCCTTCATCCTCTCTCTCTGTTGCTAGGGCCTTCTCGCCGCCATCGCGTTAGGATTTCGGCGGTACTCTCACCAATTATTAAATCATGTTTTGTTTTTGCAAATTGCTTAGGATGACAGGCAGCAACCGTGTAACCTTTTGTAGTTTTGGAAATGCAGAACGGCTCTGGAAGAACCCAGGATGAAAACGGTGTCAACGTAAAGTTGCTCCGGATTAGTTTTCAGCAGCATGTAGCTTTGTTATCAAGTACTGTTGTGAAAACAAACAAAAAAAAAGCACAATTCTTTGGTTTAAAAGTATTTTATATTTTGGCTTTCTCTTTAAAGGTCAACGCGCAGCTAGCAAACTCTCGTCATGCTTTCAATGCAGATGGCTTTAGCCTTGATGTCTGAATTGTAAAGGGGAAATTTCCTGCAAAACATTTAGACTGGATCAACGGATTTTGAAAGAAAGGTGCCAGTTTTTGTGGGTCCCCCTCTGCATGCACAATCAGGCTAATCAGCTAATCAGCCATTAGACTCCCACTCCTGTTCCCTTCTGCGGTGGATCACTAAAACCTGCTCCCTGGAGTCTGCATCTTACTCAACACAGATTACAGCTAATGGCCTTAGTTTATTGCCTGGAAGGTCTTTCGTACTTCAAGGACAAAGATAGCTAAATATGACAGCTAAGAAACGAGCAAATATAGAAAAAGTAGCTGAAGGTCAAAGGTGTGACAGACTGTGAAAGAGCTATCTGGGAGCAGATCACGTTTATCTACTAAAGACGTATGTTAAAAAACAACAGTGCCTTGAAAATATTCATACTTCTATTTTTTTTGTTTAATTTTCTCACATTAGTACCTCAAACTTCTATGCCTTTTATTGAGATTTTACATGATATACCAACACAAAGCATGTGAAGTGGAAAAACATCGGTACATGCTTTACAAAGTTTTTTTTGTACTTTATAAAGCATGAGAAGAATCTGAAAAGTGTGGCCTGCATTTGCATTCAACTGTTAGCTTTCACTTGATAATCATGCACTACTTTGTATTTGTCTAGCAAACCAAATCCAAATAAAACACAGTGAAGATTGGGTTTTTGTAACAAGACAAAGTGTAAAAAAAAAAAAAAAGTTCAAAGGATTTGGAAACATTTTACAGAACACTGCATTCAGAGTACAAAAAAAAACAAAACAAAACAAAACAAAAAAACGCCTTGATATTTCAGAATAGGACAAGTTTACACCAAGAATGCTTCATGGATGTGATCAATGTGATCAATCTTTTCTTCAAGTGGGTTAGAGTGTGGTTAGACATTCATTATTTTCAAAGCTTAGTTGGTAATTTTAATATTGCCACTAAATATTCTCTGAAGGTGAAGTGATATGACTATTGTGATATGGTATTACCTTGTGTGGAATGTTGTGTATATATATATATATATATATATATATATATATATATATATATATATATATATATATATATATATATATATATATATATAACAATGTGTGTATTCTGGAGCAATGTAACAAAAGTAATTTCCCCCTGGGATCATTAAAGTAAGTCTGAGTCTGAATTACAATAACACATTGAAAATTGTTTTGCTGGATAAAAACACCTTCAAGTTTGAGTGAGGAAATATAGTCAGCATTACTAAATGTGATTTTATCCAAACCGGGCTCCGTTTTTCTGCCGTACACCTTTTGCTCTCAACGCCAAGTTGCAGAGAAGAATATGAAAGAAGGCTAGAAGACAGAGGGAAGAAGGAGCAGATCAAACAGTTGTGACTGTCAATGAAAGAAGACACAAGCAAAGAAAAATGCAGCACATTCTGGAGGCATTCTCTGCAGTGCTGAAATATTCTCCGCGCCGACGGATGCTGACATGATAGACACTCACACACGCTCAGAAACACACAAGCTTAAAATAGGACGCAAAAAAAAAAAAAAAAAAAAAAAAATCCCCGCTGGCAAGAAAAAAAATTAATAAATGCACATGTTGGAATTAGCGCCGCAAAGTCAGTGAATGGCTGCGGTCCAGTTTTGCATTAGAGGGACGCGTTAAAGCGGAAAATGGACAGTGTTCGGAAAATACTCCATGTCGAGCGATAGGAAGGAAAGGGAAGAAAGGAAACACTGGGAAAGTCAAAGGAAAGATAGAGGGCTAGCTAAAGGGGGATGCAACAGTGCATGTCTCTGTTCCCCAATCTTTTATGCAAAAACGGGAGTTACATCTGAATTCAGAGCGAGAGCACGCCTCAGCCTGTCTGTGCTTCCCTCCCTCTGCTGTGTACATTGAAAGAGTAGAGCAGATTCAGTTGTTTGCTATGAAATAGGCTCTTCCCTAGCTGCGTCCTGCTGTACGACTCTCACCCACTCTGCCTATATGACTGGCTGGATATCCACTGAAATCATGACCAGTAACTGCAATTGGTTGGTTTTTAACCTCGGTTGGCTTCGACTCTTGACTGGCTGGTTGGAAACTCAAAAATAAAACCTTCTTTCAGTCTTTGAATGCGCCATACCTATGCATTACCTTGTCAGAGAAACAAAAACCCTCTTCGGTGTGGACGCTGTCACTGAGAGAAGCAGGACTCAAATTAATCAATTGTATTTTACGAATCAGTGAGGCGTTTACCGTTTATTCATTTAGATGGTGAAATAGTGAGAGAGCAAGACATCCAGAAGGCTTAACACAGTAAAGCAAAGGAGTTTGGGCATTAGAACCAACTGGTGTGTATTTTAACAAAATACGCTGCTCACCACACTAATTTGTAACATTAGATGCTAAAGACAGTTTATGATGTCAACTTCTTAATCATTTGTCTTTGTTTAAAATGGTAAAACATGGTTTTATAGCGACTGATTTTTTTTCCACTGCCCCTGATGTAAATAATTAATGACCTCTCATCGCAGGAAAGTTGGAAAAAAAAAAAAGGATTTTTGAATGCTGTTCGCAGCTCAGAACCGTACACATTTTGCACAATGGAAATTGGCAACAAAATGTCTCCGGCTAGTTCCCTATTTATAACACATTCAAATGAAGTTTTACTGCCGCAGCCCATGCTCAACCACGCTGATAAATGAGAGTCCACTCTGCTGCATCGCCTTAGCAAAAGAGACTTTGTTAAGGCGGCCAAACTGTCCCCATAGCGCATGAATCAATATGCCGGTTTAGTCCGACGCGGCATAAGGAACGTCTGAATCTCAGCCTCTCTCTCCTTTCTCCGGCTCGCGTCACTGTCACTTGCTCATTTTCTGGAAGAGGGTCGATCGAATCGCTGGGAGAAGAAGCCGCAGCTCTGTCATGTTTTCATTAAAAAGCCACGCTCCACTGTCTAATCCTAACTACTGTTCTTTCCCCTAACCAATTCTGACTGCTTACCTCATCTTTCAATCATATGTGCCCTGCCCTGCGAGCTCTCGTCCACCAACTGCGTGAGTACGGACGACGCTTGAAAGTTGAGCGGAACGAACGTAGAGGAGGAGACGGGGCGGGGTGTGGGGTGTGTGTGGGGGGGGTGACACAGGGTATAGACACGGAGCAGAGTCCAGTTTCCGCGGCGATGAGACCTCGTCTCTTCTGCTCCACTGGCTCCTCTGTCCCAATTTGCCCTATGTGACTTTAAACAGTAAACACTGGGGGGGGGGGGGGGGGGGGGACTGGACTGTGGAAAGTCTGAACGGATCTGTGAGGGCAGACTCAAAACCGGCTGCCTTCATAAGACGCACATGGTTCTAATAACTCAACACAGAGCCACAGAAGGACTGCGTCCCATCCCAACCCAACCAGACAGCCTAAATGGACCAACCCGGATAGAGGTGGCGGCAGGGGGAGATTAAGAAACAGTGGGAGCATCAGAGGAAACGAGGGATGGAGGAGGGAAGAGGCTGAGCGGATGGAAGAGGAATAGGGAGAGATGTAGAAATAGGACTCCATTATTCATGACGTGTGTTTCATGTGCTGGGTGACATCTGGGACAGCAGTGATAATGAGAGTCCCACGAGACAAAAAAAAAAAAAAAAACTATATACGCACACATCCTAATACACAGAATCGCTCAGACACGTGCCGCCACAGTCCACACACCTACCCCTTTTTGCAGGATGCCCCATTAGCTTCTACCAAACCATTAGTTGTCTGTGCAGCACATTATCAATAGGGAAGGAACGCGAGACTTTAAAACTGTGCTGCGAAGCAAACATCCGGCAGCGTAAAGCTCTCGCCTCTTCACCTTACTGCTGTTCAGCTTCAGATAAAGACAAAGAGTTGAATTTTGTAGCGGGCCAATCATATGTGTTTGTGTCTCTGTCGGACTGTGTGTGTGTGTGTGTTTGTGTGTGATGCAGTGTAGTCCAGCTTAGCCCATGGCCTGGGGCAGCGAGCTGCATTAGCAGCGCTGAGTGAGCCGCCTGGTCTCTGCCTATTAGAGCGCTGGTGGCAAAGGAGTGCCACTGCCCATCGCAGGGATACGGAGGATGAGAGGATATATAAATACTGCTAGTAGACACACACACGAATAAGGACAGTGACACAGACTGGTTTACCAGGCAGGACAGAGAAATGACCCTAAAGACGAACAGGATCAAAGAATCATATGATGCACTTTATTTGGCTACAATTCTGGGGAAAAAAAATAATCGCAAATGTTAGGAAACAAGGATTTAGTTAATGCCACAACAAGAAAACATTTCGTCAATGAAGTAGTTAAAGGGAATCTTTTACTATTTCCGACATTTTTCATATGCCCGGCCATATTTAGACGTAAATTGCATTCATGTAAGCAAATTGTTTGTTTTTGATAGGAAAAGACAAAGTCATACCTCAAATGATTAATACTCCTCCTCCTCCTCCTCCTACTACTACTACTACTACTACTACTACTACTACTACTAATAATAATAATAATAAATAAACAACCCTTTATATATTTGCTGATCAGCTTTCTGCTTGTTTCTGCTGGTATTTTGATAATTTGTGTCTGCTGATGAGCTCCTAGTCTTTGAGGTGGGACGGCATCCTTGCAGTTATTCTACTCTTTAGCTAACTCCAAAGATTCGCTAATTCGCTTCACTCCAAAACATAAAAACATCTAATAGGTAAAAAAAAAAACAACAATGACATATTGGCAAAAATATTACTTTTAACCTGAATCTAACTTTAGGCTTACCTGTCTATATTTATGATGATAAAAAGCAACTGTGAGGAGCTCAGTCTCATTATCAAAAAGAGACTCAAACTCAAAAGACTCAAACCAATTCTCTTAGAAAACATATACCTTTAGTATTAATTATGAAACTGAAATTCTTCCCTTTGTGCAAATGACAGCATCCGATGAACAGTTTGCTGTTAAAGCTAGTGAAGGAGTTTTCTTTACTTTGGAGTGCAGCACTGCAGCAACGATCCGGTTGCCAAACACACAATTTCCGCATGGGCACAGCGCTGTTTTTGTTCCTGCTCAAGAGGGTCTCACCAACCATGAGAGGCAGTAGAATGGAGTCTGCAAGCGGCTTCATGTTTACAGGGATCTGTATGGCTTACTGTAACCACAAAAGGAATATTCACTGCAAAATACAGCAAAGCCGTAGAAAAATGGCCTCAAGTAGAGGGTATAAGGTCAATCTGTGTAGTCGGGGTTGGATACGAGGGATAAACTTCTTCAATTAGTTATAAACCGTCTACTGTTTGAAAGCACCACTGGGGTGATTTTCTTGTCAATTAACACTCTTTCACATCATTTATTAGTGGTGAGACATGAATAAAATTTTTATCTTATTAATAATAGACTGTAATTAATTCATTAATCTGGATTAACCAAGTCATTCGACACAATAAGTAAAGTCTTTCCAATTAAAAAATATTTTGAATGCAACATGTTTTGTACTGCGGTAATACTGGAGGCTAGATGCAATTAAAGTGTCCAAGTCCCTCTAAAAAAATATTTTTTTTTTCACGTGGCTCTAAACACATAGCCTTGCTTGCAAGATAAATTCTCAAGCTGAATTTGTGCATTCAAAAACACCCGAATATCCATTTTGTCCCACTCAACTGTACGACAAGCGACCCTACACGAGTCGACCAATCACGCTGCAGTATTATAGCTTAGCGCAGGACACACAGCCGTGACAAAAGCAAAAAAACTTGGTAGTGCAGTGCTGCAATCACATCCGTTTATTCAGAATCCACAATTTCTTCTTTGAAAGAAGAACAGCAAGAAGCGCTTTGTGCATTTTTGGATGTCCAAGATGTTTGTGTCTGCTAAAGACATTTTCATTTGATGCTGTGACTGGCTAAATCCAAACTTTGGCACTACGTGTCGCTTCGCCCAATCAGCTTGGAAAGTTCTGCTGAATGTCCCTCCTTTCCCCGAATAGATTCGGTGAGAGCAGGCCCAGATTGATAATGTGTAGAACTAAATCGAGAATGCTACACGTTATTAATTTGTCTTGCCAGGTTACAAAACATGATGAATACCTAATAATTTCCAGAGTATCTGGAGCTGACACATCCTTTACTCATCATTGCACAGTCTATAAGTGCCCTCAGTGAATCCATATCATACCATTATTAGCTGAATTAATTGGGAGAAAAAAAATTCCCAGCTCAAGTTTTGTCCATTCCAAGCATTTGGTATGTCAGTGCAGACTGAGAGTCGGCATAACGTAATATGAGAAAATAAGTGAGGTCATATTTGTGTCATTGCTGCAACATTTGAGAAGCATTTGCATCAATTGTGTCGCACACACGGTAAATATGGTGTTTCTGAGTTGTGATGCTCATGCTGTGAAATTTTGGACATCTAACTTAATCTTCCCACCAGCGTCCGTTAGATTTCCACACATTTTATGCATACTACAGAGGAAGAAAACTCAGTTTTGGTTGATCTTTCAGTTGAATTCAAACATTTATATAGCAGCAATTCAACAAATGTCATCTCCAGGTACTTTACAAAAAGAAAAGAGCTGCTTATTCCAAATTCAATTCAGAATCCAAGAACTACTGAGTTATTTTATGCTCCCTTTTAGTTTGCATGGCTTCTTCGGTTTACTGTCAGGACAGCTTGCTCCTCCACCTTGTGCTGACATTATCCGCCCACACGTTAACTGATCTGGAAATTCTGGTTTGCTTTTGGGTTTGTGTATGTTTTGACAGGTAAAGCACTGATTACCAGAGTTTGGTAGGATGCACTCCAGCGTTCATGACACTGCAAACTGCTGTTTTTGCCTCCATCGTAGCTTTATAGTCCGAATTTCTAGTTAACATCAAATTCTGTATGTGTTTACGCACCACCGTGCCATTCAGCATGGCATCACCCCGTGCTCTAAATGCATTTAATTACTTAAGCCCACATTCTCTTGCCACTTTTAGTATGATACAAACCAGTATCTGTAAAAAAAAAATAAATCTAACATCTGTCTGCTAAGGGAACAGCCCAAGTTCAAACAGGTCAGAGGAAACAGTGGCTGTCTATATTGTTTTGTAGTTGATTCTAGTCCTAAGAGAGTTTGACAGCAGAGAAAAACAACAACCCATGTGTTGAATTATTGACTTGCCTACACACAATTTGTACAAGCAAATCCACAAACAGCTGCAGCTACCCTTCTCCATCATGTTAACCTCGCACAAGCCTTCCTGGCGCGCTGCTCATCTTCCTATCTGTTACAGTCGATCAGGGCCAGCAGTGTTGACTTGACCCATCTGTGCATTTGGACAGCTTATAGTGAGTAGAATCAATAGGTTTGATTGGGAGGTCATGTAGGAACACGGTGCCTGGGTAACCTCCAGAGATCCCATTCAATCCCTGACCACAATTCCTTTCAGATGTAAAACCTTCAGCTGTATCATAACATTAAAAGGGAAAATGTATTTCTACCCTCATGAACATCTAGTTGTCCATTTTGAGAAGACAAAAAAAAAACGTTTAGTTTGACGGCTTTACTACATGTGACAATCTCATTAAATCTGATACAAAAAGTAGGATGTAATTCCCCGACTCTCACGAGGAACTCTTTCTAAATCCGGGATTAGAATAAAAATCACTGCGGACATGAAGATTGAAAACCTGACCCAAACTTCTTGCCACGCTTCCTAGTTTTTGAGTAAATAAACATTTCCTTAAACACAATTTCCAAGCAGAGCCAGCCATAATCTCCCCGCATTAATCCCTTTTTCGTTAACCTTAACAAAAGCATAGACGGGAGCCAAAGAAAAGGGGGTAAAACCTCTTTACTTAAATCCTATTCCCACTCTAGGCCACATAAACCCTCCACCTCTTTTACTTTAAGCCTTGACACAAGCCTTTCTACTTTCACTTCTTCTTAAAGACTGTGGGAGCGGTTAAAGTCCAGATTAGAACATATCCTTTGCCAAAACCAGTAAAGACAAATTGTATTGTATTATATACAATTTGTATTTGTATATATATATATATATATATATATATATATATATATATATATATATATATATATATATATATATATATATATATACAGGCAATGCAAGGCTGGAGCTGATAATAAAGATGTAGCTAATGTGCTATGGAGAAAAAAAGCACTTTTGTTCTTTTTTTTTAAATACAGTCTACAGTGCCTCTTAAAACTATTCTTACCTTTCCAAGTGATTTCCCCGCTACACAACCATAAACCTCTGATGTGTTTTATTGAGATTTAATGTCATAGGAACAAAACGGATGATTTTACCCATAAATCTATGTGTTGTGTTTCTATTGTATTCATTCCCTCTACAAAGTGGCATTGTAGAGCCACTTTTTGCTGCAATCACAGCTGCTAGCCTTTTGTTTTTCACCTGCACTGCAAATCTGGACTGGAAATCTTGCCCGTTTTCAGTTGCAGACTAGCTCAGTAAGATTCAATGAAAATCATTTGTGAACATCAAATTTGAAATCTACCTACAGATTCTCAACTGGATTTATGCATGGACTTTGACTGTATTACTCTAAGATATGAACAAAGTTTGATCCAAAGGATCCCATTGTAGATCTGGCTGTATGTTTAGGGTTGTTCATCCTCCTGGAAGGTAAATCTGTGAGTCAGCCTTAAAGGAGCTAAAAGTAAGATATTTACAGTAAAATCAACCTAAATCATTTTCATTTGTCACCCAGGATGGAAGGAGCATTCCCTATAAACAATCGTTTATAGGGAATACTCTTGCAAGGCATTGTATTTCCACATGGTGAGCATAATTTGGCAAAGGAGTTTTAAAACTTCTGGTAGACACGTCAATCTAAAACAATGAAAGACAATAGTAGATCTGATGCAGGGTGTGGATTTACATGACTCATTAGGTTTGTGACAGGATGTCAACAACTTTAACATCCAATCAGAATAGTTTCCTACTTTGCATGAAGTCTGTGTTTCCTTTAAGCTTTGCCACCCGCGCGCCCCTCACTGGCTCGCTGTCTCTTTCAGCATCTGCACCGACGATGCCTGGCTTGGGAGGAAAGATAGTGACCAGACTCCTGTCAGAGTGATGTGCTCGCAGGGGGCTTCCCCATCTTTTCCTCTTACGGTGAGTGACACTGATACGCTGACACACTGTAAACATGCCCGCGCGGCACCCGTTTTGTGCTCGGCGGAGACACAAAGCCAGCGGAGGCGGAGTGGAGCGACTGCGAGCCGCGGTGGAGTGCGTGCATTATGCGCGTTAAGTGCACGTGAGCCGGCGAGTGTGGCAGTGTGTAAATAGTCAATAATAGCCGACACTTGTCAGCCCTCTGCTCTGCACACACAAAGCCTGCAGTTGGGTCATTGCTGAACTCCGCCTGTCCTACCCCATTCCCCCCTTCCCACCTCTACATACCCCCCTCCCTCCCAAACACACACAACTGGGCCTCTCAAGCAGATATAATTATGCCTATTGTGCCCCTTGAACACACAGACAACACGCATGCAGACACATGCACTTATCTGTGCTAATTAACACACCCACCCACGTGCCTATTCAACCTAACTGAGTAAAAGATGGCTGCCAGCACTCCATCTGCTCCGCTCTCAGCACACTGGGGCAAATAAGAGAAGGGGGGGCAAAAATATACCCGGAGAAAGTAGCAGAGATGAGCAACCCATACATCAAGTGGCAATCGCTTACTTTCAGAAAAGCAAAATCAGAAGCCCCCGCTAAATTTCGGGTGCATTTGGAATATGTTTGGATGTGCCGCACCCTCATCTGCATGATGCAGTCCCTGCGCTAACCCCCCCCCCCCCAAACCTTGTGCCCTGCTGTGTGCCACATGGGACAGAGGCAGCGGAGAGATGCGAGAAGGATGATGTGCGACCCAGTGATGATGGGGGGAGGCGAGGGTCGATAGGGTTTTGTTTCCAAGAGCCCTGGGGAGGCCACGTGCTCCCCGTCCTCCTCGGTCACACGGCGCCCCGTTGCACCCAGGCAGCCCGAGACGAACGACAACAACAACAGGACAGCCGTCACACAGCAGGGCAGAGCTCTGCCTTAATGTGTCCCGAGTTAATGTTTAATGAGTACGCCCGATTCAGGCGGCATCGTGCGAAACCTGAAAATGGCTTTACTGTGTTACGGATGAGGGCAATGCATGTTTGCGCCTTGTACTCCTTGTACTTTCTGAAAGCAAGCGTGTGTGTGTGTGTGTGTGTGTGCGCGTCTGTGTGTGAGACAACTGTTTACAAGAGTCCGCGGTGTTCCAGACGAGTGTATCTATTAATTTATTCCTGCTCCGAGTGCACAGGCACAGATTTACAGTACAAACAGACATCGTGTCCTCACACGCTGCTGCTCTCCACGAGGTCTCTCTCCGCCTCTGTCCCCTCTCTGCCCCACCTCTCTGGAGCCTCATGACAATCACTTTTTTTTTTAAATCGCTGAGCAGCCACCTCATGCATGTTGTGAGGAACCAAAAGAACCGCCACAGTAATGTCAACAGTCTGTCCCAAAAAGTGCTAGCCAACTGATTTTAGCACGTGACTTTGTCAAGTAAGTAATCATTATGAGTCCAAGAGTACTTTAAGCTTGGCACGCCTGTTTTGAAGCGAAAAGAATGGAAAGAGTAAGCAATTCTTGACTTGTAGGCTAATGAAGATGTCATTGGCCTTGGCAGCTATGGTCAAAGAAGACTTGACTATGTTTAATGGTTTATCTAGCAGCATTTTGGCTACTTTGGGTTACCATAAGCTTCGGGCTTTCTATAGGCACAATGTTGAAGGGCTATTTCACAGATTCAGTTTTTTGCTGAAATAGGACTAACCTGAATTACTCTACACTGAACAGTGATTCTTCAAAAACAGAGTGTAAGATTTCTAAATTTAAATGTTTTTTTTGGGCCCTTTAGAGAAATTAAAGAACACATTTACTTCTATAATACACATTTTGCGATTTTGGAAACTTTTACTCAACTCTTAGACAAAGCAACTGGACTTGTTTTCCGTAGTTGAAACTATGGAATTCAACTACGGAAAACAAGTCCAGTTGCTTTGTTTTTTACTTTTTTTGGAATGACCATGACCTGGATGACTGAGAATCTTCACCAGCACACTCAACTCTTAGACACAGAAATAAGGGTTATTAAATCCACCAAATATGTTGCTAAAATGTATTTTTTTTCTTGTTCTAGGGTTGCCAGTAACATGTGTCATCCCTTCTCGTGAGCTGGTTGAACTCCATTAAAAAAAAAAGAAGTTAATTCTCTTTTTGTACAACTTAGTTATTTTTTTTCTGATGGCTTATGTAGGTCCAGTGGGTTGTTGACATTTTGGGCCTTTGCTATTTCAAACCTTTGTAGGTTCGGTCGTGGAGCCATTTTTTCGATGTTTCGTACTGATGAAGCATCAAGTACCCACCTTGGAGACGCTTCAAATCCATTTTAACAACCTACAGTTTAAAGAAATTTTCGATAATCTAGTCTTCTAGTGGGAAATTCATTTGTATTACTCTAATAAACTATATGTACAAGCAGGGTCACTTAAAATAACTTTTGTCATGGCTCCTAATCCCTAATATTTAATAAGAGCTGATTGGCCCAAACTAAAATCGGAACCCTCACCAATGAAAGTTTAACATAAGTAATATTAAATTAAATTGAATTATGAATGGTATTGCAGTATTTCCATGGCATAATTAATGGAGGGAGACTACAAAGAAAAACCCAAATGCCATGGTTTAAAGGGATATGAAACGGTTACGTCTATGTCATTATTCAAAAAGGTAGAAAAAGTAAGGGCGTAAACTGCAATTCATAGGAATGGGATGGAGAATAAAAGTAGGAAATGAGCAAACTGACATGGAGTCATTTGAGGCTCTAGAAAAATGTTATTTAGGAGGAGTCAGGAGAAAAATACCTCTTTGGATTAGACATGGTACTGAATGGTAAATAGGTGGGTTTATGATCTTCTGTCTTAAAATTAACTTTTTCCTAATAAGACCTCCATGTCATGACAAAAATAATAATAATAAAAAACATTAATAATATTCAGAAATATAAGATATCTTCAGGTTTCCTTTGGTGAATGGAAAAAAAAACATTTTATTTTATATTTCAGACAAACTATTAGATGAAAATCAGATACCAAAGGACACACACATAATGCTAACTTAGATGATTCTGTAAACTGATCACCAGGCCTGTTGTTTTCCAGCTGTATGATTGGATGTGTGTTTGCGGGCTGCACGCCGTCATGTCTATTGAAAGGCCTAACATCCAGCGGGGACCCGAGGGGCAGACCATCGATCTGTAATGTACCCTGTAAGTGAACTCGCCACCTGGTGAGTCCCCGTAGGATCCAAGTTTGCACTACCCTGCCTCCTAAGGCAGCATTTACAGACTTACACTGATTCAATTCTTCCAGCCTTCCGCTTGTGTTTCTTTTTTTTTTTTCTTTTTTTAAAAAAAAAAAGACTGGATTTCATGGAAATCGCATAACTTTGCAAATGCATAAATATGAGCAAACTGTGTAGCAGGTGGATTACATAGAGTATTGCGGGGCATCTTCTGTGGACCACCATGTGGCTGCAGCCATCTGCTGGTCCTGTTTCTATTCATCGGAGCCTCTCATTAGCTTTCTGCTGGTTAGACTGGCTGCCTGGATCTGCAGGCGCAGCTCTCACTGTGCCCCACTGTTGTTGTTTTTTTTATGCTTGTCCACGTACCCTCCATCTCTCTGTCCCTGCTCCAGCTCTCCTGCTTCAGATCCTCGTTCTGACTAGTAGCCTTCATTGTCTCACCAGGGTCCATCATACGTACACACACACACACACAAACACACACACACACACACATATAAGGCCTAACTACGGGCACAGTACAGTATGGGACGGGGGGGGGGAGTGAGAGGAAAATAGGTCAGTCTGCCTGCACCCCTCCCCTCTTAAACCCCACTCAGTGTCCTGGCTGGACGTGAAAGTGGGACAGGCGAGGGGACACGCATGCACTCAAACGCAAACACACACCGTGCACCAGATGGGTAACGTGTGCGCTTGACAAAACGGAACCTGTTGGGGTTCAAAGGGCACGGCTGCGTTGTGTTAAGTCATCAACTCCACCTTCCGACCGGTATGTCGGTGCTAATGATCAGTGTCCGCACCTAATGACTCCACTGTGGGAAAAAAAAAAAGAAAAAAGAAAGAAGTGCATGCACGGAGGGAAAATGAAGTCGGGCATTAGCATTTTTAATGCAGCAGTAGCAGGGGCTGTCTGGGCATTTGCTTGTCCCGATGTTGCGTCCAGATGGTGAGAAATTTTGGAGGAGAGTTAGAGGAATGAACTTCGCCTCAGGTTAGAGGCGGCACAAATGTTCCTTTAAAGGCAGAAGGACTCCAAGACCCCATGCAGAATAATCCAAGTCCAATAAAAAAATCAATCAATGAAAAACAAATGTAAGTATTTTTGAAACTACTGGAAAGATGAGTAGAACTCTTGTTTCCTTTCTAATCCAAAAATAAAACTCAAATGAGCTCTGGCAATATAGATATGTTTTGATTGTGTTATCACCTTGTGACAAGATACACAAAGTCCTCACAAAAAGTAACTAATTAAAGAAGGCTAGAGATGACTAAATAATTAAAAATGGTTCCTTTCGATCACTACAGTAACTATACAGCTCAAGGCTTTTAGGAATCAGTGTCAGGCTCCACGATGAAACTCACACCCCAATATCTGTTGTTGTGCAGTGAGTAATTGTCATGTTTCATCACAATGAAAGAGAGAGTTTATTGGCTGCTGCAGCTCCTGGTCTGAGTCGTGTAACTCTGCGCGCTGTGGCCAGACAGAAGTCCGTAAAGAATATAGCTGCGCTAAAATATACTACAAGTCAAATTATCAACATTCATATCAAAATGCAAAGTAAATATGTTATTGTTAGACAAGCACTTAGTGTCAGAGTAAAAGAAGAATCCAGTTATTGAAGATCGTACCTCTATGAGTCAAGTCAGATAATATTTTAGAAACCAACTATACACATATTAGAAGGCACGTTAACAAATCTAGTACTTAACCTCATGTAGGAGCAGCATATTGAGGACAACCTGTGGAGCTTCCAGTTGGGAACAAAAAAAATATCTATATATGGACAACAAAAGTGGTGTTATGTGCTGCACAATCACAATAAGGCTATATATATATATATATATATATATATATATATATATATATATATATATATATATATATATATATATATATATATATATATATATGTGTGTGTGTGTGTGTGTGTGACTGCAGGGTTGATTAAAATGAGCAAACGTCTTTATTAATACTGTGACAATAGTAATAGCAATGCTATGAACTGCTACTTTACCGCAAGGCATTGCAAAGGTGTCAGGCTCAGTCTGGCATTATTTAGTACTGATTTATTAGTCTGATCATTTCTGATAGTTCTGCCATACTGCCTGTAGATGGCGCCACATCTGTTTATATCTGCTCTTCGCGGCCAGTACTGGGGTTCTATTTAGGCTCAAAAAGGACTATCAAAAAATTATCATAATGTAAAATGTAGGTGTAGATAACCTTGATTTATCATGATCAAATGTTTTTTGGTCCTTTTTATAAGCATATAACGTTGCTATAAACCTTTAAGAAATAATATATGTCCATCACAACGTCTAAAGCATAGAGCTAGACTTCAGTGAGTGTTGTTCACTCACTGAAAACCTCCTCCTAGACTGGATAAGCCTGAAGCCGCCCTCCTGCAGTGGCTCGGTCTTGACACCCCTAGCCGAATAATCAGCTAGAAACTGTCGTGTTTGCCCAGGCGAGCTAGCGTGGACCTCACCTCTTCCTTTTCGCGCTTGTGTCAACACAAACAACAACGGTGGACTTTGGAGTTGCTGTTGTGCTTCAGACACTATTCAGTTAATTGTGAATTTTACACAAATTTTGCTCCTCTACTGCGTTCATGAAGATGGACGATTTGCACACAAACGCCTCTGTTCTCCCTCCCGCCTTTGTTTATTTTCTCCCGGCTCTTCTTCCTTTTGCTTCCTTCTTTACTTCTGTAGCTGCGTTACTGCGCCACTCACTGGCATGGCATAGGTATTACAACGGGTATTACGGCTCTTCTAGCCTCATGCGGCTTCATCTTTCTTCTCCAACTTTTCTGTGCGGATACAGTATTCAACTCTGTGTGGATGTGGCCTAACATGCACCTCTGTTTCTAACATAAGAAAAACTATTGTGAACACTGCAAGTAATTACGATCAAAGGGAAACCGGAATAGGCTAAAATTGCTTTCATCAGGTCAGAGCTGGCCAATTGGCCGCAGATCTATGACTGGTACATCGCTATGCAACACTAATGTTGATCACATAATACCTGCTGTTACTTAACTGCGTATATTGCATCGGTTCAAATGAGATATTAGACGGGATCTTAGTATCATGGCCTATTTTTAAAACCTCTATTCAATACCAGGTACAAAGATTCATAAGACTTTCTCATTTAAAGCATCTTTTTCCTAAGACGGAGAGAACTGAGGTAGTCTAAAATTACTACCGCTAAAATTAGTCCATATGACTTATGAAAATACACTCGACAATGTAATATAGCTCACTGGGATTTAACTATCCTCTTCCTCTGTTCTGATGTTCGCTATCCCCATAGACCATTGAGTGGAGGAAATGTTTCCTTCTCTTAAGCTTTTGATTATCCCTGCTTCTAGGTTGGGAGATAAGAGGCAGGTTAGATGAGCCTCAGAAGGGGATCATCATCTTTTTTTTTTTTATTATGTTATTCAAAATAAAACTGTCATCTTTTATGAACGCAAATCTATTTCGTGGTCCAAAAGCGAAGTTTGAAAGGTTTCTCGTGCCGAATACAAAAAAAAAGGCAAGCTATTAAACGAATGACTAGACTATGTGAAGAAAAGAAACAAATGTTCACCTTTGCACAGTGGATTTACCCTCGGCGCATCAGTCGTAACACCTCCTGCTGCGTTTCTTAAAACCAGCTGACAGGACTTTGACAGGCAAGACAGGCAATCAGCTTCTCACACACATGCACGGAGCCTTTAGTAACAAAATCAATTTTAATTTTCACGTCTTCATTAGATCCATCCAGACAGGCCCTCGCCGGAGCAGAAGCAGGAGGAAAGTACAAAGAGAGTACGGGGAAGGGTTAAGGGGCGAAGCAAGGAGATCAGCATCTATAGTTTTGCCTGAATATTTGTTTCTGTTTATTTTTGCCGATTCCGCCTCACTGGAAGTATTTGCTATATTTCAGACAGTCGAAGAGAAATGAACCCTGAGCTCAGTATGCAGCTTCATCCCGTTTGGCATCTGATTCTCACACTCACTGCTCATCAACTGACCTATATACCCCTAATTACACGGAGCAGCCTCACAACGCCACACACAGAAACCAGAAATATGCACAAAGAGAAATGACACATCCAAACCAGACCATCCACAATGCCTATAGAAATTATTCACCTCTGCTGGATGTTTGAGAGCATTCTACTCATTGTATCTTTAAAATGTTCACACAAAAAAAATAAAATAAATAAATAATGGCAACATTATGCTTTGAGGATACTTCTTAGCAGCATGCCCTGTAAGGTAAATTTGTGGCTGGATTTGTAAAGAGCTGTTCACGCCCATCCCCACGCAACCAGAAAGAGGTTGAGCTGGTGTGTCTAGAAGAATAGTTGTGCCAGTCCGACTGAAACGTTTTCACACAGATTAGGTGCTGTGATGGGAGACAAAGGTGCAGCTAATAAACACTGCTGTAAAGGAGGTGAATATTTATGCAATTATTTGAAATGATTTAGTATATTAACCATAATTTGATGAATAAAAGCTATTACTGTGGTAAAGGTGACAAATCTCAGGCGGTGAATACTTTCTAAGGGCATTGGAAGAATTTGTTTGGGGAATCATATTAAAACTGAAGCAATCAATATATAAACAAAGTTATAATATTTAAGTAGAGGAAAAGCAGGAGATTTTAATGAGAAAGTACAAATACAGGACTGTCTCAGAAAATTAGAATATTGTGATAAAGTTCTTTATTTTCTGTAATGCAATTAAAAAACATGAAATGTCATACATTCTGGATTCATTACAAATCAACTGAAATATCACAAGCCTTTTATTGTTTTAATATTGCTGATTATGGCGTACAGCTGAAGAAAACTCAAAAATCCTATCTCAAAATATTAGAATATCGTGAAAAAGTATACTAGTAGGCTATTCAACTAATCACTTGAATCGTCTAATTAACTCGAAACACTGCAGGGTTTCCTGAGCCTTGAAAAACACTCAGCTTGGTTCAGTAAACTAAATCACAAGTATGGTAGTGGTTAAGAGACGACATAAGATTCTCACAGTAACTGGTGTACTGACCATGGCATTACTGTCCTTGATTGGCCTGCCAATTCCCCTGACCTGAACCCCATAGAGAATTTGTGGGGTATTGTGAAGAAGAAGCTGAAAGACACCAGAGCCAACAATGCAAATGAGCTAAAGGCCGCTATTGAAGCATCCTGGGCATCCATAACACCTCAGCAATGCCACAGGCTGATTGCCTCCATGCCACGCCGCATTGATGCAGTAATCTGTGCAAAAGGATTCCCAACCAAGTACTGAGTGCATTAATGGACATTTTCAAATGTTTGATTTTGTTTTGCTGTTATAATTTATTTTTTTACTTGGTCTGAGGAAATATTCTAATATTTTGAGATAGGATTTTTGAGTTTTCTTCAGCTGTACGCCATAATCAGCGATATTAAAACAATAAAAGGCTTGCGATATTTCAGTTGATTTGTAATGAATCCAGAATGTATGACATTTCATGTTTTTTAATTGCATTACAGAAAATAAAGAACTTTATCACAATATTAAAATTTTCAGAGACAGTCCTGTAGAAGGGAAACAATTTTTACTCAAAGTGTGAAAATTAAAACATGTATAAGTCAAATAATCTCTTATTGTGAAAATTTCAGACTTTTTAAAGGATATATAGAATAATGAATGTATAAGAACAATGGCAAAAAAGAAAAAGAAACTAATAACTTGAACCATCACAAAATAAACGCAATAGGGTAAAGTGAACTGCAACCAGAATTTTAAAGAGTGAATGCCAGTGATTGACACATATTTCGGACACATCCAAAACAAAACCTTTATGGTAATACGTAAATAATGAATAAGGTGAAAATCTTACTGAGATTTAATTTGCTTTTGTGCCGTGGTATATTTTCAGATGAACGTGAAACAATGTAGCAGTAAATGTTTAGCTAAAATTCAAACAGAGGCTTGACATATAGCAATACTAAGGAAAGATGACCATGTAGACCCACTAGTTCTGCATAAATGGACCCGAATAGTCGAGGAAATCTTTACAATGAAAACCTTCTACTACTGGAAAGTCTGGGGAAGACCCAAATAGAGGAAAAATGGAAGATTGGGCCAGAAAAAGAAAGATCAGCAACACACCAGACTGAAAGACAATTCACTATGGAATCTCTAAGATTCAATTAACAACATCTCACAGTTTGTATTTATTAGATATAATAAAAATAAAGCCCAGTACATATGCATCATGGTATCAGTGTCTTTTCGCTTACATATGAATATGAACACCATCTGCTTCAGGACCTGAGGCTATTCTTGCTCTACTACCCTCTTTGCGGCTCTCTTATTTCTCGCCCATTTCTCTCTTCTGCACTGGGGTTGCAGTGGTTTTAAATGCACAAATAGACGTTGCATGTGTATCCCAAACATAAAAATAAAAAAAAACGCAAAAAAAGTGCCGCGCGACATCGAGCTCAACTCTTTTTCTCCACCATCCTCTGTCAGACTCGCTCACACCCAAATGAGGTTAATGAAGATGAATGTGACGGCACAGTCCTATTGACATCCTGTGTCTCTAATTGTGGCCCTGTTCTTCAAGGACATGCTGGAAAGACAGGCGGGGAGTGGACAGAAATAGAAACCATTGGACTTTTGGAAGGAAGTCTGTCTCTAAGTTTTCTTCAGCGCCGAGCTAAATTAAATGCAGGACTTGACATTAGCTGGAGAAAAACTCAATGTGATGAGGAAAGCCTTGAAAGGAGGGACAGAAAGAGGGAAAGGTCAAGGAAGAACAGGAGGAGGAGGAGGAGAAGGACGAAGGCCCCCTAGATCAGTGATCCAGAACGGTAAGCAGACAGAAGACGCACATTAGGAGTTCGGTCAAGCAGAGCCCTGCATCAAACCCCCCTCCCACTCAATCAGACGTAAAGGATAAAGACATACACATCCAGGAGTTACGCAGCAGTCAATCCGTCCAGCCCAAATCACTCCACAATCCGCTTTTTGATTTCCTACCTGGAACGATGGAAACGGTGTCTCTTTCCCAGGACACAACGCTGACGTACTCCTGCACGGCAGCAGGGATGAGGCACTTGAACACTGCTACGTTGCCCCGCATTGAGCGCTGGTCCGCCACCCGCACAGTGTAGGGTTCCCTGAAAACTATGAACACACACAAAAAAACATTTAAAGCATTTCTTCAGCTACCACTCAACAAGGTTTTTAAAGGTTATTTTCTTTAAGGACAGAAAAGATTAAACGGAGGTTTTCTAGAAGTATTTTAAATATACGTATGTAGTTCTTTCTACACATGTTGTAGAGTGCTGGGCACGTTTATTGTTTCTAATAAAATACTCGGCATGGTTATTGATACCTCAAAAAGTTTTTAAAAGCAGGTGTAGCATTGTTTTTTAGTTTAAACTGTATGTTCATTAGTGTTTTAGTGAATATCTAAATAGTAGTCCATGACTTTCTGTTTCCCAGAGGTAAGTGACAGGAGGCCCATTTCATTTAGCCTCTGACTTGGCCAAGGACCCAAATTCATCACGCAGTGAAGAGGATGGTCAGAGATTTTGCTTTTAAATCATCATGGTTCCAAGAGTAACGTCTATGTTCGCCAACTCTATAACTACCTTAAAATGCTATCTACACGTCAACCGGTTGTTTGGGAGCGGTGCCAGAAAAAGATTTCCAAACATAAAATGTAGACTTTGTTAAATCTGTGCAAGGATTCAAACAGGAACTGTGTGTTTTGGCAAAATGAGATTAACGTCTTGTACACACATAGCCAGGTCCAATATCTCCTCCACGTCATTTTCAAAACTAATATCAGACAAGCAGGATCATTTTCAGAAAAGTTTCCATCCACACAAACCCGCACAAATACACCGCTGACCGCTGTTTTAAACATCCCAAATGCATGGAGGGCAGTGTACCAGAGAGATAAAACCTTTGTCAGCCAGTTGATAAACAATGGCGAGGTTAAACAGCATTGTGCCTCTGTATTGGGAGGGAGTTGGTTTGAAACAGCTGACCTCCAAGCTCTCTTTCTCCATAGCGCCTCAACGTATTGGAGCAGTTGGGCTTATAAAAAACAAACAAGCAAAAAAGCATCTGAACAAAATGTAGCGTTTATGACGTTCTGTGTCTGCTTTTACTTTAAGGATGTGTCCCAATTGAAGGGCCACATCCTTCGGAGGACCGTGTCTTCGTTGGCCGGGTCTTTCGTCGGCTGCTGGAAGAGATCGGCTTGTGAACTGGGACGGTCCAGCCTTCATCGGCTGTCCCCGCCCTTACCTTAGCGCGACTCCTGTTGCCTGAGAACCGAGACAGCGTGAAGCAGCTGTGAAACCAAACAGATGGAGCCCGAATGCCCGCTGTCTCCGCTGTAAATAACTGTACAGGGTTTTTATCCCCCCCCCGACTTTACATATTCATGATTCCTCGCAATCTTTTGTTTAAAACGTGGTTTTATCATCTCTTCATTTGATTGTCATTCATTAATTGACCAAATGTTTAAAGTCGTTTTGACAAAATATACCATTAAATAAAATGTATTGATGACAAACACCATGTGTGTTATTTATTAGTAAAACATTTCACGATTTAAAATCAGCGTTCTTGTTTTTTTGCAGATAAACTGAATAAACTGGGCCAAACGGCGCTACTTTAATGTTATTGTGCAATTTAAAAAAAAAATGATGTCAACTTCTACAATATTTGTCTTAAAACCTTCTTAGTGCTGCCCCCTTAAGGGTTGAACGGTGGCTATTGCAGTTGAATTTTCCTGTTGGTTCAAGCAGCCTATGAAGGATGCAGCCCCTGACTTCAGACACACCCTATTTCTCGATACCTACGTAGGTGAAGACAGGAGATGCTGTGTGGTTGCCGGGGTAAGGTCAGTTGGAAATAAGCGATAAGCTGTTGATTTCGTAGCAGTGAATTGGTCCAGTTTAACATTAATTAGACACATATTGTAAACAATCAATCGCAACGCCAACGGAAAAATCAGCACCTCCCTGGGCCTTTTTTCAGAAAGAATGGCCGCTCTACCCTGAGTAGAAAGCAGCTACTCTGAGTAGTTCTACCTCACACTGTCATACTCCGCGTTTTCGGTTTCAGAACAGATCCGGTAACTAAACTCAGCGTCTAATCAACCCTGAGTTAAGTGTGAGCACGAGCATGAACGAAGCCCCTCATCAATGGGGCGCAGATAACGCGATTCACCATGGCAACAGTGGGAAATACGAAGCCTGGAAGAGCGCATTTCTTACGAGTGGAGTTAGAAATCTGTAATGAAGGCATATGGAGAATATTAAAACCATGACAAACAAAATAAACAATGTAGCTACAGAAAAGTAAATGCATGAGTGATATGAGGGATATTTGATGTATAATTAAAGGGGGGGGGGGGGTCTGGTAGCGCATTTATTACGTGTCGATGTGCAACCTGATAGACGTTGAAAGGACATGACAATATAAGTATGAAAATACAGTTTAATCAGGTAAGGTTAAGTTATAACTTTTTCTCATGTTTAACCGTACTCGACTAATGTATTAATTGGCTATAATCAATATTTAATGATGGGATGGTGTGAGTTATTGAAATAACGGATATGTTCATAATTTTTTTTTTGCCAGAATCCGGCTTCACAGAAATATTACAACCAAACTTCCGAGTCTCATCTCTCCTTTCACCATACGTGACTCAGGCCGCCGGTAATCGTATCATAAAGCATCATAATCATATCACCGTAATCAAGGAAGTCATTTTCTACATCGACACCATGTGTGCACAGAACTTCAGAAGGATACGATGCACAGAGGTTCAAAAACCAATGGGATTTTTTTTTTTTTTTTTTTTTTTTTTTTGGTGCTTTGGTTTTATGCAGGTTCGGGCAATATTTTACACTCTGTTGAATGAGCAGGAGCTCATTAGCAAAATCACATGAAAGCCGGGACGTATCTGAAGGTTGCTAAGAGACTGGTTCGGAATCCCTTGCCTGGTAACAGACACGGAGATGGTATGCATGCATTCCCGATTGCAACAGGGGAAACCATGCGCAGAAATTTACATCTTCTTTAAATAGATACGTCAGACTTCACAGATCAGTTGGGTTCTTGTTTTAAAATGGACATTTTCCAACTCACCAGGCCTTTTTTTGATGGAGTTTAAGGTGTTAATGCCGTAAAGCACTTGGCCTGTCTATAACCATTCGTTGGCAAACAAAGCACAAAATAAAAAGCAACATTCTGTCCGACCGTGACCTGATCACAGTCGCTGCCCAAGCCTGACATAGGCCACCGACGACAGGATGTTTGCTTCCTGCTAATCCGCCCCTCAGCTCCTGAGGCTGGGCTTTCTGGTCATGTGGGAATGAAGAGCAGCAAACCGGCTGCCATGTAGCTCTGGGTCCCGGCTCAAATCCCCCACTTGGCTCTTGTATTAGTATTAGAATGAATATGAGTATTAGTTCAGGCCTGTGTTGGGAGGCAGAATATGAAAACAGATGTTGATGGCAGGAGGGAAGGGGGAGGGACCAAAGTGGCCTGAATGAAAGAGAGGAACAGTGTACAGAGCGGGACAATGGATGTGGTTTAAAGGTAATCCAATTGTGTGTTTGAAGTATCTGTCAATTGGGTTCTTTACTTGTATTCCAAAGAAAACTCAAATGTACTGATGAAATATAGCTTATTACAGCAGCTTAACATTATTTAATCAATAAAAAACACAAATTTGATCTGTTAATAAAAGAGAATTACATAGGCGTGTTTAGTCTGAAACAAGAGATGGAAAATGTAAAGAGCAGACAGAGGGTGGAGAAGAAAAACCTAATGTAACAGAAACAGAGGCAACTAGTGGTCAAAATTTCCAAAATTAGTCTCCTGCTGTATTGGCTGATGTTTGATGATTGATCATCTATTCTAATGCACTACGGGAAAGATTTTTTTTGCCCTGGTGTTTATTTAATTAATCAATATGTGCTGTACCAGCCTGGCATGACAGTGTCCACAGGGTTGGCAGCTTTTGGTAAGGGGGATAAGGAACAGCCTTTTTCAGGTGTGGTGTGGTGAATCATCCAGGAAACACTGCCTCCGGTCTTTTTATGTCTTTCTGCTCTGTTATCTTTTATGCCTGTACTTTTTATAGACTGGTCTTATAGACCATGGGTCTGCAATAAAATGTATCTGTCGATTTATCTACAATAACTACCTGAATTTCAGAGGGAAGCTAAGATTTTTTTCTTAGTTAGATTATGAAAAAAATATTTTTGGGAAATATAACTTTTATATGGGACTTTTTGTGTACGTTTTACATAAGAAAAATTCTTCCCCTGAAGGTCAAAACACTAAAAACATGAATTAGTTATTGGTATTCTGTGTTACAGTTTGATAAGTACCAAAATAAAATGTTGCCTGATTACCTCGGTATACAGTGAATTTTTTATAAATACAACTTTAAAACTGCGAAAAATGTCCATTGTACCATTTTCATGGCTAAAAGTCTTTTTAAAAAGATGAAAGCAAAAGAATCCCTCCCCCACTTGTTGCTGTGCACTGCTGGTCACCTGGCAGAAGAAGTCTTCTACAATTGTCTCTCTTTTACAAAAAAGACAACTCAATTAGGATTATTTAGTACAAAAAAAGCATACAAAAAAACATAAAACAAAACAAAAACAAACTATAAGCGTACCATCATCATTGGTACTAAGGTAAAACTGCTTTTAAAAGAAAAGGTGGGACCCTACATGTGACTCGCCTGGCCAGCCAGACTGATTTATGCTGTATACGCTGTGTATCAGTCTGGTAAGGAGCTGGTAGAGCTCAATTTCAAAGGCGGCACTAACAGGGTCTGCTTCCACAGGTTAGTACCAATCAGATAACTACAGATGTGACGCAAAAAACTCTAAGAGACATGCTCTGTTTTTTTTAAATTTGTGGCCCGTGAAACATGTGATGCCATCGAGCAAATTCTCCAGTAAACAATTTTTGTCGCTTCTGCCTAAAAATATTTAAATGTAAGATAAATGTTGTACTCACATATACTTTCTCAATTTTCCAAGACACCAAGCAACAAACATATCCGTCTGTATCTGTTATGGTTACAGAAAAGCGCTGCTGCATTATGGGTAATTTTGACGCTGAGAGTGATGCACCGTAATGTCCTGTCTCCCGCGCTGTGATTGGTCCGGTCTGTTTTAGGCTGGAGGGAATGGAGCTTTACCAGACTGACTTTCACAGGGCGTAAGTCAGTCTGGCTGTTCTAGATGTTTTAGGTTATAAAAAGCGAAATGGCTAAAAGGTGCAAAATTCGCCATAATAATGATGTTGAGTTAAAAACCACTACTAAATATAACAGATGTTTATTCCATATGTTTACTCAAATCTGGTTATCAAAATCACAAAATAAATGTGGCTTAAGGCCAGTTCACACGGCAGGATTTTTAGCCTGATTTTCGCCCCGGTCTCCGCCTTCTGAGAGGCGGCGACTATCACCATGTCTCTTAAGACAATCTTAAGAGAATATCCTGCCGTTTGTGGTATGTTAAGAGCGATCAGGTCCGCTCAGTAGAACGTCAGGACCGCTCTGATCTCAAACTGACCTCAACATGTTGGATTGTCTTCCCCCGATATCCTACCATGTGTGGTGTCCTCCAAGGACAAACCAGCAGACAGCTTGTTGAATGAGACGTGTAGCCAATCGGAAAGCGAGATGAGCGATTCCCAGAGAAAACAAAAAAAAAACTCGCCCCCATTTCACAGTACAGCAAGCGTAGAGTCGGTCGCGTTGTCTCCGCTTTAACCAACAGCTTTTCTTTTTGTTATGTTTTTTTTCTCCGTTAAAATCAGTCCACACACTATCTGCATTATTCTCCCCCATCGTTCGTGTTTATTAACTCTGAACTCAGGTTTTATCTTGAGAGGATTCACAAGATTTCCCTCTGACATCTGAATGATCTTAATCAAAATCTGTTGGTGTGCGGTGTGTCGTGCTTGCTGTCTGACCGGACATCACACGCTGTACGAACAAACATGTTTTATCTAGGATTTTTTTATCGTCTCTCGGGCTTTGAATATCGGCCGACTATTTTAAAATCCTGCCGTGTGAACCAGCCTTTACATATAGCATTACAATTCTAACAGCCGGTTTGTTCAATTATATTAGCAGCGGTAGGATATATGGCTACTTTTCCGTTTTAAAGCAATGGTTTGATGCTATTTTGTTAACATTTTTGCATAAAACCACTAATACTGTGGTATTATATTTAAGGTGCCTGCCAGCTGAAATAAAGAAGGTTGGTGAACTAAGCACATAGAGAAGGCTCAAATTATTTTTTATGATCAGATAAGAGACCAGAACACTAATTTCTGATGATTTGCTGCTAGTAATTTTTTTCACCAATATCCCTCTCCTCAGCAGCCTCTTGCTTTTTGAGGATTTTTCTATTAAATATTTTACACCCCAAATTCCTCTGGTGTCATATTTTACAGGATTCCTCACACATTCATGTCATAATTTACCTCCTTTATTTTTTCTGGCCTTTATCCTAGTGAAATGTGCTCGTAAGATCCAGTACGTTCGAAATTTTGCACTGCTGCAGATGTATCCAAGCAGCGCTTATGAACACACTGCAAAAACAAAACTTAAAATAAGTAAAATTTTCTTGAAATGAATGCATTTGTCCTTGATTTGGGCACGTAAATAAGAATATTTGTCTATTGGAATGAGATTCTTTGCACTTAAAATAGGAAAAACTCATCTCCATCATCTTATTTAGAGGGCAGAATATCTAATTATCTTATTTTAGGGGTCAAAATACTCATTCCATTGGCAAATCATCTTATTTACCTGCTCAAATCAAGTACAAACACACTCATTTCAAAATAATTTGACTTATTTTTAGTTATATTTTTGCAGTGGTTCTGATTGTAGCTCAGATAGGTGAGCATTTACCAATGGCTTTGCTGCTTAGATAGATGAGAAAAGCAACAGTGAGGTTTGCTGGGAATGATGAAGGAGTCTGCTTTAAACTGTGTATCAAAATAATATCTGTAAACATATATATGCTTGCGTCTCATAAATATATGACTAAGTGCGTTCTGAGGTGGCTCAATATTAGAAAAACATGCACTTGCAAACTTATTGAGAAATGTTGTGATGAGAGTATAGTTTGTAATTAACGCGCATTTACCTCACTACTCTGTTTTTATTCATATCTTTACAATATCCCCACTATTGTCCATGAACTTTAAAATCCTGATAACTGATCTCTAAACACTTATGGAGGTCGTCATTATGGCTATTTCAGGCATTAATTATCTTGGTTTTAGAAAGGCAGACATTGTTTGGTCCAAAAAAAAAACATTACATTTTTTTTTGGAGGTTCTGAAAAAAAAAACAATCATTCACTTTTCAACCATTTTAGCAACTTCCTTAAATATTAGATAGCATTCAAAGACAGTCCATCGAAATGGCAAGGTATAGGATTTGCAAGCAGAGTTTTAATGTATATTAAATATTCTATCAAATCTTGCATCCATGTAGGCCTTTGTGATTGCGAAAGTTTACACACTGATACTGTGGACAGCTGCAATTTAATATATTGTGAAGCTCTAGTCAATTCCATAAAGATTAATTTCAAAACACATTCATTTGTTTCAAACATGGGAACCCTGGCAACCACAGAGTCCACAGAGTTGACTGAAAATATGTTAAAGCGCTATAATGGCAGTGATTTTCGTGTCATTATAATGTGGTGATTAAAAAAAAACTATTATAAGACACATTATTAAATCTTCAATTTGCTTTTAAAATGTTTTGTTCTAAACTTTTCCCAAGTGACTGGAAGTTCCTGCCCATCTCCTTTGATCTGGACTCCAAAGAAGCTGAACTTGTGTTTTGCACCTCATTCAGCAGATGGAGAAGCTGAAGGGCTGATGTTAGGAGGAAAGCGCGCTGTTTCATCACTGGCTCTGTCTAACAGGGGCGAGTGAAGGCCGGGGCCTGATGCGGTGAGCGATGCAGATGTTCTCTCTGCAGACTGTGTTCTAGGTCAATCTGTGTTCAGGTCAAGGGCTATTTTAGGGCAGGTGATTCAGTGTGGGTTGGGCTTCTATTTTTTTTTTTTTTGTTTTTTTGAAGCTGTCAATCCAACCTGCTCTATTTTCAGCTTAAACCGCCGCCGGACGCTGCTACTCACCAGCTTTGATGCGGATGTTTGGGCTGCGGATCTTGCCCGCCTGGTTCTCGGCGGTGCAGAAGTAGTCGTTGTCGTGGATGTAGCTGTTGTACGCGGAGGGCGAGAACGGGTACAGCTGGAGGGTGCCATTGGCGTGCACGTGGCGAATGTGGGGCACGTCGTAGATGTCGTCGCCGGTGGCCAGGTACCAGCGCAGTATGGCGCTGGGGGTGCCCCCTGCAGGACAGGGCAGGGACACCCCCACTGAGCTGGAGTAGGTTACCCTCTGCAGGGAGGCATTTACAAAGTACAGCCTGGTAGAGCCCACATCCTCACTGTGTACTGCAGAGGCAAACAGACAAAAACATTCTTACTTAGCAGCACGAGGTTTAAGCATGGGTTTTATGCAGGGTACGATCCAAACACCAAAAAACCCAGACTGAATCAATTCCAGGACCAATAAGGTACTTTAAAGAGGCAAGCATCGCAGCAGACATGGGTCAGTTACCAGTATCTATGCATACCAAGATTTTAAGCTTTTACGGTATTTCACAGTATGAGGATTAAATCCTTTTGTCAAGTTTTGTCGTACTTTATATTTTTGCATAGTTCTAGCTGTGTTGCTCAAATGAGCAAACAAAAAACAACTGGCCAGCTTGTGTACTGTGGGGTGAATTGTAATTTTTCATTATTTTGTTTTACATTTCAAACCAAATGAAGCATATGTGGCCTTTCTGTATTTTATTTTTTGGTACCAATGACTAATCATTCAAACTGTATTCATTGAAAGCACAAATACTGGAATTTGAATTTGAAGTAATTTTGTGTTTACATTGTACTGAGATCAAATTAACAATAAGCAAAGGTTGTATATAACATTAACGTAACTGTCGTGATGAATACCTAATTTTCTTAGCGTTAGGGTTTAGAACTTTCTGTTGCTTTTTAGTTTTGAATTATTAAAAAAAGTAATGAAAGCAATTAGACCATGTTGTAAATTTGCATTTAAATGCACACCTTTTATTCCATTAAACTGTGTTCTTCACTTACTTAAGGTTACTACATGTCAAAACAGCTCGTGCCCACGTCGCCGTGACAGAAATAAGTTGAAACGGGTGGGAACGTCCTTCAGATGTGTTGCAAAATAATCATAACAAATGTATGTCAAATGCCCAGCTGCAAACATCAGTCATGTGACTCAAAAAGCCAGGGATTTGGGCTAAAGCCTGTGATGGTTTAGGTGGATGGGACGGGGTGGGGGTGGGGGGGGTGGGAGGAGGAGTCTGTTACCTCCATGCACGCATACACAAAGACAAACAGAGAGACGGGGAGGGAGGGAACTCGCTGATAGGTTATGTGATTGGAATTTCTATGCCAGACGCAGAGATTTAAGTCTATTTAATCTCCTTACATATTTACACACACACACACACACACACAAATACACACTCATAGCCATGTTATTCATAGGCCCTTAGATTAAACACACACACCTCCAGCCGAGAAAAGGAGAGTTAAAAGAGGAAAAATGGGGGGTGGGTTGCACCAAGTTTGGGTGAGATTAAAAGAGTACATAGAGAAGGGGGGGGGGGGGGGCACTTCTGATGGACAGATGTGGATTTTAACCACAACTGACTCTGATTTACTGCATGCCACCTCATATACAGCCACTGACCAAATGCTCGACACCCCCTCCTCCCCCAAATACATTTTACATTTAAGGACAGATTTTTTTTTAACATGTTGTCAAAGAAGCTAGAAGATGTAAAGTTTAGCTACCACCTGCATAATATAACCCCCCCACCCCGCCCCCATTTACATCAAAATGTTTGCACAAACAGGCGCTGATCGTGTTGACTGAAAAAAAATATTGAAATACTATATATCCCTAAATCTACTGGTGGTAAAAAAAAAAGAAAAAGAAGAAAAAAATATATATTTTTTTCTTATAAAAGCTACATCGCCGCTTTGCTAAATAATTTTACCACTTCTCTATTTGACACAAAAATCCTTCAAAAAAAATACTTTGTTCAAGTTTTTAACAAAAAGTAACACGTATCACTTACTCTTTCCATCCAAATTCAATCCAAGACTCTAAGGTGTTGCTATTATTATTACCATTATCGTTAATATTATTATTGATCATAGTATTTTCCATGAATTTCTTCCTGTGGTACAGTATGCGATAGAGAGGAAGGTGAAGGTGAGCTGGTTTGACTCACAAAAGGAGAATAATAGCGCTTGTGATAAATATCTTAGACATTGCCAAAGGCTCTAACAGAGAGGAAGGTTTTATAAAGAGATTTGAAGGCAGTTAGAGATTTAGTGCGCTGGAGTTCAGTGGGCAGGGAGTTCGATGAACTGGGGGTGGGCTTTGAGTGGAAAAAAAGCCTTTTATCTCTCATTATAACAAAGGTTGACCAGGAGATAGTTATTGAGGTTCAAGCCAAGGATCTCAGTGGTCAGGAGGGCACACAGAAGGTTGATAAGTCAGAGATGTTTCTAGGGGCGTTATCCATGAGGCTTTGGGTTAAAGTGCTATTTACTTTATACTACCTCAGGAACTTCTGCGTTTTTTTATATTTTTTTTGACCAAACACACTGAAGGCTGATTTTTGACCCCACCAAGACCAGAAACATGTTTGACTCGAGCCTAGAATTAAATATTATTCTCAGACTCCTGTCAAACCTAGACGATGTCTCTGGGGACCAGTCAAGATTGTTATCAATAAATTATTAAAAATCTATTGAAATTTTAGGCCAACCAGAATTTAAAGCTGCCAGACAGTTTTCTATAAAATCAAAACGTACTTCAGGTGTTACAAGAGACCATAAAACATTTCATGATCCATTTTTTTTTCTTTCACAATCAAATGTTATTTATTCAAGATGAAGGCTACCCTTTCAAAACAAGCTTCCCTACTGACGTGCCTCTGCTGACATCACACGATGCGCAAGGCAAGGGATCGGCATTGTTTCAGATTTCTCTGATTTGTAGTGTTTTGTGACACGTTTCCCCCTTTTAATCACATTTCTGATCAAATTCTTGCTTTGAGGATCTTTACTTGTCTTCTGTGTACAAATGCTATCTGATGTGTCTGCCTCCTTTTATGTCAATAACACAAATACACGCACAGCAGAATTTGATTTTGCCTTCTACTGTGTGCTTTAAAAAAAATAATCCTGCTGTGGAAATCCACACTTCATTAACCGGAAAGTTTTTTATTCTTAGTTTGTTTAAAGACATTACAATACAACACTGGATATTATGTTTGATAAAGGGAAAACAAGCTGTTAGATTAGCAATTTCACAAAGATTTGTGGATTCTGTCAAGATAGTAAATTAATGTCGTCCACATAAGTTTTAAAATATATTTTAAAAAAATTTAAATATACAATTTGCACATATCTTATATTAATCAAGGTAAAACATCTTAAATCTGAGCAGATGTAATGACAGCATTATAGTCTTTCCTTCTTTCCTTCCTTAAGTTAATGCAAAAATATCTCAATATATGATAGTCCACCCTACCAAGAGAATCTATTGTTCTAAATTATCAGCAATTTCAATATATTGCTGCTGAACTCAAATGATCAAAATCGGAGATAAAAGCAGTGATCTAATCTATACCACTGGGTTAATAATTATAGCTTTGTTTAAAATAAAGGAGGATCCCTGGTCAGAGATTGATGGATCTAGGCAACATGTTACAGATGGTATATGAAAATATGTCTGGCAGTCCAGCGGTGGGCTCCAAAAACCAGGTCAGACTCCCTCCCCTCCGCAGATTACTGATAATGGCCCCTGAGCATAAAGCCCATATTAAAGATTGCAATATCTATAATCTCCCAATGGGGGGACAGCAGCAAAGTAGGGAAGTGAGGGGTCACCCTATCAGCTTGGGGGGGAGGGGATCGCGGACAGCGAAAGAAACCTCTCATACAGTAGATTATATGGCCTGGAGGCATGGGCATTTGGAGGGCTGGGGAGCACTGGGACTGAAGTGGATCTGAAAGAACTCCCGCCACTCAAAACCATGTCAAAGCTGTGTCAAAACCACGGAAAACACACACACACACACTTACTGGAACACAAATACACACATGAAAATGGATGAAAACCTTCACATGCATTCTTTTCTCAGCCGTAAAGGGAGGAGCCAAAGTGGCTTTTTAATGGACGCTCTGACACTCTAGCTCTGTCTGGATTTAAAACAATAACACAACAACTCTTCCTAATAACTGTGGCCGCCATAGTAAACTACGTTACAACCTAAAAACACTGTAAACTGTTTGTCTGTTAATCCAAATTGTTAGCAAAATGTCCCCTTGATGACGTTTTGGCTTTGGCGTAGATCCTCTTCAACCAAAAATAGAATTTAGTTAAACTTTTATCCATGTTACAATTCAGATCCTTCTTTAGGGGCACACTTTTTTCTCTTTAATATGACAGCAGTACCATCTCGAGATTTTGTCATCTAGCAACCCCACTTTCCGAAAGAGTTTCTCGTATTATATATTTTTTTATTTAATTAATCTGCTTTTTTACAAGTACAACATCCCAAAAAAAACAAACTCAACTTTGATTAAACTTCAAACAGTTTTTAGTAAAAGGCAAACAGAAAGAGAACTGCATTGATGCGGCACAAGTCAATCTCTATCTGAGCCACGCTCTAATGGAGGTTTCATCCGGTTCGAGTGGAGCTCTATTCTCCACTGTCGCTACATTCATGCTCAATATGAGGGATTGCTGCAAAGTCGAAAACAACTTGATGCAATCAGCTGCGTGTCCTTAGAAAGAAAACATTTTACCTACCGGATTAACGAACTCAATTTGATTTTGGTGTTTAATAGCTGGGATTACATTGGCGTTTACACTACTGACTTCACATCTTTGTGTATGATTGGAATGAAATGACTACGTTCTTGAACACACACACACCGGCTGTTTCTTTGGTGAAGTGAAAAGAGACAACACTCAGGTGTCAGTGCTATATAAATAAACTGAATCAAAGTGAGTTTAAGTAAAAGTCAAAATCAGAAGATTGAGTGAGGGTGTCAAAACTGGGTACAAAAGGAGCATCTACCAAAGACCATCCTACCAACACAAGCCGTCTAGTGTTGGTAGGCTATATAAAGGAAAGTGGATCTACCTGATAGTCATCACGGTTGCACGTCAAAAACGTGTGTGGCAAATTCCATTTATTGGTCTGTGTCAAAAAAGCCTTCAAAGAACGTATGTCTTTTAATATCTACTGTGCAAAATATTGTAGCGTATACAGGGGCTGGTCATATAATTAGAATATCATGAACAAGTTAGATTTTTTTTCAGTAATTCCATTCAAATGTAAAAACTTGTAGGTTATATTAATTCATTACACACAGACTGATATATTTCAAGTGTTTATTCATTTTAATTTTGATGATTATACCTGACAACTAATAAAAAAACTAATTCAGTATCTCAGAAAATTAGAATATTGTGAAAAGGTCCTATATTGAAGACATCTGGTGTCACACTCTAATCAGCTAATTAACTCAAAACGCCTTCAAAGGCCTTTAAATGGTCTCTCAGTCTAGATCTGTAGGCGACACAATCATGGGGAAGACTGCTGACTTGACAGTTGTCCAAAAGACGACCATTGACACCTTGGACAAGGAGGGCAAGACACAGAAGGTGATTGCTAAAGAGGCTGGCTGTTCACAGAGCTCTGTGTCCAAGCACATTAATAGAAAGGCGAAGGGAAGGAAAATATGTGGTAGAAAAAAAGTGTACAGGCTACAGGGATGACCGCACCCTGGAGAGGATTGTGAAACAAAACCCATTAAAAATGTGTGGAGAGATTCACAAAGAGTGGACTGCAGCTGGAGTCAGAGCTTCCAGAACCACCAGACAGACGTCTGCAGGACATGGTTTCAGCCGTCTCATTGCTGGAGTCAACCGCTCTGGAACAAGAGACAGAAACGTCTCTCCTCGGCTGAAGACAAAAAGGACTGGATGCTGCTGAGTGGTCCAAAGTTTTGTTCTCTGATCAAATTAAATTACGCATTTAATTTTGGAAATCAAGGTCCCAGAGTCTAGAGGAAGAGAGGAGAGGCACAGAATCCACGTTGCTGGAGGTCCAGTGGAAAGTTTCCACAGTCACTGATGGTCTGTGGAGCCATGTCATCTGCTGGTGTTGGTCCTCTGTGTTTTCTGAGGTCCAAGGTCAACGTGTCCATCTACCAGGAAGTTTTAGACCTCTTCATGCTCCCTGCTGCTGACCAACTTTATGGAGATGCACATTTCATTTTCCAACAGGACTTTGCACCTGCACACAGTGCCAAAGCTACCAGTACCTGGTTTAAGGACCATGGTATCCCTGTTCTTAACTGGTCAGCAAACCTACCTGACCTTAACTCCATAGAGAATCTATGGGATTATGGGGAAGATGTGATACACCAGACCTAACAATGCAGAAGAACTGAAGACTACAATCAGAGCAACCTGGGCTGTCCTAACACCTGAGCAGTGCCACAGTCTGATGGACTCCATGCCACGCTGCATTGCTGCAGTAATCGAAGGAAAAGGAGATGTTAGTGGTATTTAGGTATTTAGTGCTGGACATTCTCACAGTTTTCATGCTCATACTTTTCAGTTGGCCAACTTTTCAAGAAATCCTTTTTTGTGTTCGTCTTAAGTAATATTTTACTTGTCTGAGACACTGAATTTGAGGTTTTCATTAGTTGTCAGTTATAATCATCAAAAGAAATGAACAATTGAAATATCATCAGTTTGTGTGTAATGAATTAATATATTATACTGGTTTAACTATTTGAATGGAAATACTGAAGAAAAAAAAAATCAACATTTTCATGATGTTCGAATTATATTACCAACACATGTATGTTGAGTGACTTGATGGATAATGAATACACATATGGTTTCTAGAGCTGCTTTGAAATCTATTATAATTCAACAAACTCAGGTGCTACATCCATGAATGCAACTGGAAACTAGCTGAAAGGTTCTCACAAGAATGAGAGATCCAATCATTTCATTTCCCATGTCTCCAATATCAGAGACAGCTAATATTAAAAGTAATTATACTCTAATTAAACTAAATTATGACTTATTAAATACTTGCAAATGGATAAAATTAACATAATTTCGATAGGAGGATCCCTTGCCCTTTGCAAGTAACAAAGGTCGTAGGGGTAGGCTGGTATTGTTGGTCACACGCACAAAATAAATAAAGAAATAAAAAAAAAACTTTTGTTAAAAAATACTCTTCACTGTGTCAAAAAATAAAAGATAAACGGCATTTTTATATTGTAATGTACAGGTTATAGCTTTACGGGTAGCAGGAGCCATTTGTTATTAAAACAAGAATAATAAAGTGATACATAAATATTAGATATGCACATAGGGATTGGTCAGTCTTGACCAGCAATGACTGATGACCAGCCAGTTGGAAACTAAAGACTCCAATGTTTTTTTTTTTTTTTTTTTTTATCAGTGAACCCATAACTCACCATATGTAAACCCCGAAAAGTTGCTCAAACAGCAACACCCAGCAGGGAGGTAACGGTTATTATTCCTATTTTCAGCATCAGACGGTTGTTGAAGTCAGAGATGTAAAAAGCTAATCAAGGGGAAACTATTTTGCATGAAGTGTGTGAGAATTATTTAGTCTGCAAAGGAGCAAGAAAGAGCAAGACTTTAAGCTCATAACAGCAACCTGGACAGAGTATGATGTAGGTCTGTCATTTTATATTCTGGAGCTTTCTGTCTCTAGCTGTCACATGTGCTGTGTTAAAAAATGTTGTCAATCTTTAAAGGTATAATCTAGGGCTGGGCGTTTGATCGATTTCATCGATTAATTCAAATTCACAATTAATTATGATTCAATTTCTGGAAAATTGGGATTTTATTTAGACAATGCACTCGTTGGGCGTCCATGAAGAGAATAGCATGCAATGCTGAATGTATGTTTAGAAATATATACTGTCAAAATATTGTAAAGAGGGAACTTTTTTATCATAATATGAGACACTTTAATATATTGAATTACTTATTTTTTTAAGTTAGTTTGAGGTTGCACGAGCGAAGTGAAGCCTGTTCTTAGCTCATTGTGTAATACCACTAGCAGCAAACATTTTGTAATACTTTCTTTGTTTGCAACCGCAGGGCCGCCATCTTGTTTTAACAAGCATGTTTTATAGCTTGCATTTAGTTACACTTTAAATTCAGGTCAGCTACCAGACGAAATCTTTGAAATAAAAGAAAGTTTTTTAAATAATTTCTTTAATTATTTTTGTGAAAAATGGAGGGGAATAAAATTGATTGATCAGATTTGGAATGATAAAATCTGAGATTTTATATTTAAGCCATATTGCCCAGTCCTACAATTATCTACATTCTAGGGAATACCATGCACACAGAAACTACTATTATGGTATTGACACCCATGCTAATTGCTAATGGGAGATCCAAAACCCATTTAAAATGATGATGCCACAATCATTTATCTTTGTTTTACAGTCACAAAAACCATGTTTTACAGTGACTGCTTTCCTTCACACACACAGTGTGACGATGTCTTCCCTGCAACCAATATTAATCATTTTTAGCTAGAGATAGGAAATCAGCCACAAAACTCTTGATTGGCGCATCGCTAATAAATTTTCTGACACTTCACTGCATTACTGTGTTGCAGACAGGAGACAAAATCATGACGTCCATTGCAATGAAAACAAAGCAACAAAAACTCCCTGCATTGCATGCTTTTAGCAATTAATGAGGGTTTTAGCTTGATAATCGGAGGAAAAACATAATTTATATGACACTGATCTAGCTGATATTTGTCCTTTCATATTGCTCTCTTCTTTTTTGAAAAAGGTCGCAGAGCAACAGCTTATTATTTTCATTCTTGGACATTCTGTCCTTCTTGTTTCGTGTGTAATACAAGCTACAAGACAACATCCCAAAAGGTTTACCTCATGCCTGAAAACTGGCGCTGAATAACACAAAAATCCAGGAGACCTGAAGTTTTTCTCCTGTATTTTGGGGTATATTTTCAGACTTCATTTGCTATTCTTATCTAATTGAATTCTTCTAACTTGAATACTTTCCTAGTCAGTCCTAGCTTTTGCTATTCCATATTAGGGACTGCTGTTTAACGCTAAAACATACTATTGTTTATGCTTTAAAGCTGGCCTTAATCCATACTATAAAGGGACTCAAGCGATTCCATTTTTCAATATAATTTCTGGAGCAACATAATACCAATTCCAGAACAGACCACATGTGACAACTGCAAAATAAAAACCCGTGGAGATCAACAAACTATAACCGCTTGCCTTCTTAATATTGTGTCAACATCTAAAGAAGTGGCAAATAAACATTAAACCATCCTTACAACACAATTGATTGTCAGAGCATTGTAAACAACAGCATGTCTAATAATGAGTTTCTGTAATTTACCCTATTTTGTATGCATGTTCTTAATATTACTGTTTCATAACATTGGGATAAAGCTAGCATTATTGCCTTGCATCAAGGAGGTCCTGGGTTCAAATCCTGGCCCAGGGTCTTTCTGCATGGAGGTTGCATGTTCTCCCTGTGCATGCATGTTTCTCCCTGGCTTCCTCCCACAGTCAAAAACATGACTGTTAGGTTAAGTGGGCTGTCCAAATTGTTATAAGCGTGTGTGTATGCATATATGCACACATCCTGTGTGTCTCTGTGCTGCCCTGTGTTTGACCGCCGACCTCCCCAGGCTGTACCCCACCTCCTGCCCAATGACCGCTGGAGATAGGCACCAAATCGTCATTTCTGAAGACCTGGCTTTCCTGGGGCTCTCCTCAGGACAAGACTCAGCTGTGCATCTACACCTCAAGGATAAAGGACACCCTTTTCAAGGGACCAAAAAGTTCATATTTTAAGGATGAAGAAAGTAACTTACATAATAAGAGAAAAACTATCTCTAAACAGAGGAGGAGATCTCAGATTTTGGCTTTAAAAAAAACGTACAGTTTAGAATTAAGCCTTATGGCGTCCCATCAAACATCTCTCCAAACATAGTGGAGGTCAATTTGCATGTGAATCTAGAAATGCAGAACTGCACATCCCTGACGCTTAAAAGTTTGGAACTTCTCCCTCCTTAGCTTTGAATTGAAAAAAGGCCATCGTTTAAGGGGATGAAACGTTTTTTGAACCACGATAACTGAGGTCCAGTTGGGTTTTTAACCCACGTATTTGAATTTACCACGTCCAGAATGACTGCCAATCATAACCTTGAAAGTATTAGAAAAGAGTGAAATGCTTTTTATTTGTTTTTTACAAAAAAAATGGCCACTGTTTTGGAGATAGAGGGCAGATTAATAGTATCTGGAGGCAAACTGCCTACAGATAGCATCACAAAGCCACCCGACCAGGTGTGTTTAAAGGCTCAGTGCTGCACTTGTTTCCACTCCATTTAAAACCAGCAGATCAAACATTACCGACCACCTGTGCCAACCAGTATCATAGCTTGCATTGCCAAGGAAAGAAAACATAGCCATGGCACCAGTGACAGAGAAACACAGGAACATTAACACTTTACATGTTTTTTTTTTAATGAGGTTTAAAGGCTATCCTGTTAAACAAATAAGGAAATTCATTTAAAGAAAGAGCAACTTCATTGAAGCGCTTCTGATTCATAAATTGCATGTTCTTTAGCTTTAAATAGTTTGTTTAGAAAGTACTTTCATCCAGATTCATGGCTATGCACCAATGCTATCGGATGATCCGTTGGTTCAATACAACATTACAAACAAAATATTTTTCAGTACTGCGACCACACAGGCTTATTCATGTGAAGGTTCAAGCCAAAGCAGTATCAGCATAAAGTGTAAGTTATTTGACAATATTTGGAAAACTATAACAAACATATTCAGACCTTTAAGTACAATAACCACATACTGAATTACATCTACTGTTTAATGGAGCCAATTATAGTTTAAAAAAAAGTCCATTATATAAACCTGCACACTGTAGAATCAACTGACAGTGAGGTATAAAACACAAGCATTTCAAAACTTGAGGTTAGTGCATAGAAACAGTCAAAGTAAACTTTTTTTTTTACACATAAAACAATATTTTTGATGAATTATGGAGCAAAATAAAGCAGTATAATATAAACCTATACTGTTAAAAGCATAATGTCCTAAATTATACCTAATTTAATCTAAATTTACACACATCTAGCAAACTAACTATTTCTGTCTGTACCTTATAAATGTATAATTGTATGTTCAAATGTCCAAAAACATATTTCTTTCTCAAAAACCTTGTAATGGCAAAAAGAAAAACAACTAATCATATTTTATTTAGACCCAGATTAATCTGCTACAAGTCTGTTTAGATAGCTACCAGATGAATGTTTGAGGGATGGTAATAGTAGACAGAGGAATTGCCGTTCATTTTCTGCTGAGCCAACATTAACACCTCTGTTATAAACCTGATAAGTTTCTCTGGTGACAACTGCGTTCATTGGATCTCCAATTACTGGTTCTCCTAAGCGCTTCAGTCCCTTGCACTCATGGATTTATGCTTCAAACCACATTGAGAACCTAAATATCGACAAACCTGACTGAAAAAATACATCTGATACACAGCACACATAAGGCACCGAAATATTTGAGATAAAAAAGTATATTACCGAGTACAATATTTAGATGAAAAGATTCAACTGTTTTTATCATAGTTTATCACTGCTACATTTTCTATTATCATAATTATTATTTTCATTTTAACTGACGATTTTACATTTACTTAGAGCAAATTGAATCATGTTTAGCTAGTTCGTGAACAACTGAACAGTTTTTTAATGAACATGAGAAAGAGTGATATAGAGTCAGCTGGCCAACACCACATCACTTTAAAATAATTTGATTTTGCAGTATTTGTGGACTCAATTTAAGTAAATGAAAAAAAAAAAACAATCAAAGCACGATGGAGAAGTTAGAAACAAGATACATATGATCTGAGAGACCCGTAAGAATACTGTGACTGTCACTTACAATGCTAAAGTTGAAATCAGCTAAAAGGCTGTTTTACTATGCTTAAAGGGGCCTAGTCACACATTAACCATAAAAAGGAAACACAACAAATGATATATTCATTTTCGAATAAAACAATATACATCAAGGGTTCATCCTGATAGTGTTTACTTGAACTTTGAAGAACTACCAACCAATTCACGGTACAAACCAGATCTACTAGTTTTATCTTTGACAGGTAAGAATGAAAACGTAACCTGACTCTAGCCATATGTATGTCGCTCCGCCTAGCTCCACCTACATCCATCTGGGACCTCTCCATAGGAATTGCCTTTATTGAAGGCTGGGCCTTATCAAAAATCCTTGCATATGATTGGATCGGGTTGGAGTCCATTCCGGGCCGACCGCGTCGAGGACTAAAGGCCTCCTAACATGGTCTGTGCTAACCGCTCTGCCGCGGACGCGCCCTGGAAAACAAAACTTGCCAAATCCGGTCGGGAGAAGGGCGAAAACATTGTTTCCACCAACAAAAGCCTTCAGAGCTGTTCTCTGATGTTCTTTTAATGAAACAATATTAGGTAGATTGGACAACACGGATAAAAATAGCAGCATCAATGTTAACGCTTGCTTCCTCGATGCTAGCTGCCATTGTCTGAATCAAAACAGTCTCACAGTCGCTCCTCCACTACGTCACATCTATGAAACTCCAGCCCTGCGTCCTGATTGGCTAGACAATAAAATTGGTTGAAGAAATCACTCTCTATTGGAGAGGTCCCAGATGGATGTGAGTGGAGCTAGGCGGAGCGACATCCATATGGCTAGAGTCAGGTTAGCAGAGAGGGAGGTCGTCCTGCAATTGGTGGGTTGCCGGTTCGATGTCCCGCTCTGACTACCTCAGTCGTTGTGTTCTTGGGCAAGAAACTTCACCCGAATTGCCTGCTGGCGGTGGTCAGAGGGCCCGATTGCGCCGATGTATGGCAGCCTCGCTTCTGTCAGTCTGCCCCAGGGCAGCTGTGGCTACTAACATAGCTCACCACCATCAGGGTGTGAATGTCTGATTGTATTGTAAAGCGCTTTGGGGTCGCTGGACTAGTTAAAGCGCTATACAAGTACAAGCCATTTACCATCTTGCTAAACCCAGTCGGGAAAAGGGCAAAAACATTGTTTCCACTAACAAAAGCCTTCAAAGCCATTCTCTGGTGTTCTTTTAAATACGTAATATTCGGTAGATTGGACAACACTGATGAAATAGCATAAATGTTACCGCTTGTTTCCTCACTACGAGCTGCCATTGTTTTCTGAATCAAAACAGTCGCTTCTCTGATACGTCACATCTACGAAAGCTATCCTGATTGGCTCTTCCATTTTATGTTGTATTGAAATCCCTCCCAATGGCTGTGATACCAGATGGATGTGTTGAGGCCATGAGGACCTCAGCGAAACGAAATCCGTCTGGCGAGGGTCAAGTTAGAAGCTAGCAGCATGACTTTAAAAAAGGGGCATTTTAGTCCAAATGTTTTGTTTCAAAGTGCAAAATTTTTTTCATATTTTCTACATTTCATGTGCAAATTCCTGGGACCTTTGCTTGTTGTTTCATTACTGTTTTCCAACTTTCAAAGAATTTGTTTAAGATTAGGAAAAGATCATCAACATATAGTGTAACAATTACACCAAAATATTTCTCTCAAGAAATGACCACCTGACTATAAGTTGTTCTACATCAAAGTCCATATTCAACTTAGTCAGCGTATTTAGAGACATCTAAATGTTGTATTTTTTTTTTTCAACTACCAGCTGAATTTTTATTTTACTGGATCCATTAACGAGGTCCTCACAAGTCTAATTTTCCGCAACCAGAAGGCATGTCTAAAATCTAATGTTACACAAGTGAAGAAGAGCTTTAAAATTGTAAAGAGAGAATTTGGGGGTTTTCTCCCCCCGAAAAGTATCATCTACTGACAAACAGAATAAAAAAACAGTAAGTCAATTTCAGATTATTTATGATGATTTGTTATCTTTGTAACGTAACAAAAGCTAAAAATTGTTGTTGCCCAACCCTTGCAGCAGGTGGACAGTCGATACCCAGGTAGCCGTATTGACGGTGCTGCACGGTGTTCGTGGAGGTGTTGTTGCCGTTCCTCTGCACCCAGGAGGCTTCATCAGCCTCGTTCAGACACAGCTCCAGAGAGAAAACCAGCCGTTACAGGAAGGTGTTGGAGGCGCTGATGGCACCACTGGAGCTGCAGCTTAGGCTGTCAGAGTCGCAGGAACTATTTTACACGCCCTGCCAGTGAGCCATGCATGAATATGTATGCCGGAGAAGCAGAAGTCATAACCTATGCAAGGTTTCATCATGCATAATGCAGCTGATCTACGCCTCTCCAGGATGTGAATGCGCACAAGTGTGCATGCACACACACACACACACACACACTTGACGTTCACAGTTGTATTGTGTTGGGGGGGGGGGGGTGACTCCAACCCCCCCCCAAATGATTCAAATTCACAGATTTTTTTTTTTTTTTGTACAATTCCACATGCCCCTGTACCCAACTGAAGACAAAACACATCTTCACGCTTCCTGTGTCTGCTCTCACAAATTTTAAACCTGGAAATTATTTCCAGCACATTTTGGGGTTCTTTTCAAAAGAAATAGGTGTAGTCGCTAAAGCTCAAAACTAGGATTCAACTTTTGCAGCCCCGCGTTTCGCATGTAGAATAGCCGGATGAACTGTCAGAAAATCTCTCTGTTCTTCCCCCTTTGGCTCTAACTATTTTAGAAACCGCCTCATTTTGAGGGGTAGGTCTACTCTTTCTCTCGTCTTGGCGTGCCGTCCCGCCGTCACTCATCTGTCGGGTGTTTTTTCGGAGCAGAAAGTTGTGTTTTGATTTGGGTGGCAACTATGTGAGGAAACATAAAATTGCACGGGGATTTCTGGGACAAGATACAATGAGAGAAGGGGTGTGAATTGAATATCACTGAGCAATTGGAGGGGGGGGGGTCTAGATAGGTGCAAACGTATAGACAATCCTTGGGGGTCTGGCATGAGTAGGTGGTCGGTGGGTGGAAGAGTAGGGAGGAGGGTTGCTGAAGTTGGATCTAATCAATGGAGGGGTTTTGCTGTTCCCCACCCTTATCCCTGGCAATCTGTTCCCCTAGCCCCCCTAGCCCCCCAATCCCCCCCCCCCCCTCCACCCAGGACCGTGCTGTGTCAGTAAAAAAAAAAGTGTGCTACTTCAGCAGTCCCCAGGGATCTGCTCCCCCCTCACTTCAAAGCAGCCAGTTTCTCTCTTAATGTGAATATCAAATCTGTAGATCACAAGTCCCAGCACAGTCTGCATAAACTGCCCCTCCCCCCAGCCTTTAATTCTGCCTAGTGATGAGGGAAAGAGAGGGAGGGGAGTTATTGCGAGAGGAAGCAACTGAGCGAGGGAGGGAGGGAGGGAGGGAGGGAGAGATGGAGAGAGAGATGGAGATAGAAGGAGATCCAAAAAAAAATAAAAAAAAAATACTTGCTTCAGAGATTTGACATTTGCCGAACACTCCCTCCTTCGGAAAAAAATGTGCCGCGCTGGCGTCCAATGAAATTCGGAGGAGGTCTGGCTCAATTTAGCAACGCTGTGTTGATACACAGAGTTCTTGCTGGAGAAAATTTTGCACATTCACTTTTGATGTCTCGGGCATGGATGTTGTTTTGTTGTTTTATTTTACTGGTGGTCATGATAGAATATCTGGATTTGTGATAGATTTGGCCAAATTGGGGAAACGCTGAGCTGTCCCATTGGGGATTTTATGAACAACTTTTGACAGCACCTATATGTTCTTAGTGAGTTAGTAAATGAAAATGTGAGAGTTAAAAGCAAATTATTAAAATGAATTATAATTGTAAAGTACTTTCATTCTATATATATTTTAGTATAGGCTTACTTCAGAATAAATATATACATTTTAATTAAACAAATCGATTTCAGGTAAAGGTCATAGAGCAAAACTAACTCAATCGGATCCATTTGTCTTTGTGGCCTTCACCCAGATTGCCGTTTTCTATCCTGAAGTGTAAAATTAAGTAATGGCAGGTTGGAAAGGAGGCATGGACAAGCACCACGCAGCCTGTCAGCCCAGTTTGCAAATTTTATTTTGCAGACTGGCAAAGGAAGGAAAGGGAATTGGGCAAGGAGATGAAGGGAGGTGAGTAGTGTCAAAAAGGGGACTGACCCCCCCTTGCTGCTGTCAGACTTCTCATTAAACACCTCTAATTCAAAAACACAAGGTTATACATAACAATTGTGTCATAAATAATTAAACATTTTCATTCAGTTGATGATTTGATTGACATTAGGCCTCATTATTAGAATAAGAACCTAATTTTACTCATTTCCAATCAATCACTAATTGCAATGTAAATCTTAAAAATCACAGGAGAAAACCATTGCATCCTCTTTTCAAAAACAAGAATGAATTTAGCTCTTATAACGGGATCCTTTTTAAGATCCGTTAGTTACTTTGCAACTCACTCTTTCCACCTTTTTTTCTTTAGGGCCCAAATCATTTTTTATTTATTTTTCGTCCGTTTCAGCGAGAAAAAAAAACAACAAACATCCAGAGATGTTTGGGTCTCATGAAAAAGTACCCAGCATGTACCAGCAGAACCATTAAAAAGGGGCGTCCCCGTCGCACGCCTCTCGGGCACGCGCCGCGCTGGCTGGCACACGCGCGCGGACACGTCCGCGGGGTCCAGGTGCGCTATTAGCGAGGAACATGACCGGGCAAGTCTCTAATCTGCACCCACGCCCCTGGAGTTTCTCATTTGGTGAAATAAATTTGCGTATTTTAATGTGATTCCATTGAGCCGTCTGCCAGGCTCTCAAATCACATTTAATAAATGGTATAAATAATAATAAAAACAATTTAACAAGAAAAAAATGATATATATAAAGAAAACATTTTCTCACTAATATTTCTTCACATAAAACTAAAATCCTGTCGGATACAAATGAACCTGGTGCCTACGTGGACCTTTAGGGCCTTTATGCGCTAAAATGGCCACATTTCTGCTCCCAGTACTCCAGGTTTTTAGATTATTTTTTTTTTTTTTACTTATTTCCTCGTTCTCAAGACTTCAGCTAATAAGGACAAAATCACATGAAAATGGTTGCAGACAGACAGGATGTACACAAAGGCCTATAAATACACCCTCATGTGGGAGCGTTGAATTTCTGTTATTTTTCGACGCAGATTTGCTCGGGATTATTTTAATGCACTGCAAAAGCACAAAGATCAACTTTACAATACGGGTCGGGGATGTGTTGCATCGTGAACAAGGGACACAAATGAAATAATTCGAAGGAGCATTTCGCATTTGCGGGCAGAAAAATCAGAGGACGTTTTTTTTTTTTTTTTTTTTTTCAAAAGGGGCACGATGAATTAAGTAAGAAGGACAAATCTGAATGCTCCAATTATGGCCTTTATGTGGGTGTAGACCTATTACACTAATAAGCCTGTGGTGGAAGAAAAGGGGGCCCCTTTTTTATTTACCATCAAATTATAACAATTTGTCATCACAGGGGAAGGAAAAAAAAAATCTCATCCTAAAAATAAGAGCGTCTCTGTAGCAACCAGCGCTTCTCCCCCTAATCAGTCCATCCAAACAGCTGCAATTAGCAAAAGCTACAAGATGGAAGCACCTAGACATACATATATAAAAATCAATAAATCACAAAGGTCCACCTGGAAACTTTTGGAGTAGAGTGGACATAAATGACAACTGCTTTTAAAAAAATAATAATAATCGTGAATGAGCTGATTATAAGCGCTTGTTTTTATTTCTGTCTCACTCCCCCTCTGTTTGCGCCTCATTCTCCCCATTCAGCCATTTTACATATTCATAACTGGAGTTGGTAATGCGAAAACAATCCGTGCTATCAGCAGCATCTGAGCGGCACCAAGGTGCGCTGCAAAAAAAGATAAAAATAAAAAAATAAAATCTCACCAAGCATCAGAGAAATCATACCACTTTAAACCTCAGTTCGCTCAGCTGCAACAGTTTCAGGCAATTTGATTTTTAATGATACATTTCAATCAGATCAAATCAGGGCTGGATTTTCAGCCGGAGCTTGAGGGGCAGAGCAGGCGGAATCTGAAATTAGCGGTTTCCACAAGCAACTTTTCATTCATTCACTCAACTTAAATACCAAAAAGCCCATCTCAGACTAGAGTGAGGGAATATACCAAAAATATTATTCTAAAAATTTTTTTCCCCTTACCTTCTTGGAGAGAGTACAGCAGGAGTAAAGTTACAAGCCACATGCCATAAATAGCAGGTATATTTTTCAGGAATTTTTGACAATCCTGGTAAGTGTGAGGCGCGTTCTTTTGGCCAGGCGGGTCTCCGTGCTGGACTGGCGACTGTGCTCCCGGGAGGTATTTCCAGCCCTGCTGCCCCGCTAAGCGTGGAGGGGAAACGAGAGGCGCCTCGGCCCCGCCCATGTCCCCTCCTCTCTTCATGAGACTACCGTGCATGCAAATCCATTTTTTTTTTCTTCCCGTCTTTCCTCAAATCAAACGCCGATTGGGTTCTTTCGCAGCTGGTCGTTCTTGGTCCACTTGTGTCCAGGATGCCTCGTCTGGCACTGTTTTGGAGAGGGCGTTTGGAGAGCGCACCCACCTGTGCGCCCCGATGACCGCGCTTTTCTTTCCTGCGCAATATGGATGCGGAGAAGTCGCTCTGCACTGACCCGGAGCCTATTTTGGGTTGGCACACTCTTCTCTGAGACGGTGCCAGGTTTGAAGGTCCATGTAGCTGCAGACCAGGGTGGGCTCCAAAGATTGTTCTTTTCTTTGTCTGCTTTCAGAGCGCAGGCATTTGCGCACAGAAATGCACTGCAGATAGAAGAGGAGGAGAGAGGAGCGGGGTGTGGGGCATGGCAAGTTCACAAAGCGGGTACATTGTGCCAAGCGAACCAAAGGTTTCCAGGGACGCTCTGAAAGACAACAGGGCAACTTTCTGGGGAGCTGGTTTGCTCTTAACTGCAGGCCAGTCCGCGGAGAACTGCTCCGCTGCACAAGCATAAAGTCAAGGCATGAAAGTTGCTTGACTCATTCAGGCTCATGGAATATTTCAAATAATGGTGAAAAATGATCAATAAATTAAATTGAAAATATGAAAATATTTTGCTGCAAAAGCCAAAATGACCCGAAAAACACACAGAGAGCAATAAAACTGCACGAGGGAAAATATGTAAGGTCTTTATTAAAAAACAAACAAAAAACAAACATTTATTACAAACTGTTAGTTCTTAAACTGACAATAATACTAATATTAAAATATTGGAATAAAAGGTGTTGGAATCCGCACTACTTCGAGTTGATCCTTTCATAACTTAGATCAGACTATTATGTGGATTTTTCTCTTAATAAAGAAAAGGCTGAATGTTTGTATTTAAATTATAAATTAGTTACATATGCGGCCGGTGACACTTTCGCAGTAAGAATAAGTTCTCATAGATTCACGTTGTTGAGGACGTTTTCATCTCCTGACCACATTAAGAAACATATGAATTAGCAGTGATAATAAAACATTCGGTAATACTACCTTTATGTGCACATATTAGTTGATTGGCCAGTATTACTGACTGACTCAGACTTGGTTAAAGTTCTCTCCACCTCTGGCTCGCTGCAGCTGCCCCTGCGAGCTGAGGGCCAAGCATCCGATCCTTTCTGCGGCTCAATGCTGCCATCTGCTGGCCAATCTTCGAACAGACAAGTGAACAAGCTCACAATTTCACATTGCTCTCCATCCAACGGGAGTCCTGGATTTCAAATCAGGAATACCGCATACGATAAAAAAAAAAAAAAAAAAATAATATATATATATATATATATATATATATATATATATATATATATATATATATATATATATATATATATATATATATACAATTCTATCGGATAACACAATGCATTTAGGCATACAATAAAATGTATTTGTAAATAACAACAAACCAAAAATCTCTATAGGGTAAATCGCGCTAAAATTGATTATTACTGATCAGTGATTAAGAAGAAAATAGTTAATTCGTAATGGGTGTCCTTTCCATGCGAAGTGCTATATTTCAGGCATTGATTTCTATTTGTTGTGATGATTACAGCTAATGAAAAACTACACTATTAGAAAAATACCTATAAAAGTTCTCTATGGGGTTTAGGCCACATACAGTGACACCATGGTCATTAAACCAGGTGTTGGCACTTTCAGTATGGGCAGGTGTCAAGTCCTGCAGGAAAATATGATCAGCTGCTCCAAAAAGTTTGTCATCAGAAGGAAGCATGAAGTGCTCTACCTGTGCATGTTTGGGTTCCTTCCTCCCAAAGCCCAAAAGTATGACTGTTGGGTTCATTGGTCTCTTGAAATTGTCCTTAGGTATAAAAAGGTGTGTGCACAAGGTTATTTGTCCTGTCTATAACAGAAATAAAGGCTTGAAAACATCAGTATTTGTGCAATGTGTTTTTCTTAGTGAACTAAATTACTAGAATGAATACGTTTTTCAATAATATTCTAATTTATTGAATATAACTGCACATATCAGGAGTCCTGATATCCTGGATGTGGCGGCTCTTTGGCTCAAGAGCCGAAGTCTTTGCTTGTGAATCTCCCTCAGACTTTTAAATGGGTTTCCCGTCACAATCCCATCAAGACCAGAGATGTCCTTGTTTTTTTTTTTGTTTTTTTTATACCTTTAATTTGATTTGATTTACAGACGACAGTTGCATCAGGTAACACACCTGTATACAGTACTGGGCAAAAAATAGCAGAAATATTGGTCATCGGGCAATGTCCATACATTGTTTTCCTTTAGTTCCAATGTTCACAAACCAGAAGAAAAAAATATTTTCAAAGTCTTTGGATTCTTACCAACATTTTAAGTCAGACAAATTCAGTCGGGCACATAGCTACAGAACATTTTGGAGACTTTTTTTTATGACATAAACCATAGCCAAAGGAAGGAAGCATTGTGTAAAATACTAAGCCCACGAAAGCATCTCAATCAAGAGATGGAGCAAGAAATCAGGCGAACTTTCTCTGGGTAAAAACAGGCCGTCTTTTTGCAGCTCGGCTCTGGATCTTTGTCATTTTAAATGATGCAGTTTGAGTAAGCTGTAAAATAATGGTCTCTCCCACGCTTCACAGAAGCATTCATGGTTAACATAGTTGCTTTTTCATGCCAAAAGAAGCCCAAACCATGACCCCCCCACCACCCTGAATAATGGGTGTTTATTTTCAGATGCTGCATTTGAATTTCAATGTAATTTTGTTTCGCATGGTTTGCTGAGGTACAACTCTGCAAACCTAAACCTTTGGGTTTTGTATTATAATACATCTTTTTCTGTAAATAATGCAAATAACTCTCTGTATATATTGCACATAGTTTATAGTTTCCTTTTAAATATTTTAGTCTTTTTTTGTTTTCCTCTTATTTTTATACCAGTATTGATTGTTTTATTGTGCCACTGTTCATTGCGTGGCACTATTATAACACATGAATTTCCCTGATGTGAGATCCATAAAGTGCATCTAATCTAATATAATCTAATATAATCTAATGTAATCTAATTTTGCTGTCATATATTTTTAGAGATTTGGCTTTCTCCAAACACTCCTTTGAAGTAAGTCATACTTTTATATTTTACTCTCATTAACTTTACCATTTTACACAAACTGAAGGGTCTGACCTCACGGTGAACTGTCTGAGACAATCGAGGCTATAAAGGCGGAAACGGCCACGAATGTTTCTCCACTAAAAAATTACATTATGTTTCTAAATAGAATGGTGAGTCCAATTACTTTTAAAATGGCAAAACTCCTTCCAGACAGGATGGGCTTTAATATTTACTTATTCGAAACAAATGTTGTAATTTTTCTCTCCCGGGATGATGTCGTAATAAAACACATCTGAAAACCATCAGAGCTTCTGTTTCCATGGAGGTGCACGCACCTGTTAATGATTAATCGATGAATATCTTAATACAATTAAAGAAAGGCTTCCTTCTGCGTCAGGAATTGAGTTTTTAAAATTATGTAACCTGAAATATTTGGAAATGAAGGACTCTTTATTTTTTTATACACCTATATTTTAATATAACAAAAAAAAAAACACATCCATTTTGGATATTAACAAAATGAAATGAGACATGACACACCCTGTGCTGAAAAAGGATGTGACCACAGTGCTGCTTCCTAACTTGGCAACTGTCCCAAAAAATGACACTGCAGTTTCCCTCCAAATACTTATTTTCTGTAAACTTATAAATAAACTTACTTATATTATATTATATTATATTATATTATATTATATTATATTATATTATATTATATTATATTATATTATATTATATTATATTATATTATATTTATTATATTGTTACGTTCTGTCTTATCCCTTTTGGGCAACAAGCGAGACCTTCAGTAGAGCGTGACCTTCTTTATTGGTTATTTACTGGAGTACAAGTGACAAGTCGAAAGACGTACAAACAACACACTCGGTGTTCTTCCACCTAGCACACAAAGTAGTGCCACTGAACAATCTATTCTTACAGCTGAATACATAACACCTAAATAATAATAAAATATTCTAACAATAGTTGGGACTTTAAAGAAATAATTATACTGGAATAGTGGAGAAACATTTGCGTCCATTACCATCTTGTTAAAGGCATTCTTTATATAAAAAAAACAACACAATATGTGTGCTTGACTAGCTCTTTCAGTTGAAATCTTTTTGATGACCTGTGACTATTGATCAGATATACCCTTTGCATTCAGCCAGATGCAGAGATTTCACTTGTAAACCTGTGTTAATTAGTATTTTCAGTGCCTAAACTATGAAACTTGCTGTGGTGAGCAAGAGTAACCCACTTCCCTAAAGCTTTTGTGAGTGTGGCTCTTTAAATGTCTGAAATAAATAAATAAATAAATAAATAAAGTTGCTCACTTAAGATTCTGTTAAAAAAAATAAAAAAATAGAGATTTAAATAAGTATTTCAATGTAGTTTTTTTTTTCTAGAACGGGGTTGATATAAGTAAAACAAATAGATCCTAAATTACTGAGTATTGTAGTTACTTTCTCAAGAACATTTATAGTCCTGTTGAAAACTTATAACAGCCCATCAAATGCTCATTTATTTCAAGTAAAAATATTTACATAAACGTGATTTAATGACAACTAAGTAACAAAAAATGAACATTGTCAGGAACACATTAAATTAAATGTCTGAGGTTGAAACAGGACAAACTTCCCTAAAATGCTTGGTAGCAATGTTGTAACCACGCGCTCCTGATGGTTTATGATTTTAGCCATTTTAAATCAGAATAAATGTGGCATTGGCATAATTTAATTCCTCTGCGGTAGTTGTTTCTTTTTCAACGATCCTCACAGAAAATCTCAGATATTTTCTTCAATTTTGATCCACGTACTATTTTCTTTCATAGACTATATCAGTTTAAATTTATATTACCCATACGCCAGACTTTTTGTAGGGTGACCTAATATTTTCTGTAAATATCTGTAAATATTATTATTTAATAAATCTTTTGACAATAAACTGATTGACTAAGCAAATGTAGCGTTATAGTTTTAGTTCTCACTAATGCAAGAGCTTCCTCTTCATCTGCCTAACGTTTGCATGCTAGTATTGTTGCCAGATGTTGCATTTAAGTGCATATTAACCTTCGTTCACTTCATTCGCCGGCCTGGAAGGAGTGTATCAGTGTATCCCAACACACACAGCACAACCAGACAGATAATATTCAAAACTTTATTAACACAGAACAAATGGTAGATATGCATGGAGGAGATATGGGAAACAGTGAAGTCATTTAAGTGCAAGCAAGAGCATTACAGCTTTACATCTGAGTGCAGAGAGCAGCGGTAGAGAAGAAACTGACTCCAAAGGCTCCTCGGGTTCTGCTCCAGTTGAGGGGCTCTGGATCCAGCCTGCATGCCATCACCACAGCTCGTAGATCTATAGTAATCACTGCGGTACCTTTTTACAAAGCTGTCACAGTAAATGCTTGGTCCGGCTGTCATTTGCATAGAGTTGCTTGCAAAGGCCCAAAACTGCCACACTCATTCTGACACACTTCACTAAAAGCTTAATATCCAAATTTGGGGATTGTGATTCAAACAAACGACAGTCTTTTGATTAAAAACAACTCACAGTAATAGTTCTGTAACGTTAGCAGAGAAACCTCATCCTCCCGTACTTTAGGTTAAATGTTGCCATCGAATCGAATCATTTTTAGAAATGCCTTTTTCAGATGTTTCCAATGTCACAACACATTCCCGACACGGTTAAAACTGGACTTCATGACCGCAGCCATTTAATCTAACGAAGGGGGTGAAGTGACTCTGCAGAAAAGCTCATACCGTCTCACATGCTGGCACTGAATAAATAAATAAAAACATTTACAAGGGGAGTGCTTTTTTAAAATGAATGAATAAGTTATATGATTGGTTAACTGAATGTGTTTCCAGCAATGACTGCAACCAGTGGAGGTTTAGATACGGGTATCATGGGCAGTTACTCAGGGCGGCATTAGAAAGGGGGGACGTACAAAATAACTTTTTAATCTGTCACTTGCGTCTCAAACTTTTTTTCTATTGCTTTTAATGTGCGTGCACTCAATAGGGACCACTGTGTGTTGAATGTGTACCCTCTGCTTTCTGCTGAAAGACACATCTGCCTTTTCACCCAACCCAATAATCTGATTGCTTCTTGTATTTTGTCCGAGTTTCAGGTAACATGGCTGCCTGTGGTGTCAATCAAACTGAGCCAAAGGAAAGTTATCCTGCCACCATTTACTCTCCCTTCAGCTGGAGCGTTAAAGCCTTACCTTTCTGCTACGCCTAAACAAGCAGTTTGAAGATGTCTGTGGACGTGTGTAACATGGCAGCAGGCACCAAAAAGGAGAAAATATGAAATAAAACATGGCAAAACACAGCAGCTGCAAGACCTGTTTGCAGTCAAAACAGGTTATTATAGGGGGAACAAGGGGTGCTGGCCCAAAGCGCCGTGCATGCAAGAACCGCCACTGACGGTCTCACATGAAATCTTTTTTTTTTTTTTTTTTTTGTGCTGCTTGTTTTTGCTTTTTCTGTCGCACTTGCATGAACAACATGAAAGAATGATCCGATTTGGATCGCGCATACGAAAAATATAAATCTTCTTAAAGAGCCCAGAATACCCCGTTAAAATATATTGCTTCAAGCTTGATTTTAAAGTTTGAGGCACTTTTTTTTAAAAAAAAGTGGTGATGAAACGGTCAGAATTTGTATTGTACAGTACTTTTTTTATCAACTTTTAAGGGTGGGAAGTAAGTTTTACATACGCACTACGCCCAACTTCTTGAGCTCAAGGTACTTCTTTTAAAGCCATAGAAGTTCAGTATTTTCTCAATACTACCTAAAATTGTATTTGGCAGAGTTTGGGTCTCCTCCTGAAGCAAAGCACTACTGAAAACCTCCCTCTCTGGTACAGGTTGCTAAAACAGGACCTTACCTTTGCAGCTGACATGAACTATAACCCTCCATGCTCAACCTACTGTCAGATATTTCTATCATCATCAATATACCCATTAACAATTGGTTTAAGGGTGCTTGCTTTGTACATGCATGTGCAAGACAACCTAGTCACTTTTTTTCTCTCTATAGTGCTTCAGGTAAGGATGTTTGTTCTAAATTAGAAATGCATTTTAAGAAGTTTGGCGTTAACATCGATAAACTTGATCTGCGTCCTCATCCTACACACAAAAAGCTGCTGTTTTTTTTTTTTTTTTTTCTAAAGCCCAAAATGCTACGGAGCCCGGGAGAGCTCACTTTAAGTGATATTTTTTTTCATGTCGTGATAATTTGTGAGCACGTTTCCTTTAATTGAGCCCTCGAATTAATAAAACCTGAGCACGTTTTCTTTTAATTGAGTCCTCGAATTAATAAAACTTATTCGAGCACACGTTTTAATTATTCGTGGGTGCGTTTTGGTAGATCGAGATCTCGAATATACTATAACGTGCTCATGTTTACATGTGTCAAGACAATATTGAGTGCACGTTTTACATATTGTGGCCCCGTTTAAGTAGATCGTGCACACAATGTTCTATAACCATGTTCACTAAATTGTGCTCTCGTTTTACTATGCTTAAATGAGAGCTCAATTTAGTAAAATGAGCTCACACTATAGTAAAACGAGAGCACAATATAGTAAATTGTGCACATGATTTAGTAAAATGAGCGTATATTTTAGTAAAACGAGAGCACAATATAGTTAAACGAGAGCACATTCTCTCAACATGCAAAACATTTTGCGATGACCCCTCTAGGGCTCCGTAAAATGCTGCTGGATTATTGCTGCTAGGACAAAAGTTGGGTTCTTTTAACAAAATATTGGGTCGTTACCTGTGACCCGGTTGGGAAGTTTAGCGAAGAGACCCCACACTCTTAATTTTTAACTATACAACAACCTATTCAGACTTCACTGAACCTCTTTCGCAGGAGCAAATAAGAAATGGTGAGATGGAAAAGGAGGCTGTAAGGTAATGTTAATGTATCTAGCCTAAGCTAATGACTTTAGTTCACACTAGAGATTGCCTTTGTTCGTTTAAGATTACATGAACTTTTCATCTGATAGGAAGTTACCACTAGCTGCACACTTTTATCAACCAGTCACAAAGTCAATACAGACAGGCTTTATAAAACCCATTGCTGGTAGTATTGCCACAATGCAATCTTCTCGCTATTTTGAGTTTTTAGTTGTTGTTTTTTTTGTACATGTGACTTGCTGCAATTGTAATATTTATCATTCGCCTCTATCATCCTTACTTCTTTTAATGTGCGGCGTGTGCTGCTCTGGTTCTTGTGCGTTCATTCGTAGTTTAAAACACAGATTTAGAGCTTTTCTGCACTAAACATTTCCGCTATTAATTTATCTTTCAATGTCCGCGACAATAGCGTGGTAAATTGGGTGACAACGTATTAGCAAGATTTTGGATGGTCAGAAGCAACTTCCATAGCTGAGGAGTTGGCAAGAGTTTTGGGTTTTAATATTCAGCCCTATAACCAAACCCTGGCACGTTAGATCAAGCCAGTGCTGAATTGGTCCATGTTTAACCCAGGACAGATGGGATAGGTTGTTTTTAACCCAGCAGATTTTAGAGTACGAGGAGATGGCCTGTGTAGACTCGACCCAACACATTAATGGGATTAGCCGAGATTGAAACTGGTTTACAATTAACTTCAGCCCTGACACTACCAGCTTTACTATGAGAAGATGTGTTTTTAATGTATTTTTATATTTCTATTTGTTTTCCGCATTTAAGCATCAGAGCTAAAATCAGGCCCATGTCGCACATGCTTATATTGGAGTAGTTAGTTCAAAAGCAGCATCCTCTGAATGGTGTTTATTTAGTGTATCTAGATGTTGGGGATTGTCTATGGAGATTGTCTATCATTTTGATCTAAAAGCTTAACGTCTTGTAACAGTTTAATAAGATTTTAAAAAACTGTTTTGCAATGTCTAGCTATTCTATTAAATACGAGAGTCGGTATGCTTTAACAGGCACATGTGTTCTTTTCAAGCAAGGAGGAGATATGAGATGAAGAACTAGGCTGATTCCTGCAATACTACGTATGATATTTTGCATTAGAACTGCTTAAAGCCCTCTTTCTTTTACTAAAACTAAAGTAATTGCTAACTTGTGTAGAAAAATACTGACTATCAATATGATTAAAGTAGATATTATTAGCATATGAGATTTGGTGTTTATTATAAGGGTCTTCATCCCAGCATTTCTAAGCCTCAAGCAATTCGACAAAAAAAAAAAAAAGGTTATTTTCTGTTTTGTTTTGACTTTGGATAAAGAACAGTTCAATATTTTTTGAATGGCAGAAGCTACAGCCTGAGTGGATATTTGGTGGAAACAAACGTGAACAACTGTGCCAAATGCCATACAACTTGTTTTTTTTGTTTTACATGTGAAGCTACACATTTAATAACTTGCATCAGTTAAAACTCCCCCCGTTAACGACAAAATGAGGACATCATTTGCTTCCTGTTGCTATTCGAACAATTTTAAATGAAAACTAGCGGGACGTTTTTGTGTAGGGAATATTTTCCAGATAGTTTTTGTATAAAGAGACTTTGGAGGCTGGTGGGAAATTCTTACTCTAGTTAAAATGAATGTTCCAAGAATGTGAAGTCATTCACTAATGCTACTACACCAGTAAGATATGTTCTCTACTGTTTAACAGCAGCATCGCCATACACTATAAACTAGAACAATAGGTCTATATGGCAGACATTTGAGCTGAATGAGTAGCACAAGAACAGGTGTATTAATGAGGGCCGCATCCCACCTTTGCCTCGGTACAGAATGGAACGCACCTCCTTCGCTCCTCCGGACTACTGCGCCGTCACATAAGAAGAATCCTATTAACCTGCCCCCCCCCACTGCCTTTAAATGCTGAATCTCCACAGTCAGTCGCCACCAGATTTTTTAAAAGGCTTTGTGTGCATAGATTACCTGTATATGACCAGGTTCTTGTTTTTTGGATCCCCCTGCCTTGGCCTCGTCTGACACCTCATCGGTTTCTGGTTTCTAGTGTGTGACCCTTGATTATCTGACGGATCCCTCTCAAGTCTCCGCCCCCCCCATCTGGTAAAGCTGCCTGCTTATTCCAAGATGTGACCTGTTGCGACGCCATCATTCGCTCAACCCTGTGGATCCAAAATGGAGCCTGAGGAACCTCAGATCACATCCTTTACCTCCATCCGGAGGAGGTTAGTGGCTTTATTTCTGTTTTTCATCCCTCATTGAGTCCTCGGCAGCCACTCACCTTTATCTCCCCCCCCCCCCCCCCCATCAGTGGTTCCTGAGAGTGCTCCGATCAGTTTCCTGTTTCCCACCAGCGAGTTTGTTTTAAACCCTTTGAAATGCTCCCTGCGTTTGGCTGAATTTCCGGGTCCTCTGTCTTTGGCGTTCCAGATTATGTATTTGAGCATGCTAAAAGGCCTGCGGTTCTGATGTGTTGGAGTTTGCTAACAAATCTTAGTCCTATGCTCAGCCGGGTAGCTGATCCTTACGTGGACTGGTCATCAGAAAACCTATAGCAGGACAGCTCTGTTTCCCTGAATCTAAGCTTAAAACCTCATTACATCCGCACCCGGGTGGCATTTCTCCGTGTGATTTGTTGTTGGGCTCTGTGTGGCGCAACTGAACTCATGCCCCGCTGCTGCTATTGCTTAAAAAGAGTATCTTAGCAAGCAGCTGCAACACACGGTCCACAAAATCCACGCCGATAAATGCAGTATCAGGATCAGCTTTCTTGCATTTAGAAGCTGGGATGTCCTGGGTTCTGTGTTAAATAGGTCTCTCAGCAGGGGAGTAACACGGGTGAAAAAGAAACTGAGGGAAGTTGCAAGTATTTCCAGCTGCGGTTTGACCACAAAATGTGGTTCCCTAGCTGTCAAGGAGAAGTCCTGGCATCATATTTAATAGGAGGAGGGAGATAGCAAACAGACAGAGAGGACCAGGAGGAGTAAGGAGGAAAAAGTTTGAGCTGGTGAGAACCTGGTTTATGACATATATCTGTAGCAGGACTCACAAAGTTAATAGCGATGATGAGTGAAAACCTCAGATGTTAGATTGTGTCCATAATTACTTCTGTCCGCCCCAAGCTATGGGAACAGAGCACCGTACCAAACGCAGGATGCAAAGGATGCGGTGCTTGGCGGTTTACAGTGATCAGTAAAAAAAAAAATGCTGCTAAACTGATGAAAAATACTGACGGTGTTTCCTCCTCTACAGCAAGGCTGGAACTGATGGCGGTGGAGCAGAAACCTCTAATATTTGCCGGGAATTTCAGCAAATTGTGAGGAGATATTGTACGTGTCATTTTAAAAGAGCTGGGGAAACAAGTAGTAAGAATCCAGTAGCTCATGACCGCCTTCACACTGAAATGAGTTTTTCCAAGTTTGTCACGATCCACTAACATTCCCAAAAGTTGGAGATTACGAAGACCTTAGAGTGGTCTTAATTCAGTGTGAAGGGGCTTAATACACCTGTGCCTGTCTTATTTAAAGTCATACGTTTTGTCATGAAATAGATCTGTTTCATTGGATTGTACTCTTTCTCCATGAACCACTATATCTGAAGGAAAGGGTACATATTAGAATAACTTGCTGCCATGTTTAGTTGGCTTTGTATAGTAGGTAAACCTAACTACCACTCAAGCCACAATTAACTTAAGCCGAGCACAAGATAACGGTGTACAAATGATGTAGACATTTTGAATAAGTATGTATGCATTCAAGATTTGCACAATCCTAAGTTGTATATCATTTGCACAGTTTCCACTTAGAGCACATTTGGCATCGTTGTGTGCAAATGTCTATTTTCCCCATTCAAACCTCATACCCAGAGGTATTAAATTAGGCATAATGACCGGTCAACACATTCGCATTTATAAACGTCTGCAAACACGACCTAAATCTCCTTTAGTCGCACATTCCCTGCCTCATTTCTTTTTTGGAGTTGGCTTGGAATCAGCTTTGGATCTGGAGAGGCCGTTCTCAGTGTTGTCGATCCCTGACGAAGACACAAGGCACTCTTTACTGCAGGAGGGAAGCGGGAAAAAAAAACAAAAAAAAAACGAGGTTGCGTTAGAACCACGGAATCACAGCGACTCAAAGGCAAACTGGCAGCTTTAAGAAAACAACTCCAGCGTGTGCGACGGCTCAAAGTCAGCCGCCACCACGCAGCGGTGGCTCGTGATGAAATATCGTGAAACATTTGCACGGCCATTAAAATGCGGAAAACCGAAAACTCACTTTTTCTCCTCGAGTTTGGCCAGAACAAAGAGAGTGAAGTTCTTGATTAGCATGAAGGCCATCAGGAACCCGATGACCCCACCTACAGCCGAGGCTATGAGGATGGTGAGCGTGTTGTCCACCACCCTCACTGCAGACATGTAGCAAAGAAATCCTTTACAATGTTAAAATAATTTATATATGTTTCCTAACATAAAGAAAACCTAAGATGAATCTTTCATCTCTCTGTTTTAATGATTCCTGTCCACTGTAAATAGGTTTCTCAGAGAGAGACAAAACATTTCATAGATTTGCTTTTTCCAGTCTGATTCAATTTGTCCTTAAAGGTTTAACTGCCCACTACTTTATCTTTAGACAACAAATGCTTGTTCTGGTCTACTTTCACCTGAGTATGCATATTAATAAAGGATCAAGGGAGTGAGAGTGACTCATTTACTTTTTTGGTAAATTGACCAATTGGTATTTCAGGTCATATCCTTGTAATAAACTAAACGTACCATAGAGTTACCAGGCAGCAACCAACACAAGTGGAGCAGTAGTAGTAACTAAAGCTGAACATCTGGTATTATGTTGGTAAACTGCAGTACTGGGAGATTCATTTATGTATATGTTGGGAAAGTAAATTGGGGAAACTTTTCAATGTATGACAAAGCATTTGTAATCTTTTTAACTTTTTACATTTTGTCACAGTACAACTCCAAACTTTAATGTATTTCAGGAGGATCCTCTGTGAAGTGCTCTAAATGGCGCTTAAAATGTTTTGCAAATAGAGATCATAAAAAAGCGTGGCTCGGTCAGCCCTGTTTATTCTAACGCCTCTGAATAAAATCCAATGTGAAACCAAATTCCTTCTGTTGTCACCTAATTAATAAGCAGAGTCCATCCACATGTAATATAATATTAATGTGAATGGCCCTTGTGTAGTGAGGGCAGAGGGTGGATAATAAAGCAACATCCCTACCTTTAAATTCGGTCCCTCATCTGAAATGGAGCATGGCGCAAATACAAACTTACCAAGACATGACCGTCCACCTAAACCAACATGGAGAGCATTGATCAGAGAAGCAGCCGAGAGGCCGGTGGTAACTCTGGGGGAGCTGCTGAGATCTCCACCTCAGGGGGCAGAATCCGATGAGCGGACAACTATTTAGTACTTTTTCCTTCCACTTAACCATGTTGTGCAAATCCTAGCAAACACACTGCGGTTTGAAGCTGTAACGTGACAAAATGCGGAAAAACGTTTGGCAAGAATAAAACGTTTGTAACATGTCGAGAACTTACACTCGTCCACCACAATGAGGTGGAAGACCGCGCTGTGGTTCTTGTTCTTCTCTTTTGGATTACGGCCAAAACACGTGTACAGGCCTCCGTCCTCGAAGGTGATGTTCCACAGCAAGATGGAGATGTTGTTTTTGTGGTTCTTTCCTATGAACTCCACTCTCTCTCTGAATATATTCACAGTCGGTATCACGTCCTCTGTCGGTATCACGGCGTCACACACCTGACAGGATCAGCGAGCCGTCAATCTCACAAAACTGCAAGGTCAGCGTAAAGAAAAGCCGAGGGGGAAAAACTTTGAAAGGAGCAGACTGCTTTTACCTTTTGCATCGTGCCGTTGTCGTTGTACTGCCAGTTAAAGTAGAGGTTTTCGATGCCAATGCAGCTGGCGTACGTGCAAGGCAACATGACGGTGCTGCCGTTCACTGCCTCCAAGAAGGGAATTTTCCCCACGGACATTTCCAGGCCCTGAGCGGACCAAACACCTGGGAAAGCAAAGAAATACATGCGAGAGATAAGGTGACGAAACATGTGATAAACATGGCCTTCAGCGTCAGCACTGCCTGTGGTCTTCAGAGGGAAAATTTGGGATGTTGCATTTTGGGAGCAACTCCCTCTGCTGGTTAACTATGGGTAACCACAGCTCAAATCAGTGCATCATACACAGAGATGGGACCTTCTTCATTAACAAGAAAATATGAAATTACCCTACCATGTGATTATGCAGTTCAGAGTATCACATATGTTATGATTTGTCAGCATGATGCTGCATGTGTAGAAATATCATTGAAGAACCCAAATGTCTGAGGGGATTTGGTGGGGGGAGGAGGGTAATTTATTAATACTGGTAGGATACCTGTCAGGAAGATACCCTGCTTACTCCTCTTCGTCACTGAGTTCAGGCCTTCTAATCACTTCCATGTCCACAGATGTATGACAACAAGCCACCCAGCCCAGTGTGGTAGCAAAAAAGTGTAGCTATGAAGATTTGACAGATTTTCCCTGGTAAATTGTTGGTGGAATAAGTGGAAGAAAAACGGGTAAAACTAATACACAAAGTAGTAGGCAACGTAATACAACAGTGCGATTAGCAGATGTGTGCACAGAGGTAAATGGCTTGTAGTTTTATAGCGCTTTAACTAGTCTGACGACCCCAAAGCGCTTCACATTACAATCAGTCATTCACACATTCACACCCTGACGGTGGGGAGCTGTGTTAGTAGCCACAGCTGCTCCGGGGCAGGACGAACTCCTAAACTCCTGCGCCGCTGTCGCTCACAGGTTACGACCTTCAGCAGAGGCAATGGCTTCAGAGCTCCCAGCTATATGTGGCATTCAGATTAGCTCAAGAGCAGAGCATGGAGAGCTTTGTGGAATGGGTTCTGTGTCCGAGAAGCTGCATCGAGCCCAACGCCATGTGCAATCCAAAGCACTGGACGCTGTGGTGTGAGGGACGCCATCCCTGGACTCCAGAGGAGAGGAGGCATGTTCCCTGGAGGGAATAATCTGGCCTGTCTAGATTTCTGATGGATGAGTCTAGTCTAGTGTTGCCAGCAGAGCAGCACCGGCCTGACTGCGTTGCATTAAGTGTAAAGTTTGATGTAGAAACTCGGGTGATGTAGGGCTGTTTAATCAGGGGTTCAGGTTGGACTCTTATACGACTTTTCTATGAAGTCCACTCAACTCCACAACGACGGACATTTATCTCCTACCCGGCTGGGTTTTTGGTCCCCTCTCAGGATGTGGTGTGGTTGTTATCGAGTAGAGTAGAGCTCTTACGTGGGCCGACTGCCAGGCAGTGATTGGCCGTACGTGGGACCAGCCAGCCGACAGTGGAGCGAGGGGGGGGGGGGGGGGGTGATTTGCAAACTCAGTACAACGGAGAAAAGCATAACAACCGCAAGGAGCAAAGCGGAGCCATTGTGGATCTAACCCAAGCAGCACTCGGACGATTTAGCGCAACTATGCAATGCAAATGTCCCATGTCTCCCGTTTTCTCTTTCTCTCTCTCTCTCTCTCTCTCTCTCTCTCTCTCTCTCTCTCTCTCTCTCACACACACACACACACACACACGCACACACGCACAGAGGCATGTCAGAGCCTGATCTACATTTTTATTCTACCGTTTCTCACTATCTCTTCAGTTAATGCCTCACTGCTTAATAGCAACCGGGCGCCAAACAGAGGTGGGGCTTAAAGCCACCGCGTTACCAGGTCTGTTGAAAACCAAAAGCGCTACAGTGGAGCGGAGCTGGGGCAGGATGAGTAGAGTAGTGCAGGCCTAGACAGGGGGCTTTGGAAAAGTCCCATTAGTTCTACTGAAAGGAACTCCTCAGCATACCAAGACATTTGGGACAACTTTATGTTCCAAACTTTGTTTAAAGAGTTTGGGGATGGCTCCTTTAAGTCTAATGTGGCTGTACATCCGTTAACAAAGCATGGCCTGGAAAGACGTGGATAAGCAGTGCAGTCGGGAAGAACGTGGCAGACCTGAACACAATCCTGACATCAACCCTTTGGGATGAATTAGATTAGCAGAGACCATGAGACCGGCCTACTCATCCAACATCAGTGTCTGACCTCACAAATGTACTTCAAGTGTACTTTGCTTTTTCATGAGGGAACACTTTAATCTGAACAGTAAATTAGGTGAAATAACAAAAGAAATAGAAAGTGATAATTGAGCGTTTTTTACCCGGCGCCAAGCTATCAGTTCCCTGTGTTTGATTTAATTGATCCTGGAACAATATCATATTTAAAGACACATTAATAGGAAGGAGCCTTAGTGCCAGAATAGTGGTAAAGTGTTGTTGACTGTTATGGGTTTTGACTTATTATTTCCTTTACTTTACACGGGGTCCTTTACTTTTGCTTTTGTTTGTAATCCAACTTTATTCAAACAATGTTAAACGAATGGCTTTTAGGGCAACTAAACAGCGTTGTTCATTCAGAATCTCTCCTCTAACTAGCTGTACCACACTCCATGGCTGTAAGCGATACGGTGGTGTTGAAACTTTGGACACAAGAGAGCCAAACCTCTTTTTGTGCTGGACAGGGATTAAAAGTGTTTAGGGAACTTCTTGTCACATCCTGCTATTCCTACACCTACTACTGACATTCACGAATTCAAAGCCTCCGTAACATGACACCGCCACGTCCTTGCTGTGGCGTTACTGTCAATAACAAAGGACTCAATCTGCCTGGGCTTGAAAGGTGTAACTCAAAACTGGAGATCACCAGGGTCATGCGAGTCCAGGAAGTAGCAGTAAATAAATGTTGCCTTCATGAAAAGGTAAAGAAAAATCCCCCAGAAAACAGAAGAAGAAGATGTTTTTTTCTTTGACCTCCCTTTTTTCAAGTGATTAGATGTGCTCCATGTCAACATTTAGTAAGGCTCAGCAGTGGAATGACACATGGACAGTGGTGAGACCCGAGGAGCAGCCATAACACCCTGTGCACTGTCTCCAACACCACTGGGATCCTGCTCCGTGTTTTGTGTCTCCGTGTTACACAAACAGCACGGTCAAGGTCAGCACCGTGCAAAACCCTACTGCAGAAATGCACAGGAGGTGGCTGGGGAGAACATCCTGTAATCTGTTATCTAAGGGGTTCATTCTCATCCGAGTACACCTTTAAAATCAACGTTTCAGTTATATAATGTTGCATTTTAGTTTTTAGTCTCATCACCTGACGTAAGCTGCTATGCTTCTGATACTGCCGCTGTTTATGCGGCTGGCAGACAACGATGCAAGAGAATCGACGACAAAGACCTTCTATTAATCTTCACACGACCCGCAACGGTACATGTGTCTGCTCTCTTTCTGGGTCAAGCTGCCCCCGAATGCTGTCTTAGTCTTCCTAAAACTAAGATATAAGGGACGCGCAAGATGAATAGAAAAAAACATTACACTATCAGAAGAATGCCTGGGTTCGCTGTAGCAGGACATTTCTCCTGCTGCAGGAAACAGTTTCTTCTCCCCCATCAGCCTCTGGGCACTTCTTGGACTCAGGAAAAAAAAAAGGGCCTTTTAAACTCTGCAAACTGCTGAGCTAACACGTTCTCACGGTCTTCCCATCTGCTACCGGCCTTATGAACGAGGCCAAGAGCCGCCCGTGAAACTGGACACTGTCTCTCTCCACCGTTCAGGACTTACAAGCTTCTGTGTTACATTAACGCACAGTTTACTGAGAGTATATAGCTTCTGTATATATACATATCCTTTTTACTTTTTATTTTACTGTATTCTTATTTTTTGTCTGCACCATCAACACCAAGTCAAATTCCTTGTAAGTGCAAACCTACTTGGCGATTAAACTTTTTGATTCTGATTCTGATTCTGGTGGGAAAAACCCATGCATCTTTCACCTTGTCAGTCTAGGTTTTGTATAAATTGAACACTAAAAAACAGGGAACTGAAAATAAGTACAATTTTCATGAAATAAGTGTATTTGTTCTTGATTTGAGTAGGTAAATAAGATTATCTGCCAATGGAATGAGTACTTAGATCCCTAAAATAAGATAATTAGATGCTGTATATAAGACGATGAAGATTAGTTGTTCCATCTGCCAATCTCATTCCATTGGCAGATCATTTAAACTTGCCTGCTCATATGAAGGACAAATGCACTAATTTCAAGAAGCTTTTACTTACTTTTAGTTCCCTTTTTGCAGTGTATGGCGCTTGTGTGAAACATAAAGAAAAATAATGATTCACTGCGTACGGTTTAATGCAAACTTCCAGAGAGATAATGTGAGATTTTAGTAATATTTTAGTAATATTTTAAACATCTTCATGCAATGTCTGAAGTTGGGGAGTACATGTATTTACCATGTCCTAAAATGTGGAATGAGCTACCACTGCACATCAGACAGGCTACATCACGGTCTGATTTAAATCTTTTCTTAAAACTCATTCCTTCACCTTGGCCTTTGACATCATGCGAGAAGTTGATGTTAGCTTCTGCTTAGTTTGTTAGTCTTTTATTGCATGGCCGCTAATGCATTTTAATTCTATCTAATTTCTGTATTTTATGCTTGTTTCCTTATTATAGCATTTTTTAATGTTTTGAACTTTTGTGATGTATTCTGAACAGCACTTTGGTCCCTTTGGTAATTTAAAGTGTCCGTCCGTCCGTCCGTTGTCTTCCGCTTATCCGGGGTCGGGTCGCGGGGGTAGCAGCTTCAGTAGGGAGGCCCAAACGTCCCTCTCCCCAGTCACTTGGGCCAGCTCCTCAGGAGGAATCCCAAGGCGTTCCCAGGCCAGCCGGGAGACATAGTCCCTCCAGCGTGTCCTGGGTCTTCCCCTGGGCCTCCTCCCGGTGGGACGTGCCCGGAACACCTCTCCAGGGAGGCGTCCAGGAGGCATCCTGACCAGATGCCCGAGCCACCTCAACTGGCTCCTCTCGACGTGGAGGAGCAGCGGCTCTACTCTGAGTCCTCCCCGGATGACTGAGCTCCTCACCCTATCTCTAAGGGAGAGCCCAGACACACTACGGAGAAAACTCATTTCAGCCGCTTGTATCCGGGATCTCGTTCTTTCGGTCACGACCCAAAGCTCGTGACCATAGATGAGGGTAGGAACGTAGATCGACCGGTAAATCGAGAGCTTCGCCTTTTGGCTCAGCTCTCTCTTCACCACAACGGATCGGTACAGCGCCCGCTTCACAGCAGACGCTGCACCAATCCGCCTGTCGATCTCCCGCTCCATCCTCCCCTCATAATTTAAAGTGTGTTATAAATAAACTTGGATTGGATTAGATTGCATTATTATGAACGTGCTGAGCAACAGGAGGCGACAATATAAATACCACATCATAGCAAGACGAAGAAAGCTAAAAAAAAACAACAACAAAAAAAACAGAGCTGTCAACAATGGCCTTTGTGGAGTAGTGACTGCTAAAATGCGACATGATGGTTCAGACTGCAGACTCTTTGGCGGCTATCGGATACGTATCTGATTTCGTAGAGAATATGGAAGTGAAATCGGCTTTCTTTTGGGTGACAAGATCGGAACAAGGCCGTTCATACTGCCATTAAAATGTCAGATTTGGGTCACATGTGGGCAGATGGGATTTGGGTCGCATTTGTGTGAGCATAGACTAAATTCCGACCCCCACCTACAGTCATGAGGCATAAATCGTGAGCAAAATAGCAAGATCAACAAGCGGCTGAAATGAGCAAGGGTGACTGGATTCAGTCTTAGAGACGTGGTGAGGTGAGCAACTCCGTCATCCGGGGGGAAGCTTGGAGCAGGTCTGCTTCTCCTCCACATTGAAAGATGTCAATCGAGGTGGTTCAGGCGTCTGATCAGGAGGCCTACCGTGCCTCTTCTTTAGGAGGTTTTCTGTGCACATCCCTCTGGCAGACTAAGAACTCCCTGGAGAGACTAAATATCCAATTTCACCTGGGAACACATTGGGATTCCCAAGAATGAGCTGGAGAGTGTCGATGGTGACTCTGTGCCCCCCCCCCCCCCTCCCCCTTTACCTGGCAGCCACACAACCTGATCTCAATTAAGACGGATTACAGAGATATGTAGTAAAAACTCTGTGCCACATTATTCACTGCCCAGACATCAGAACAATAAAGTTCAAATCTATGGATGGCACCAAAGATATTACACTTCAGCTGCTATAAGATGACTTTAGTTCCAAAAAGCTAATATACAAACCCAAAACCAGGTTTCAGCACACAGCCGCTCAGGGATTGCACAGGGATTAAAAGTTCTACTCCTGTTACCTCATCTGCATAAATAACTATTGTTTCAATGGTTTACGAGGACATAATGCTAAAGACAAACAAATGCTGCATGTTTAAGATCATGGTAATGTTGTTATCACATAAATAAAGCTACCACGGTTTTTGGGACATGTAAAAAAAAAAAATCTTTCTCTTTATTTCTAAATAAACAGATGCCCTAGTTTCTGACCTATATGTCAAATATATTCCTTTTTAATAAATTCTCAGGTCCTTCTTTAAAAGGTAAAATGATATAAGACATAACTGTACTGTTTTGCTTTTTTGAATAGTTCTGTACTGTTCAAAAAAAAAAGCATCACGTCACAACAACATACAGTACTGTGAGTAAGGACTTCCCTCCTTAGAGGTTTGGTCACATTTGAATGTTTCAGTTTGTTAAAGTAATTTTTAATCAGACAAAGATAACAATAGTTAATACAAATAGCAGGTTACATATTAAGATTTAATTTGTTTAGTTTCATTCCCTTTCTAAATCACAAATAAACTTTGATTCAGCACGCATATTGTACAGCTGAGTTAAAGCTTAACCAGCTACACCCAGGCCCGAATACGGCGTGGGTTTGACCTGTAGAATTACAAAAAAATTACCATAACCAGAACCTGTGTGATAATAAAAGCCAGGCTAAAAGATTTCAAATAGCAACACATCCTGCCCTAATCTGATGACATCCAAGAACACACGATATAGTCATTGGCACTGATCAGGGTTACAAGCCCATTTATAACGCTTGTAATGAAACAAAGTAAAAGCCAATATCTACAAACATGGAACAGTAGTAAAAATCTAAGCACTGCAGACTTTCTTGCCTCGGTTAATGTCAGCATTACTGATTCAATAATAGACATATGATTAGGGCAAAGATGGCATCCATTGGGTAAAATCAAATCTGACTTATAAAAAAGAAAAACCTGTCTCACATCGGCTTAAAACACCTTGAGGCTTTTTAGACGATATATTCACTTGATAGCAGTATAGTCCCCCAGGGTGGCACAAATACCATTATCATTTGAAAACTGTTTATTTTTTTTATTTTTTTTTTTACATTTATTCAGGCTATGCTATGATAATGCCGTGTCCTCTTACAAATAGTAGCTGCTGCTTTAATTATTCCTATCTATCTCACACACTAATATTTATCTATGTTGCATAAAGTGATTTTTTTTTTCAGAGCCAAAAAAACAATATATCACATTGTACAATGAGTGTGCAAATAAAGATGTAGGGTTTTAGTTCTGTTGCAGCTGCCTGATCATCTGTGTGTGTTATACTCTTCTATGCAGTTTTTCTCCTCTTTTTTTGTATTTTTGCAGGTGGCCTGTAAAAAATAGGTCCTATACTGTTTTGTTGTTATATAAAAAAAAAACAAGATAAATGAACCAGTATTCACCAGGCAACATAAATTCCCTTACTAATCTCATTTTTCATTTAATCAAATTCACTACGCTGTAACAGCTATACAGCATCATTGCAGGCTGTTTTCCAAGTAAATAATGGTACAGATTATATTTCTACTGAACATATATTGCATTCAGGCCACAAATAGGATGTTCGGGGATACGTTTAAGAAGACTGAATTTCAAGGGAATGTGTGCAAAGGGTTACCCCGCCTCTCGCCCATTTACAGCTAGAGATAGGTACCAGCACCCCTCGCCACCCCACAAGGGATGGACGTGTTAGAAAATGGATGGATGGATGGATGTGTGTTTATAACAAATAAATATGTGTTATAAATGTTTTACTAAGGGTTAGGTGAATAGGATCTTTTTCCAGGAGCATTTTCTTTTAATGCTGAGGTAAAAGAATATGTATGGTACGTACCAGACTACAATCCAACTACAAGCCAGACCTACATGTGAAAATATGCGACCTAAATGGGATTTTCCCTGCAACATCGGCTCCAAAAATACATATCTGGACCAACAAAACACCGTGTGATAGAGCAGCCCAGGAGTGCATGACGCATCCTTCCTATAGGAGGATCACTTTACTTCCCTGAGATGCCCTTCTGTTCATACAGAGTCCCAAACCAGCAGCAAGCAGCAATCAGATCTAATAGCACGGCTGCAACATTTAAGGCACAACTATCACACGTTTGACTCAAAAACCGAAATTAGCTTGTTTGTTTCTGTAAAACATCCTGTCATTGCCTTTTTGGTTTGACAAAAACAAATGTTCCTGTATTGTGAATCTACCTGCAGACAAAAAACCTAGAGTAATGCATAAAAGACTTCAATGCCTCAATATTATTTCAATTACATTGTGTAAAAGTACTAAGAATGACAAACTGGGGTAAGAACAATAAAGTCCAAGGAGGTTCTGTGGAGTTAAAAAAAAACAGATATCTGGAAATCAGCAAGAGAGAGAGAGAAAAAAAAACAAAAAACAAAGATGCTTCGCATAACATAGAAAGAGGAGGTAAGAGATTAAAGGCAGACTTTACCCAGCAGCAAAGTGAAGGCTGCATATGGAGAGCCCAGCTTGGAGGGTTCAACCCCCATCCACCGGACATCCATGGTAGCTAGCTTAGTCCGAGAAAGATGGTGTTGCAGGATCCAGCCCCCGGCTCACTTTGACACTGGACTATCCTTCAGGCCAGCTCTGCTCTCCAGATGTGTGGAGTCAAATCTGGAGGCTGGAGTCCCAAAAAAGGCAGCTATGGATGCTCTCATGTAGAAAATGCTGTATGTTAGACAGAGCAGCAGAGAAAAAAAGGGACATATGAGGGGATATGTGGAAGAAAGGAAAAGATTTATGAGCGTGCTTTTAAAACTTTACCCCATAAAGAAAAAAAATGGATGAATGAATAAACAAAATGCAAAACCTTAAAGTAGCAGCTACGCGTTTTAACCAAAGGAACATACAGTACAGTTAAAGTTTTTGTCCTACCTGCTCCTGTGGCCGGGCGACTGGCTTCACAGCTGAGTCAGTGTGGGACAGGACGGAAGCAGACTCTCACTGCGCAGAGTCAGGGTTCACACAAGGAGAATCTGCCAGCCAGCACTTTCACTGCAGAGACAGCCACATTGCAGCGCCGGCCGGGAGGAGAGACAATCGGAGAGAAGGGGTGGGGTTGAGGGGGGGGGGGGGGGCAGAAAAGGGAATAGCAACCCCAGACAGACAGGAGGGACACAGGGTTTCATCCCTGTTCAGCAGAACCTAAGCGAGCTGCATCTTTCCCAAGATCGTTCATCCAGATGTTCCTTAACTTTTTTTTTTTTTTTTTTTTGCTTGTCATCCCCTCTTGGCTGCGCGCCACACTATCTCACTTCTGTTTCTTCCCCCCCCCCCCCCCCCCCCCACTTCGTCACCTGCCCCCACTTTCCTCTCAGTTCCTCCACAAACTCCCCTTCCACTCCTCCGCCTCCCCTCTACAGTTCCCTCCCACTGGCTCACCCCCCCCCACCCTCCCCATTGTCAGATTTGGGGTGTGTGTCTGGGTGTGTGTGTGTGTGCAGACTCATGTACCTTTGGCTGAGCGCTGTGAAGATCAGGAGAAAGTTCTGCAGTGCTGGCTGGGAAGGAGGGTGTGTGGTTCTGCTTCAGGGCCTCGGCCAGGATGTACTGCCATTCATAAATGTGGATTATTTCATTCTTACTTTAGAATGAGAGAATTACAGCAAGAGCGTAAAAAAACAATACTTTCTTTTTTCACTTTGCACAATGCAGACTTTCTCTTGAGAATCCTTTTCAATTCAATTCAATTCCATTTTATTTATATAGCGCCAAATCATGAAACATGTCATCTCAAGGCACTTTGCAAAATCAAGTTCAATCATATTATACAGATTGGGTCAGATTTTCTGATGTTTAACAACATTTGCAACTTTTTTTAATTTTATGAAGACATATTATTTGACATGGCAGTGGTGTCGGTTGTTTGTGGTAGGACAGCTCATTTTCCAAGTGATAAATTCACCATCTTGTCAGTAAGCGACGTCTGAGAATCATTTCGTTTCTACAACCTTATTACTGCAGGGCATGAAGAAGAAAGTGCCGACCTCAGAGATTTCGGTTATGATTAGTCAACCTCAGAATTGACAAACATTGCATTCAGATTAGGGCTTGTGAAACTGTTTAAAGAGAAGATAGTTCACCTACTGAAAGTTAATGTTGGGGAAAAAGTTAAGTTGGCAATGTTTACATGATTTTGGCCTTTTTTTTGAAAAAAAAAAGACCATTTTTTTTTAACAGAATAAGTCGTGGGAATGTTTGCCACCACCAAGGTCTAGAACTAATTCACACCAGTAGACTGAAGGTCAGGAGCAAAGTCACAGTGCTTTGAAAACATATTCATTCACCTTAACGTTTTTTTTACTTTTCAACCACAATTTTGTCTGTATTTTTTTAGGATTTTATGTGAAAGACCAAAGCAGTGAATATTTGTAAAGTGGTTAAAAAATGTGACTTATCTTTATTGTCATTCAGATTTGCATTATCAAATACCATGTGGATGAGATTTTGTGCTATGGCTCAGGAAAGTGAAGAAAATTTTTGTATAAATCAGCAGGACTGCAACAAAATTAAGCCTAAAAAGTAGAAAAGAACAATGTGTATAAAATGATAATGTATAAAAAGATAATGTATAAAAAGATAATGTATAAAAAAGGCTAAGAAAAAAGCGCATTAGTTGACTTCTAGAGGTCAGCATTAAGAATTTTATGCAAGGGTATCAGAGTAAAGGGGGTTGAAAACAAACACACCAATCAGATTTAAAACTTAACTTACACCCAAACTGTTTGTGTTGTTGGGTCACAGTGATGTCTGACTCCCGTCTTTGCGGGACAGTGTCCTCAAACAACCACATCAAACGCGTGAATTGCCTCCTCAGTGTGGAGCTCTTTCTACAAAGTCCTTCTTGTGGCTTAATTGTTGGATTCAGGAAAATTAAAGCACAAGCACATCCAAAGGAGGCCGAAAACCGGAAGGCAGGAGATTGACAATTGTGGTCCATCACATAAACGTGAAAATAAATGGATTTTGTGATTGTTTGTTGTTAAAATGTAAAAAAAACATTCAAGGGTGCTCAGTAGTTGACATCCATTTATGACTCATGAAATCCTAGGACTGAATTTAAACTCATGTATTTTCTAGTATATGTAGCCTCCACCCTTTTATTTGTTAAGATATTAACCAGAACTGAGCTGAGGGTTCTCCCAGTACTTTTCCACCAGAAGCGCTGTTGTTCGAAACCAGAACATCTGTGTTCTGTTGGGAGCCAACGCTCTTTTCCAAATGTTTTAGGCACCAAACATCTCAATGCAACGCATCTTCAGAATTGTATTAATATTTTTTATTTTAACATTAAGTACTTTTAAACCTCATAAGGGGGCAAAGGGCTGCCGCTTTTGGGAGGCTGAAGGGTAGATGGAGGTGTCCTGTTCTGAGAAATGACTGCAGCTTGGACCTTACAAAGAAGAAGCTGGTTTGGAGGGCAGGGTGTAGGAGAGGTAGAACCTCAAGGTTTGTGGGGTCCCAGAGGGGCTGGATACCCCCCTGGGACCGGGGGTATCTAGACCTGGGAGTATAGGATGTGTGAGGTGAGTGCGAGTGTGTGTACAGTGTCCTTTTTGTGTGGGTAAGAGTGTATGGATGTGGGGGCACTAGGGTGGGAACGTGTGAATGTGACTGAGGTTTCCTGTTTGTCTTTTTGTCAGGGTGGGTTTTTGACTTTATACATCTCGTATTGAATAACATTACTACCTTGTTTTTTTTTTTTCACTTCTACCTTCCCGTTTTTGTGTCCATTGAACGTTAAATAGTCCCAGAATAAAATCTAATAAAGCTATATGCTTATATACGAAATCAAGTGGAGCACTACTATGGTAATGGCCCATTTGCGAAAGTAAAATCTGTTGAGCTCTCTTTGGTATTAAGACATCAATTCTTAATGCCACACTACCAGACAGACCAGGACAGATTTAAAAAAAAAGACAAAAACAGAGGAAGCCCCAATCCATCTGCCCATCTTCCTTTCCATCCTACCATCCCTCATGAACAACACACCGAGCTATCTAGACTCCTAAATTTGAAGCAGAGAATGACCTCAAACCCAAAAGTGGTGATCCCTCTTATTTCAGCTGAATGCCCTTTCAACCGCTTCATACTCAGCTGTGAATTGCCCCAGTCCACGTACCACAGGAGGCAATGGCCTGAAGAAGCCAACAGAACCACATCATCTGCAAAAAGCAAAGATAAATGAACCCAAACCAGACAACCTCCTGTCCATGACTATGCCTTCATATCCTGTCCATGAACACCACAGACTGGATCTGCAATAGGTACAGCAATGGCAGAGTCCAATGCACAATGGGACCAGACTCCATTTTTGCTGAAAATGCGGACATAGCTCTTGATTTGGGGCATACAAGGATCAGATAGCCGCCCAGATCCTCCATATTCCCACAAAGTACTACAGGGACCTGGTCTAAGGCCCTCTTCAGATAAACAAAACACATGTGGACCAGAGAAGCATACTCCCATGACCCCTAAGGAATTCTGCAGGAGTAAGGAATTGCGACACTATTCCATTGGCAGGACAAAGGTTCAATCATTAGTCTGAACTTCCTCTCCAACACCCCAGACTGAGCTTTCACAGAAGCGTGAACCTTTAATAACTGGAACACACTCTCTGGTGGTCCCCTTTCTTAAAAACGTGGACCACCCTTTGGGAAGGACATTCCAGATAATCATGTTGGCCTGCTTAGTCCATTTTAAAGAATACTATATAATACTAATGCTTGAACCCTTGGATGAAAGAAAATTGGTTTGGAAAAACCGAAGAACCACCGAGACTCTACATAAACTGGAAGGTTGTGGAACTCCGGTGTGTTAAAATAAGAAGACGTGCAAAGTCCTTCAGCCTCAAGGTTAGCAGCTGCCCACGTGGAAAAATTAAAATGCCTTATGGGGGAACGTTTTTTTTTTTTTGTCAGACCAGACAAAGATTAAGATTTTTTGCCACAATGACAAGAAGTATGTTTGGAGGAGTAAAAGTCAAGCTTTCAAACTTAAGAACATTGTTAAGCATGGTGGTGACAGGTTCATGCTGGGGGTTGTTTTCTGCCAGTGATACTGTTGAAGTACACAAAATAGATGGAAGGTGGACTCCGATCTGAGTCCACCCCCTCCAGAACAATGCATATATATATATATATATATATATATATATATATATATATATATATATATATATATATATATATATATATTTACACACAGCTTTGGATTGTCTCCGTTTTCTCTTTCTGTATTGCTGAATGGTTTTGTCGAGGCCAACCAAAAGTCTCTTTCCCAGCTGGCCTCTACAATTTCGAACTATTTTGGAGGTTTTGCAAATGACCAGACATTACCGCATTCTCTGGTAATGTGAGTGTCAAATCTGCAAAGAGCTTCAGCTTCATCAAACTGGCCCCAATTTTGCTCCATTGAGGTGGTTTGGGGAAGTCGGAGAACAAAAAACACACAGGACAATGTGGATGTGTTTAGACAATTTTATATAACTTGCTGAATGGCTGAGGAACTCGTCTGTGTCTCACCAGGAAACCTGCGGTATATGACTAGAAAGAGCAAGACCTGAATAGCTAGGCAGTGAATAGCTCTAAAGGGGAAAAAAAACATTGTTTTGAGGCAATACTAAAGTTTTTATTATGAGTCTTCTTACTCAAAGATGGTTTATTGAAGCCCTTATTCCTCATATTTTAAAAAATATTTTTTTAATGAATTGCATTTTTGAAGAACCCACTAAGTTTGAGTAATTGACATATACTAACACCAATTTTATGATTCATAGCAAATCTGAATGCTTTTTTTAGTGTTGTTGTTTTTTTTGTTTTTTTTTACAATTTCCATTCCTGCAGTAAATCAGAACACAATGTGGGGATAAGAAACATATAAACCAATTATCCCGACTAATTTACTTTTTTATAACCCAACAACAGAATAGTTCAGACAGACAGACTGTTGTGCATTGTAAAAAGAGGTAGAGAGTAGTGCAGTTTATTAGATGTTAAGTTAACATCAGAGAGAGTTTGGCCAGGATGCAGGCTCACCGCTCTGCTCTGCAAGCCCCTCCACTGGAGTATCAATGCAGCAGCAGTGGGAACTCTTCCAAAATTGCGATTAGAAAAAAAAAAAAAATGCTTTTTGCTGCAGGAAGACAGAGTGCTGCAGCAGACCTGTCCAAGGCAGCTGCAGCAACATGGCGAGGGTGTCTGCTTGCACATGCACACATAGAACTAGATGAGTTATAATGTGTACAGATGCTGTGTTCATTTGTTTCATTACATAACTCAGTGCCATGAAGATGCATCCTCAGCTTTAAAAAGAACATGGGTACCTCTGGGAGTGCTGCAGCGAGATGCTTGCTGCCCGCAGCAGGAGACAAGGACACACATCTCAGGTGTTATTGTACAGCAATGACGTAACATGATTAAAATCGCCTTTATTTGTAGAGCACAACTTAAGGACTATTCAAAATATGTGATTGTATCGTGTGTATCTATGCAAATATCTTTTTTTCCTCTTCTTTGCTGAAGGTCATAATACTGCAGTAGAGAAAAAAATGGTAAAAGAGTGCCATTACAAGGTTGTTTTTTAAAATAATACTCTTAGCTCTGACAAGTATATGGAACTACAGTAGTGAGCAAAAAAGTGATTAATTTTGGAAAAGAAATAAAGATAATAAGGGCAGAAAAAAGGCTAGGAAGGTGAAAAACTGGGAAATAAAAGTACTGTGCCTGAATTTTATTATCATTACTAATCATTTGCTGATTCCCTTGCATTGGTTTTCGATCTGCTCTGGAACTCCAGGAGTCTACTGTCACCAATGTAACTCCTGGCAAAGAGAAAAAAAGTAGAACTGCATAAACCAGCCTAACTGGATCGACAGGGGAGGAGTCTATTTGGACCTCATGTAGAACACAACTCGACGAATAGCATCCCATCTGACAGCTGGAGCAATACAGCCGAGCTTGTGTTGTTGAAGGTTCAAAGCGGAAATGGGAAACAATCTGTGTCCAGTGTCTTAAAGGGAATAACATGGAAAATATTTTTATTACTGACATAGCGACTAGGAAAACTCAAATATGCCACAAAAAATTTAGTTACCTGAATGAAAACTCGCTCGCAGCTATGCTAGTAAAATATTTTTTTTTCCTTAGATATAGAGCTTGGCAAGTGAGTGTGTGATAGCTATGCTTCAGCTTCTATTTGTGTAGCTAAAATTGTGTTGTGCACAGACATACACTCACCAGCCACTTTATTGGATACACATTCTCAATTACTCTCGCCTCTGTCAGTGTGCCCCAGGGCAGCTGTAGCTACTAACATAGCTCACCACCGTCAGGGTGTGAATGTGTGTGTGAATGGGTGAATGACTGAACTGTAGTGTGAAGCGCTTTGGAGGTCGTCAAGACTAGTTAAAAGCGCTATACAAGTACAAGTCATTTACCATTTACCATTTACTAATCAACACAATTAGCAATTCAGCCAATCACAGAGTTGGCACAACATTGTCATTTTAAAGGCTCTGTACCCTCTGTGAAAAGGTAGGGAATGTTTTCGGCCATTTATCTCGTTTATGCATAGTCTCATTACATTTTGAAAAATTATATATTTAATATGTGAAAAATATACATAATTACATGATCAAATTATTATTTATTTATTTACACCTATTAAGGGTATAGTGGACGATCTTTTTTCGGCTTCGAGTTCCGGGGGGTATCATCTTATCTATCAGTTGTCCCTCGAGCCAATCACAACGCGCTCACGTAACGCCCAGAGCCGCCTTAACACACGGGCTTACCTGGGCTGAAGCCCATGGGCCTACAGCGTTAGAAGGCCTGACATTTTGAGGTCACAAGATGAGTTGAAAAAAATCCAGTTGTTTTGTAACTATTGTAATATATATCAATGTCTGTAACATGTCAAACTCTCTGTCTGTCAATCACTTTAGACATATGTCTAGGACTTTAGATGCAGGTCTGTGCCTGCTGAGGCCCCCCAAACTAAAAACGACCCATGTGGGCTCACTGATTTACGATGACCAATCAGAACGTGAAGAGCTAGTTTTTGACTGTGCACTTCCGCTGTGAATCGGTGACGGTTGTTGGGAAAGAAATTTGAGACCGGTGCTTGGAACAAATTAAAATAAACTTGTTAGGGGGTTTCAAGAATTACTACAAACTACACCAAAGCTTACAGAGTTTTTAAAACAACTGCCAGCGAAGATAATCCTGTTGAAAGACGCTCTCAGACCACCTGAGTGAGAGGAGGAGGAGGAGATGCAGGCAGCATAGGTGAATGCTGGCTGGTGTTACGTTTTGCCTTTATAAAAGTGACCCGGTGTGCAAAATTCAGTTCCTCTGAAATAAAATGACCTGCAGCATTATAGCTTTATTTAAAAAAAAAATAACATCAGCCCAAGAGGCGGATTCTTCAGTCCGTAAATGTCAAGGTTATTTTAACGTTGAACCTGCTGTTCCCAGTAAAAGTAATACAGATTAAACGTGTTCTTGTTTTTGACACAGTTTTGGGTCTTTTTTTTGTGCCTTCAACCGAAGCTGTGTTCCCTTGCACAATAGTTTAAGCCAACTCGTGGTCAGGCTAACAGTTTTCTTTATCACTGATACAAAGCACTGGAAACTCAGTCACTGGACACAACAACTATAGCTTCCGGAAAAGTTCAGAATTTTCTCCCCTTATTTCTGCCCCATATATTAAGAAAAATCTAGTATAGTATCCAAATTTATGGAAATAGTTGAAGTGAGTGGGAGAAAAAAAAATCCAAAACAATAAGTATAATATAATATAATAATATAATCTGATTGGTCTCTCTCTGTCTAGGGAGAACAGATTTTAGAGACAAAAGGCAGGTTGAAATATTCTGTTCCCTTGCGTTGCTTTAGTAAGGAAACAGCTTCAAATGTAGAGGAATAGTTGTGTAAAATGAGAGGAAGAAATAATGTTACTTCATTAATAAATCTGCTGTAGAATCAGCCTCTCCAACTTTTCAACTGTGGTCTCTTGACTGCAGAAGAACAGATTATTTCAGGGGAACTGAATTTCGCACAAAACCGGGATTGTGTCAAAATAAAGGCACACATTGATCGTGATCAGACATGGAGCAAGAAAGTGTCCGGACAACTGAACATGCATCCTTCATGTGTTTCATGGCTTTTTCTGCAAAGAACACTAGGGGAAAACCATTTCTAAAAAGGTAAGAGTTATATTTATTGATTTCTGGCACCCTATTTAGGTTTTTGAAAGGTTTAGTTGTGAAATGATTTAAAAAGAATATGCATTTGTTTGTTCCTTTACCGCAGTTATTCAAAACAGGACTTGGCCTGTTCTTGCTTACATTTTCGGAAAAATCGTCCACTCCATCTTTAAATAAACTTCATTTAAGGAAAGAAATTATGCAAAAAAGTAAAAAATAAAATGTTTCCATTTGGAAAATGTTTTTCATGACGTGATTTTTAAATCTCTGTGTAAATATCTAGTTGTTTAAATTTTTTTTCATTTTGTTTTTTTAAGCACTCTTGGGATTCCATACAGTCGATCCCAAGATGAGCTCATCCAGAGCCAACAACTCCATATTCTGACTGACTGCTTTCACAATGCTATTAACCTTTATTTATTCTTCTCCAAGAGGTGCGCCATTATGAACTGATAAGTTAAATAAGCAATCAAAAAATTAATACCGCAAATGAATATTTACAACAAATAGATTTTTTTTTTTTTTACAAACATTTGAAGCAGCTTAAAACGAAGTCTCTGCTGCAGTGGGAAAGTGCGTTGGCATTGTAACATGTTGTTTATCACACAGGCGTGGATGGCTGGTATGTCACATTTCTCCAATAACCGGTCTGTTCATGCCAAGGGCTGCTTTCGACTTGAAAAACAGATTCTACTGTGGTTTCAAAATGGTATCTCTTTAATTAAAAGCAGCAAAAAATATAATGGACATTTCCCGACTTTCTTTTTTAAAAAAATAATAAAGTTCACTTTGTTTACAACACATACAAAAAATACATGTATAAATCCCCTGTGCAATTTCACAGGTGTGACAAACATAAAATGTCATTCACCTGTGAAAAAAAAAAAAAAGGCAAGAGATCATGTTGCTTTCATCTAAATATCAAAACAAGCCAAATACATTTTTACTGGAAACCTCTAATGACTCATCTACTCATTCAAAGAGAAGAAATGTATGTTACAGCACCGGAGATGGAGCAGAAACAGATAATATTATCTGCACAGTGTTAGCATTGAGACAAATTAAAAAGGAAATGTCTATAAAAAAAAAATCTATAAAAATACATTCATACTGCATTAAAATCCAGCAGAATTCTGATTCGGGCAACACATTTTTACACAATATGTGGAAATCTAGTTAAATTAGCACAAACAACTTTGTGACACTGTTCTTATGCACTACAGAAGAAACGATACACATCTCAAACAACTTAAAACAGAAATAAAATACATTTAAAACTGTATTTTAGAATGTTATGGAGCATTAGTGTATATTCGAAAAGAAAAAAAAGGACAGAGTTGTGCTGCTCGCAAAGAAGTTTCAGAAACGCACCTTTCAAAGCTTAAAATAAGTCAATGTGTTTCACCATTAAAAATATAGATCCGCACCTCCTGGCATTTCCACAAGGCAGCTAATATTTCTGAATCCATCCTTTTCCATGACAGGAAGAGGCTGGGAAGCTCAAATGGATAAAAGAGCTACCCTTCTTGTAAGCCACATCCCTGTTTTCTGTCAAAGGTTTCACTCCCCGTTTAAAAACGATCAGCCTGAACAAAGCACGACTCTGTTGACCCTACAGTTCCCCTTAAACGCCTTTCGAAGAGTCTGGTTGTTCGAGTGACCTGGTAGTGCATTCACTGAAAGGAAGAAGATCTGCTGAATCGAGTTTCCCGCCTTGATCAAGCTGGCCAATTTCTCGGTCCATCTTTATAGTGAAATGTTTCAAAAGGCCATTTGCGGTGTTCATTTGGTCGGATAGGTTTGGTAATCTGAAAGATCTGAAAGAACACCAGGGGAATGTAGTCAAAAGATGTAACTTCAAAGTTTTTATCTCATCCTACATCTTGTCTCTGGAGGCTGGTGCCACTGTGCTGCTAAAGTAAAGCTGAGCAAAACTCCGGTTTAGTTCCACCGAAGCAAATGTTTTTAAAAGAAAGATTTTGTAAATGGATCAAGAAGACAGCGTCTCTGATTCTGCCTTACTCTTTTAAATGGTTATGGGAGTTAAATGTTGTGTTTATCAACCAACAGACAGTTGAACAAACGTCTGTGCATTTAAATTTGAACTGTGCAACACAAATATTTCAATTTCTTCTGCTAAAATAAAAGTTTAACTAATCATCATCATCCTCCTCCTCGTCGTCGTCGTCATCGTCATCTTCCTCCTCATTACTTCCCTCCTCCTCACCATCCCCACTGCTCTCCTCAGACTCCTCATCGTCTGAACTACCGACTTCTTTTTCCTGTTTCTGGGCTGTCAGATGAACTGCCTCTGCAGGTGAACTGCAGAACCGTGGTCAAACACATTCAGCCGCAGGAGGGGGGAAGAAAAACAAAACGACAAAAGCAAACCGTGAGATAGATTTTAGATTTCCTTGCACATGGATAGTCCAGTAAATGACTGCGTGGGATTGGTTTACCTCAGCAAATATATATCCATCGCCAAAGCAACAGAAAAGGAGAGGTGGCCAAAGTGGTTACCTCGAGTCGAGGAAGGCCCAGAAAACGGATTCCCTCCCAGACAAAGAGGATTTATCCGTATTAAACCCAGTCCTAGGTGTTGATTTCAGAAATTTCTCACCTGAACTCAAAGATTGAAACATATTGTGTAGCAACAGTTGTTAGCACGAGGCAAAAGAAAGGGAAATTGCCCCAAAGAAAGATTAGTGTTGTATCTGTTAAGCCTAAAAAACACCTCATTTCTTAGTAGGTAAAAAACTGCAACGATGGTAAACCTTAATTCACAGCAGCAGGATTCCCTTTACATTTCATGTTACTACACACAACACAAAGGTATAAAAGTAAAAACATAAAAAGGCGCATGTGTCAGCACTGCTGCTGTGAGTTAAGGCTAAAGTCAAGACCCCACCCTTAGGACAACATGTATCCACGTTTACACCCTCTAAAATGTGTTTAAGTTCTTAGAAACAAGTGTTTTAAATTAAAAAGAAATAAAAATACGAAGAGGTTAAAAGTGCCCCGGTTCTTCTATAAAACAACATATTATATGACACATTACATCTCCAACACTATAGTGACATTCTTAATCTGCAGTGTTATCTGAAAGCTGACTATAGAGGAGCAAACATGAAAGAAAAAAACAAAAACAAAGCTTTTCATTCATCTCTTCCAAGAACATGGACCCAAGCAGCCAATCAGACTCCATAGCAGACCCGAGAGGAGGAGCGTGACAAAAGCCGGGGTTCTCTGGAGCCTCACCACACAGTTGGGTCCTTCTCCGATCGCTCGTCTAGGTGCATCTCAATGTCCCTTTCCCTTTGTTGCTTCCTGTACATCTTCCAAGCCACATAGATACCGAGGAGGATAAGGACGAAGGCACAGGAACCTCCAACAATGGCCCCCAGGATGCTGAGCTCAGACAGGGATGCTAGAAGCAAAAGCGTAAAGAATGACTTCTCTACCTTCGGGTGAACCTCTCTTTAGATGGCTATAAGTTACAGTACTTTGCAAAAAGCATTCATAGCAGGTGTTTTGTTGCAACTTTTTTGTGATAGGCCATGTGTGGCCAACTTCACTGCTAGGGGTCTGGATACAATGTGCTGAATGAAATGAATGGTTCACTACTACGCAGCTGCAGAACTGGATAATACATTGAGCAGGTGAAACAACCACTATTTAATTGGAGTAGGGACACTTCTAGAACAAGCAAAACAATGGCTCTTGAGGAAGAGCCATTTTTCCAAGCACCGGTCTCACTTCTGTAATTGGGTGAATATTTGTGAAGTGGAGGGAACAGGAAACGTGTTTGTTTTTTTTAAGTTTTATGACAAAAATAAATCTAAAAAGTGCGGTGTGCATTTATTTTTAAACTCCTTTACTTTGATATCCCTAAAAATAAATCTAGTGCAACAAATTGCAGCAAAAAGTCAAAAAATAAGTCATTGGCGTAATTCAATCTCAGTATAAACCCAGCTGTTTAGTGATCAAACATCATCGTGATCCTCAGGATCATCGTCAAGACCAAACACAGCAGACAGGTGAGGGAGTAGGCTGTGGGCATGTTCAAAGCAGGGTTAGGTTAGGAATAACCTGAAGTTGTGAACATCGTCTGAAAATAGTTAGACTATGGTGCAACAACAAACCCGTCACGACAGGCCAGTCAAACTACATTGAGGCAGAAACATGGAGCCTATCAATCAGACACGCCCATGGTAACTCTGGAGGAGCTGCAACTTGACTTCCTTTCACCCCAATGGGAGATCCTGAGAAACACTGTAACGTTATTTGGCTTGAGTTCCCATGTGACTGTTCATTTGTTCTCTGGTTTTCAGTTTAACCTGTTGTTCCTTTTACTATCTGTTGATTGGTGTAGGGGTGCTGGAGGGCCGGCGTAAGATAGACATTTCTACACCATCAGTGAAGTGTCTGTCCTGTTTAGTGAGACTTTCCTTTTGTTCTATATAGTAGGCCTACTTGTTAAACTTGTCCTCAATGAGCTCTTTGTTGAGAAACTGAAAGCAGGACTTGGTGCTTGAGGTGCTTAAAAATCTAAGCATATTATTGGCCAGATGTAATAGGCCCTAGATTGAGAATTGTTAAAGACACAACTGAAGTCTAACTTAGTAAATGAATGGCAAACAAAGGTTGTCGCTGGCCTGAGGTGTTTTTCACAGATTAATCCGTTTTTCATATTTATTTATTTTTTATTTATTTTACTTGGAAGCTCATTGCGGGCCAAATTGCAATCACCCGTGGGCCAGAAGTGGCCCGCAGGTCGCCAGTTGAATAGCCCTGGCAAGAGTATAATAGATCACTATGCTATGCTAAAACTGAACAACATGTAAAGTGTACAAAATTGGATTCATATTTCTCACGTTTCTTTTTCAGGATTACATAATGGATGAAAGCACTTTCAACACTTGACATCTTGCTTTGAATTGCACATTTGGGTTCTGCTAATTACACTTATAATTTAAGACAGTAAAAACCGATTTAAAAAAGGTAACAAATGATTATACTTCTTGTTTTACATAACGACTTTAGTTGCTAGATGCCTGGCCCCTGAGCTGTTGGCCTTTAGTAACTGTGGCCCCTTGAGCAATGTAGTTGTAAAGCCTTGCACTAGCATGTCTTGATCTGTCAAATAAAATCCCACTAAAACACATCAAAACGTGTAGTTATGTTTCAAAATGTGGTACAAGGGTATGAAAACTTTTGCAGGTGTTGTCTATTGTCATATAGTATCATACACAATAATATTTTCTATGAAAGCAGCTTATTGTTAACCCTTTTGAAAGGTTACAGTAATCAAGAAGAATGTATTGTATGGCCTCACTTTTGTTGACGACTCTAAGGTCGGTTTTTCCAATTTCGCCGTGGACATCGGGATTGTTGGTCACCCGACAGCTGTAGGTCCCATTAAAGATGGGCTGCACATCAAGCAAGGTGATGGAGGCGTCTTTTCTCATTATGTCTCCTGACCACTCTACATGCCCTTTAAAGATCCCCTCAGGGGGAGGATGTGGATCCTCCTGGTAGTAAAACACCTGAAAAAAACAAAGCAACACACACAAAAATGGTAACTGAAGTGCAGGAATCCAAAGAATGTAGAAAGTAAAACAAAGTTCTAATTGTTTAATCAATTTCATATATGAATACTTGAGAAGACTACCAAAATTTAATGGGAATTTATTCAAGATGCTTTTTTAATCTATGGGACGAAACACGTCCCATAATCACAGCTCTATGGAGCAGTATCAGACTCAAATTCTGACTACAATTGAGTATGACTACGCCAGGCTACCTTTGAACCTTAGTGACCCTGAAAGTAAGCCATCATTTTGTCCTTCAGCAGGCAAAAAACTAAACTAAAACATTTGAACTTGCTTGCAAGAAACTGTCTAAATACACATAAAGGTGGAGCCTTTAAAAAGTTTTCAGGGTAATGATTAACACTGAGAAACTGGTATTTTTATTATCATCTTGTGAAAAGCTCTCTCCAGTCCGTGCTTAAGATGAACCAAACCGCAAGTTCTGCATTTCCATATTACTGATGACGATAAAACCAGGTTTTTTGCACAAAAAGTGCTACTTACACGGTGAGTATTTTTGGAATTAACCGGCTGGAAGTTCCATGATACAATAACCGTCTGAGGCGACACGGGGTGAGTAGAGGTGAAGGTGCACGTCAGTTTTACACTGGTTCCGTTGACCGCTTCCACCTCCTTTGTGGTGGAAATTTCCATCCCCCAGACATGTTGCGCCCCTGAAAAAACACGAGTAGATAAGAAGATTGTACAAACTCACAAATTCATCATTATGGTTCTGGAAAATTCAAAACGTTGCATATTGATAGGCAGCGGTTCGATAACCTTCATAAGTCCAGTACTTTAGACATCTTTGTATAGGCAATAACAGATTTTTTTTACCACTGTTTTTGATTGTAAGCATGATGCCAGCGGAAATTATGCAGCTACTGATTAAAAGGTCAGACATTGGGAACTGAAGAAAGTTAAGATAATGGAGGGAAGAATTGAAACTATAAATGGACTAACCAGGATGTTTTTTAATTTTGTCTCAGATATTCATCAAAGTCCTTTAAGAACATCAGTCGGTGCCTTAATGCAATCTGCTGGGTGTCCTTAGGTAGAAAACGTTTAACCAGTTTGAATAATAACATAGGCTTCCCTGCATTGTTTGATAACTCCACCCAATCAGAATGAATGTAAAGCACTTGGAGTTTGTATGATTTGAGTAAAGTCACCAATGTTTTTTCAGGTAAATTACAGAGAACAAGTTGTGAACTGATGCTATATAAATAAACTGAAATCAAGTTCATTAAAATCTGTTTCATGTGTATGCATGAGAACATGGTAGATTTAAAAGGGACTATCCCTAATTCTGCACAAATTCGAACCAAGAGTGAGAAGAAATGTTTAGTTTGTTCGGTTTGAACAAACTAAACATGAGAAACCCTCCTTATCTCCCTCCTTGTTTCCTCCCAGTTGACATGCTATTACACACACACCTCAAGCTCGTGCACAATTCTCTGGAGCAAACAAGGCTTCATCGCGGGACTTTTCTTTGTTTTCTTTTACATAAATGGCTACGTCTCGGGTAAATTCCATTTATGTGAATAGTCAACACTCCTTGTTGCGCCATTGGCAGAAAAAAAGTCATCCCAGGTTGTCCCCAGTTCCCTGCTTGTTCCTACTAAAAAGAAAATGCCTGTGCTCACTTGGTCGTGTAATCAACTAGTAAATTGTTATCAAATTATATTTTTAAACTCATAATACATTGTGTAAAAAGCATTTTTCTTAACCAGACAAAGATAAATTCAGGCATAACTTCTTTAAACTGTAATGACTTTCCAACATAGAAAGCATTGCTGGATCATCTTTGATCTTTTGTGTGTCTGCTGTGTCTTCTCTAAGCCTAGGTGGTCATTGCAGATGGCCGTTCACACTGAGCCTGTTCTGCCTAAAGCTTCTTCCCGTTAAATTGGAGTTTTCCTCTCCGCTGTCGCTACATGCATGCTCAGTATGAGGGATTGCTGCAAAGTAAACATCACAATGCAAGTGACTGTCTGCTGTTGCTACATGCTCTTTCAGGAGTGAATGCTGTGAGTCAATGACTTGATGCAATCTGCCAGGTTTCCTCAGAGAAAAAAAAAACACAATAGCTGTGTCTCAATTCGCAGGCTGCGTCCTTCGAAGGACCCAGCCTACACAGCCTTAGGAGGATCCAGCCATTGGAGGATGCTCCGGAGGATCCTCAACCGTTGGTAAATGGGATGGTCTAGCCTTTGGAGCACTTCCTGGTTGCGACGCGACGTCATCACGTCTACCCCAAGCCCGGGAAAAACAGCGCCAGACGACAAAAAAAATGGATATGGAAATTTTTATTTAATTTTTTTATTTACTTGTTATTGGAGGAGGAGAGTCGGTGGCAGCAAAACCGGCGACAAATTTTTCTCAGACTGGGAGAGCGCAGTGGAGAGGTAACATTTACCTGCTATTATTTTCACCCACAGGGGTCTGCTACTGATCATAATATACCAGTTATTAAACAAACGCTTGTCAGCAGATTGACGAATATGTTTAAATATAAAATTTTATATTTCTAAGACTTGATATAAGCTTATGTTTGTAACTTTAGTAATTTTAATTAAATAGTTAAATGTGTACAAACCCTGTAAATAACTGACTTAAATCACTACTTTCACTATCACTAAAAAAGCGCGCAAAGCACCTCGGGAAATCTTATGGCAGGCGAGGCCGCAAAGGATGGTAGCGGTGCATCCTCAGAATTCGGGGAAAAGGAGGACGCATTCGAAGGCTGCATTTTAAGCATCCTCAGAATTTTTGCCAAATGGGACAGCCTCCGCGCATCGTCAATGGCCGTCACTGACGTCACTGACGTCACTGGCCTTAAAATGCGTCTTTCGAAGGACGCAGCCTGCGAATTGAGACACAGCTAATGTGTTTGTATAAATTGACTGAACTGACTCGGCAGAGCACCATGAGATGATGTGTTGTGAATTGCCTCTATATAATCAACTTGAAATTAAAATAACATGCTACATTTCACCAGTGTTACATGGTCTACATTAGTATTGTTACTTAATTCGATCACCAATGATGTTCAGGATGTTGCAGCATCTGTTGTTTGCAAAACAGCAACAAGTATTTTGTCCAAACAGGAGTTACTATAGGACACCCGTTACTATAGATATACATGCCTCGATACATTCAACTACAGTGAGCTAAATGTTTTCTTATGGCACGGTTTGCTGAAATGCAAGGCTAAAGCGATTATACTGAATCTGTGTTTTGATATGACTTCTTGATCATTTGGCTAGTAACACATTTCATCGCAGTTCTATGTGGATCTAGATTAAGGCTCCAACATGATGGAAATAGATCAAGACATTCCTAATTCTAGTCTCTCACAGGATGAAGGCAGAAGTAGTAAACAACCATTTTTATTATTATTAGAGTATCGCCATGAAGCAAAAAAGTCAAACGTGATGATACAGTTTAATATCAAAAAATTAGAAATGTGTGAAAAAGTTAAAATTATTGTTGCTCATTTAAAAAAATTAACCTCCTATAATCATATAGATTCATTACACACAGATTGGAAAGAAAAAATTCCAAGCCTTTTTTTGTGGGTTATATATTTGGAAATGCTTCTTTTGCATGAATTGATAACTATGGGGGCCAGTTTGTTGGCCAATCAAACCCAGTGACACCATGGTCACTGAACCAGCTTTTGGCCCCTTTTGGTACAGTTAGGAGGATACAACTTTATTCAAATAAAGCTGACTGTATGAAAAAAGCAAGCGGGAAAAAAAAGCATCCCTTCAAATGAAATAAAACCACATTCTAAAGCCCTATTCAGACAGGATAAGCATTATCCGGAGACCCCTAATGTAAAAAATAAATTACCCCTACGTCTGCTTTTTATGTGACACATTAACACGGGATAACCAAAGCCTGAGATTTTACTGACGTCTTCCAGACAGGATGTTAACGACTTGAGGGACGATGTGAACCCATGTGTGAGTTGATGTTCAAAACACTCTCTAGGCTACGACCACAGCTCGGTGCTGTGTTACTGCCAGTGCTAGCCAGCTTTATAGAAGAAGGGCTACAAACAGAAGAAAATTATTCTTATCACACAGAGCAATGCATGATGTGATCCACCGCTTACATCTGATATTGCTCCTTCTCTCCAGACTTTTCTTTTTGATGCTACACGTTATGGGCCGAAGGGGTTTTGCTGTCCAGGGTCCCGAAATGTTTTCTAAACACCCCAATGCAGTCTCCATTCTTTGCCAAAAGCAAATAAAAATGTGCCCAGGAAACGAAAAAAATAAAAATAAAATAAAAAAAACCTGTCTAACCACCTATAGGATCCCGCCCATTTCTGTCCAAATCACAGAGATCTGTTTGCTTTGGATTAGTATTATCTTGGGACCTCATAGTAGGTAATTTGTGGGTGAATTTTTACTTTACAAATCACCGAAATGGCTCGCACGGAATTGACAACACAGACAATCTCCACAATTATCAGAAATCTCATGTGGTTCCTGGGTAAAGCTAATCCTGCCTGAATAGGTTTTAAGAACACTGTTGAGATGGGTACAGTTTAAGGCTGAAAAGGAGGCACTATTGTTGTCTGGGGACATGATCAGACCTGAAGCAATAGTTTGCCTTGTCTTGTTTGAAATATGGCACTAAAAACTATTCAACAAAAAAATATAAAATACATGAAATACATGGTATTTCTTAGTTTCTTGCCTGTCTGCAAAATAATTAAGTAAAATAGATGTATGAATCGCTGTGTGTGTGTTTTTTTCCCCACTTCCATTCACCCTTTGGCTCCATCTTGGAATATACTTGGTGACTCAAGTCCCATTGAAAGGAAACAAAACTGTGGAATGAGGACAAACAAGAAACTATTACGCAGGAGACGGCAGGGTCGTCGATAAAGATAGCAAAGCTTAAAGTTCATCACTTGTTTTCTAATTAAAGAGTGAAACAGCATAAGGAAAAGCTAAACATGGTTTAAATGTGTCAACCTTGCTCATCTCATCTGAACAAGATTTTTAATTTTCTGGTTTTATTTCAAACTCCCAACAGATTAAGGATTCTTTGACCGGTTTTGTTTGAATATCGGTTACTTATTAAGATGACACATGACAGGAGTGTCTCTACCTCACATGGTCTGCAGAAATGTAAAGGTTAGACTAAATCTGGGCACAGCACCGAGGGTTTAGACAGCTGAAATATCCCTGCAGATCACAAACATTTCTCCAAAGAAATGAAAGAGGTCATAAATTTGTATACTCTTTGAGATGTAGAATTTTTTTACCCCCACTATTCGTTAAATGCATAAAAACAAACAAGTTCAAGCATTTTCAATCCATAAAGATATAACCAACTGCATTTCCTTTGATGTTTTTTGTAGCATAATAAAAAATAAAAAAAAAATCAGATAAAGGTTAGGGACCTGCATTTGATGCATAAAAGGGGATAATCTTGTAATTCATTTTTTCATTCAATTTAATTTCCATTTCTTTTAGATTCAGGTAGGGTTGGTTCGATTTTATAATACCAAGTCTGATTAATCAATTTATTTTCTCCCCCTTTTACATTTTATGCATGTAAAAGAAGATGGCAGGCCATGCCATATTAGAGAGACACTCTCGATAGGGTTGAGGAGTAGAGTAGAAATGTTCAAGGTCTTCTGTCTAACTGTAGGTCTGTTGCAATTAGATACATGCTTGAGACCAACACACACACTTTTCTTTTCTATCCCCCTGAAAGAATGTGTGCAGAAGCTGGCCTGCCCACACTATTTGCATAGAGCCAATTAGATCGCGCTGCGTGCCTAAGTCCAGGTAATTGTACGGGGCATACTCGGCCGAGAAGATAAATATGTATTGTATTCTGATGACGATGCTCTTTCTATGGATAGAATCCGGCGCGGTAAAACTTTATATGTGTCCAAAATTAATTAGACTTTGGCATCTGAGAACTTAAGACTCTGACTACTTTCCTCAGGCTGCCAACAAAAGAACTGGGTAATAGATAAAGCTAAAGGTATGCATCTAAGAAAAGGCTTAACATCACTTGTAACTTCAAACTAACTTGTGGTAAAAAAAAAAGTTTCCTCTATAAAGCACTTTCTTAAACTAAATATTCAATATTGAAACCTATTACCAAAATAATTTCCCCATTGTGGACTGATATAATGCAAAGTTTCAAAAACAAAAAAATTACAAATTCAAACGTCTTGATAAAATGTATTTATTGCCCATTCCTAGTTTCAAGACTATGTCTGCTGCACATTTATTTTCTGTTCTATACATATATTCCATGGGGAAAAAGCGAAAAATTAAACATTTTAATTGGTTAAAAGTGGAGATCCTTATTTCCAAGAAAAGCCTCATTGGTGCAGCTCTAACTTGTACAGCAATTTGGACACTAAACAATTGACTAAACTGTTGTTTCTTTGTTCCATTTTAAATTCCTGTGCTCTAGTTGCAGGAACAGAGATTTGTCACAATGCACACACTTCAGGATCTGAAAAAATAAAATAAATCTAAAATCTAAAATGAAACCAAGCTGCTGTAGTGCAAAACCCTGCACCTGTTTGAAAACCAGGCTGATATGCAGGTCTCACTGCTGGGTAAGGGATAAGGCTTGAAGATAAGAGATTCCATCAACAAAGAAAAATACAGCTCTGAACTGTTTCACTCAGTTACAGAAACTCGGACACAGACTAAATCAGTTAGCAAGTCTCCCTCATGTAATTTGCCAAAAGTGTGAGAACAAATGTGAGAAGGCCTGTTTCATTTAAGCGGGTTAGCTTTTAAAACGTAAAACTGAACACAAACGGGTTTCTTTATGAAAAATGTGACAAACCTGGCTGTGACTAGACAGATATTCTCTATTACTAAGCACGTAAACCACCATCCTCCACCCCAACCAAATGTTTTCTAGTTTCCTGGTTTACGCATAGCTTCACTTTTTCAACCGAGACATAGATCAAAATGGTTCGAAAGCATAAAGTACTATTTAAATAGAATGCAAACTAAAAACAACCCCTTACAAAAGGGTGGTCTGTTTAAAATGAGAAATAACATAAAAATTAGCAAATGGGGAAAACAAACCAGAACTTTCATCACAAGGACTTTGTTTAAAAGGGTAACTCACCCCCAGATGAACTATTTTTTGCCAATAAACTCTTACCATAGTTGTCTTATAGTACCGTCTACATATCCTGGTAATTATTTTGACAAATTAGTGCATATTTGTTGAAATCCTGCTTTTGTTTCAAAACGTTGGTGTGGCGCCCTCATAGAGTTAAACGGTGGTCTTGCATTGACTTTTGAATCTGTATTGCTATTGGCTCAAAAGTGTTTGTGATGTAATCTGGAGAAAGTGATGTCAGCAGCTCTGCCCCGGTGGGACTAGGGCAAGCAATTTTAAAATTTAATCAGTAAGTTTAACTCTCCGGAATTACCAATATTGGTATCTACAACATTTTGACTAGTCGTAATGTCACTGTGACTAGAAGGAATTTTGCTTTACGATATAGCTAATGTCATTCTGACCGGTCAAAACTAAATTAGAGATATCTATGATGACAAACAACACATGAATGGCAAAATAGTTTGAATCTTACAAGGAAAACTGAATTACAGATATCTGTAATTAGTGCTGAATAGTCAAAATCTAATTACAGATATTTTGAATAAAGAGTTTGGACTAAATTAGCAAAATTACGTTGCAGATTTCAGTAATTAATATCCAGTCTAGAGATTTAAATGTAAATTGGCTTGCAGAGAGCTGTCTCACGGGCAATCCTCCACCTCAAAAGACCAAACCGTGGTGACTACCAGCGTAACTGTGCTCACTCCCCATGATTCAGTTTGGCAAATCAAGCTAGCTACTGCTGTCCTCCCATCATGCACACGCGTCACACCATGTCTGTGACCACAAACCATCACCAGCTGGTAAAAAATAACTGTTCTTTAATTAGCTTAAGCCAGTTATCCAACAATCATGATTATGGATTATTGAGGGCCTCAAAAAGTTATACCCAACATAAGTTATATATATATATATATATATATATATATATATATATATATATATATATATATATATATATATATATATATATATATATATATATATATATATATATATATATATATATACACTGCTCATCACTCTTATTGGTGTAATCCTGTTTTCTAAAGTAAATCTCACAATGGGCTGTTTTGCTAGGCAGCTGACAGCAGGCCCAACCGGAGCAGTTAGCCTGACAAATTAAACAGCCAATATCAGTTTGTAATCCATTTGTTACCCTGTGAAGAGCAGAATATAGATTATCACACTGTGAAACACTCGTATCGACCGATACCTATGATTTAAACATTACAAGTGTCAGAGTCATAACCTTAGTTCTTCATTATTCGTGCGCCCTGAAAGTAGGTGATGCTGTACCAGAACCTCTTCACAACTTTTGCAACTCTCACTTAAATTCAGATCCTTTGAAGCCACACATCCCTGAGACAAAAACACTATTTGTGATGACGCGTATGCCCCGATGAAAGGGAAGGACAGGAGCGAGCAGCAACAGTGGGGATTCCTGACCAGTCGAGTGGAAAGGGAAACACAGTCACTGAAAATCGCTGCATGCTGCACAGACTGTATGGGACTGCAGTTTTGAAAGCTGCAAACATCAACCCACAAACCTGGCTATGGTCAACATTTGAGAACTGCTAAATCCCTGAGTAACGTTTGGTTTGTGTGTGGACCCTGAGAGAATCCAGCTGTCTAGATTAAAACAAGGACGGTGCTGGCTGTGCATTTACCATGCTCAGGTTCATGAACCCTGTATTTTAATACACACTGAGCAAGTATGGCTAGGAGTGGTTGCCTTCGCTCTACAGCAGCATCCCTTGGGTGTTGCAAGTCCTAATTTAAACAAACAAAAGCAGACATGGCCACACACCGGCCGGTGGTGAAGAGCTTTAAGATTCTTTTATTAACTTATAAGGTCTTAAATGGATTAGCTCCTCCTCATCTTAGAGACCTTTTAAAATTCCAGTCTGTGTCGAGAAGTCTACGTTCAAATAATCAACTATTACAGTTCCTCGGACTCAACTTGAGAGGAAAAAAGTCGACAGATTGTTCCACAGACTTGTTGTTCCAATTCTGTGGAACAATTTTCCTCTTCAAATTAAATCTGCCCACAGCCTGGATAATTTTTAAATCGCTTCTAAAAACTTATTTTTATTCTTTGGCTTTTATTTGAAGCAGTGTTTCACATTCTGTTTTGTTAATTGTTGTTGTTGTCTTCCTTGTAAAGCACTTTGGTGCAGTTTTATACCTGTTTTTAAAGTGCTATATAAATAAATTTGACATTTGACATTGACATATACAAAACACACAATAAATACATATCATAGATGATTATAACTATAATCAACATGGTTTACTGTGGTAGGAATAATTGTTGCTTATCTGTTTTAAATAAAATAAATTTGATCACTTTACGTCTTTCCCCCATACTTCCGTATAATTAGGGTGATACAGTGAAACCATAGTATTTTTTTACTCAAGGTGACTTTACTGGGAGGAATTCATACCAACTCATGTCTAGTTCAGCATCTTAGGACCGGCCCTAACTGGGTCAGCTAATGAGACAAGGACAGTTTGGCTGGAAATGTATCACAAATCACAATTCCCCAGTGAATGTTTAACCCTAAAAAATTTTACTTGGACGGTGTTAAGCAGATGTCTGTAAACCTTAAGTCCAGTGCATGCCTGCAAAGCAACATGCTGAGTTGACCTCATTGCATATCTTATAAACACCATACAGTTTTATTTTGCAATAAAAGGTTAGCCTTGAAATTAGGCTGCAACATTATAAGCATGACTTCATATATAGCCAAGGAAACAACAATAAAATTCTGGATTTTTTTTAACTCTTGAATACCAATTTTAGGGATTTAGGCAGAGTTGGGTAGTAGCCAGAAATTTTACTCAAGTATGAGTAGCACTACTTGAACGTATTCAAGTCGAAGTAAAAAACACCCAACCAAGAAATTACTCAAGTAAGAGTAAAAACGGATTTGGTAAGAAGGCTACCAAAGTACTTAGTAAATATTTATAATAACTGATTTAATATTTAAAAATTATGTAATCAGCCAGGCAAAAATATTAAATTATGTACAAATTCTAGTATTTTAACAACTAGAATAAAACATTTCCAAGCAATAAACAATGTTTTTCAACATAAAACTTATGAAACCAAGCAGTAAAAGTATACACAGTAAGTTAGGACAGTGCAAAGAACTTCCAATGACAACATCTACTGTTTACTGCGGTTACTAGACCTGTAAATGGCTCGATGAGCTCAGCATATAGAAATACCATTAAAAGAACAAAGCTTGTGTAAAAACAAGAAGTCTCACCTTAATACAGACTGTGGATGCATGTCTCTCTGTTGCATTTTTGGTTGAAACAAGTTTGTTCTGTATTCAGCGAAGTTACTTACAGTGGCTAGAGTAGCCAGAGGTTTTACTCAAGTAAGAGTAAGAAGTACAGTGCAGTAAAAGTAATCCTTGAAGTGCATTTCGTTCAAAAAGTTACTCTAGTAAATGTAACTGAGTAAATGTAGCTAGTTACTTCCCACCTCTGGATTTAGGCATCTATTCTCTTAGAAAATACAAAGTTTTGCTGATTATATTTGAGACCGTGAGAGCCCAAAAATGGCAGCATGATTGAGTGTCATTGATTTTAAATAAAACGATCCTAATCTATCAGAAATCGGTAAAACATGTATTGACAAAGGCAGTGTAATTAAAAAACGTTTTTGAATAAGGTTTAGTGGCACAAACAAATTCCCATACCCTATAAAATAAAAGCCTGGAGTATTAAATACAAAGCCTGGAAAAACGTACATACACACAGAGGCATTTATGCCAATAAATAAGTAGTCATTAAATAAATGTCCAGGGATCCAGAAGAGGAGCTGGTCTAAAGGTCTGCTGTTCAGAGGTTGTAATCAAAGGTCGGTAGCTCTCCAAACAGTTTCTGTCCTTCACTAACAGCCCTAATAGAGCAGCTTGAATTTATAAAACCCCGTACAAAAGGCTGTCATTTATAATACACAGAAATATGTGGCACCGCGGTTTAACATAAGGAATGAAAGGCATGCCACTCCAGGAAGTTGTTCTAACTTACCTGGTAGCAACAATCCTCCCAGGAAAACAAGAAGCCATATCCGATCCATGTGTGAAAAAAGCACCGGTACTCCCTCAGATTCTGCTGTGTGGGCCAAAAATGTCCATTCAGGGGCATTTACTGGAGGGAGGCATGGATTCCAACGATTTGTCCGCAAAATTTCGCTTTAGGTTTCGGGAAGAAAATGATTCATGGCACCCGAGGAAGAGCACACACCTGAGGGGTGGAGTTTAACCTGTTGCGTAACGCGGCTCACACTCCCACACACAAAAAAAAAAAAAAAAAAAAAAAAAAAAAAAAAAAAATACTGGCACTAACGACCTGATGGAAACCAAACCGCTTGGGTCTGATGAACCTTTGGTTTAATGCAGAGCGGAGCAGCAGAACTGCACCTCCAATAATTGATTTAATTGGGGAGCTGCAAGCTACTGCCATCTTGTGGCCAGACAAGGAGTCAACAGATGAGATTCTTTTTGACCAGTGGCTCCTGTGAAACCTGTGGGTCCGGAGCACTGAGCTATATTATACACTGGAGTGCTAATCACCGTCTGTTTGAACGAGTCGCTTTGAAGCCACCAGCCGCCATATTGGTACTCCCTATTTCCCCCCAGTAACTAGGGAATATGTGCGCTACAGCATCGAATAACGAGGATTTTCTCATTTTCAGGGGGGGCTTAAGACTTTTAAAATGTCAAATGCCATATACTTTTATGTTATGTTCTAAAACTATCAAGTACTGAGAAAGTCATGTGCTGAAATATTTTGCATTTTATTAATTTAAATATATATGTTTAACATTTATAAATATATAAATAACAATGTACAAAAACATATATTTGCATATGTGTATACATATATAAATATATAAATATACACATACTTATATATACATATATATATATATATTTAATATGAATAACATGTAAAATATTTCAGCACCTAATTTCCTAGTAGTTGATAGTGTTAGTACATCCACTGACTGTAGAATTACCTGTGAAACGTTTTCACTCAGCCAGAAAACTGCTTGTTGTTGCAACCAAATCCTGTGGGATTCTGTGAGAGTAGGGAGTAGCAAGATGGCGGCCAGTGACTTCAGTTTTTCGGCAAAATCAGCACTCCAGTGTATAATATAGCTCAGTGGTCCGGAGCCGCAAGTGGCTCTTTGTATGGAGGACCAATCCTGCCATAATTAAAAATACACACAGAAATAAATGAAGGACTTAATAATATAAAATGGCTTAAGAAAAGTGTCTAATAATATTAATTTGTGTGCCATTTAATGTGACAAAATAATAAAAATAAGATATTTCTTCAACAATTCATCAATTATTCATCAAAAAATATATATTTTAACTTACACTTTTATTTTTACTTTTCTTCTTGCTTTTATGCTGACTTATTTTTAACCCTTGTATTTCTGAAACAATCATTTATTTCTGCCTCTAACATTTCTAGCTGTTTTTTTACCCAAAGGATTTACACCTGCCCTTTTATTTCCTTTTCCCCTTTTTCCACTTTGTGTATTTCTAGTTCTTGTATTTAAAGCAACATTTTTAAAGCATGTTTTTACTCCACCATAAATATTTCTTTCTATTTTATTTTAAACTTATATTTCTGAAACATATATTTATTTCTGCCTCTAACTTTTCTAGCTGTTTTTTTACCCAAAGGATTTACGCCTGCCCTTTTATTTCCTTTTCCCCTTTTTCCACTTTGTGTATTTCTACTTCTTGTTTTTAAAGCAACATTTCTAAAGCATGTTTTTCCTCCACCATAAATATTTCTTTCTATTTTATTTAAAACTTATATTTCTGAAACAATCATTTATTTCTGCCTCTAACTTTTCTAACTGTTTTTTTACCAACCCAATTTTTGCCTGCCCTTTTTATTTCCTTCTCCCTTTTTTCCACTTCTTGTATTTCTACTTGGTGTTTTTTTACTTCCTCTTTTTCCACTTTGTTTATTTCTACTTTGCGTTTTACTTCCTCTTTTTCCACTTTGTGTATTTCTACTTCGTGTTTTTTTACTTCTTCTTTCTCCACTTCGTGTATTTCCACTTCATGTATTTCTACTTGGTGTTTTTTTACCTCCTCTTTTTCCACTTCGTGTATTTGTGCTTCGTGTTTTATTACTTCCTCTTTTTCCACTTGGTCTGACTGCAGCTGTTAATGTTAATACGATGGCAGGGAGGGAGGGGGGAGAGGGGGGCGGTGTCACCGGCAAAGCTTCACAACTATTGGCCAAGGCCTGCCTCCCCGGAAACGAGCCTGCATCAGCTGGCCGCTTTCCCAGAATGCACCGCGGCCGCAGCTTGCTTATGGACAGCGCTAACAGATCACAGTGGTAAGTTAAAAATTACCTTTTCTGCTGCTGTTGTTCTTTAAAAGTACGTTTGAGGCGACAGCATTATACTTTTAAGCTTCCCTATATGGCCTGTTTACAGAGTTAGTGTGTAATTAAAAAAGAACAAGTCCGACATGAGTGGACCACAGTGATCTGCAGATTCATTCGGGAGCGTCAGAAAGCTATAGTGCGTTCAGGAGCATGGGACATTTCATATTTACAAGGAAAGAGGCATAAAACGGAACAGAACTTCACTCATACACTATTGTGTCTATCCAGAAACAGTGTGGGCTTTCTTACAATACTGAATGCTCTATAATTGTATTTCTGTTATTTTTTGATTATGCACACCTGCTAGCTTTTTATTCTGAAACTTCTAATGTCCCATGCTCCTGAATGCACCATAGCTTTCTGAATGCGCTGTGCTGTGTAGATAGATGCACGTCTGATCTTCCGCTTAAGACAAAGCTTTGCAGTTTCGAAACTCATGTCGGCTCTCACGGATTACTGTTGTGTGAATGACAAGAGACCACAACAAATAAATCAGCCATTCCTCTAGGGAACGCGAAAACCTTTGCGAGGGAACGCAAAAGTATTCTGAGGTAACGCAAAAAAATATATATTTTCCCCATGTCCCCTAAAGGGCTCTGTATACACTTCCCTCGGCCTTGTCGTGTGTCAAGTGCTGCTGGATCTGATGTCGTTTTTTGTTGTTTTAATTCGGCAAAACGTTCATTTTTGTGTTTATCTCACTGACTTGTGTTGCTTTGCTAGCCCAACTGTGCCAACTGGTAGTCATTTTAAGATTAACATGCCTATTTCCTACTTTTATCTTAAAAAAAAACATTGAGGATGGTATTGAACAAGTGATAAGGTTGAAATTGTGACCATTTCTCTATAACTCATGGGAAAACGAAAACACAATTTTAACATAACATTGCAGGGTTAGGGTACTTTGTTGTACCTACTGACCACAGCATTGATCATTAAGATAGGAAAAGTCATTTCTATGTCTGCCCACTTTTACAGTGATTAATCTATAAATTATGTGCAGTTAGTTCAGTTCATTCTCTTAGTGAAATGGCAAAATTAATCAATACATCTTACAATGAGAATCTGTACATTTTAAAAACACCAGAGAAGAGAAGCCATTTGTTACATTTGCTATACTTGACTAGTTTTACAGGACTATACATTTTACTTTTTCTTTCTTGAGAACTATATTAATTTACATGTTAACCAGGTATAGTTTTATGATATGAAAAGGTGAGAAATTAAAAACCAATTATGGTAACATTTCGCATTTTTTATTTACAGGAAGAAACACCAACAAAACATGTGAGGATAAGGAGAGTGCTGGTGACCCTCTTCTGGCTGGCGGCGGTGCATCCTATAGGGAAACAGCCGACATCTTTGTGATGCCCTTGTGTGCCAGGTGGTGCACAGAGTCATGAACTCCTTGATGGGGATCATTAAAAAAAAATTTCTTCCCAAAAAGACAAGATTTGGAGGGAGTGGGTGCTGGTTTTGCCCGCCTTGCCCGGATCGAGGCGCTCAAAGGAGCAGTCGGTGCCATTGATGGGTGACGTGCGAATTGTTCCACCTGCAGAACCACAAAAGAAATGTTATTTAAACAGAAAACTCTTCCCTTCAATCATCCTGCAGGGTGTGTGTGACGCACGGGGAAAGATTTTGAATGTAAAATCATTTGTATAAAATAAATGTCTTTTTTTACACTGTTACAATTGTTTTCTTTCCCCTCTCAATTCTTTGTGTCCTTGCTCAAAAGAAACTCACTTAGATAAGAAAAACATTTATAGATTTTATTTAAAACTTGTCAAGTTTTTCTAAAAGGGACAAATATTTATTGGCCCTTTTGGTAGCCAAAATCTCACAAAATCACTAGTTGAATAGAAAACAAGTTTAGTGTCACAAGAGCTGAACATAAACATTTAGGCAGACATAAATAAAAATGACTTACTGCCATTCGGTTTTGGAGTAGTTCCTCCTGCCTGTAAATAGGCCCTCATTGGGAATACGCCAGTTGATGAGGGCCTGGGTTCCTTCTGTGGTCCCTGTTTAAAATATAAATGTCAATTATGTAATACTTCATAATAAAAGATGAACAGACAACAGAACCCATGTTAAACCTAAAAGCTAGGCAATATTACGACTGCTTCTGCTATGTGTAACTAACATGACACTCGCAGACCGAACATATTTTGTAACCTATATAATAGCTGATAACTAACTGCTTCTGCTTCTGCGTTTTGTCCTGAATGCTGCTGTCGTCCTTGGGAGACATTTATAATTTATTCCAGCAAGTATTGAGTTAATAAAGCAACTCAAGTCAGTGAGATAAACACAAAACAAATGAACGTTTTGCCGAATTAAAACAACAAAAAACGGCATCAGAACCAGCAGCACTTGACACACGACAAGGCCGAGGGAAGTGTATACAGAGCCCTTTAGGGGACCTGGGGAAAATATATATTTTTTTGCATTCCCTCGCAAAGGTTTTCGCGTTCCCTAGAGGAATGGCTGATTTATTTGTTGTGGTCTCTTGTCATTCACACAACAGTAATCCGTGAGAGCCGACATGAGTTTCGAAACTGCAAAGCTTTGTCTTAAGCGGAAGATCAGACGTGCATCTATCTACACAGCACAGCGCATTCAGAAAGCTATGGTGCATTCAGGAGCATGGGACATTAGAAGTTTCAGAATAAAAAGCTAGCAGGTGTGCATAATCAAAAAATAACAGAAATACAATTATAGAGCATTCAGTATTGTAAGAAAGCCCACACTGTTTCTGGATAGACACAATATTGTATGAGTGAAGTTCTGTTCCGTTTTATGCCTCTTTCCTTGTAAATATGAAATGTCCCATGCTCCTGAACGCACTATAGCTTTCTGACGCTCCCGAATGAATCTGCAGATCACTGTGGTCCACTCATGTCGGACTTGTTCTTTTTTAATTACACACTAACTCTGTAAACAGGCCATATAGGGAAGCTTAAAAGTATAATTCTGTCGCCTCAAACGTACTTTTAAAGAACAACAGCAGCAGAAAAGGTAATTTTTAACTTACCACTGTGATCTGTTAGCGCTGTCCATAAGCAAGCTGCGGCCGCGGTGCATTCTGGGAAAGCGGCCAGCTGATGCAGGCTCGTTTCCGGGGAGGCAGGCCTTGGCCAATAGTTGTGAAGCTTTGCCGGTGACACCGCCCCCCTCTCCCCCCTCCCTCCCTGCCATCGTATTAACATTAACAGCTGCAGTCAGACCAAGTGGAAAAAGAGGAAGTAATAAAACACGAAGCACAAATACACGAAGTGGAAAAAGAGGAGGTAAAAAAACACCAAGTAGAAATACATGAAGTGGAAATACACGAAGTGGAGAAAGAAGTAAAAAAACACGAAGTAGAAATACACAAAGTGGAAAAAGAGGAAGTAAAACGCAAAGTAGAAATAAACAAAGTGGAAAAAGAGGAAGTAAAAAAACACCAAGTAGAAATACAAGAAGTGGAAAAAAGGGAGAAGGAAATAAAAAGGGCAGGCAAAAATTGGGTTGGTAAAAAAACAGTTAGAAAAGTTAGAGGCAGAAATAAATGATTGTTTCAGAAATATAAGTTTTAAATAAAATAGAAAGAAATATTTATGGTGGAGGAAAAACATGCTTTAGAAATGTTGCTTTAAAAACAAGAAGTAGAAATACACAAAGTGGAAAAAGGGGAAAAGGAAATAAAAGGGCAGGCGTAAATCCTTTGGGTAAAAAAACAGCTAGAAAAGTTAGAGGCAGAAATAAATATATGTTTCAGAAATATAAGTTTAAAATAAAATAGAAAGAAATATTTATGGTGGAGTAAAAACATGCTTTAAAAATGTTGCTTTAAATACAAGAACTAGAAATACACAAAGTGGAAAAAGGGGAAAAGGAAATAAAAGGGCAGGTGTAAATCCTTTGGGTAAAAAAACAGCTAGAAATGTTAGAGGCAGAAATAAATGATTGTTTCAGAAATACAAGGGTTAAAAATAAGTCAGCATAAAAGCAAGAAGAAAAGTAAAAATAAAAGTGTAAGTTAAAATATATATTTTTTGATGAATAATTGATGAATTGTTGAAGAAATATCTTATTTTTATTATTTTGTCACATTAAATGGCACACAAATTAATATTATTAGACACTTTTCTTAAGCCATTTTATATTATTAAGTCCTTCATTTATTTCTGTGTGTATTTTTAATTATGGCAGGATTGGTCCTCCATATCTTTGGACCTTCTGCTATGGCTCGTAAACATTTTCCCAAAAAATGCTGAAGAACCAATTGATGTTTTTCCATATAAATATGATAACAAATGCGGGTTTTAGCAGATTTTTCATGGAATAATAGCGGTGAATTTCAACAGAATTACACTAAAAGAACCCGAGAGCTTTTTAAATCACACTTTACCTGTCAGATTGGAAAGCTAAATATTCAAAGTAACAAAGTATTCCACAAATATTAACATTCAAATGAAGAAATTGTATACATCATGTTTTTTTTGCATATTTTTCTTTATTTTATAATAGAAATAAATTGTTTTTTTTATATGACAACAAATTTACTATAGATGGGCTTATTTATCAAAATCCTAAATTCTTTTAATCTCCACAGGTCATGTAACATCTGCTGCTCTACATGAGCTTTTTTAGACTGCACTATGGTAAAAATGGCTCTATGCATCATAAAGTCTGCTGACTCCTGGATCAGGGTAGCAAAAGCTCTTTGTTTAGCATTAAATGTCAACTTGTTTGAGGAAAACATTTGAGTACGTTGCTAATCCAGAATTGTCCAAAAATTTATCAGGGATCTAAAGTCTCTTTTGAACAATCAAACCCGCTGAACGTTTTCATGTTAGCCTATATCAGGATAGAACCTCAAACGTCTTGAATCTCATCCTTGCCTGTGCTTTCAGAAATTTTGGTTGGACTTCGTTGTGGAGCGAATTGTTTTATAACTGGACCCTGCTCCACAACTTTAATCTTGACCTGTCTTTTGTGTGTGTTCCTTGGTATTCATTATGCTGTTTGTTCACTAATGTTCTCTAAAAAAAAAGAAACTGAGGCCTTCACTAAAGGGTTGGATTTGCACTGAGATTGTGTTACACATGTGTGGACTTGGTTTACTAATCAGTCTCCTCCTGCAGCAGTTGATGGTAATCTCAATGATGGATGGAAAACTGCTTCTGGTGATCTTGCCAGCTGCTTAGATCACCCATTGGGGAGCTTTCCTGTCCAGCACAGGGTCAGGAGCCTCTCCAGTCCACATCTATGGAAGACGATGAGGGATGGGAGCCCTGGTCAGGCTGCAGTGAGTTTCCTCATGAGATGGAGATTTTGGTCAGGTTTTCCTCAAGGTCATGGTTGTAGAAGACTGTAAGAGATTATGAGATTACAGAGACTGGACTGCAAAGTTGGTTGCAATGGAAATTACAGATAAACGGACTCTGAAGGCAAAGTGTCTGACATAGACTGGACAGAATGACTGTTATGGGTGATATGTGTCAGCAAGGACATCTGCATTACTGCATGATCTTCTCCACCAATGTGATGAACAGAACGCTGATATCATACTGTGCACGCCCCTGAATGGGTGGATACATGCTTGGTATTTAATGTCTGTTGGTGAGAACAAACGGGGTTCTCAGTTATCGGTTGTGTTGTTATGAGAACCCAGTACTGAATCTGCAAACATTCCTCTGTCTTTTAGATTAAACATGGTAAAATATATTTACGGTTTGAGTCTTTTTACTACTACAGAAGTCTACAATAGAAACACCGCATTATCAGATAAAAGAACCAGAGGAGGCCGAGAACAGGCCTATAGTATGACAAGACCATGTGAGGTTTTCGCTGAGGTGTAGCCTGAGCTGCTGTAGCCACAATGTGGATGGCTGCTCTTCCTATAAACCACAATTATCTTCTTTGTACCAACGTTATATTTATGCAGAGGTTGTTGGCTTTGCACCAAGACTTTAAGTGCTGCTCCCACAGCCTCTACTACGCTGACCCGTTGCTGTGAAGGAACAGGTCCACAATGACAGCAGGGCAGCTCGGATGTGTAGTTGAGCAGTTATATGCCAGCCTTATTTACTGGTGGAGGAGTGCTGGTGAAGAGCAGCGACCATGTATGGGGTAAGATTACCGTCTTAAAAACATATGCGTAGGTGTCTACATTTGTAAATGTATGTGAATAAATTTAAGATTTGTATTTGTTTCTTGTTGTCAACTCATACATACGTGTGACATCGGGTGTTTCATATGTAAGAATACAAGTTTAGAAGTTACGAATACAAGTAAGAAAGTTACAACTTTGCAACAATACAAGTACGAATCACAAAGTTACGAGTACGAATGTAAACCCCCTGATGAAACTGTTATATTCCTTACCAGTTGGTGGCAGTAATGAAATATTACATCAGATTTTTCGTCTGTGAGAATGCAAGCTCTGTTTTGTCTTCTTCTTCTCGTTTAATGGTGGTTGGTGAACAACTTTCAGGTGCATTACTGCCACCTAACTTCTTTAGGGGTTGTAGATTCGCACTGGTAAATTTTTGATTTGTACTCGTAAAATTGTAATTTTGTACTCGTGAATTAGTTATTTGTAGTTGTATGTATTGTTACAGTAGTAGGGCCTCCCTACTGAAGCTGCTGCCCCCGCGACCCGACCCCGGATAAGCGGAAGAAGACGGACGGACGGAATTAGTTATTTGTAGTTGTATGTATTGTTACAAAGTTGTAACTTTGTAACCTGTATTTGTAACTTCTAAACTTGTATCATCACAGATGAAACATCAGCTGTCACATGTATGAGTCAACAAGGAACAAATCCATCCATCCATTTCCCAACACGTCTATCCCTTGTGGGGTCGCCAGGGGTGCTGGTGCCCATCTCCAGCTGTCAATGGGCGAGAGGTGGGATACACCCTGGATAGGTCGCCAGTGTATCGCAGCAAGGAACAAACACAAATCTTAAATTGATTCACATTTATTGACTTGCATTTACAAATCCAGACACCTATGCACACATTTATATTGACAGTTATCTTACCCCGTAACCATAGATCTTCAGGGTCTGTGTCCTGCGGGTGAAGAAGTCCAGCACCCAGGTAAACTGATTGTTGAAGTGCCAGCTATATCACCAGGGTCTGTGTGATTGTTGTGCAGAACGCCCACCTGTGACCTTAGAGGAGCTTGTTGGGTGAGGACCTGATGGACCACAGCTACCACAGCTTCAGATATACACCCATTTCTCCTGTACTCATTCTGGCGAGGGTCCACACTGATATTGATGGTTTCCTTTGAGCTTTATGACATAAACTGATGGTCATACATTGCCCTAAAGAATTTTCTGGTACAGAGCAGTTCTATCAATTCATACATTTTCCAAAGCAGGAAAACAACCCCAGAGCATTCCGCCACCACCAGCACGTTTGGCTGTTTTATGTTTTAATCCTGAAATACTGTGCTAATCTTACACCAGATGTAACGGGACGCAGACTTGTTCTTTGCAAAAAGGGAAATATTTGTCTTGTCATTCCACAGAATACTTTCCCCAAGTCCTTGGGGATCACTGAAACTTTTTTGGGGGAATGAAAAATTAGACTTTTGTTTTTTCCTTTTTTGTCAAGCAGTAGTTTTGGCCTGGAATCTGGATGCCCAATTTCATGCTATTTATTTCTTCACACATCAGGTTTTTGTCCCTTTTTTAATAAACAAAACGCTTTGTGAAAACAGCATTTGGTACTAACTCAGAATATCTTCTTTCATATTGACATTTATTTGATGATCCAAGACATTTAAGTGTGACAAATAAATAAACGAATTTGTCAGGGTGGGTACTTTTTCACAACAAACAACTAACGTGTATTTCCAGCAGGACTGCACAGTATAAGAACATTTTGCAATGATCATATCTGTTACAATATATGCCTGTTTTCTTCTTACCTTCTCACCAGAGATTCCATCACTCTGTGACGTTTAGCATTTTGGGTGCCGTCATTTGTGTCCAGGGTGAGCGTCTGCTGCTGCGGGATTCTTTCCAGCTGGCTTATTATTACGTTAGCATGGAAAAAATGCAAGTTCTTAACACTGGGAGTTTATTAGCCATCAATTATTGCGCTTTAATTAGACTTGTATAGCAAACTAAAATGGATTCTCAGCGTCATTCACAGCATGTCGGTGCTGAAAAGTTATTATTTTGTTTTTTTTTAAACATGACTGGTGAAGCAACAGTGCAAACCTTTAAGCTCTCTTTCATAATTTTGTTGTAAGTCACATCACACTGAGGGCCTTTCTTTACATTTTCTGAGACTGCTAAACCCGTCAGTGAATGTTCGACCCATGTTGAGGGTTCTGTCCATAAGATCCAGTTTAAGAACATTGTTAGCAGATATTGCAAGGTTCCCTTATGTAACCTAGAAACTGAAGGGATGCATAAGAAAAGAACTGTAACTTTAAAGTTAAATTGATATAAACATAAATAGCCTCATTTTAGTTCAATAGATAAAAAATAGTTAAAAATAAATTTCCATGCAAACATCAACATAAAAAGAATTGAGTTACACTTTGATCGTTCCTTGAAAGCTGTAGCTAAATTTGAGGACAACGTGGGCTACTTTAAAGAAAAGGCGAGTAGAATCTAAACAAAATCTTTGATCTCTTCATCTCATTTTTGTTTTTCCTCCTTTTTAATTGTTTAATTTCCAGAGAAAACACATGCAGGAGTTCAGTGAGCAATTGGAATAGGCTTGCTGCTGCCTACTTCTTTTGTGCTTTACACTATTTTTATTTCAAGTGGAAAATAAGATTTGCATTAGCATAGAAAATTAACTCATTGTTTTATGAGGTTTGCCATATAAATTAATTTCTTCCCCCAATATTTTATTACATTGCTATAATTAACATTATTTTGTTCTAAAAAAAAAATTATTTTGGTAATTACATTATGGTTTATATAGTTTCATGGAATCCTTCCAAGAAAGAAAAAAAAAAGTGCCACATGAGCTTCTCCGTCATTTAAAACTTGTTTGTGATTAAAGATTGACATGACATTTGTGTTAAAAGGTGCCTGCAAATACCGTCGTCACTTTTCTGATTAAAATGGGTGAAATTAAGAGCCCAAGATTTCTGACCAATATCATCTCATGTGTGTTTGAATACATGCCAGTTTCTTAAAACAACTCTCAAATACTGTACCTCATTATAGCTGTCAAGTATGTTCACATGATCACTTGTACAACTGAATTAGTGAGGTGTATGTTTCAACACACCTTCAGACTAGTTTTTGAATTCTTGGAGCACAAGTGATGAATTAAGGACTCCGACTGGTGAGGTCCAAAGGTCAGCAGCCTGCTGTGTGAGCTGGATTGCTGGAAAGCTGTTTTTAAAAAGGATTTGAAGAATTACCTGCAATGAAAAGGAAACTCTGACAAATCCTAACAGACTGAATGTCTGGGGAGGGTATGGAACTTTATAATCACCCTGGATTAGAAATTACATGGGGTGAATTAGAATTTACAAACACTTTACCCTTCCCTGCTCATTTTAATAACTTGTTACGTTTTTTTTTATACATTCAAACTGAAACGCAGCATTTTCTTGACGCCATTAATAATCAGATGACAACGGGTGAGCCCCATTTATCACAGGGCGACAGAATGGGTGCACCGGGTGGTGGGCGACGCTTGCACACGTTTCCAACAAGCGCTTGGAGAGAGACGGGCGATCACGTGACCGGCGGCACAGAGTTGCTTTAAATAACGAACAGTGTCAATAAATTGACTTTAGGTTTCAGCTGGTGTCCAAATGTGCATGGACAGTGATTGATGGCGTAAAATGACCTTAAATCGTCCAGACGGGTTTGTCTATGACCTCGTCCCGCCGGGTAAGAGGTTTGCTCTCGATTTAAGAGGTAATCTCCTCCCACACCGTCTCCTGATCCCTTCCTCCATAGTGATCTGCCGGCCTGACGTTAGGGAATGCACCCGTCGAGCAGCTGAGGTAAGAGATGATGACAGGAAACGCGTTTTGGCATATCGGAGTGATAGGAGTTATCTGTTATAACCTGATTAACCTGATGTGGCGGCCTGCACTGTTCAAGGAATATTTTTATTAGCTGCTAGCACTTTCGACCTTTGGAAACAGGTGCAGTGACTAGCTAAGTTCCCCCGTGTTTTCCTACCAGCTGTGGCTGTGCCCGCCATCACGCCGTGGCGCTTCTAAACGGTGGTTTACGGCAACTGGAGGTGAACTCATGGTGTATTCAGGGTTACCACGTAGACTACAGGACCTATGTTGACACGCCTCAACGCATTTAAAGCTACTATTCGTGATTAGGTTTTCACTAAAAGGTGTAGACTGATAACACCGATTGGTAATGATTTATAGTGTATTGTTACTATTTTGTTTTAAATGTTTACTAAAAATAACTGGGAAATTATGATTTATGTGCATTTTATTTATTAAGAGCCACAACAACAGAGCTAACGATCTGGCGCTTTTGTCATATATAATTTAAAACATTTGAGTTTTAAATTCTCTTTCGGTTAAGTCAGCTGTTGTTGGGCAGGAAATAACTCGATTATTTAGAACAAATCTTTCATACACAAATACAGGTTTAAGAAATATTTTAACGTACTGTTGAAGAAAATATGTATTTTAAGATTACTTAAAAGTGAGCTCACTGCTCAGCTGTAGGCTACATATATACGTATTTATAAAACGTAATAATATGTTAAAGGTCTCGACATAAAAAGTCTTGTGTACGACGGTACGTGAACGCACCATGGACTTAAAACTCGCCCGTAAAGCACCGTGTAGTGGCGCAAATGGCGGGCGGGGGGGCCGCATCTCGCCGTTGACGCTGCAGCTCTGGACTTCTCCTGACTCGGCCTGTCTAGTTCACCTCCCTGATACAGCTTGCGGTTGTCAGTGTCTGTACTAAACCTTTACGGCAGCACGGAGGCAGAGTTCAGCCGTGGCGGAGGAACTACGGGTTTGACAGGAGCGACGGCATCCTGTCAGCGTCAGGTGGAGCCTCTTGATTTATGACCTGCCCGGTTTAACGGCGGGCGTGTCCGTCCTCCTGTCATTAGCTTCCTAGCAGCTTTCACGCTAAAACAACCTGGAACCCGGCGGAGTTGACGTGCGCCGCCTTCATACATCCCGCGTTTATTCGTGCCAGTCAGTCTGCTCCACTGCAGAGAGCTGCAGCGTCACCCTCATGTTTACACGCACTATATTCTGAACTAAGTTGAGTCCGCGACGTCGGGCGGCTGTCTTGTCTTCCAGCGTCGAGCCGCGGACTGGTGCTCTGTTGAAGCCACCGAGCAGCGGCGGGGTTCTCCTGCACGATGAGCGGCGATGACCTGAACCCGGCGGCGGTGCCTCAGCCGGTGGAGGATCTCCATGGAGACGGACGGTGGCTGGCGCAGGTACGGTGTGCGTCCATTGCCGTGAAGACATCGCTTATCCACCGGGTACCGGGCTTGTTTAGTGGCGCCTCCTGGCCGCTCTCTGCCAGGTTGATCCTCTGAAGCCAGAGCAACTTAAGTGGGCCAGCTTGGCTTCAGGTCTGACGGCCCCTGGCTGCGATCGCCTTGTTGGATTATTTGGCCCTGCACCGATGGCTCATTTATATCACCATGATGCTCTGATTGACAGAAATCACAGCATGGGGTGCTTAATCTTAACAACAACAGCCAAAAGCTTTGGTGCTTTACAAGAACATTTGTTTATACTTGTGCTTTTGTCACGTTGAAACCACACGTTGGGAGTTTCTGTGATGATCCAACACAAAGTTGCATATAGTTCATAGTAGAAGAGAATTTAATTATGAGGGTTTTTTTTGTTTTTTTTTGTTTGTTTTTTTTTTACAAAGAAGCAAATCTGAAAAGTGTGCATTCGTATTCAGCCCCATGATTTAACACTGCATTTACAAATCTAAGACTTTAGGGCCAATCCACCAATTGGATCTAAAACTTTATTTTATTCTGTTACTTTCCATTTTTTTTTATTCACACTTGCATTTATATAGATTTAAAAATGACTATAACAAAGCATAACAAATGTGTTTATTTTGCATGAAGTTAAGGTGAACTCTGACTCAAAGGTCAGCCCTTCGTATGGCACAACACCAATCAGGTAGCTCGGTTTCAGAAAGGTTGGTGCCTAATAGCATTGAGAGGACCCACAAGGCTGAAGCTTGTTGGTCCTTAGAGACTGGCTTTCGGTACCCATCCCTACCTCCGACCAGCTTCCCTTTCTCTGCTGCAGAAAAGCATCCCCGCAGCATGATGCCACCATCACCGTGTTTCACTCTTGGGATGGTTAGTTTAGGGTGAGACACAGTGTTAGTTTTCTGCCACACATGGTGTTTGTTTCCACTGTTGGCTAAATATCTTGGTTTTTGGCATCATCTAAGCAGAGCACCTTTTCCCACATGCTTGCCTAAATGCCTTTTTATGGTTGTCTTTTAATACGGACTTTCTTCTGTAAAGGCGAGGCTGCACAATATCAGGAATTGCTTCACTAATGTGGAATAATCTGAAAACTATATAAATGATTATGAATCCCCCACATTGTTCTTCAACACAATATCCTCCCACTCTTTGTCAGCGTTAGCATCTTGGATACTAAAAATACACATCAAGTGTGGAGCGTTGAGCACAGTAAAAAATCAATCCAACTGATCAAAAGTATTACTGGCATGCAGCTTCCAACGGTTGCTATGTTGAGCAGCTATATGAGGCCAGATGTTAGTTTTTTTTTTTTTGTTTTTTTTTTTTTTTTGGAGTGTGTGCCTAATGGTTGTCCTGACACCAGATGCTCCCACATGAGATGCTGATCTCTTGTCCAGAGTTGCCATGGGTCATGATGGTGATGGTGCACCAAATTCTAAAGCAGGGGTCTCAAACTCATTTCTACATTGGGCCACTTTGGCATCATGAAGTCATTAAAAGTGCCTGTTGCACTTGTATAGATGATTCTTGATTTCAGAAATTCTTTCCAGTTCACGTAAAAGTATTTAAACAAGGCAAAGTAACAGTAAAGCAGCACCCTTAGTCTTAGTTTAGACAGTTTATATGCAAAAAAGTTGATATTGGCGTGAATTACACTTTAAACTCATCATTCTGCTTGACTTTTTTACTTTTTGGACATTTCTAGGTTGTTTTAGTGTGTTGTGGGAAATCTGACATCTAGTGGCTGGATGATGTTACTACACATTTAAAAAAATCAACATTCACTATAGGAGACAGTTTAAGCCACTTTATACAATTTAAAAGGATATATGCCTCTACTTTATGACATTTTACTTTATTGGCTCTGGACGAATTCCCTTGATGGGCCGGAATCGGCCCGCAGGCCTTGAGTTTGACACAATGCTCTAAAGCCTTAACTGACCAGCTGTTTATAGACCAATAGATGAAACTATACCTAATGGCTGTCTTCTGAAAGCAGCTGCATGCATGCTTTTATTTATTCAAGGGTGTCCGAGTAAAAGGGATTTGTTAAAACCGCACTCTTATTTCCCAAAACAACTGTACATCATGTTTCCTTCACCTCACAATTATTTGCAACTTTGTGTCTGTCACATAAGAGCCCTGTAAAATCAATGAAACCATCAATGTAACGAAACAAAATGTGGAAAAGCCTTAGGGTTGTACATACTTTAACGAAGCATGGTGGTGGTGATTTTGGGGGAGGTTTGTCAGATCTATGCCTATAGTGAGCACTTCTCGTGTGTTTTCAGCATGCGAGGTTTGTGCAGGAGTGCAAAGACGGGGAACCAGAGGTTCTTTTCGTAGGGGACTCGATGGTGCAACTGATGGAGCAGTATGAGGTGAGGCGAACTGAGCGCGTTGCATGTTGGACCTTCTTTACTGCGTTTCTGCACCGCAAATACACACTCTGCCAAGTTAACGAGCTTCTAATTAGCCGTTTTCTTCATGTCGTTTACACGTTATCACCCCGCTGTTCCTTCATAAGCCATTTTTGTAGCAACGCATTTAAAAAGGCGGAGACCACAGCAGAAGTTAATTGAGTATTGTTTGGCGTTTGAATGCAGACAAGGTTTATTGAGCATTCTTTTCAGTACAGGTTCAGCTAATTTATTTGTCATTAAAATAACAGGCGGCGGTAATTTGCTTTGTAGAAGCTGCTCATCTTACAAATGCTGCAAAGTGAAAAGCAGAGGCGTGCTCCGTTTGTTCTTGTTCGCAGGGCATTTCTGTAAAATTGAGATTTATTTAATTTCTTTATTTTTCTGCCCAGATCTGGAGGGAGATGTTCTCTCCTCTTCACGCGCTCAACTTCGGCCTTGCCGGGGACACGACCTGCAACGTGCTGTGGAGGCTGCAGAACGGAGAGCTACAGAACATCCGCCCAAAGGTGGCAAAGCAAAGCTAAATCCACCATTTTTTTTTGTTTTTGTTTTTGCTTAGACATTGGTATGCGAGGCCCTCCCTGGAGAGACTTCATCAAGGCCACCCCATCAAGTTTCATGTGTCGCCTGCTTTCTGATGGGTGTGTAATTTAACTGTGCCCAGTGAAATCCACAGTAACAAGCCGTGTGTCTGCTCTCTATCGCTAAGGCGGTGGTTTTGTGGGTCGGAACCAACAACCATGCACACACAGCGGAGCAGGTCGCAGGAGGAATCGTTGCCATTGCACAGCTGCTCACCAACCGGCTTCCCAAAGCGAAGATTGTTGTACTGGTGAGTTTATTAGTGTTATCTGACGCTCTGGCTTTAGAACTAGTAACGTGCAGCCGTTTTATGTATTTATATCTTTGTAAATGAGATGTAACGTCGTGAAAATTGCTTTTACATAAGAGATAAATAGTGATCTTGCTTAAACCAGGTTTTTTAAGCTATTTTAAACAGAGGTGTACAAAAACCCCGACTAATATTCGACAGCTGGTACCACTTTTACTTTTTATTAAATAATGTAAAAATAAGCTAAGCTAAAAAAATAGAAAGTCTTGCATGAAAGCCTGAGTACACCCAATGTAGACGCCGCGTCAGCAGCAATAACCGTCAGAAGTCGTTCTGTTCGACTTTGAGACGCTCTAATTGTTGGAGAGGAGTTTCTAAGGTGTCTGCATGGAGTGTGCATGTTCTCCCTCTGCATGCGTGGGTTCTCTCTGGGTACCCCGGCTTCCCCCCCACAGGTCCCAGTCATGACTGCTTGGTCTCTCCTAATTGCCCGAGGTGTATGTACGCACATGGTTGTTTGTCCTGTGTGTCTCTGTGGCCCTGTGATGGACTGCCGACCTGTCCTATAGACACTGGATGGATGTTTAAGTTCACTGAAATTTACAGAGACTGGTTTCTGCTCAGATCTCCAAAGATCCAAACGCATTATTTCGGTCAGATTGAGGTCTGCACTCATCTGACCTGGTAAAACATTAAAATGATTTCTTCTTTAGCCGTTCTGTTGTAGATCTGCTGCCTTGTTTAGGATCTTTGCCCGGCTGGTGACCCAGTTTGGGCAAAGCTTCAACTGTCAGAGAGATGTTCTCATATTTAACCTACAAATACTTTTTGTGTAATGAGGAGTTTATGAGCAGCTGTGGCCCGGGGCACCATATGGGGGGAAAGTTGGGACAATTTAAGGGCCCCTGTTAGTCAGGGCCCCAAAAAAGATAATGTATATGTCTATATTAGCTTTTGGGATTAGTACATTTATTTTTTACCATTGGGCCTAATATTCCTGGCGGCCCCCCTACCTGTGGCTGTATTTTAAGCTCAAACCGTCATGCCTCCACCACCGTGTTTGACAGTATGAGGTGTTCCTGCTAATGTTCTGGGTTTAGTGTTCGTCTTCTTGTTATCGCCAGACTTTCTCACTTTGGTCTCCGTCTCCTCTAGAACATCTGATTGAAGCGCCTCAAGTAGAGCTGGACGATATTTATCGATTTAATCGATTCATTTGAATTTTCAATTTAAAAAAAATGATTTTTAAAGATTGAATTTTTGGAAAATCAGGATCTGATTTTTGCCAAAGCACTCGTTGGGCCTTCATGAAGAGAATAGCATGCAATGATGAATATATGTTTATATATTGTAAAGGGGGAAACTCTTTTTTTTTTTTACCATAATATGAGGCACTTTAATTATGATTATTAAATAATTTTTTTAAGAAAGTTTGATGTTACACAAGTGAAGCCTGTTCTTAGCTCATTGTGTAAATTCACTGGCAGCAAACATTTTGTAATACTTCCTTTGTTTACAACAGCAGGGCCGCCATCTTGTTTTTACAAGCATGTTTCATGTTTTGTATTGAGTTACACTTTGAATTCAGGTCAACTCCAAGATGAAATGCTTGACATAAAAGCAATTATTCTTCCAATAATTTATTTTTATGAAACGAAAAGGAGGAAAAAAATTCATTAATCGGATTTGGTATAATAAAATCTGAGATTTTATTTTCAAGCCATGTCGCCCAGCCCTAACCTTAAGTACTGATGGTGTTCAATCTGTTGTGTGTCTTTTGGACGCATGAGCTTAGTTCTAAATGTATAGAATTTGGATAAAAATCCAGTAATTATGTATTACCTTCATTTCCCCACTGAGGGGCAATAAAGGGTAGTTCTATTCTAATCCATGTCCTAAAAAGTAAAACCCAAATAATCCGGAGTTTGCACTGAATGATTTGAACGAATCAAAGTGAAGTCTGGTAACATCTGATACGTCTTTGTGCCAACGAAGGGTCTGTTACCTCGGGGGGAGCGGCCCAACCCGCTGAGAGAGAAGAACGCCGCCGTCAACAGGCTCCTGTGCTCCTGGCTGCCACGGCTGGGCCAGGCTTCCTTGTTGGACGTGAGCAAAGAATTCGTCCACTCGGACGGGACCATCAGCTCACAGGACATGTTCGACTACCTCCACCTGACGTCGGCAGGCTACCGCACCCTCGCCAAGCCTCTCCTCGACCTGCTGCTTCAGATCCTGGAGGAGACGCCAGAGGACAGGAGGGCGTCGCTGGTTTAGCCGCCTCGGGCCCCCCAGGAGGCCTCTCCTGCTGGGAGCAGCAGAAGGGGCCCTTGAGCAGAGGGTTGGGTTTGGAGGACGACGCCGCTGAAGACGTAGACACCGATTGCATTAGTAGCCTGTAAGTCCAGTCCGCCGCAGTCACAGATGGTAGAAACAGACACAGAACGATGTTTGATCTGTTCCGCACTGAGCCGGGGGGAAAAATATTATCTTTTAGCTGTTCAGAGTCTCACCTGTGGCTGTATTTTGATGTCAGTGATCGTCAGTAAACCAAGCAGTAAAGAGGTAAAGCCTCTCCTGTCACGTGGATTGGTGCAGACCGTCCGTCTCATTTACATTCTAGTAGATTTCTCAGTGTCTGAAAACCGATCAAAATTAACTTTGAACATAATTTTACTTTAAGCAGCACGTCTTCTGTCAGCTTCTGCAACTCCAGTTTTAGAACCCGGTCATCACTATAAAATGCATTGCAGACGTTCCCATAGGCCCACTATATGCTTATATTAAAGTTGGACTTTTGTTTTAGTCAAATCTTTTTTTTCTTCAGGGTGGAATAATTGCACAACACACAACCTCAATAATCTCAAAATAAGATATACGTTCATTGTAAAATTTCTCTAATTTATACAGGGTCAACATGTTTCATAGAGGCTCCAGTATGTCCGTGAGTCTCCCTTACCAAGTTGCAGAGAAACGTTTTTGGAGTCGTCAACAAGCTTGTGACGCATTTCTTGCAGGAAATTTGACCGCTCTTCTTTTCAGAATTGGTAGAGCTCATTTTTGATTGGTTGCTTCCCAGACGGGATAATCCATCAAAAGGGTTGAGGTCCGGCCCGTTCCCGAACACCCAAACTGAAGAATTCAGAGGTGGTCTTCCTCCTCTATTACATTCAGTGTGTGCAATTCACCGGCGTCACTACCACTAAAACGAACCCTTGGCGTAATGCTGCCCCCCCTCCACTCTGCTGAAGTTTTGGTACAGTTCTGTCAGGTTTGACAGCCGTACCCGAACCTTGAAGGCGTCTGTTTAGGAGCAGGCGCTTTGCTCCGTCGTTGCTGAGAAACTGGTTTTACTGGGAATGGCGGCAGTGGCGGTCTAGTATCTTTCGGGTCATGGTAGGCTTACGCCTTTTGTGCTTCCTGAGTTGCTGTTGAACGTTTTAAAGATATGACCGTTCATCTTGTAGGGAGGGGAGTTTGCTCCAGAGGGTTCAGTGACCCCAAAAAAAAAAAGACCTAAACTGTGAACAAAGCAGGCTAACACTAAGGTTTTGGAAAGCTCCTGATCTCAACCCTGTTCAATATGTAGGAACTTACGGACCGGTCCGTAAGCCAGTCCGGCTAAAAGAGGAGCAGAAATTATGCCAAATGGTTCCAAAAAAGCTCTACAGCTTCTGCGTTTAACTAAATATTAGTGTGGATGTACTTTTAGGTAGCAAGACATCAAGAAAACATGCGATGTTCCAGAATAATATAAACAAATACAAAGTGTTTGTTTCTTTCTGATTTGGGTTCATAGCAACCTTTGGCAACTGGAAACATCTAAAATCTGTTGTTTGGATGTCAGCAAAGAGGTTTTATTGAATGGTTGCTTCTGGCAGAAAGCTGCTGTCGAGGCATTAAAGCGACTGTTGTTTCCTAATCACCTCAGCAGCTGTTTAGCTTCTAAAATGTTTATGCTGCATTAAAACAAGTGTCACCAAATAACAGGCACAGAAAGCCTGAGACTTACTTAAACACTTACTGCAGTTCTTTATGAAATGCATATAGAATAGTTTTGACCCTGTGGATTGGAGAAAATCCTCATGAAATGACATTAAATGCACCAAATTCTCGCCTTCAAGCTTCACAGTAGTTGTATGTTTTATTATTTGACCCTGCGGGGGAAAAAAAAAGACTCAGCACCGTGTCTGTAAACTTGTGTAAAGAAGTGGAGACAGACGGCTGTATTTGGCCCGTCAGCAGAATATCTCCCAGCTTGTGCTCGTCAAACTGGATGCTAACGCGGCACAGCAGCGTGTTTGCTAACGCGAGCCTCCACTGTGTCGTAGAAAGAGCTGGACGTTAGCCACGCCCAGCCGGTATCGAGCAACCTTCCATATTAGCGACGCCGATCGCATCGTAGCTGCCCGACATTCTGTCAGTCTTCCAGACACCTTCAGTGAAGAGCAACGCTCCTTCCCCTTCCAGCAGCTTTATTTACTCTGCATCCATGATTAAACGTCATTGTTTGGATAGCACATTATATATGGCAACTTCTTTGTAAATGCTTTGTAAATCAGTATGAGCACAGATCTAAATGTACTGGTTGACTGAGTCCTGCTAGCTGTTGCAGAAAAAAAAGGAAAATATGACTTTGCTGGGATTTTACCTTGTCGTGCATTTCTTCCTAGTGAGCACAGTTTGATTGTGACGCCTAGGCGTGGGCCGCTGCGACAATCCTGAGTGAAATTATGTCACGTCACACAAATTAATAATAAAAAAAACAAAGAAAATTTAAGCAATGATCAAATGACTTTCCTTTTAAATTAAGATGGAATCAGTTATCCTCTCTGTTAACATAGCTTCAATTATCTCCGTTCTGATAGTACTGGCTACAACATTTTTGTTTAGATACATAAACAAAACAAAAATAGAGAATAAACACCTGCTGAATTTAGTTGCATTTTTCAAAATGTATGTATTTTTTATTTTTATTTTCCAGTTTTTTTGCTCTTTGTAGAGTAACGTGGGTAGAATAAGCTGATATGAACTGCTTCGTCAGGCTTTCTACTCCGGCCTGCAGTCAGCCGCCTGACAGACATGCAGCTCGGGGTTTTCCAACAGATGGGTAACATTCTTGTAGTGTCCACACTACCCAAACGTGTAGTGCTCGTCTTTCAGCCAGCTGACCAGCAGTGCGTAGCAACAGGTAGGGGAGGGGCACATTGTATCACAGCATGGTCCACACAGCACTATCTTACAGTTTTAACAAAAAAAGGTTTGATATGGGTGACCGGCCCATGCCTACTGACATATCATTGCCTCTCAGCATCTTTTACAAGCACACAAATATTTATCCGTCTCCCGCTGGTGTTTTTATTTTTTTCTTTCTCTTTCAGAAAGTAATTTTTCTGTCAAACTTCTTCAATGCTGCTTGTTTGTTGCCGGCACACAGGCGCAAACTCTGGCGCCTTGAATGCTGCTCATTGTGTTATTGCTAACGAATATCTCTCAGGCATCTAGGTCACACCATGTTGGATATAATCACTCTAAATGCTAAAAGCAATCATAGGTCATGTCAAATATGTAAGAGAGAGTTTATCTGTGCTGCTGCTCCTGTTGCACATCGAGTTATCCGCCGTTTCTTCCGTCGTATGCACTGCACGTACGTGTGTGTTACGTGTAAATAGAGTGTGTGTGTGTGTGTGCCTTAAGTGTGTACAGTGTGTCTGGTGCTGCTTTGTGCGTCTCTTGTTGTGTGTAGGACATGTGAGAGGTTTGAGGGAATAAAAAAAGGAAGCGATTGCAGATACGATAGGATACTTGCACTGTTATGGCTTCTCGTCATGTTATTGAATCAAAACATTCCAATAAAGAGGAATAAAACCGTGTGTTTTTCTGTCCCTGATTTGTAAATCATTATAGACTGCATGACTATATTTGATTTATAAAATAATGTATAAAAAAGAAAAAGTCCAGTCTTATTGTGCGCTGTGTGAAGGAGTTAGCCAGCGACAGAACGAACCGTTTCGTCAGAGAAGCAAATTGGCAGAGACGCTAATAAGACCCTCTGCTTGTTCCTTGTCTCTTCTCTTTTAGTCGGAGAGTTCCTCATTACCGGATTAATTTGCTGTCGCCAGGTTTATCTGCCTTGCGCTGTAATGATTCCGCAGGCCCTCAGAGGCGGTGCCGATTCATCTTTAATTGGCCTCGTTAAACAGTTAGGCACGCTGGAGGGGTCAGGATGGCCGACGAGTTGTAAAACACCGAGATAATAAAGCGCTTTTCCTCATATTTGACGTTTCTCTCGTTAACCGCCAGTGCAACTTGAAGCTTCCCCCCCGCCCGCTAGAAAGTAGTTTGTCCATCTGGACGGCCAGCTAAAACGCAACATGTTCAAATCAAAACAGCTCCTCCGTGCTGTTTTCACAGAGACGGTGTTAATCGGCTAAAACGAGCACTAAAGACATTAAAATGCAGGAAGCCTAAAGGCCACAGTCTTTTTACTGTTTATATAACGCTCAAAACTGGCCACCATAAATATCTGGGCATTTCCTTCTGTCAATATATTCTCAGGATGAGGTGAGAAGCTGGCCTTCAGCTAAACTATCAGGTTTGTGACAAATATTTACTCAGTTCAAATTTAATTTCCTTCTAAAATTTGGGAAAGGTGGTGACACTGGCATGGGGGTTGTGAGTAAAATCTGCTTTGGCTCTAAAAAGTGATTTTTTTTTTTGTCATTCCTGGAGGTGGACCCGTTATATACAGTAGTTTTCTAGACTGTGCAAAAACAACCCCAACAAACCTTTTTGTGAAAAAAAAAATACAAAGTTATGCATGAACTTTTACAGATCAGTTTAGTTGATGGAGGCCCCCTGTGTATAGTTTCTTATCGGTGTAAATTTGTCTGTTCTGCGAAGGAACCGAGAGAAAAAACAGCAGAACATTCAGGGAGAACGCTGTGGAGAGCTTTTAAAGCAGAACCGGGTTATAAAAACACAATCCCAAACTTTGAACACCTCACAGAACTCTGTTCAGTCCATCGTCTGAACCTGGAAAGCGTGCGGCACAGCTTCAAACCTACCAAGACGCGGCCGAGCACCAGAAGTGGCAAGCTGTGAAAAAGTGAACGTTTAACAGAGAAGCAGCCGTCTCCGTGGTCACTCTGGAGGAATGACGGAGATCTGCAGCTCAGGTGGGTCAAGCAGGAACTCTCTTTGTCCTGAACTTCACCAATTTGGCCTTTTATGGGCGAGTGGTGTGAAAACATGTAGTTTGTCAGAAGCCGTGTTGGAGGGCCAAGCTACAAGGACCTTCTACAAAATGTTGACTCCAGAGAGCTGAATAAACCATCAACCCTGGATAATTTTACCACTTTGACGTCTCGGTGAAACCCCTTGAGGTCTGTGGTCGTAACATGACAAAATTGTGAAAAGGTTGTGGAGACATGAAGACCTTTGCATGGCTCTTCACCCCCTGTGTTGTTCCACATTAATGCTGCTTTTACATACGTTTGCTCTGTCTGAAAGCTATGGTGAACAACCTCTAGCTAATTAAAAAATCCTTTTCTGTATTCATCAGACTGTGGTTTAAAGTCGATGTGGTCCATGTTGTGTTGTTTGCTGGTCAATGGCCGACTCAGAAACCTCGAGCCTGAAAACGGCAAAGGATGCAGGCTGAACGTAAAATACATTCTCACTTTATTGCAACCTAAAGGCACCGTCATAGAGACAAAGGAAACGATGAAATGTGGCAGACGCTAGCGTCAGCAGTGAAAAGGTGGCTTTTATTTCATCTAAAGAAGCAAGGCGTTTACATCCGAGCATATGCACAGGCTTAAAAGATGTAGACGATGAACATGGCAGCAGAAGGCCACGGGTGTAACACTCAAAACAGGTAAGTGGTTGCATTTTAAAGAAACTAATTTCTCAGCTGCAGCATGTGCTATGCTTCCTGTAACCATCAGCATTAAACGTGGAGCCTGTATAATAAGGAGGAGAAGGGAACGAGGGATAGAAAGAAAAGGAGTATCTTACCCAGCTGTCTTAGTAAAAGCTTTTGCATTCCTTTACAGCTTTATTGAAAGCTCGCAGGCATCAAAAGCCCTAAAATAGATGGAAACAGTAGAAATAAGAGTATTTTTCATAACCCTGCGAGGCCACTGGTTGTAATAAATGATGCTCTGTCTGATAAATGGTGTTGTGGTTACACCAGGCGTCTGGATATTAGATGCAGGATTTTTTCTGCTGGACACAGTCGCTGCATAAATAAATCAATCTGCATGTTTGTTGACATGTCTGGAAAAGGTTCGCGCCAAAGCAACCTCCCACGCCACACCAGGCAATGCGACCCCCTGTGCAGTTATTTGTAGCTCAAAACTTGAAACCAAATTTGTCCTAATTCCATAACTGGTTACATAGTTTCCAAGGAAATAAAAAGCCAAGATCACTGTCACAATGAAAGCAGAAGTTCAAGAAAAGAGAAGTTGGTTTTATTTTTTTATTTTTTTTATGTCCTGGTGTCAGAAAAATAATGTCAAGGTTTAGTTTGAACAAGCTTAACCTGCATCAGCCACACGAGGGCTCTCTCGAGCTCCGTCTGGGTCACGCAGATGACATTAGTTTGAGTACTACAGACCAAACGCCTCCAAAGAGCTCCAGCTTTGTACCTTTACCTTTTCAAAGCAGCCTAAAAAAAAAGCATGCAAATCCATCCCTTCATTTAAAATGTGCCAATTTTGTCATTTAATGTAAGTAGTGAAGAAGAGTTTTGGGTTCGAGGACAGGTCAGCGCTGCAGGGAGAGGGACATTCTGCAACTTTTTCTTCGGACGAGCCTGCAGCAGCTCTTCAAGGTTGTGCAATAATATGAATGTTGTTTTCTGCATCGCTCTAGCATTCACAGAAGAGTGCATGCAGCGATATAACCTGAGAAACATCACGGTCATGTCAGAGAGAGAAAAGAAATCCGTCCCACCATCACCGACGCAAATATGTGTGTTCTTGGTCTTTAACTGAAACTGCATGTTTTGTTTTTTTTCAGCTGAGACTAACATTGGGATTTTTAACAATGTGCACACCAGGGACGTCTGGCATGGTGGAAATGTGGAAACGCAGCTAATTATGGCTTAGAATCTGTAAAGCTGTGAGCCTGTTTCCAAACGTCCACAAGAAAATAACCGTTCTGCCAAACTCGCCCTTATCTGCGGTTTAGATTGCAAGGACAGCAGGCTATAAACAAATGCGATAAAAAAGGAACCCAGTGTAATTTGTTGCACCGTGACGGTAAAAGAAATAAAAACTGCTCCAAATTGCCAGCGAGTCTCCATCAACCACTAGATCAGAGGTCACCAACCTTTTTGAAAGTGAGAGCTGCTTGATTGGTGTTCTGTCATACGAAGGGCTAAAAGTACTGACCCTTGAGGAGTCAAAGATCACCTTAACCGTATGTAAAATGATGCTTTCTTATAGACATTGTCATTTTTAAATCCATATAAATGCAAGCGTGTTTAAACAAGAAGAGTAACGAAATAAAACAATGTTTAGGTGGCAGATGATGATGATGTGTGGTGCTGTGGACCTGTTTGTCCACCAAAGGCCTTGGGACCTTGTTTGAATACATAGCATCATAAACTCTGACATACCAGGAGATAAAAAAAAAAAAAACTGGTGGACTCTACTTGTAAACTCAGAATAGGTCATCCCTGGGCCTTTCATCTTTTTTTTCGTCGTCGTTTGAGAGTGTTTGTGCCAATATTATGTTATTTTTTCTTTTTTACAGAGCCACCATAGAGTCTGTACTAAGGGAATGGCATCACCAGCTGGTTTGGCAATTTGGCTGCTAAACCACAGACCCAGATTTTAAACTTGGTGAAAATAGCAGGTAAAACAATGGGAATGGCTCTTCCTCCCAAGAAACTTTTGAGCAGTCCATCCTCAGACAGGCAGAGTTTTATCCGACTCCTATGGAAAGCCGAATGAGCATTTATTCTGATATCTTGATATCAGGCATAATTGTCATGTACATGCAAGCCATTTCTGCCCACTAGTTAACTAGTGAGCCATTTCTGTGTGAACTACTTAACTAGTGACAGCCAAAATGCCCACTAGTTAACTAGTAAGGCCAAAATTCTCTCTAATTAGCTAGTTCATATGTTTCATATCTTACTAGTTAACTGGTAATGCTCTGCATGTTCACTAGTTAACTAGTGGAAATTGCAATGTCCACTAGTTAACTAGTTTAAAGACTTCCATATATTACTAGTCAACTAGTAAGGTACAAAAATGTTTACTAGCTGACTACTGAGTGTAAAATTCCCACTTGTTAACTTCTATGTAATTTGGCCAGCCGCTTGAGCATTTATTCTGATATCTTGATATCAGGCCATTTTTGTCAACTAGTTAACTAGTGAGCCATGTTTGTGCACACTAGTTAACTAGTGACAGCATAAATGCCCACTAGTTAACTAGTGAACACATTATAGCTTCACTAGTTAACTAGTGAGAGCCAGAAATGTCCACTAGTTAACTAGTAAAGGCCGAAATGCATACCAGTCAGCTAGTTGACGGCTTTTGGGTCTCACTAGTTAACTAGTTACTGCCAAAAATGTACACATGTTTACTAGTGAAGGCAAAATACCTCACTAGTTAACTAGTTGCAGTAGGTCAATGTCACTAGTTAACTAGTGAACCATAAATAGCTTTCTAGCTAGCTAGGTGATGGCAGTAGTCTCACTAGTTAACTAGTTAATGCATCCTTTGTCCAAACTAGTTAACTAGTGAGGTTGTAAATGTATACTAGTAAACTAGTTCAAGACAACATTCTCACTAGTCAACTAGTGGCACAGAATTCAAATTAGGAGGCGGAGAATCCTGGAAATTGAGGCTTTCTATTGGCTCTCTATGTCTAAATAGAACATGACAACCAATCACAGTGCAGACTTTCACGAAATCCCACCCACAACATTTGCATGTGGCACACAAATTAACATGCTGGCCAAAGGTACTCTAGCTAGTAAACTAGTGGCTTCAGTGTGACACTTACATGTAAACTAGTGAAGGCAGAACTGCTCACTAGTTAACTAGCGAAGACACAAATGCCCACTAGTTAACTAGTGAGGTCTAAAAAGTGTCACTAGTTTACTAGTGTGCACCAAAACACCCACTAGTAAACTAGTCATGGCAAATTCCATCCGACTAGTTAACTAGTGAGGTGCAAAAAGTGTCACTAGTTTACTAGTGTGCCCCAAAATGCCCACTAGTTAACTAGTGATGGCCATTGCAGCCCCACTAGTTAACTAGTGAGATGCCAAAACGCTCACTTGTTAACATGTAAAGGCCAAAATGCCCACTAGTTTACTAGTGAGGGTGTTGTGGGCCTTACTAGTTAACTAGTGGCATGCATATTTTGTTCACTAGTTAACTAGTTACAGCTAAAAACACAAACAAGCTTACCGTTTTTGTCCACTAGTTAACTAGTAAACAATTTAAGTCTCACTAGTTTGCATGTGTGGCAGTAAAGCAGCTCACTAGTTAACTAGTGCCTGAAACGATCATTATGCATATTCCAATGAGAGGGTGGGTAGAAGACTCCTATTGGGTATCATGTAAGAATCCCACCCATATATGTAAATTTACTGTTCATAGCCTCGCAATCAGGTCCTGATGGGTGCCCCTAGTCATTAGTAATAATGACTTAATAAAGTCATTAGCCTACAGTATGTTATTTCACTTAAGATAAAACCAACTCCAAAGAACCCATTAGCCACCTTGTATTCAAATGAGCCAACCAATTTAATTATTTTCAAATATTCCGCCAGTGTAGTCATTATAAAATGCTACATTTTGTAGACGGCAAATATAAAAAGTATTCATACCTGTTGGACCTAGACGTCTTCGTCTCCGAAAAATGCTTCTTGTATTTCTCAACATGTTGTCCTCCTGTGATGATGATAACTCCCGCCTTGCAACCTCAAGTGCATTCCAAACTCGGTTTATGACATTGACAAAACCCCTCTCGGGAGCTTCCTCCTCTGTTTGGCTCATAAGTCCAGTAGTAGATAAGCGGTAGGCCTAATGTGAACAAATTTGTGTCGTCCGCACTTGACTAGGCTAACGCTGGTCTTACATGTGTAACTGTAGCACTAAATGGCGGTAGAACTGTGCACTTCCTGTGCGTGATTTGAACACCGACAAATCAGAACCCTTGACAAAAAAGTGATTAAAAAAAGTATCACAAAAGTATCTCATATTCTGTCGAAATGTTTTTTAATAATAACAGGGAAACCCCATGCTTTACCAAGTGACCTCTTGATCCACACAGCGATCAATGTTAGCCTATATTGTTCTTTTGTTTATTGCTGCTAGGCAACCACAGACATAAATGCATCCATTTCAGTAGCACTTTTCTGATTATTTACTGAAAAACAAAAGATTGTACACATTAACTGCACATGGTTTCAGAAGTAATTAAAAGCTCAAAGATCAAGAAAAAAACATCATGCACTTCTAAGGAATTTAACCCTGGTCTCCCAAATGATCTCCCACTGCTTAACCACTTGAGCTAGTCTTGCCGCATGGGCAAAGCTATCATTAATGTTCAAGTTACTGAAACGCTTTGTTGCATACAAATGCCTCCAGTTTTATCGCGATTTTCAGACTAATAACTGAAAAACTAAAGATTGTACACATTAACTGCATGAAGATTACAGCAATACACCAAAACTTTGTCACTAGACCAGGGCAGTCAAACTTTTTTACAGTAGCAGGCCACACACTATCAGGTAGGAGGGTGCACTTATGCTGGTGCCACCGCCCGAGCCCCAGAGGGAAGAATTTTGAAAAATAGAGTCTCCCTGATGTACAGGACTGTCTCAGAAAATTAGAATATTGTGATAAAGTTCTTTATTTTCTGTAATGCAATTAAAAAACATGAAATGTCATACATTCTGGATTCATTACAAACCAACTGAAATATCGCAAGCCTTTTATTGTTTTAATATCGCTGATTATGGCTTACAGCTGAAGAAAACTCAAAAGTCCTATTTTAAAATATTGGAATATTTCCTCAGACCAAGTAAAAAAAAAATATAACAGCAAAACAAAATCAAACATTTGAAAATGTCCATTAATGCACTCAGTACTTGGTTGGGAATTCTTTTGCACAGATTACTGCATCAATGCGGCGTGGCATGGAGGCAATCAGCCTGTGGCATTGCTGAGGTGTTATGGATGCCAAGGATGCTTCAATAGCGGCCTTTAGCTCATTTGCATTGTTGGGTCTGGTGTCTTTCAGCTTCTTCTTCACAATACCCCACAAATTCTCTATGGGGTTCAGGTCAGGGGAATTGGCAGGCCAATCAAGGACAGTAATGCCATGGTCAGTACACCAGTTACTGGTCGTTTTGGCACTGTGGGCAGGTGCCAGATCATGCTGGAAAATGAAATCATCATCTCCATAGAGCTTTTCAGCAGATGGAAGCATGTAGTGCTTTAAAATCTCTTGGTACACAGCTGCATTCACTCTGGACTTGATGAAACACAGTGGACCAACACATGGCTCCTCAAACCATCGTTGACTGTGGGAACTTCACACTGGATTTCAAGCAACTTGGATTTTGCGCCTCTCCAGCCTTTATCCAGACTCTGGCGCCTTGACTACCAAATTACATACAAAACTTGCTTTCATCTGAAAAGAGGACTTTGGACCACTCTGCAACTGTCCAGTGCTTCTTTTTCATAGCCCAAGTCAGACGCTTCTTCCGTTGTCTTGAGTTCAGAAGTGGCTTGACCATGGGAATACGGCTATTGTAGCCCATTTCCCGGACACGTCTGTGAACAGTGGCTTTTGATACCTGGACTCCAGCTTCAGTCCACTGTCTTTGAAGCTCCCCCAAATTCTGGAAGCGGCTCTTCTTCACAATGCTGTTAAGGCTGCGGTCGCCTCTCTTGGTTGTGTAGCGTTTCCTGCCACATTTCCCCCTTCCAACACACTTTTTGTAAATGTGCTTTTAAACTGCACTCTGTGAACACCCTGCTCTTTGAGAAATTTCTTTTTGTGTCTTACCCTCCTGATGGAGGGTGTCAATGATGGTCTTCTGGACAGCAGTCAGATCAGCAGTCTTCCCCATACTTGTGATTTAGTTTACTGAACCAAACTGAGTGTTTGTCAAGGCTCACAAAACCCTTGCAGGTGTTTCGAGTTAATTAGACGATTCAAGTGATTAGTTGAATAGCCTACTAGTATACTTTTTCACGATATTCTAATATTTTGAGATAGGATATTTGGGTTTCTTAAGCTGTAAGCCATAATCAGCGATATTAAAACAATAAAAGGCTTGCGATAATTCAGTTGATTTGTAATGAATCCAGAATGTATGACATTTCATATTTTTTAATTGCATTACAGAAAATAAAAAAATGTATCACAATATTCTAATTTTCTGAGACAGTCCTGTATTTTGGAAGCCTTCAATACAGGTGATTATTTAAACAATAGAGTCAGAGTGCATGTTTCAAATTGAATAAAAGGCAAAAAAAGAAGTGAATGATCAATTCTTCAAAAACAACCTTTGTTTTTTTATTATTATTCTTAAAACATTATTTTTTCTAATGGTGTTATCATCATGTTTTAACAAGGTAAGGTAATCTCCATTTGCATAAAATTAGTTGAATTTGAATTACTAGCACCACACAAAACAGATCAGATTAGGTGAGGTCTATTCATCTTATTAGGCGCCTGCCATAGCATTTGCAATGAGGAGGCAGTGCTGTGCGAAGCACAGCACTGCCTCCCATGCAAATGCATGGAGGCACCTATTACTATTCACCTCTAAACGGCTTATTTATTAGGCGCCTGCCATAGCATTTGCAATGAGGAGGCAGTGCTGTGCGAAGCACAGCACTGCCTCCCATGCAAATGCATGGAGGCACCTATTACTATTCACCTCTAAACCACTCTCTTTATTATTCTTTACTTATTCTTCCTTCACGATTAATGCTGCCCGAACCATAGCGTGCACCCCCACAATTGAGGTATAAAAACGTGCGGCTCGATTACGAGATGTGTGCTACTACTTTTATTGGGGTTTCGAGTTACCATGGCAACAAAATTAACGAAAAACCACCCCCAAAAATCCCATAGGGATCAATGTTATCGGGTAGAAAGAAAAACTCAAAAAAGCCTCCAAATGACCATTTTCAACGCTGTACTGTGTCGCCATGCTTTCACCTATGAACACCGTTTAACTTCCAGTTTGTAGATATATCTGTGAACTACTCAGAAGTGTAAACGGGATGTGGATATCTGTTATCGTCTCCTCACAAGTACTCCTCAAAGCTCATGTCCGAAAATCTGTGAAATCATCGTTTATAATGAAAGTCAATGACGGAATTCTTCAACTGCCAGAGTGGCCCACTCTAGCTTTTTTAAAAATTTCAAAACTCCGAACAACTTGACCTTACTCGCTCAATTTTCCCTCTATGTAGACAAATTATACATCAAAACGTAGGTATTTTTGTCAGGATTCAGGAAATGTAACCTTCATTGGTGTGGCATTTATAGATTTTTCGCAAATCACCTCAGACCGACACAAACCCGAAACCTCCTCCATTCATTTCCTATGGAGCGGTTTTGAAAAATGACGTCTAAAAATCCCAAACATCACATGTTTTCGCATCGTCGCTACTCCTAAACCGTTTTATGTACAGACATGAGACTTTCACACATGAATGTCCCAACCCTTCTGGCACTCACAAAAAAGGAATTTTGTGGATAACTGTTACGGTTTTTCCGCAGGAACAATTTGTTCGGGAGTAGCGAATGTGCAAAATCCTAAAAACGCTTTGGAGCTGCATTTTCCCACATCAACCACTTTTTTACATCGTCGCTGTGCCTACACCGATTTTTGTAAAAATATGAAAATGAGCTACTTGGTCCTCAAAAGCCTGCTGATACTCATGGTTAAAGAATTATTTTGATATCTCTTATACTTTTTGAGTTACAGCGATTTGTCCGGGACCCTTTTTAGAGGATTTCTGAAAATCCATAAAAATGCCATTTAGATCATAATTTTTTACGCCTTTATTAAACTTTTTCTAGCAAAAAACGATAGCTTTTCTTCTTCCCCTATCCGTTAGGAAATAAACGCTGAAAAAATTACGTCTCTACCATTTATGGATCAGGAGATATGAAGCATTGTTCGGGGCAAAGTTCTCCATTATAATCCAATGGGACTTATTGTGAGCAAAGTCTCTGCACTTTTGTAGACGGCCGCTGCAGGTGTGTCAGTGAGTTGCCATGACGACGGAACTCTGAGGGCCAGAGCGAGACGCTCCATTGAGATACAATGGCAACTTTCATCGCTCACTGCAGTGGCTGTGATTAATGTAGAAATCTGAAATTCGCACAGTCACTTCCTCTTAACATTTTAAAATTTCCATGCGACTTTCAGCCATGTGTCAGTTTTCTGTGCCATTTTGGATCAAACCACTTATGTTTCCAATAATGCATACCCATATATGGCGCTACAGTGTAGCACAGATGGAAAGTTCAGGCTTTGCATGCAGGAGGTCGTGGGATCGATTCCCGTTATGGAAGACTTGGAGTTTTGTATTATAATCCTCTCAGTGTGAATATCAAAACATGTGTGCTGATCCCATGAAGTATTTTTTGTACCACCCGCCATTTTGAGTTACCATGGCAACGTTATAAATGACGGATTTTCTCCCTATTTGAGGCACATCCCAGTACAGGATTTGGACCAAACTGACAGAGTACAATCACCCGGTGATACTGAACACAACCATGCTAGCGGCTAACGGTTAGCATGCTGCTAACCGGAATTAGCTCTAGGAAGCCTGTACAAACTTCTGCTTGACAGATTTGGTGAATTTTAGGATTTTCTCCCTTTTTAGGCACTTCTCAGTACAGGATTTCAACCAAACTAACAGAGTAACATCACCCGGTGATACTGAACACAGCCATGCTAGCGGCTAACCGTTAGCATGTTGCTAACCGGAAATAGCTTTAGGAAGGTCCTACCAACAGCTGCTTAGCCAGAGTTGTTCTGCCTTTACAGACAGAGAGGGCTGTAGCTGTCAGTGAGTCTCCATGACAACGCTGCTAGCAAGAGGCTCCTAGGAGGTCCATTGACTTAACATGGCACCTTTCAACGGCCGCTGCGAGGGCTGTGAAGACCGTAGGAACCTGAAATTCGCAGTGTTACTTCCTGTTGCTATTTCTGACGGTACGGTACGCACCAAGTGGCAGGCGCCTTGCTAAATTTCTTCAGAAATTTTTCTAGTTAGGCGCCTGCCATAGCATTTGCAATGAGGAGGCAGTGCTGTGCGAAGCACAGCACTGCCTCCCATGCAAATGCATGGAGGCACCTATTACTATTCACCTCTAAACGGATTATTTATTAGGCGCCTGCCTTGCATGTGCAATGAGGAGGCAGTGCTGTGCGAAGCACAGCACTGCCTCCCAATGCAAATGCATGGGCAGGGCCTATTACTATTCACCTCTAAACGGCTTCTTTATTATTATTAATATTCTTTATTTTTCTTCCTTCACGATTAATGCGGCCCGAACCCTAGCGTGCACCCCAACAATATAAACATCAAAACCTTCGGCTCGGTCTCGAGATGTGTGCTACTACGTTTTTTGGGGTTTCGAGTTACCATGGCAACAAAATTAGCGAAAAACCACCCCCAAACAACCCCATAGGAATGAATGGAGTCGGGTAGAAAGAAAGCCTCAAAAAAGCCTCAAAATGACCGTTTTCAAAGCAGTACTATGTCGTCATGCTTTCACCTACGAACACCGTTTAACTTCCAGTTTGTAGATACATCTGTGACCTACTCAGAAGTGAAAACGGCATGTGGATATCTTTTATCGTCTCTTCACAGTTACTCCTCAAAGCTCATGTCCAAAAATCAGCGAAATCATCGTTTACAATGAAAGTCAATGACGGAATTCTCCAACCGCTAGAGTGGGCCACTCTAGCTTTTTTAAAGATTTCAAAACTCCGAACAACTTGACCTTACTCGCTCAATTTTCACTCTACGTAGACAAATTATACATCAAAACGTAGGTATTTTTGTCAGGATTTGGGAAATGTAACCCTTATTGGTGTGGCATTTATAGATTTTTCGCAAATCACCTCAGACCGACACAAACCCGAAACCTCCCCCATTCATTTCCTATGGAGCGCTTTTGAAAAATGACGTCTAAAAATCCAAAACATCACAAGTTTTCGCATCGTCGCTACTCCTAAACCGTTTTATGTACAGACATGAGACTTTCACACATGAATGTCCCAACCCTTCTGGCACTCACAAAAAAAGAATTTTGTGGATAACTGTTACGGTTTTTCCACAGGAACAATTTGTTCGGGAGTAGCGAATGTGCAAAATCCTGAAATCGCTTTGGAGCTGCATTTTCCCATATCATCCACTTTTTTACATCGTCGCTGTGCCTACACCGATTTTTGTAAAAATATGAAAATGAGCTACATGGTCATCAAAAGCCTGCTGATACTCACAGTGAAAGAATTATTTTGATATCTCTTATACTTTTTTAGCCAGAGCGATTTGTTCGGGATCATTTTCAGAGGATTTCTGAAATTTCATAAAAATGTCCTTTAGATCATAATTTTTTACGCCTTTATTAAACTTTTTCCAGCAAAAACCGATAGCAAGTCTTCTTCCCCTATCCTTTACGAAATAAACACAGAAAAAATTACGTCTCTACCATTTACGGTTCCGGAGAAATCGTGCGTTGTTCGAGGCAAAGTTCTCCATTATAATCCAATGGGACTTATTGTGACCAAAGTGTCTGCACTTCGGCCGCTGCAGGTGTGTGAGTGAGTTTCCATGACGACGGAACTCTGAGGGCCAGAGGAAAAAGCTCCATTGAGATACAATGGCAACTTTCATCGCTCACTGCAAAGGCTGTGATTAATGTAGAAATCTGAAATTCGCACAGTCACTTCCTCTTAACATTTTAAAATTTTCATGTGACTTTCAGCCATGTGTCACTTTTCTGTACCATTTGGGATTTCACATGCTTTCCTATTGGGCCTTTGCTTCAAACAGGACCTGGCATGATAACCAGACACAACCCAATTGGCCAATACAGCACCACCCACCTGTGGGAAATGGCGCTACTGACAATTTTGGTCAAATGTTGAGTTCTAGGCCCAGATGTGGTGAGACTGAGTTGCTAAAGGAGGCCAATCTGACCCATGAACTTTGGTCACGTTTGGTGACATTAAGTATTGGCACCCCTATTTGAGGCACTTCCCAGTACAGGATTTGGACCAAACTGACAGAGTATAATCACCCGGTGATACTGAACACAACCATGTTAGCGGCTAACGGTTAGCATGTTGCTAACCGGAAGTAGCTCTAGGAAGCCTGTACAAACTTCTGCTTGACAGATTTGGTGAATTTTAGGATTTTCTCCCTTTGTAGGCACTTCTCAGTACAGGATTTCAACCAAACTAACAGAGTAAAATCACCCGGTGATACTGAACACAGCCATGCTAGCGGCTAACCGTTAGCATGTTGCTAACCGGAAATAGCTTTAGGAAGGTCCTATCAACTTCTGCTTAGCCAGAGTTCGTCTGCCTTTACAGACAGAGAGGGCTGCAGCTGTCAGTGAGTCTCCATGACAACGCTGCTAGCAAGAGGCTCCTAGGAGGTCCATTGACTTAACATGGCACCTTTCAACGGCCGCTGTGAGGGCTGTGAAGACCGTAGGAACCTGAAATTCGCAGTGTTACTTCCTGTTGCTATTTCTGATGGTACGGTACGCACCAAGTGGCAGGCGCCTTGCTAAATTTCTTCAGAAATTTTTCTAGTTAGGCGCCTGCCTTGCATGTGCAATGAGGAGGCAGTGCTGTGCGAAGCACAGCACTGCCTCCCATGCAAATGCATGGGCAGGGCCTATTACTATTCACCTCTAAAGGCGTCTCTTTATTAATATTAATATTCTTTATTTTTCTTCCTTCACGATTAATGCGGCCCAAAACATAGCGTGCACCCCCACAATATAGGCATCAAAACCTGTGGCTCGATCTCGAGATGTGTGCTACTACTTTTATTGGGATTTCGAGTTACCATGGCAACAAAATAAGCGAAAAACCACCCCAAAACAACCCCATAGGAATGAATGGAGTCGGGGAGAAAGAAAGCCTCAAAAAACCCTCAAAAGGACCATTTTCAAAGCTGTACTGTGTCGCCATGCTTTCACCTACAAACACCGTTTAACTTCCAGTTTGTAGATATATCTGTGACCTACTCAGAAGTGAAAACGGGATGTGGATATCTTTTATCGTCTCTTCACAGTTACTCCTCAAAGCTCATGTCCGAAAATCAGCGAAATCATCGTTTACAATGAAAGTCAATGACGGAATTCTCCAACCGCTAGAGTGGCCCACTCTAGCTTTTTTAAAGATTTCAAAACTCCGAACAACTTGACCTTTCTCGCTCAATTTTCACTCTACATAGACGAATTATACATCAAAACGTAGGTATTTTTGTCAGGATTCGGGAAATGTAACCCTCATTGGTGTGGCATTTATAGATTTTTCGCAAATCACCTCAGAGCAACACAAACCCGAAACCTCCCCCATTCATTTCCTATGGAGCGGTTTTGAAAAATGACGTCTAAAAATCCAAAACATCACATGTTTTCGCATCGTCGCTACTCCTAAACCGTTTTATGTACAGACATGAGACTTTCACACATGAATGTCCCAACCCTTCTGGCACTCAAGAAAAATGAATTTTGTGGATAACTGTTACGCTTTTTCCACAGGAACAATTTGTTCGGGAGTAGCGAATGTGCAAAATCCTGAAATCGCTTTGGAGCTGCATTTTCCCACATCATCCACTTCTTTACATCGTCGCTGTGCCTACACCGATTTTTGTAAAAATATGAAAATGAGCTACATGGTCATCAAAAGCCTGCTGATACTCACAGTGAAAGAATTATTTTGATATCTCTTATACTTTTTTAGCCAGAGCGATTTGTTCGGGATCATTTTCAGAGGATTTCTGAAATTTCATAAAAATGTCCTTTAGATCATAATTTTTTACGCCTTTATTAAACTTTTTCCAGCAAAAACCAATAGCAAGTCTTCTTCCCTTATCCTTTATGAAATAAACACAGAAAAAATTACGTCTCTACCATTTACGGTTCCGGAGAAATCGTGCGTTGTTCGAGGCAAAGTTCTCCATTATAATCCAATAGGCAGACTTGGACACCAAGTGTCTGCACTTTTTTAGACTGGCCCGCTGCAGCTGTGTCAGTGAGTTTCCATGACGACGGAACTCTGAGGGCCAGTGGGAGACGTTCCATTGAGATAGAATGGCAACTTTCAACGCCAGCTGCAGCGGCTGTGATTAATGTAGAAATCTGAAATTCGCACGGTCACTTCCTCTTAACATTTTAAAATTTTCATGTGACTTTCAGCCATGTGTCAGTTTACTGTCCCATTTTGGATTTTACATGCTTTCCTATTGGGTCTTTGCTTCCAACAGGACCTGGCATGATGCCTAGACACGACCCACTTGGCCAATACAGCACCACCCACCTGTGGGAAATGGCACTACACACCATTTTGGTCAAATGTTGAGTTCTGGGCCCAGATGTGGTGAGGCTGAGTTGCTAAAGGAGGCCAATCTGACCAATGAACTTTGGTCACGTTTGGTGACATTAAGTATTGGCACCCCTATTTGAGGCACTTCCCAGTACAGGATTTGGACCAAACTGACAGAGTACAATCACCCGCTGGTACTGAACACAACCATGTTAGCGGCTAACAGTTAGCATGTTGCTAACCGGAAGTAGCTCTAGGAAGGTCTCACCATCTTCTGCTTCACAGAGTCTGTTCTTACTTTAGAGAGAAAGCTCCACAAGAAATCTGGGCTACGTGGCATAAAGCATCTCCAAGCTATCAGGTGTCAAACATCCAATGCATTTCAACGGGGGATTAAACCCCTTATGGTCCCAATAATGCATGCCCATATATGGCGCTACAGTATAGCTCAGAGGTAGAGTGCAGGCTTAGCATGCAAGAGGTCGTGTGATCGATTCCCGGTGTGGGAGACTTAGAGTTTTGTATTATAATCCCCACATTGTGTATATTAAAACATGTGTGCTGATCCCATGAAGTATTTTTTTGTACCACCCGCCATTTTGAGTTACCATGGCAACGTTACAAACAACGTTTTTTCTCCCTATTTGAGGCTCATCCCAGTACAGGATTTGGACCAAACTAACAGAGTACACTCACCCAGTGATACCAAACACAACCATGTTAGCGGCTAACGGTTAGCATGTTGCTAACCGGAAGTAGCTCTAGGAAGCCTGTACAAACTTCTGCTTGACAGATTTGGTGAATTTTAGCATTTTCTCCCTTTTTAGGCACTTCTCAGTACAGGATTTCAACCAAACTAACAGAGTAACATCACCCGGTGATACTGAACACAGCCATGCTAGCGGCTAACCGTTAGCATGTTGCTAACCAGAAGTAGCTTTGGGAAGGTCCTACCAACTGCTGCTTAGCCATGGTTCTTCTGCCTTTACAGACAGAGAGAGGGCTGCAGCTGTCAGTGAGTCTCCATGACAACGCTGCTAGCAAGAGGCTCCTAGGAGGTCCATTGACTTAACATGGCACCTTTCAACGGCCGCTGCGAGGGCTGTGAAGACCGTAGGAACCTGAAATTCACAGTGTTACTTCCTGTTGCTATTTCTGACGGTACGGTACGCACCAAGTGGCAGGCGCCTTGCTAAATTTCTTCAGAAATTTTTCTAGTTATTCTTAATTTTTCTTCCGTCACGATTAATGCGGCCCGAACCGTAGCGAGCACCCCCACAATATAGGTATCAAAACGTGTGGTGCGATTACGAGATGTGTGCTGGTACTTTTATTGGGATTTCGAGTTACCATGGCAACAAAATTAGCGAAAAACCACCCCTAAAAAACCCATAGGAATGAATGGAGTCGGGTAGAAAGAAAGCCTCAAAAAAGCCTCCAAATGACCATTTTCAACGCTGTACTGTGTCGTCATGCTTTCACCTACGAACACCGTTTAACTTCCAGTTTGTAGATATATCTGTGACCTACTCAGAAGTGAAAACGGGATGCGGATATCTTTTATCGTCTCTTCACAGTTACTCCTCAAAGCTCATGTCCAAAAATCAGCTAAATCATCGTTTACAATGAAAGTCAATGACGGAATTCTCCAACCGCTAGAGTGGGCCACTCTAGCTTTTTTAAAGATTTCAAAACTCCGAACAACTTGACCTTACTCACTCAATTTTCACTCTATGTAGACAAATTATACATCAAAACGTAGGTATTTTTGTCAGGATTCGGGAAATGTAACCCTCATTGGTGTGGCATTTATAGATTTTTCGCAAATCACCTCAGACCGACACAAACCCGAAACCTCCCCCATTCATTTCCTATGGAGCGGTTTTGAAAAATGACGTCTAAAAATCCAAAACATCACATGTTTTCGCATTGTCGCTACTCCTAAACCGTTTTATGTACAGACATGAGACTTTCACAGATGAATGTCCCAACCCTTCTGGCACTCATAAAAAAGGAATTTTGTGGATAACTGTTACGGTTTTTCTGCAGGAACAATTTGTTCGGGAGTAGCGAATGTGCAAAATCCTGAAATCGCTTTGGAGCTGCATTTTCCCATATCATCCACTTTTTTACATCGTCGCTGTGCCTACACCGATTTTTGTAAAAATATGAAAATGAGCTACATGGTCATCAAAAGCCTGCTGATACTCATAGTGAAAGAATTATTTTGATATCTCTTATACTTTTTTAGCCAGAGCTATTTGTTCGGAAGCGTTTTAAGCGGATTTCTGAAAATCCATAAAAATCCCATTTAGATCATAATTTTTTACGCCTTTATTAAACTTTTTCCAGCAAAAACCGATAGCAAGTCTTCTTCCCCTATCCGTTACGAAATAAACACAGAAAAAATTACGTCTCTACCATTTACGGTTCCGGAGAAATCGTGCGTTGTTCGAGGCAAAGTTCTCCATTATAATCCAATGGGACTTATTGTGACCAAAGTGTCTGCACTTCGGCCGCTGCAGGTGTGTGAGTGAGTTTCCATGACGACGGAACTCTGAGGGCCAGAGCTAGACGCTCCATTGAGATACAATGGCAACTTTAATCGCTCACTGCAGTGGCTGTGATTAATGTAGAAATCTGAAATTCGCACAGTCACTTCCTCTTAACATTTTAAAATTTCCATGTGACTTTCAGCCATGTGTCAGTTTTCTGTGCCATTTTGGATCAAACCACTTATGTTTCCAATAATGCATGCCCATATATGGTGCTACAGTGTAGCACAGATGGAAAGTGCAGGCTTTGCATGCAAGAGGTCGTGGGATCGATTCCCGGTATGGAAAACTTGGAGTTTTGTATTATAATCCTCACAGTGTGAATATCAAAACATGTGTGCTGATCCCATGAAGTATTTTTTGTACCACCCGCCATTTTGAGTTACCATGGCAACGTTATAAATGACGTTTTTTCTCCCTATTTGAGGCACATCCCAGTACAGGATTTGGACCAAACTAACAGAGTAACATCACCCGGTGATACTGAACACAGCCATGCTAGCGGCTAACCGTTAGCATGTTGCTAACCGGAAATAGCTTTAGGAAGGTCCTACCAACAGCTGCTTAGCCAGAGTTCTTCAACCTTTACAGACAGAGAGGGCTGTAGCTGTCAGTGAGTCTCCATGACAACGCTGCTAGCAAGAGGCTCCTAGGAGGTCCATTGACTTACCATGGCACCTTTCAACAGCCGCTGCGAGGGCTGTGAAGACCGTAGGAACCTGAAATTCGCAGTGTTACTTCCTGTTGCTATTTCTGACGGTACGGTATGCACCAAGTGGCAGGCGCCTTGCTAAATTTCTTCAGAAATTTTTCTAGTTATTCTTTATTATTATTCCGTCACGGCTAATGCGGCCCGAACCATAGCGTGCACCCCCACAATATAGGTATCAAAACCTGCGACTCGATTACGAAATGTGTGCTACTACTTTTATTGGGGTTTCGAGTTACCATGGCGACAAAATTAGCGAAAACACCCCCCAAAAACCCCCATAGGAATGAATGGAGTCGGGTAGAAAGAAAGCCTCAAAAAAGCCTCCAAATGACCAATTTCAACGCTGTACTGTGTCGTCATGCTTTCACCTACGAACACCGTTTAACTTCCAGTTTGTAGATATATCTGTGAACTATTCAGAAGTGAAAACGGGATGTGGAAATCTTTTATCGTCTCCTCACAGTTACTCCTCAAAGCTCATGTCCAAAAATCAGCGAAATCATCGTTTACAATGAAAGTCAATGACGGAATTCTCCAACCGCTAGAGTGGCCCACTCTAGCTTTTTTAAAGATTTCAAAACTCCGAACAACTTGACCTTACTCGCTCAATTTTCACTCTACGTAGACAAATTATACATCAAAACGTAGGTATTTTTGTCAGGATTTGGGAAATGTAACCCTCATTCATGTGGCATTTATAGATTTTTCGCAAATCACCTCAGACCGACACAAACCCGAAACCTCCCCCATTCATTTCCTATGGAGCGGTTTTGAAAAATGACGTCTAAAAATCCAAAACATCACATGTTTTCGCATCGTCGCTACTCCTAAACCGTTTTATGTACAGACATGAGACTTTCACACATGAATGTCCCAACCCTTCTGGCACTCAAGAAAAATGAATTTTGTGGATAACTGTTACGGTTTTTCCACAGGAACAATTTGTTCGGGAGTAGCGAATGTGCAAAATCCTGAAATCGCTTTGGAGCTGCATTTTCCCACATCATCCACTTTTTTACATCGTCGCTGTGCCTACACCGATTTTTGTAAAAATATGAAAATGAGCTACATGGTCATCAAAAGCCTGCTGATACTCACAGTGAAAGAATTATTTTGATATCTCTTATACTTTTTTAGCCAGAGCGATTTGTTCTGGATCATTTTCAGAGGATTTCTGAAATTTCATAAAAATGTCCTTTAGATCATAATTTTTTACGCCTTTATTAAACTTTTTCCAGCAAAAACCGATAGCAAGTCTTCTTCCCCTATCCTTTACGAAATAAACACAGAAAAAATTACGTCTCTACCATTTACGGTTCCGGAGAAATCGTGCGTTGTTCGAGGCAAAGTTCTCCATTATAATCCAATAGGCAGACTTGGACACCAAGTGTCTGCACTTTTTTTAGACTGGCCCGCTGCAGCTGTGTCAGTGAGTTTCCATGACGACGGAACTCTGAGGGCCAGTGGGAGACGTTCCATTGAGATAGAATGGCAACTTTCGACGCCAGCTGCAGCGGCTGTGATTAATGTAGAAATCTGAAATTCGCACAGTCACTTCCTCTTAACATTTTAAAATTTTCATGTGACTTTCAGCCATGTGTCAGTTTACTGTCCCATTTTGGATTTTACATGCTTTCCTATTGGGTCTTTGCTTCTAACAGGACCTGGCATGATGCCTAGACACGACCCACTTGGCCAATACAGCACCACCCACCTGTGGGAAATGGCACTACACACCATTTTGGTCAAATGTTGAGTTCTGGGCCCAGATGTGGTGAGGCTGAGTTGCTAAAGGAGGCCAATCTGACCAATGAACTTTGGTCACGTTTGGTGACATTAAGTATTGGCACCCCTATTTGAGGCACTTCCCAGTACAGGATTTGGACCAAACTGACAGAGTACAATCACCTGGTGATACTGAACACAACCATGTTAGCGGCTAACTGTTAGCATGTTGCTAACCGGAAGTAGCTCTAGAAAGGTCTCACCATCTTCTGCTTCACAGAGTCTGTTCTTACTTTAGAGAGAAAGCTCCACAAGAAATTTGGGCTACGCGGCATAAAGCATTTCCAAGCTATCAGGTGTCAAACATCCAATGCTTTTCAACGGGGGACCAAACCCCTTATGGTCCCAATACTGCATGCCCATATATGGCGCTACAGTATAGCTCAGATGGAAAGTGCAGGCTTTGCATGCAAGAGGTCGTGGGATCGAAACCCGGCGTGGCAGACTAAGATTTTTGTATTATAATCCCCACAGTGTGTATATTAAAACATATGTGCTGATCCCATGAAGTATTTTTTTGTACCACCCGCCATTTTCAGTTACCATGGCAACGTTATAAACGACGTTTTTTCTCCCTATTTAAGGCTCATCCCAGTACAGGATTTGGACCAAACTAACAGAGTACACTCACCCAGTGATACCAAACACAACCATGTTAGCGGCTAACGGTTAGCATGTTGCTAACCGGAAGTAGCTCTAGGAAGCCTGTACAAACTTCTGCTTGACAGATTTGGTGAATTTTAGCATTTTCTCCCTTTTTAGGCACTTCTCAGTACAGGATTTCAACCAAACTAACAGAGTAACATCACCCGCTGATACTGAACACAGCCATGCTAGCGGCTAACCGTTAGCATGTTGCTAACCGGAAATAGCTTTAGGAAGGTCCTACCAACTGCTGCTTAGCCAGAGTTCTTCTGCCTTTACAGACAGAGAGGGCTGCAGCTGTCAGTGAGTCTCCATGACAACGCTGCTAGCAAGAGGCTCCTAGGAGGTCCATTGACTTAACATGGCACATTTCGACGGCCGCTGCGGGGGCTGTGAAGATCGTAGGAACCTGAAATTCGCAGTGTTACTTCCTGTTGCTATTTCTGACGGTACGGTACGCACCAAGTGGCAGGCGCCTTGCTAAATTTCTTCAGAAATTTTTCTAGTTATTATTATTCACAGTTCTTTTCTAAAAACGATCGTAACATTTCTTCACGAACAAAGTCGAATTTTTGTGATAAAAATACAGGGTAAGAATTTGAAATTGAATTTACATGTTGAATTTATTTCATATCGCTCTTTTGAAATCTCTTATCTCAGTTTAATTTCACTTGCACTCATCACACACACAATATCATATCATCGGCGAGGATTCTAGAGACGAACACAAAATGCATCCCCTGAAAAACTTTGATAATTTGCTGCAGTAATATTATATTATATTATATGTAATATTATAGATTTTTCAGAATAAAAAGCTAACAGATGTTCATAATTAAAAAATATCAGAAACATAATTATAGAGCATTCAGTATTGTAAGAAAGCCCACACTGTTTCTGGATAAATACATTACTGTATGAGTTAAGTTCTTTTCCGTTTTATGCCTCTTTCCTTGTAAGTTTGAAATGTCCCATGCTCCTGAATGCACCATAGCTTTCTGACGCTCGCGAAGGCATCACACTGGCTGTGTAGATGCACGTCTGGTCTTCCGCATAACACCGGTCTGTGTTTTGATCGGAAAAGTAGCATCTCGGTTGGAACAAGGAACCTAATCACTCATTAATGTTGCTCTCAGTGGAGACAGATGCAAATGTGATTTTTGGGATGTATAATCGGGGAAATGTATGCGGCGGCAGGAGCTGCTTAGACGGCGATTTGCCGCAGTTGACCGGCAACTTTTGACTGCCCTGCTAGACATGTTATCAAAACATACTTTTATGCTCAAACGATCTTTGTTTATAAAAGTTTGCTCTTAGAACAGCCTGGACGAAGTCACGCATGTTTTCTAGGTTTCTGAGTCCTAAATGGACCAATCAAAATCTTTGTTCCGCCTTCTTCATTTGCATGCAAGTGCGACATTGCACACTAGTTAACTAGTGGGACAATGTTACGTCCCACTAGTTAACTAGTGGGACAATGTTACGTCCCACTAGTTAACTAGTTGCACAAAATGCCAGCCGTTTGTGTATTTATTCAAATTCAACTAGTTTACAAGTGTGAATTGGATTTTTCTCCTGCTAGTTCATTATGGACAATGTTTTGTCCTCACTAGCTAACATGTAAGGCTCAAAATGCCCTCTATAAGCTAGTGAAAGGCATTAATAATGCAGATATGCTCACTAGTTAACTAGTGAGCATGTCCTGTTCCATTACTAGTAAACTAGTAAGGCCAAACATGTCAACTAGTTAACTAGTGAAGGCCAATGTGTCACTAGTTAACTAGTAAGAGTACCTTTTGCATCACTAGTAAACTAGATAGCCCCAAAAACAGCCACTAGTGTGTGTGTTATGCGCACTAGTTAACTAGTGAGCTGCTTTACTGCCACACATGCAAACTAGTGAGTCTTAAATTGTTCAACTAGTTAACTAGTTGACAAAAACGGTCAGCTTGTTTCTGTTTTTAGGTGTAACTAGTTAACTAGTGAACAAAATATGCATGCCACTAGTTAACTAGTAAGGCCCACAACACCCTCACTAGTAAACTAGTGGGCATTTTGGCCTTTACATGTTAACAAGTGAGCGTTTTGGCATCTCACTAGTTAACTAGTGGGACTGCAATGGCCTTCACTAGTTAACTAGTGGGCATTTTGGGGCACACTAGTAAACTAGTGACACTTTTTGCACCTCACTAGTTAACTAGTCAAATGGAATTTGCCATTACTAGTTCACTAGTGGGTGTTTTGGTGCACACTAGTAAACTAGTGACACTTTTTAGACCTCACTAGTTAACTAGTGGGCATTTGTGTCTTCACTAGTTAACTAGTGAGCAGTTCTGCCTTCACTAGTTTACATGTAGGTGTCACACTGAAGCCACTAGTTTACTAGCTAGAGTACCTTTGGCCAGCATGTTAACTTGTGGGCCACATGCAAATGTTGTGGGTGGGATTTCGTGAAAGTCTGCACTGTGATTGGTTGTCATGTTCTATTTAGACATAGAGAACCAATAGAAAGCCTCAATTTCCAGGACTCTCCGCCTCCTAATTTGAATTCTGCGCCACTAGTTGACTAGTGTGAATTTTGTCTTGAACTAGTTTACTAGTATACATTTATGACCTCACTGGTTAACTAGTTTGGACAAATGATGCATTAACTAGTTAACTAATGAGCCTACTGCCATCACCTAGCTAGCTAGTAAGCCTTTTATGGTTCACTAGTTTACTAGTGACATTGACCTACTGCAACTAGTTAACTAGTGAGGTGTTCTGCCTTCACTAGTAAACATGTGCACATTTTTGGCAGTCACTAGTTAACTAGTGAGACCCAAAAGCCTTCAACTAGCTGACTGGTATGCATTTTGGCCTTTACTAGTTAACTAGTGGACATTTCTGGCTCTCACTAGTTAACTAGTGAAGCTATAATGTGTTCACTAGTTCACTAGTGAGCCTTTTGGCTCCCACTAGTGAACTAGTGTGCATATTTTGGCCCTCACTAGTTAACTAGTTCACAGAAACATGGCTCACTAGTTAACTAGTGGGCAGAAATGGCTTGCATGTACATGACAATTATGCCTGATATCAAGATATCAGAATAAATGCTCATTCGGCTTTCCATAGACTCCTCTCATGTGCTCCACTCTGAGTTTGTGCTACTGAACTCCTGAAGAAGGTCAAGATCCCCTTTTGCAAATATAACAGAAACATTTGTTCATCCCACTGTCATTAAAACCTGTTAATGAGCTCATGGTTTTTGGATGAGAAGTTTAACAGGGGAAGGCCAAGGACATGCAGGTACATCCATGGTCTCTCATGATCTACAGCAGTAAACTGGGAGAGCAATGGTGCAGGGAATTCTTTTATTTTTATTTACTGATTCGTGTTAATATGACTTTTTTAAACTGAGATTTATGAACTGATGTTGTATTGAATATTTATTATTTTACTGAGACTTCTTTTATTAGTGACTGAGGTGTGGTAGGATGCAGCTGATCCTTGTATCCAAGATAAATATCTCCCAAGGGAGACTAATAAATTATGTCAAACACATAAACAGCACCTTCCTGTGTTGCCATCAAAGTCCTCAAAGTATTGCTTTTTAAGCTAAGAAAATGTTCAAGCTAAAGTAGCTGAGAGAGGATGCTTACAGGCTCCTTTTCCTACCACCTTCCTCACTGACTGCACTATCTAGACGGCACTTATCATGGGAATCTGCCTGGTGTAGCCGGGTCTTTATAAAAAAAGAATACCACCACCCCACCCCTCCGCATTATTTTTATAAATAACATTGTACACATGGGATCGTTTCAGAAAGGTTTTCATCCACACAAATCTGCTTTGTTTTAAACATTCCAAACACATTGGGGGCAGTGTACTGCTGAGCTAAAGGCTATGTGAGAAAATCAGGATCCTTCAAAACAACCACGTTAGTGACAGTCCCTCCTGTTTATTAAACTTGGCTAAATACAGTGAGCGTTTATGAAAAGTGTTCTTGTATTTATTATTTTTTTGGAAATACACAAAAAACTATTCCTAGACCAACAAAACAGAAAACATTTGCACCAAAAAGTTGGGACACTGTTTTTTTTGGACCTATAATTTGTTCTTTTCCACTTTGTTGTAATATATCACATTTGTAAACGTATTGCTGGGTATCTCAAAGGTAAATTATTCTTAATAGTATTTTGAGTTTTCATTTTGAAAAAAAAAAAGGCCCCAAAGTGCTTTCAACTTAGTGAGTTTGGCCCATGGTGCAAAACGTTTGGATACCCCTGGTGTAAAATAACTCTTTCTCTTTTGCTATTGAACGTATATACAGCTTTTGGACTTGTAAAAGCAAACCACCAAGATAAAAGTCAGCACTTCTGTGATAGCATTCAGTTTTCCTCTCCTGCATGGCCAAGTCTGTAACAATGGCTGCACATGTGACGTCAGGGCCGCAGTCTTTGTTGCAGACTAATTAGGCAGGACCCTAAAAATCTGCTTTGCCCTGTACACATGCAGACACAAAACTTTCTCAAATCTTCACTTTGAATTGTTTTCAGAAATTTCAGAGCTTTTGTGTGAATGAAAGGCCAAAATGCATAAAAATTTATTAGTTTCCCCATATATCAAGCTATATGTGGACAAAGCCTAAATTACACACAGGGAGGACTGATTTTACCAATTAAATGGCTTCCTGAAGGCAGATGGTTGGATTTTATTTTGGGTTTTCAGATGATACAGCTCTAATTATCAATGCACACCACTCTTTTTAGATTTATATTTGTTTGCACCGTGTTGGTGTATTATATAACCTCTCACCAAAACATGTTAAAGTTTTGCATTGTACGGTGACAAACTATAACAAAGGCAAGGAGGTATACTTTTTCGCAAGGCCCTGCATAGTTATTGATGTCTTTATCTTTATTTTATTTGGCTAACATTTTACATATAAATGTATTTCCTGAGCTTAAAATGCATCCCTTCAGTTTAATGAAATCTTTTAAATGACCTTAATTACAAGAAGGTTTACAGAAGGTATTTCTACCTGTTAGCCCATCAACTGAAAATATTTTGGATTTCTCCATGAAACATACAGAAACTTGTTCTATTCTTGGAAGTAATTCTGCTGATCTTCAGTCATTTTCAAGCTCTCCTGGTTACTTCCCTTAACATTGTAGCTTAGATGATCATCTCCTGATGATCTGGTCTGGTCTTTAAATCTATAATTTCTTGATTTTGGGCTTGTTTCATTTTTTAATAATTTCAAATCCCCATTTTTTTCTTTCTGAGTGTAACATAGCAATATTATGTCTTGGAGTGACTATAATTGCCAGTCAGTCAGTTACAATTTTCCAAATGGCTTTTTAATTCTTGTCATTCGTAGTTCTCTGTGTGCCTGAGAAGCAGGTATAGCAGAAACAGACTCAGCCAGTAGGAGGCACTAAAGCAGAAATCAGGACATAATTCAAGAGTCTCAGGCTATAGCCAAGCAGTCAAGGGTAGAGGCCAGAGATCTGCTGTGATGTCTGGCAGTTTTTCCACTACGTCACTCAGAGTTCTGACTCTCTGACTTTACTAAGTGTGGCGTTAGTTTCGGTCCAATAACTGCACTGAAATCACAGAGAGATATCTTTGTATGGGGGTTTTGCAGAAGTCGCATGCAGCTGGTTTCTTATTTTTGCCCCCACTGTATGCAGTGCTATATCCTTCCTCTTTTGACCCAGATGTTGAAACTTGAGTTGGATCAATTCAAAACTTTTGGCTGACCTCTGGTCATCAGAAGTTAACGTCTGTCTCCTGTTGGTACAGAGGGAGTGGTGGGCTCTATGAGAGTGAATTGCTTTCCAGCATGACAATGTGTTGCCAATTTTATTTATTTATTAAAGGTTTGGCAAACGGAAAATAACTCTCGCTGAAGAAAAAGTGAAAAGGACCAAGATCAATACATAAAATAAGAAATCCGAAAATACAATAACGTAACAGATGCATTTTCATTCATTTGTTTCTAAAAGAGGATCTTTCAGATTTATCACTACAGCATGAACATTTATCTCCAGTGTATTTATTGGGATTGTTATGTTGTGTAGACAAACACAAAGTAGTGCACAATTGTGAACTAGATGGGAAAGTGTTATGCACGACAATAGACAGAAAACCGATAGGTTTATTTAAAATGATGAATTAAGCCCTGGCGCATGCAAACCCTCACAGCTCTGAGCAGGGTCTGTAGCATGCTTACCTGATCCAGAGGGCTTGGCAAAGCTCAAGGTGCAGAAAACTCTCCAGGTTGTGCTTCAGAGAGGCAGAAGCCGGGAAGGAGTCCAACTGGGGCAATGTGAAACGAGAAAATCCAGAAAAGAAGAACAAAGACACGGCAGACAAGGAATGCTGGTCATCTACTCACGCTAGGCTTTTAATAATCTGGCCAGAGTAGGCAGTGGGAAGCCAGAATATACAGGCAGAAGAACAGGTGCAGGCGCTAGACTTGATTGTGCTGAGGTAGCGGTGCGGTGCTCACAGAAGCATAGAATGATACACCGTATTGTTCAGACTATAAGTCGCTACGATTTATCAGTCGCATTTATTTAGAAATTTATTTTACACAATCCAAAACTAAAAACTGACATTTAATCTGTTAAGACATCTTATTCAATTACACATCTGCATTCACAATCGGCTGAATAATATCAGAGAATGAATGGGGTAAATTAACATGACAAGCCACACACTCTAACTCGGAAAATTCTTGTTAGCGCATTTCAGCGTAACGGCCTGTTACGCTGAAATTAGACTGTGGGCGTAGCGGTGCTACCTGCTAAGCTAACAGTATGCCACAGAGGTTTCAGAGCAGAACATAAAGCTAACGTGCATCAGTGAAGTTGTAAACTGTCTGGACAACAGACCTGTAAGCTAGCGCTAGCTGTTGATATCTCCCCAGACAGCCAAATAACAGGTTTCTGTCTCGGTCCGGGCCCTTCAAGCTGCACCACGCAACGATCTGCTGCGTGAATGCGGACTGAAACGGCAAAACAACATACAAACGTGTTCTGTCCTTGTCTATAAGTTAATGTTAAATATGAAATTTTCAATAAATTCTTAAGTGGTACAGGAGCAGCATATAGTTTTGACAAGCCTAGAGCTCCCTCTTGTGGCTACAGACGGTAATGCTTACTACTTGGTTCATGTTGGTCAGTTTGATGTACCATTAAAAATTTCTATATAAGTCACACCTGACTATAGGATCCGCCAAACTATGAAAAAGATTGACTTATAGTCTGAAAAAAACCCGGTAATTATCAAGATGCTGTGGGAGAGCAGACAGACAGCCAAGGAACTCTGGTCAGATTACACCAAAGCACACAATTCTACAACATGTGACCTGATAACAACAGAAAACAAACACAGCACATCGTCCCGCTGACTGCACCACGCACAAGATGAGACATGGTGGCGACAGCACTGTGTTGTGGGAATGCTTTCTTCAGAAAGGACAGGGAAGCTGGTCAGAGTGGATGATAAGATCTCTTGGAGCAAAATATAGCGCAATCCTGAAAGAAAACCTGTTAGATGCTGCAGGAGACTCCCTGGTGAAAACGCAGCAGAAGCTTGTTGCAGAAAGTGATGTCGATTCTATTACATTACATGTGATCAAGTTCAGGAATTGCCCAGAATTAATGTTAGAGTGAGTGCTTGGTGTATGGAATTGGTTGCAGACATGAAGAAATCTGCTGAACACACACTATGGTTGTATAGAAGATGCATGATGTGTTCTACTTCAACTTAACAAACTTTGTAGCATTTATTTTTTCTTCAAGAAGTAAACTCCCCTCCGGTTCCTCTTCTAGTGTTGCATTTCGTGTCTGCTCTGTTGTAAAGGTGCGCGGTGCAAAATCCCCTGCTTGGTAGCATAACCCTCCTCCTTGTCGTGCAGGGCATCTTGGATGTTATACATGATGCATGTCTGCTCTTGCTGTGTACCGAGGACCTGATTTTTCTCACAGTTTTGCTCCAGAACGGTTTGTAGTTGATGTCTGACGACAAACACACATGTGGTCCATGACCTGCACTGCTCCAGGATTCATTGTAATCTGGATAATGTAGAGATGTTTTGTAAATAAAACATTTTGAAGATTATAGTACTTTACTAAAGTGGCATGCCTGTATAAATCTGCTTTCCCGTTCTGGGAAAGTTGTCACAGAATAACACGCACCAGGTGAGCATCCTTCTCCGCTGTTTAACATATTTCCGTTCCTTTCAAAAAAAATAAAATAAATCGCCTTCTTTGTTGTGGTAACATGTTTTATACCTGAATCCACAAAGCAATTCATCAACGACAAATCCCTAAAGCTGCAGAGCCGCTCCGAACCCTCCTGGCAGACGACAGCGCCCTGCCTGCTGTTTACTTTAAATCTGAGGTGGCTGAATTGGAATGTCGACTTCTATAAACCAGGTGGTTACGGAGGCATCGGTCTGTGGCTTCTCACGTAGAAGTGCAGGCTCAATCACGTCAGATGAACGTGGGCTTGCTGAAGCATGTGCAGATGAGATCTTCTAACCCAGCCTTGGACAAAACATAAAGAGTTGCAGCTTCCTTTATCTTTTTTTGAATATGCCTTCTCTTCTAAGTTAGTTGACCCAATAACACTCGCTTCATTTTTTTGCTTAGTAAAGAGCTTTTCAGGGACAAGGCACGATGCCTAGAGCGAGAACCTTCTGTTGACTCAGGCTTAATGTGAAGCAGAGCTCTAAAAATCTTGTGCAGCTGCTCCACGGGGGCTTTTGGGACCACCAAAGCCTGAGTCCTGTACAGTTTCTCTTCCTGGCTCTTGTGCTTACCAAAGAGACAGAGGTTTAAAGTATTTGCCCCCTCACAGACTTCAGTTTTTGCGTTTTAGTCACACTTAAACATTTGTTTGCCTTATAACAGATTTTAATATCAGACATTAACCGAGTAAATACAAAAGTATATAAAAGTTTTCCAACTGACCTGCCCGCGTCCTCAGTAAGACTAAGAAAGTAGAGCACATCACCCCAGTTCTAAAGTCCTTACACTTGCTCCCTGTATCTCAGAGAATAGACTTTAAAATACTTCTGTTAGTCTATTAATCCCTGAATGGCTTAGCACCTAAATACATCACAGACTTGTTATCAGCGTATAAACCCTCCAGACCACTCAGGTCTTCTGGCTCCAGCCTGCTCTGCAGAACCAGAACCAGAACCAGAACTAAACAAGGAGAAGCAGCATTTAGATCCTATGCTCCACTTATCTGGAACAAACTTCCAGAAAACTGTAAAAGTGCTGAAAGCCTGAGTTCCTTTAAATCAAGATTAAAAACACATCTGTTTAAAATTGCCTTTGACTGTTCTAGTTAAACTGTTTTACTGTTTTTAATGTTCTTCTTTGTTTCTACATTCTATCTCTACTTGCTTTTATTCTATTTTCTATCTACATTTTATTATTTTGCTATATCTTGATCATGTAAAGCACTTTGTTTTGTCTTGTACTGAATTGTGCTATATAAATAAATTTGCCTTCTCTTGCCTTATGCGAAAAGGTAATTGCCCCCCTTGATAATTCATGATGTAATGAACCACTTTTTTTTGTAACGCTGAGCCAGTTTCACATCTGCACCCTCATCAGTACCAGACCTGTAGAATCAGTTTCATCAATTAACTGTTTGACAACGTGGAGCTGGCTAAAAGATCTCAAAAAGTGAAAAGGGTTATAAATCCATTTCTGTGGCTATGGGACCCCAAAGCACAGCGAGAACCATAACCCACAACTGGAGAAAACGTGGAACAGCGGATGACTCCGTCCCATTAGTTGGCCACCTACCAAAATGACCGCAAGAGCACAATGATCATTTATCCAGGAAGTCACACAACAACCCAGCGCCCACTCCAAAGCCAAAAACATCCTGATGATCCCTGGACTTCTGGGAAAGTGTTCTGACGACTGACGCCTCACAAGCGGCTCCCATTGGGAGGTGTGCATCCTGTCCTTCAGTTAATGGTGGCGATGGCAGTGTGATGGTCTGGGACTGCTTTGCATCTTCAGGATGTGGACGACTTACCATAATTGATGAAAAAAAAAAAAGCATCAGTTTGAGCCTTTAGGCTGAAGTATGTTTGGGTTAGACAGAGGGACAATGATCAAAAGCACACCAGCAAGCCCACTTAAAATAGCTAAAAAACTATTTGAATGTTTGGGAGTGGTCTAGTCAAAGTCTAGACATGAATTGATACGCTGTAGCAGAATCTCAAACAGGCCATTCGTGCTCTAAAATACTCTATTGTGGCTGAATTGATACAATCCTGCAAAGAGGAGAGGGCCAACATCCCTCTGAGTCCACAGTGATGGAAGCGACTGATTCCCAGTTATAGTAAAAACCTAATGCTGATTATTTAACAAATGGTGGCATTGTCAGTTATTAGATATAGGAGGAAATGTTTTTTAAATAGGACCAGGTTAGTTTAGATTGCCTTTTCCCCGTCAATGAATGAAATCAGCATTTGAAAACTGCTTTTTGTAAATAGCTTACCTCTGTCTGACAGTAAAATTAGTTTTACATCCTTAAATATGAAAATTAAACAAAACAAAAAAGCAAAAGCAGAAGAAATCTGTTAAGGGACAAATCCTTTTTTTTAAGTGGTTTGGTTTCACGAAATTCCTCCCGGTCTTTGACCACCATTCCTTCTTTCTGACTATTTCAGCTTTAAGAGCCAGCTTTCTCACAGGTCTCCTGCTCAAAGGTTATCTTCGAGCGTTGTTTGTGTAAGTGGAAAAGAGAAGTACCAGAATATCGTTTGGTCTTCCTGATGAAAGAAAGACAGATGAGTTATGAGTATAGGCTCAATGTTTTATTTTCTCTAGTGGAGCAGTTGACAAATTGCTGAAAAGACTAACAGAAAGAGAGGGTGTGTAGGGGGGGCTTAGAGTCTCCAAGGACCTCATGAATGTTGGTGTTTGTAACCTGGGAAAACCAACTGGGTGATGTCACAGGGATGGATATGGACACCTCTCAGTGGAAGAAAGGATAATAAAGCATCCAGAGCACAGAGAAACACATTCAGTTTAAAAGACCTTTTAATAGTTGCTCTCTGTTCGCTTTCTCCTTCAGCTGTTTGATATATTTCTGTGACCATGTCTTGGCGAAACAAATGAGTTTTATTTCACACTGACCTGAAAGCTCTGGTGACAATCACAGGAAGAAGTGGTTTAAACTTCCTGTTTTTTTTTTTGTTTTTTTGGAGGGTGGCCTTGTCTTGCTACTGCTCCACATCCGCTGTGTCTCCTGTTGAACTTGGTTGGGAGTTGAGGCTTTGCTTCAGGCACATTAGTTAATATTTTTTTTGTTTTTTTTTAAGTTAAACAGGTTGCCAGTATCCTGTTAGTTGGGTTACCTATCATAAAGGACGATTAGGAGAAATACCACAAACGTGTCAGTCAGCAAACACTAATAAAAACTCAATAGGAATGTGGCCCTTTGCCTCAGTCTCAAACCGACTGGCGGTATTATCCTGTATTTAGCTCCATCCGTCTTTGCATTAGATTTGACCAGCTTCCTTGTTCCCCGCTGAAAAACAATACCGCATTATGTAGACGAAAAAAAGTTCCGTTTTAGTCCCGTCTGAGCAGAACAGCTTTTTCCACAAGTTTCCTGTGTCTCCCTGCATGATTTGTGGCAATCTGCACACTGGCCTTCTTGTAGTTTCTTTCAATAATAGCTTTTTTTTTTGTGTGCCGATTTTCCAGAAAGAGCATGGCTAATGGATGTCCTGTGAACAGATTTTGCAGATTGAAAATGTGGCAAAATTCAAAAACGGGTAGGAATATTTTGCAGGGCACGGTAGCCGGACATGCAATAATGACCAGTTTACAAACGACGGCAAACAACGGCAACAGTTTTTTTGACTGTAGGTTTTTGGAGTCTTTTGGGGTTTCAGCTGGTTTCTGTCAGATTCTCTCTCCCCTTTTGGCTGTCGTCGCGCATAACAAACAGTCGGTGAATGATATGACTTTGGAGGCTCGAGCTGATTTACCACAGCTGCACATTCAGCAGCAGGACAAAGAAATCATGAAGAAAATGTGTCACCCACGGAAACACATGGACTGCTTTACCCCTTTGTGTAGGTGCTCACACAGTATCCTGTTCCCTCCTGGTGGGTCGGGAAGGGGCATCTTTTTTTTAACCCACTTCATGCAATGATTACTCCTTTTTAGGAAATTCCCTGTGGATTCTCAAATCCTTCTTTGTCTTAACCTGCCCCATTTCTGACCCTAACCCCCTATAATCTTTCCTGACTCAATCTGGATGTTTCCGTTTCTGCAATAACACTTTTTGTTTCTCTAAAATATCTTTTCATACCAAACGCTGCTCCCCCACCCCCCCACCCCTCCCTCCTCCTTACTGCTTCTTGTCTTTATCTCTGTCCTTTCCCTGAGCCAGTTCAAGCTGAACGCTGCTTGAACAGAACTAAAAGTGAAAACAGTATAAACAGAACCTTGGCAGGAGAAGCAATATTCCTCATCTCACCCCCCCCCCCCCCCTCCAGTTTTTCGTCTTGTTTCGTCCAATCAGGCAAAGTCCATCATAACACCCCCCTGCTAGCTCTTTCCTCCTGCCTTTGGGGGAATTGTTTTCTTTTTTTGTCAGCTTTCATCACGTCTGCTGATCTCTGGTAGCGATCCTGTTTAAGTTTGAAACTGTGCTCGTCACGGACCCGTTGCTTCATCTGGTTAGCAGAAAATTACACACAGATATGCTTGTTTTCAAAGGATTAAGAAATAAAGTTGCCGGTGAACTGGGGTCATCTTATTTTATGCAGATGTTACCTGAATCACAGGCCAATAGCTCACTTCTTTGGAAACACATGAATAAGCTAACTAATGTAAAAGCCAATAAAAGTAAATCTGCAACTAAATATAAACAGGGAAGTAAGTATCGACGATGTGGAAATTGCTAACAACTTTTTATTTTTTGGTAATTGAGTGGAAGAGCTAACTGTGAACTTTAACTCCTGTTTAGGATCATGTGGAGAGGAGACGGGTTCTCCCACATCTTTTTTACATCACAGAGGTGGATCAAGATTAATTCAATGATAACTGGCTAATCAATTCAAAAGCTAAAAATATTTTGACTTACTTTGTTAATTAAATTAGATAAGGCAACACTGATAATATCAATAGCCCACTTAGCAAATTAGTCTTGTAAAAGGTTTGAATTTCCTGGGAATTCAAGACACCCGTTGTGACTCAAATTTTTTAATCTGGAACACACTGATGCATGCAATTATCGACCCATTTTCAATTGTACCAGTAATCTAATATGCTAGTGGCTAATGAGCTATTTGGAAGACAGATTGTAAACCATAAACAATTCTGATTTCAACCAAAATACTCAACAGGAATGGCCATATGTCACCTTACAAAAGCCATTAAAAGCATTCTGGATTGAGGTAAAATTGTTGGAGCAGTGCTCTGAAATTTCTGAAAAGCTTTTGATACAGTAAACCCCAAAGTACTTCTGCTAAAATTGAAACAACTAAATTTCTCTCAACATAGGTTCATTTGTCTAAATCTTATCTTGAATCTAGACTTAAAATAAGCAATGGCAATTCTAATTTGCAAAAAAAAAGCAACCTAGGTGTTCCACAAGGGTCAATACTGGGACCTCTGCTTTGATTTACCTAAAATTTGCAAAGACGCTAATAACCAACTGTATGCAGATGATACAATAATTTATGTAATAGCAGACACTCCTTATCAAGCTGCAGAATTCTTAACTTAGCAGTTGCTGGAAAACTGCTTAACATTAGATCATGCAAAAGCTGTTTCAGTGAGTTTCCCTTTAAAGAGGAAAACAGTGAGTTTTGTGGTAAATATGGACCAAAAGGAAATAAGGGAAGTATCTGAGTTCAAATATCTGGGAGTTAGTTTGGATTTTAAACTTAAGTTGGGTGCTCATATTAGGAAAATGTCTAAGACCATCAAGGCTAATACTTTCAGGAGTGAATGCTACTTGTCAAGACTTGATGCAAATTTCCTGGCTTTCCTTGGACAGGAAACTTGACTAGTCTGTATGATTTCATGGAATTTGACTTTGCCGCTATATAAAAAGAAAATTTAATTGATGGGGGGGGGGGGGGGGGGGATTACAGCTCAAAAACAAAAAATGTGTAGATCTTTTTGTTTAAAGCAAAACCATCCTCAAATGTTTTTCTGAATAGATTAATACTATAGAATAGATTGGAACACAAAATGTAGACAAAAGCAAGGGATGTGAATACCTTTGGATGGCGCTGATCACTTTTTACCTAAAGTCTTATTCCAGCTAACCAGACTCCGAAAGTCGCTCCTAGCTTAGTGATAAGTTATACATGCTGTAATTTCCTCAGTTTGCACTTTCACGATCCTCTTTTTCACCATGCCGAGTTATGGATATGTTGACTTTCTGTTTTGTCTGGAAGTACTTGCACAACTCTACTTGATTGTATTCTAAAAAGGGCAGAGTGACATCTGAAGGGGGAGGGGAGAAAAAAAACCCAAAAAAAACTGATAACACTGCCAGAAAGACAACACTAGCAGATGGAAATATGCAAATGATTATGTGGTGTCTAACAAATAACTCAAGCTGTAAGTTTCATCCATAGCAAACGTATTACTCAGACATTGGCCCATCTTTGAATGCACCACCCGGTGAAGTTTTATTTTCAAAAAAAAAAAAAAAAAAAAAGGAGCTGCTTATTGGTTACAATAACAATGTTGAAGAGGAAAACAGGGAGAATTGGGTGTTGCATCTGACATTTTTTTCCAACTTCACTGAAAGGATGAACAGTAAGAAAACAATTTTTAATTATTCCATTCACAGAAAAAACAAAACATTTATTTTTGTTGGGGGGGTTTTCGTGGCGAGGTTATGAGCCGTGAATAGGTTTACTGCAGGAAGTATTTCTCATTGGACAGTTTTCCCTGTAGACTCAAGCTAATGGCTAATCCAAATAGGCCCAAATCAAAGTGAATTCATGCCATCTTCAAACAAGTAGTCTCAACAGTTTATGCAAATATTAAAATCAACCCTTAAACCACTATCATGGTTGCATCAGGCTGTATTTGCATAGAAGCCCGTTTGTCACATCAGTTTTGTCATGTGAAACACTTATTGCAAAATGAATCATGTTAAGCAATCTTAGAGCTGTCCTACCGGTGAAGTCAGAATTAAGTTATGCTGTTACATCGGAGCAATTTAGTAAATGACAGGATAAGCCTAATGTGATCCATCTATCAGTGTGCGTCACACGAGAAGGTTATTGTGATAAACCACTAATTGAAAAACAATTGACTTCTGTGTAAATAATTCTGATACAAATTCCATCGTGGTTTAAAGATTTACAAAACAGCATTCACACAAACCTTCAAGAAGCAATTAAAAAAAAAGTTTAGATGGCAGTTGTCCATTGGTATTGGCCTAACTCTGACTAGCTGTTAGGTTTGGCATCCAAGGAAATCTAATCCTAATTCACCAATATGAAAACCTTTACAGTGTTGCCCATTACAGGCAAGATAGTATCCGCTCATAACCTCTCCACAAAACCTCAATTTCAGAAAAATCAAAGCATTCCCTTACAGGTCTTGAGTGAAACATGCAACAATGGCTTTAAAAACATAATTCTTGAGAGACGGGCAGAGGGTAGCTATAAATCTACAATGTACCAAGCTTTAGAAATCAGCTTAAGGTCTCAATGTAATGTGTGTTGCATATGTGCACATGTTCTCTTTGGTCCCTAACCTGGTCCAGTTTTGCCTTAAACTGGAAGGTCACTTTTCTCCCCAATGGCCAGAGTCAGAGTCATAGCTTCTCTGTCCCTCTCAGAGGACAGGAGGAAGGGATAAAAACTGCCCTCCTTCAGGGGTTGTTGTTGATGATCTGCCTCGGCCGTCCGTAACCCGTCATACCAGCTTGAGACGCTCCCCGATTTGTGCCCATCTGAAGGCCGATGACGTTCCTGCCTTCGTTCAGCTGATCCTCCGAAAAATCTCTCCTGTTCTCCTGCGACTTCCTGCACACGTACAAGCACTTCTTTTAGTGTCTCGTGCCTCGTTTTTCCCCAGTCATCTAGATCTGTCTAGATGGGACAGATAACTGGCTAATCAATTGGGAGGAAAAACAGCTCAAACTCACTTGGGGAACCAGTTGGGATCTCCTTTGTAGTTGCCATCATTCTTTGTGACAGCCAAACTACCCAGGGCCAGCAGGGTCCTCTGAACGGCAGCCAAGTCCTTGCCTGGAAACATGAATCAGTCTCAGTCGAACACATACAGGAGGAAGAAACGGACCTGAACAATATGTTCTTCATCTAGTCTACAGTAGTTCTGCTAAAACCAAATCAAAAAAGGCGTCTTACTTTCATAAAGATCCACAGTCTGGAACATGTCCGTTTTGATGACTCCGTAGCTTTCTGCAGCCTTAAGGAACATGGAGATTTGCTCCATCTGCTTGAAGGCCATACTGGAGGTTTTAACGCTCTTTATTGGTTTGTTGGCTCCATGCAGGCTGTTGATGAGCTCACAGAGTACCTAAACGCAGAAGGAGGCACATCCCTCTCATTAGCACTGCCACCAGTGTGATTTACTGAAGTCATATTTAGATAATTGCATTCCTGCAGACCGAAACACTCACACATCCATCCTTGAGCCACTTTTGGAAGCCGGTCTTGTCTGGCTCGGGCCGGCCAACTCCGGGGCCACACTGGGCAACGATCCACTCCACCAGCCTCTCCTCCAGTTCTGGGTCGTACTTCTTATCAATCTTACTCTGAACCTCGCGGCTTAGGCCGTATGCTGGACCCCTGTTTGCCATGATGGTCCTGTTGGGTTTTAATGTTAGAATTAGATAGGCTGGTAGTTTACCAAACCTTACATCCTGGCAGTGAAGTGCGTCCAACAATTAACCTGCAATGCAAACACCCAAGACCCTGGACTTCAGATGAGATGCTCTTTGTGGGTGTATTATGGTTTATTTTCTAAATATCGTAATAAGAAGGGGCTTTTTCAAGGGCTTTTTACAGTACCTTGCAACAGTATTCAGTTCTACAACCTTTCCACATTTTGGCACGCTTGAACCTTAAACTGCAATGTACTTTGAGTTTGAGTGTTAGATCAACACAAAGTGGAGGAATAGTGATGCCGAAGGAAAATTATTCTTGGTTTTCAAATCTTTAAGTCATAAATAAAATTCTATTAGGTGTGCTGGACATTAGCATTTAACTCCTTTTCCTTGGTTACACCTGAAGAAACAAAAACCAGGGCAACCAATTCCTTTCCTGAAGGTTACCACCTAGTAAACACGGTTCACGGTTGCGTCATTTAACCTCTGCATAAGTCCAGCTGTTCTGTGAAAGCCTCAGGAGGTTTGTTGGAGAACATTAGTGAACAGCATCATGAAGACCAAAGAACACAGCCAACAGGCAAAAATGGCACTATTCCTTCATCAATATTGTGTTCAGAGTATCAAAACAGCTAGGCTCTTTCTCTCGCTCAGTGAAAATATTTAAGTGCTTTGAAAATTAAGTGGTATGGTACACTGTGGGGATACTTTTCTTCAGTAGAGTCAGGAAAGCCGCTCAGATCTTCCTGACGTCCTGTTGTAAACTAAAGATTGCGGTGGTGATTCAGCGTCCAGAAGGACAACACCCTAATCATACAGCACCATCTACAAAAGGAACGGTTTAGATCCAGGCTTGTTTTGTAGCCGTTAGAACGGTCTAGTCAAAGTCCAGACCTAAATCCAATTGGGCACATGTGGCAACACGTGACAATTGTTCATGGACGTTGTCCATCCAAACCCAACTAAGTTTGAGGTATTTTGCAAAGAATAGAAAAACAGCCAGCATGCAGATGAAGACATGCCCAAAAGACCTGGAGCTGCAATAGCAGCAAGAGGTGGTTTTACTAAAGCATTGCCTCAGAGTGAGCTGAATTAACATGTATGTAAGACTTTCAGATTTAAAAAAAAAAAAAAAAAAAAAAAGCCATTTTATTATGATTATTTTGGTGCTAGATTAACAGTTGTACATACTTGATGCATAGAAAGAAAATAATGCAGTTTGTGGTTTTAATGTGGAAGCTTTGAAGGTGTAGCCCCATTTTATTGCCCACTCCTTTGTTAGCACAATCATTTGCTTTTTATTGAGTTATAAGGGACTGTAGGTAGTATCTAGTGTATGTCAACAGTAAAAATAAAAGCAGTTTCTGGTCTCAAGTAGGGAAGAGGGAGGGACGAGGAATTCCCTGAAACCTATCGGGATTACTGTTTGTATAGCCTATTCAACTGTACAGTTGATTGTAAATTGCCATGCGGGAAAAACACTGAGTGGGGGTGTTTCCATTATCCAGACCAGGGCAGTGTAATTATCCAACAAAGACATGAAAATTAGAGTGATGAATGTCTTGCGGAATTACAACTCGGCCCGGCCTGTAAGTAATTGCGGTGGGCCTATCTCACTTATTAATGCTGTATGAACTTCCTGTAGAAAAACACCCTTGCTCCCTGCATCCTGTTTGCACACTCTGCTGTCACTTCCTTCCCCTCTTCCTGACAAAGGTAGCTGTGTGCACAGAGCCATCTAAAAACAAAACAACGCAGTGTTTTGTCGCTATGGGAACGCGCTTCGAAATGACAAAGACTGCAGTCAGCCTGTTAAATCGATGCATGTCGGGGATGCAAAGTCCTGCAGTTTCTGGATTCCAGATAAGATATATAGACGCTTGGAACTGCGGTTTTTCTTCAACTAATCTAGCAGGTGTGCCAAAAAAAGTGGCGTGTTTTCTTTAAGTTAATATCGCTAAGTAGCATGTTCTTTTTTGTTTTCTAGCAGAAAAACCTGCTTTAATTTGGTCCACGAAGCATATTAGTTCCTCTAGGGCAGAAAGACACACCTGTTTTGTCCATTGCGACACAAGAGGCTCGTCAGGCTTGCACAATAAGTGATGATAGCTTTGACAAATCATCCACACTGAAACAGCTGAGGATCACTTGCACATCGTCTCTTCGCCTCCCCAGGTTTCAGCGGTTACACACTTGAGAAGATGGCCCGCTTCCCACCTAAGTTGTTCCAGAACCAGTTTGACGCAGCAGCAAACTTGGAAAAAAATAAATAAATAAAAAAAATCTAAAGTGCGTTTCTCAATCGGAGGAGTTTCATCAGGGATGTCCCGTCTTGCCCGCGTTAACATGTTGCAGCTGCAAACGTCAGGACTCATCTCAGGGAGAACTCAAGGATGACGGAGTCACAATAACCTTTCACTTGGATTACCTGGCACTTCTTATTTGAAGAAATCTCACTCTCTGCCGTTCTTTGAAGTCAAAAATATTGCTTCGCCTCAGAGCTTAAATACAAACGCCTGCTGCTGCAGTGTCTCCAAGCCGGTTGCGTGTTCGGGTGTTGGTCTGGGGCTTTAGGGAGGTTGCAGGAGGATCTCTGCTCTGTAGCAGTCAAGCTGTCTGATGGCTGCTTGGAATCAGCCATAACACCCCCACTGCCGAGGTCACAGCTGTACATTTAAATGTTTCATCATATTTGGGGCTCAGTACGGCTTCATTTTAAAAAACCAGGCCCAAACCAAGTGTGTAGGCAAGGAACAATATGAGATTCTTGGGGAATTTAAAGAAAGTTTCATGTGTCAACACTAAGTAGTGAAAGAAGACTGTACAAAAAAAACAAAACAGAAAAAAAAAAAAAACAGAAAAAAAAAACAAATCAGCCATCTTGTCAACATTACAGTTTGAATAACCAGATTGCTACCAAGGGCTGTTCAGAGCTGCTTTAATTTGCTTTTTATAATTCTATGAGAGCCAAAACATTGATTTAAAATCATCATGTTAAGCTTTTTGCGTAGAATATGAATAATTAATGCACTTTTTCCATTTAGTGCAACGAGTCCAACAAGCTGACAGAAGCTAGTTTATCATTTGGGCTTTCTCCTGTTGGCGGTTTAATACACATCCTGCTTGCTTACCAAAAATGGTTCTAATAAGCCATCGCCTTAACTGTGAAAGGTTGCACTCTTAGTTTTTATGTTGCAACTGTATTTCATAGAGGAGGGGGGGAAGAGTTGGTACCCTTTCAGCCAGCTGTCCAGCAGTTCTCAGCAACAGATGTGAGAGTGTTCACGTCAACTAAAGTCTGAAGACTTAGTTGGTGTGAACCAAGAAAATACTAAGAAAATACTGCTGTGAAAAAGCTCTAGTCACTCAAACAGCTCCTCTAAACTCTTAGTGAAATCCTGTCAAACAGTTTAAAAAAAAAAAAAAAAAAAAAAAAAAAAAAAAAAAAAAAAAAAAAAAAAGTACAAAGTACTCCCCCCCGGTTTTAAAACCATAACCTTTTATTGACGGTATACATGGAGACCGGTAACTGACCCCTCCCTACCATAATTGTCTCTGAATTTGGTGCAGCGAGAACATGGAGCTACTGCTTTTTAAAAACCTTCAGTGCTCATTTTACATCTCCATCTACTGATATAGACATCACTGCTACAGTAAATCACAGCAACCAAATCCTTCATACAAATAACTGGCACAAAAATATGCTCGTTTACGCCAACTCCCCAGATTAGCAATATGCAGAAATCTTTTATCTCAAGTCATGCACAAACCGCATCTGATTTTTCAACCAATCTAATAAAATGACAAAGTCATGCAATACTTTTATCGTCACAAACTCTTTCCCGCCAACTGTTTGCCTTATAACACCTGAAACTCCCCTCGTCTCTGCACCGTCATCTGTGCTCCCTTCGTTTCAGTCGCGTCATTTCCCACCACCGCTCCTACACTTTCACATCATTAGAACTTGCAGTCATCCGTCGAGAGGCGTTTCACAACTGCCTTGTTATTGCAACAGAATGAGAAAAAAAAAAAAAAAAAAAAAGGAAAAAAAAAAACAGCAGTTCTGATCACGTAAAGGGAGCCGACTTGATATCAGCTTTTGCGTTTGCTTTTCTTCTACAGGCTCGAGTGCTCTCACTCACATTCTTTACACACGCACACTTGATACGACACACGTGTGACGGATAAAGGTCCGCGCTCTCTTCCTGAATCAGAACGTTTTTGCTGTTTTGGAGCTTTCAAACCGTTTAAAGACTTCGTTTCCACGTGTGAAACGGGACAGAATGTGGAAAGAGACTTTCCCAGCGTGTGCAGGCCGAATCAGAGAGAGGAAACCAAATATTAACCTCAAACCTGCGTACGATTAAACGGCGCGGGAGGAATGAGAGCAAGGAAGAGGGTGGGGTGGGGTGTGTGAATTATTAAACTCTTTCAGTCTTCCAGCATGGGATAATCCACACAAAGCCAACAAAAGGGAAAAGGAATTCAGAAACTTGAGACTGACGAGGAAAACTTTTACTTACGCTCTGTGGTGCTTTCAGGTGCGTAGAAGTGAGCTTGGCCTTGCGTTGCTGTTCCCTTCACGGCTCGGGGCAGAATCTGTTGCCAGTGCAAATGCAACACACACCTCCTGTCTGAACTTTATGACTGCAACAGACAGAGAGAGGAGAGAGAGGAGAGAGAGCAGAGCAAACAGAGAGTTACGCCTTCAGACCCTCTCATTTCACTCTATGACCCGCCCATATGGCTCCATCTTCATTTCCCCACGAAAATTTAAATTCCTTATTTAGGAATAGGACAGGAAGGGGGGGTGGAAAAACCCCCCAGAACATGTGACTTGAGAGTGTGGTGTGGTCGCTGACAGGAATTCTCCACATTTCCTACTCAACCACAGGAGAACAAGATGGGATTAAGCAGGGGGGGGGGGGGACTGAGGCAGGGTTGATAACATCCTCCAGAAGGGAGCAGAGAGAAGGGAGTCGCTGTAATTAAAAAGAGCAACGAGGCACATGTAGGAGGCTATGCGTCGCTTTAATTGAAGCTGGTGCTGTTTGTAGTTTTTAAAAGAAGTCCGTCTGAAACTAAAACAGCGGGCGGCTGTGAAATGGAAACCCCCATCAGGACGAACAAGAGGAACCGGGTGGCGATACCCAGAAGTCTGACAGCTGGCTCTTCGTTTTAGAAGCAAGGTTTTTGGAAACTTGTACGAAGACAAGCAGAGACGATCCCCTCTGAGGTATTCCAGCCAACCCAACTCTTGGTGGCGGCGGCAGCAGCAAGTCTGAACCCGTCAGGACTTTTACATGAAGATACGGGATCGTTTCTGGTGCGATTACCCTCCTAGAGCCATGCAGTATTTAAGCCCACCAGGAATCTGGACCCCCGTCATGGGTTTTTAGTTAAAACCACACAGGACTCAGGAGGCCCATGCATTCTCCAACCAGAGTCTTGCTTGTGTTTTAGAAGACCATTTCCTTCTTTCCTGCCCTGACTTTGGGTGCATCACAAAATTGTAGGGCCTTGCAGAAGTATTCACTCTTTACCGTGTTACAGCCACAAATCTTCTGAGATAGCCAAACACAGAGTGCATAACTGAAGTGGACGATGGCAAAATAGTTGACTTCAATAGCCACGCAATCAGTAAAGACCTCAGAAGTTTGTTACAGAACATTAGTGAACAGACAGCATCACAAAGGTGTACAGCACCGCTACCTGTCAGTTCCCAGAATGGGGCGAAGCTGCAGTGTGGCTTGAAGCTGGGATATGTTGCAAAACAAGTTTTCAGCATCACATCACAACACTTTTCAATCCGCCCTCTGAAAATGGAAATCTGGCCGTCCACCTGAACCGACAGTCTGGGTTAGGATTGCTAATCGATAGCAGCCAAAAGGACCACAGCAAATTCTGGAGGAGCTGAGGATTTCCATGGGAGAATCTGTCAACAACTATATGAACGCTCCTTCAACAAATTTGAGTTTTATGAAAGCGTGGCAAAAGAAAGTCATAAGTGCTGCTCAGAGTTTGCCAAATACCACGTAAAGAGGTAATGTGTGGAAGGAGGGTGGACTACAAACAAAAACTGTAGATTCTAAACCAAGACTGCACATCATACCAAATACAATTTCCTTTCCAAAAATATGGTGGTGGCAGCATCATCATCATGGTCAAGATGATTTGAGCTAAACACCTGAAAACTGATGTTTGGTCACATTCTGCATCCTGAGCTGGAACCTTTCTGCAAAGAATGAGCCAAAGTCTGATGTTGCAACATGACAAAATATTTAAAAAAAAGTTCAAGGAGGCATGAATACTCAAGCAAGTACATGACATTTTTCATTATGATCATTTAAATGATTCTGGCCCTAAATGTATGAACAACATCTGACAGTAATCTTGGCTGAGAAACATCCACATAGTGGAAATATTGAGCAGACATATGAGAAATGTAATATAGGGGAACTGTGCATTGAAAGCAAAAGCACCCTAAACCACAATCCTCTCGCTCCCTCAACCAGTTCAACCAATAAGAAGAAAACATTTCTGTGTCATTGCTTTTTTTGAACGCTTCATTTGTCCTGCTAAGCTTGACAGCACCATGCAAATGTTTTTTTCTGCTTTTCAGCTCTAAAATGCTGCACAAGTGAGTACCTCCAGGCTGCGTTTGCGGCGTTCTCATCCCTGACACTGAACTTCCAGATTGTTGCTGCTCTTTAGCAACATCTGGTGGATAAAAGGTGGCAGAAAGCAGCCAGGATCCTCATTTACCTCTGTGTGATCGCTGAAGTCAGAGCAACTTGTGCTCTGGAAGTCACCGTGTCACGTAAAGCAGTCAGAGGCTGTAAAGATGTAACTGAGAGCCCAGGATTCAGAAGGTAGTCAAAACTCAGCCAGCACAGCAGCAGGCGGCAAGCAAATGAGATCAAACAACCGTCTGAGAAAACCCGGAAGTGTTAATACTAGGAAGGGTGATTAATGAGTGAGGACAGGTGTGCTGATTACAGGGAAACAGGTGTGAGGAGCTGAGGAAAGGGTTGAAGGTTTTAAATAAAATAACCAAAAAAAAAAACGTCTCGATACACAGAAATAATAATAATGATTAAAAAAAACAATCATAAAAAAACTAAAACACAGAAACCTCAACATTAAAGCTAACATGGAGGTCAGCTTTTAGGACATTAAAGGTTGTCAAATGATGGTGTCACAAATATGCAATACATTGCAAAGTAAAGCAGACAAAAATCCATCCATCCTTTTTCCTAACACACTCTCTCTCTCTCTCTCTCTCTCTCTATCTCTCTCTCTCTCTCTCTCTCTCTCTCTCTCTCTATATATATATATATATATATATATATATATGTATGTATATTTCTATATATATGTATATATATATACATATATATATATATATATATATATACATATATATATATGTATGTATATATATATATATATATATATATATATATATATATATATATATATATATATACGCTGTACATATACGTACATATACACACACAAGAAGAATTTCTTTAAATGTGTATGTATGAACACTTTTTTTTTACACATCTTCAGGAGTGTCCCATACTTAAACTGTACATACTATAAATATGAAGGGTTTAGAAGACGTTAGTGCAATGGACTCAGTAGTCGCCCTAGGACATAGATACGAGTTAACACAGGTTATTTTATTAGACTAAACTTAGTCAGACGTCCCGCTGGGTGATAATGATCAAGCTTTAAGCTGCTAATTGAAAAAGAGCTGCCTGGTGGTCGCGGCACTGTGCAGCCATCAGGGTGTTAACGCAGAGCCTGCTGGACACAAAGAAACCTCACAGGCTGAGATGATGAATTGCAGCTCAGGGGACGGTCAGAGAAAAGCAGTTAAGTGTTTTGTTGCTTTCAGCCTCGGAGGCGAATGATTTAAGAGTGATCCTATGTTTTTGGCTGGCCTCCAGAAAAACTTCACGCGCGCTGCCTATAAGATCTGTGTCAGTGAGTTCTGAGTTTTGTAAAAGGTAAAAACACTCAGAACAAAGTGGTCGTTCCTGGGTAAAATCAGCTGGATACGTTAATAATAAATGAGGGCCTGCATGGCTCCGTGACATAGAACGGTGCCGCAACACTGTTGCTCTCTCTCTCTTGCAGGGCTATTGATCTCCATCACCTCGTGCATTGAGTCTTACTGCTTTCCATCAATAGAAAATCACGTGCTTGTTTCAATAATATCAGCATTACTTTCTAACCAAATTCTAGTGAAACTAAACAAGAACAACACAAAAGAAAAACTTTATGATGCGTTTAGTGAAGCTCTCGCTAAGATTAGTGTCACTTTTTATGACATCAAACTACTATAACAGACATCAGTGGAGTAAGAACAGTGGGGCCTTGCAAAAGCATCTATACTGACTTTTAACTGTTTGACATTTTGCCACATTACAACCACAGGCTACACCGTGTTCTGATGCCCCCTCATGAATTCCAGTGCAAAAAAATTCCCTTCTGAAGTTAAGCGATTAGTAAAGAAATTGTGTCATTTAATTCCAATATAAACTAAACTGCTCTGTTGTTAGTGGACAGCAAACAGCATCCCAAATAACAAGGAAATGCACATGCAGATGCAGCCTCGACAGGGTGGAAAGCACTGTTGTAAGCCCCAAATGGTGAACAGCTTGATTACAGGTGGTTTGCCGCTTGGAGTGAGTAGCTAAAAAAACAACAACACTTCACCGTTAAACATGGTGGTGGCAGACTCATGCTGCGGGGATGCTCCCCTTCAGTCCAGGACGTTAGTCAGAGTCAATCAGAATATATGCACTAATTACAGGAAAGTCCTGCGAAAAAGCCTTTAGAGGCTGCAAAAGACTTGAGACTGAGTCGGAGGTTCGCCTTTCTGCAGGACAACAAAGCTAAGCGTACGGCCAGAGCTGCACCAGCGTGGTTAAGATTAAAATGACTTGATGTTTAAAGAATGGACCAGTTAAAACGGTTTATACTAGAGCCACATTTCTCCATTCCTAGGAACTATACCAACTGTGTTACCATCATCCAGTGCGGTGATTGAGAAGTCCACTGAAAGTCTGTGGTAAGACCTAAAAATGAACAATGGCAGATGCTCTCCATCCAATCGGACCAAGCTTGAGCTCCACATCAAACCTGAATGGTTAAAAGGTCTATCGCTAGTCTTTCAAAGACGGCAGAGAAATGATCCAAAATATTTTTATTTTTTTTTGGGGGGGGTGGCATTTATTATTTTCCTTCCACTTCACAGTTGTGCACTACATTGTGTTAGTCTAACTCATAGAGTCCAAATGCCATACTCTGAAATATGTGGTTGTAAAGTGGCAAAGTGGGAAGAAAACTTAGATAAATATGAACAATTTTCCAAAGCATCACATTAGTTACTAAAATGGGATTCAAATTAAACATTGACATAATGTGGTACACTACATGAAAAAAAAAACATCCTAGATTATGATTGACACTATGATTACTATGGTAAACAAAAGCTGAGAGGCTCTTGGTTCTTCTACCGCTCAGTGGTCAATTTGCTCCAATCAAGGTCATTTTAAAGCTCCAGTTTTTCGCGTAGTTTTGTAATTGCTCTAATGGCCAACTGAAAAGTGAAAACACTAAATGCCGACACGATGTTGGACTGGTAGAAGTGGGTTTCTGCATACGGAGCGGAAAAGGAGCTCTATTTATTGCAGCTCTTTAAAAAATAAAATTAGAACACTTCATGCATACTAAATGTCATTCTGAGCTCCTGCTCGCCGGTGATGAATTGTGTTTCGCACAATCCTCTGCTTACAACTGCACGGATAATGATGCAGCAATAAAAATTAAGGCCAAACTTTAAAGCATTGCATTTTACTAACGCTTAACATTTAACATTGTCACACAGTTTCAGGGGTAGCTTAAAGCGGGACCGTTTGCAAAGACGTGTGTGGGGGCAGACGAAGAGCCATCGACAGACCGGTAGCATCGGATAATTAAAATACCAAAGGGATAGAGAAACAGTTCAAGTTACTGCTAGCTGTCTTCATTGCAGGTATGAGGACTATTTGCTCAATGCGATCTCAGATGTGCTGCGGTTTACTGCTGATAAAACAGAGCGATTCTGTAACTCTCACATCTGCAGCGCGCGGTGATCACAACCGTTGATAATTATTCTCCCCGTGCTCTCAGCTGACCCCTGAATGTCCATATAAATCTTATCCTCTCCACCTCTTCACTGTGGCCATCGCTCCGAGGCAGGAAGCAGTTGAGCAGAAAATACTAATTTGCCCTGAGGTAACTGTTTGGTCACGTTCCAAATTATTATGTGAGCCCTACCCGTTCTTCTTAGTTTTAAAGCAAAGTAGAGGCCGCAGTGATGACATCCCTATCCTAACCGACTGATTTGATTGCACACAGCTGATGGATGGCAGCTACGTGCTGTTTATTGCAGCTGTAAACGAAGATCAGACTTAATTTATGTGACATGTGGATATTGATCTGATAGAGGTGAACAGATGGGGGATGGGGGTGAAAAAAAGAAACTGAGAGAGAAAAGAAAGTGTATATGGATTGTTCAATCCCCTTTTTTACGCAGGGTTCTGTGGAGCTGTCAGTAGCATGTTCTCATTTCCCGTGCCACTAATGCTTTAGGTCGGCCATTTATGGTGCTCCAGCACAGGCTAACCTTCCATCTGATCTATGACATTTCATTGTTTGTGTATATATAATGACAAAGCACTTTATCCTTATCCTATGGCCTCCACCATTAGTGTCCGGATCCTGGAGGAAGACTTCACTAATCCCAATCCTAAAATGAACATCCAAGCTCGACATTCGCAGCTTTCACATTCTTCTGCCAGGGTCCGAGCGCCAAAGAACTTTTAGTTTATGTCAATGAATCTCTCTAATTGCCTCTTTGTCTGTGTGAGTCTCTCCAGATTGAAAAAAAAAATGATGACTACCTTTACAATGCGCTATACGTAATTTATCATCTTGTGCAAAGGTGACCCCTGTGTACATTTTTAAAAATTTGTGTTTGCACTAGAATATCAGTTTACATTTATCCAAAATGACAACTTTCAGGTTCGAGTCATGGCCTGGAGTCTTTCTGCATGGAGTTTGCATGTTCTCCGTGTGCATGTGTTGTTGTCTCCTGGTACTCCGGCTTCCTCCTACAGTCCAAAAATCTGACTGTTAGGTTAATGGGTTACTCTAAATTGCCCTAAGTTGTGAGCGTGTCAATGCATGGTTGTTTGTCCTGTGTGTCTCTGTGTTGCCCTGTGAGGGCACCTGTCCAGGGTGTACCCTGCCTCTCGCCTCATGTCTGCTCATTGTGGCGCCTTTTAAATCTGTGACTTCGGAAAAATGATTCCGAACTATTTTAAAGCAGATTCTTATATTATGGCAAGTCAGCAAGATAAAATCATATACTATGCTTCTGTTTTTCATGTCATATCGCCCTCTCGTTGCAGCAGGGGAACAAAGACGCATACAATGAGTGTCTTGTTGCGGCTAAGAGGACAACACAAAAGCAGAACTTACTACTGAATTTGTCGCCGCAGTAGCCAACAGCCAGACTAGGTCAGGTTAAACTAGATTTTAAGGCCCCTGAAGGGTTGAGGGGTTTTACATTTCGCCATCAATTTAACGCATTCAAAAGATAAATGAATCCAGTAACATACTGGAAGGAGAGCAAGACTATTTATTACAGCTCTGAATATGGTAACATGACCAATAATGTGTGTTTCATGTGTTCTATTTATCTAAAGATTCCTTCGATGACAGAGGAAGAGGTAGTAGTCATTTGGTGGTGTAGTAGGGTAAGTCCACATCTTTGATAGGGGGCACCTGAATTTAAATTCCAGTTGCATCAGGAAGGGCATGTGGCGTAAATACCTTTGCCAAGTCTATGTGTAAGTTGTAAGGACTTGCTGTGGGAGCAGCTAAAAAGCACTCACTCACAGCAGAGGGAGGAGTGAGTGAGGTGTCAAAGCAGCAAGACCAGAGTTAGACAAAAAAAATTACCAGCTGGGACTCCTTGGAAAAGCTGAATCAAACTGATACAGCAGCAATTTATATCCGAGGGCTCCCGTGCTCTATAGCAAGCTGAGCTTCAGCGGCTTCTGCAGACATTAACAAGGAGGAAGAAAAATAGAAAAAAGATCACCGGGATTATTGTCGATCTGAGCGGAAATCCAGGTGGACGAGCCAGAGCGGGCCTGCGTGAATGAGGACGGAGAAGGTCAGAGGATGGCAGGAGGGCAGGATGAAAAAAAAAAACACGTAGAGGTGGAGGAAGCAGTGCAAACCGAGGAGGGCAGGAACAGATGGAGACAGGGAGGGACTGTGCCAAGCAGGGATCTCACAAAAGGAGACAGAGTCAGTCGCAGAGAGCGAAACACAGACTGACACGAACCGATGGTCAGAGCCATTAGGAGAGTGGAAGTGGAGCGGGCTCCAGAGAGGAATAAGCCAAGTCCAATTTCATCTTTATGAGCGAGGGAAGTGGCAGAGAGGGAAATATTGAAGGAACACAGGAGAGGAATAATGAAATGATTCTCCTCCGCGTGCTGTGTTATTGTTGGCATATTAATAAATCAGCTTAAAGGAGGAGGTCACAGAGCAGAGAGACGTTCAGTGAGGAGGCTAGGGCAGGTTTCTGTAGCATGCTAGCCTCTTACAGTCAGTCTCATCGCTTAACAGTATTGTGAAAAGGATTTGCCCCATCGCAGATTTCGTCTGTTTTTTTGTGACACCTAAATGTTTCGGATCATGAACAAATTTTGCCGTCACGCAAAGTAAACGAGCGAATACTAAAGCAGTTTTCAAATTATGATTTTTGTGACAAGATATCCATCCAACCTGACCCTATGTGAAAATAATTGGCCTCCAAGGATTGCTTGATTATGGAAAATGGTCAATGCTGAGGTAATAATTATTTTTTAAAAAAAATTACTCTCTGATTTTAAAAAATAAACCATGGAGAAGAGGGACATGCCTTGAACTTGAAGTTTTACTGCAACCTGATTCTTAAATTGACAAATGTAGGGTATTATACATAAAAAATAATTAATGTGCCCGTTTAATGATATCTACTGAAAAGAAAGATCCTGAAAATGTATTTGAAATATTAGTATTTGTAATTAACAATCACACCTTAAACAAAATTACAGTTAATTTTTAACTATTGTACTCCATAAGTCTCTTTTATGACAGGGTGTCAAAATGAGAGTCGTTGTTGAAAGAAAGCCATAGAAGTCCCTGTTTAAATTTTGCTGTGGGGCAAGTAGGGGACACAGCAAAATTGAGGAACGAGGTGCCATGGTCGGAAGAGATCAAACTTCCTCTTTTTGGCCGACATCCAAAATGTTTTGCATGTTCAGGGGATGGTCTAGCTTGTACTTGGTGCCAAACAGTATTATTTCAATGATTATGACCACAGGTCCACGTTGCGGATGCTTTGTTTGTTTTACCAATGACATGAAAAGTTTCACAGGATTGATTTCAGGTTACTGACTTGCCCTAATAAAAATGCATTACCTCTTCACCTTCCAAAACATTTAGTCTGTATTTACTATCCAGTTACAGTGTTTCTTTTATCAATTCTTCGGAGTGCTGTCCCATTATCATACCCAGATTTGGTTTCTCCATTATCTTTGACTAAGAAATTTTTTTTTTTTTGTTTGATCATCTAAAAATATATCAGTTTGTGAATATGTCCATAACCATATGAGTGCTCCTTGATTGTGCACACAATCGAGGCCAATTAAATATGATTCAAATTCTGACAACCATAATAACTGTCTTTTCTTCAAACATTTCATAACAAGCACTGTTCTCGTCATCAACCCTGCGACTACACTGAGCCGTTAACCTGCTATTTGCACATCTTAACGCATGAGTGGGCGGCTTGGATGTACTGTGCTGCTGCAGTTTATGCACAGATCTGTTCAGTGGCCTGCGTTGATAACACAAATTATTTTGGACAATGTTTGTAGATGGATATGTATTAACTCTGATTGAAGAATAGGAAGGTTTTTGGAATAATCTGCCATTTGGAGTTATTTTCCCCCCCCCGCAGGTAGCAGTACAGTTTAGACCTTCAAATTAAGTTAATTTTTAGGGGGACACTTCAGTACAAGGGTTGAGCATGCATATGCACAGAGGGGTCTCCAATATCCAGTTTATTATCTTCTGATGTTCTGCCTTATGTTTCCCATCACTGTCAACGGTCCTAAACCGGCATATGAAATTGTAAAAATACTACTATACTTTGTAAAGACAATTCTTTTATGGTTACTTGGATCATTCTGGTGTTTACTTTGATGGATGACAAGATATTTTGCAATCTATCACTGCTGGTTGTCTTCAAGAAACAGACGGATGTCCTGATGGTCATGGTTCTTCATCAATGGATTTTTCTTTGTCACGTTGACCGTGGAAATTTCTAGTTTAGTGCATTCCCATGTCTTATGCTTAATTGGATTTTCATTCTCCTTCACAAAGCAAACTTGGTGACCCTAAGATGCTGCTCTTTGCTGCAATTATCTAACAGTAAGTTGTTGTTTTTTTTATATTTTTTTTACACCTCCCATACCACCCTGCTCAATGTGCTTATCAAATGGCCCCCTTGTGGCCATTTTTAGACTTCTGAACATTAACACACATCTGCCTTACTTGAAGGACGTGTTCTTTTATCTATTTAGTTGTGAAGAGTGGCTAAAAGAAAGGGATTTCTCTTTCACATTTAATTTAACACCAGGGAAACAAGAAGTCATGGATTAGGGTAAACACTCTGGTCAACCTTGTCAGGAGTCCAGCTTATTATACCAAAAGTGGTTTTCTTTAAAACCATTACTTGGTAAAATACAGATTTTTCTGTACTGAATAAATGCATGGAAAACAAAAGTTTGTTTTATTGTAAGTTTTCAGTGTGTTAAGGGCTGCTGTAAAAAGTTAGTTTTAAAACATTTTACACTTCTGTGACAGAGAAACCAATAATTGTGGAGGGTGTTGAGGGTGCATCTGAGTTCACAAACAGGTTAATTCATTTCATTAATAATTAATTAATCATTAATTTGAAAAAAAAAATCAAACCAACATATGTATATTCCTTCTACACAGTGTGATATGTTTTATTGTTTATTTCTGATTATTTAAAAAACTCTTCCAGTCCTGTTTTCCCCCTTAGTTCTGGTAAGATGCCCATGTCCTGGATACGTCTGTTTGAGGTCGCTTTTTAAACACCGTCTCCAGCAACGGTCCACTTTTTGTGACCACGAACCCTTGAATGGGCTTTGCTTTACAATACTCTCTCAAGGCTGCCACTAGCTCTGCTGTTTATCCATCATTTTCTGCAAACACGTTTTCCTTCCACTCAACTTTCCTTGAATATGCCCTGATGCAGCCAGTTTCCTTAGCAGAGACCTCTTGTAAATGCTCTTTTTGTGGCTGTCGACAGTGTCTTTTATCTATTCGCTTGACAACCCACGACTGTGTAGGTAGGCCATACGTTGGCAATAACATAGCATTTCACTGTTCAAATAATTCTTTGTTGGTGTCGCGTATTATTCCAATATTTTCTGAGAAACAGCATTTTGAGGTTTTATGAACTGTGAAAATACACTTGAAAAAAAAACTGTGCAATGACTCTATATAATAGATGAATATCACTTTTTGATCTGACAGAAAGGAAGACGCCCCGATGGATTGAGAAGAGCTCCTGAGATTTGTTTCACCAGTCTGTCTAAAAGCAAGAAGCATCTGACAAAGGATCTGCTTCTTGGAGGATAAGCATTAAAAAGGGGGAAACAAGGGTTCAGCCACCATTTAACACTCACCTCACAAGGATGAATTACTTAGTTTTTATAGGGCTGCACTTGTACTGTAACTGCAGCGATGCAGCAGAGAGCCGAGCTCACCATGTGTCAAACTTTCAGCACGAATGAATTTGCGCTTCCCTGCTCTGGGTAGGCTGCCGAGGCACCAGGGAGCGACAGGAGATATAGTGCAGCGCTGCTTCTGCTCTTCACTGGTGTAGTCTCTGGGCTGCTTAACATCATTACTGCCCTCCTGTCACCACAGCAACCGGCCTGGTCACATCCTCGGCGATGCTGCAGCATTTGCGCTCGGTGTGCATTAGTGTGCATGCTTTAAATGACGGGGGGGGACTTAACATAGTTTACATCAGGCACAGTAGTCAGGGCTTCCTGTGCGTCAGGAAGAATGTGTGGCCTTTGGGTGGGTGGGTGGGGGGGGGGGGGGATAAACACAGCTTTTATTGCTTTACATATTTGACAATCCATTTTATTAACACTCCTCCGCATCACCTTTGTTCCTCTTCCTCGGGTCCCGCGCCACTCTCCGCGTGTCCCCCGGATGTGGCCACGCGCCGTCTGAAGGTTTAATAACGCTAAAAGGTTCGCCGCTCTTGTCTTCCCCTCCCTCGGTTACCTCGCTCATTACCGGAATTATCAGTTCCCATCTAATAACTCACCTGCCCGCTGAATGAGTCACCATCGGTCTGAGGTGGTGGGCGTCAGACGTGTGAAAGGGATATTTATACGGCTCAGAAAGCTGGGAAGTTCAGAAAGCAGGCCGGCTTGTGTTGGTTTTATGGAAATGGTTACTTTGCTCAAGAGTGTCATATCAAGCAATGAACAGGATACATATCAATAATTCATCAGGAGACGCCCTGAGAGTGTGTTCATGTTTCTCTAGGAGATGTATCATTGCTCTCTGCTGAATAATAAATGGTAAAGCAGGGGTCTGCGCATCTGAAAGCAACGCATTGTCCCGAGCACTCTGTCGTGGACTTGCAGAGCTTATGAACCCCCTGAACTTGCTTTTTTATTATTATTTTTAAAACTACAATCCCAAACTTTGATGCATTTTGGGCGGATTTCGCCTCATAGAGCATCTCAGAACACTGCATGAAGTAGAAGAAAATGATATATGTGTTTCAAAATCTTTTAGTGATAAAAATATTAACAGAGTGGCGTGCGTTTGTCTTCAGCTCCCTTTTCTCAGGCGCCGCTAAATAAAATACCGGGTCGCCGTGTGTATATTCATGAATGTACATAAATCTAGACGTAAATCCAGCTGTTCTGTGAAGGCCTCAGAGGTTTGCTGGAGAACGTTAGTGAAGGAATGTTGACGTCAAGACCAGGAGCCGCAGACGGCTGGTCAGGGATGATGTGCAGACGTTTAAAACAGGGTTAGGCAACAAAATAACATCCTGAGCTTTAAACATGTCAAGGAGCACTGTGGGGCGATGGCCAGGAGGCCTTCCAGCCTCAAAGACTTGGAGCTCAACCCCACAGAGAAATTGTTAAAAACATCAGTGGAAAGAAGAACTTGATTGTTTTTCCATACACTTTTGAAAAGGGCATAAACAACTTCCAACATGCCATTAATTAATAAAAAGTAGATGTAAACTGATTTTTTTTTTTTAAATTGTACTCCTTTTTCATTCTTTTATTATCTTTTTTAAGACATGTCTCTCTCATTTACCATCAGAAACACAGGTGTATGTTAAATAGAAATCACTTTTTATCTAAGCCTGCAGGTCAGCAACACTGGAACCTACAGCCACAATGGAACGGATCAGAAGAAAGACTTTAACTGGGCACATCCTAACACGTCAAGACGCTTTGTGAGCTGTGAGATGATTTAAACACGGATGTTCACAGACACTCTCCGTGCGATCGGACTAACCCTGAGCGAATATGTAAAGGAGAGCGAGCAAGAGGCATTAAAACTTTAGAGAAAGAGTCCCAAAAGGACTCCTCCTCAGTCTTTTATCGGTAACAATTTTGAGAAGCATGTTAAACTTTAATCCACTTATAGTCATGCACCACTTTGTTTTGGTCTATCACATAAAATCCCACCAAAATGTAATACGCTTGTGTCTGCGACATGAAGAAATGTGTGAAAGTGCACATACCGTTCAAATGTGGTTACATCCACCTACTGTAAAATGTATTCAACATTTACAGTGCAGATAATTAGATTTATTACAATATAATTTATCTGTGCAGTTAAATTCTTGCTTTGGATGCTGCAGGTTCATTTTGCTGATGCAGCCTAGCATGTGCCCACATCAAGCAAAACAGTAGCAATGCACTGTTAATTCGGAGCTCACTGTCACGACACGACACACCCAAAATCACTGCATAATCATTTATTCACATATTTCTTTTCACATGTTATACTCTATTATTGCTGCAGTTGAGGCGCCTCTCAGGTTTTCGGCTTTCGGTATTCCCATAAAACGAGATTTCTTTGCCCGTGTCTCTATGTTTTTCGTCTTCATGCATGCTGATTATTACATTTCACAGGAGCAGGATGCAAATAAATAAAACAGTCTCTTTTTTTTTAAGTTACATGTCATATTCTATTCCATTCTATTGATGCTTCTGTAACATGCCTTTTTCAAAGTCCAAGGAAGGGGAAAAAATAAATAAAACTCTTCTTTTTTATTGGGGGGGGGGGGACACAGAGTATCCATTAGAGGCAGGGTAAAGGCATAACAAAAAGCACATTAATGCTAAATATTGTTAAAGCCGGCAATCTATGGTTAATCTTCAGAAGCACCGAAACCCCCCGCTCCCCGCCCACTCGGAGCCTATTCATACGTGATAAAGGGAAAAAGGCTAAGTGTAATTACTACATTTCATCTATGTACACTAGCTTGGAAATATGGCACCAAATGTGCTTGTGAAAAAGGTCTGAGGTTACGCGTTAAAATATTTGCGACTACGTTTATTTCTTTGTTTTGTTTTTTTTCCCCCCTGGTTAACTGAAAAAAAGTCTGCGTGTAACTCCATTCATAAGCTCTCCACAGCGAGAGACGTTTACAAAGTAAAGTAAAGATACTGGCATGATTTTCTCAGCTGTTCCGAGAGGAAACGGCATGCCTTGGAGGCACCAGGAACAACAAAGTGCACCGACACAGTGTTGGAAATAAAACTCGTCGTCAGTCTGTTTCTCTGCTTGGCATCTAAATCCGTCAAAGCACACGAAGAAGACGTGACTTTTCTCTTCTTTTTCTATTTTTTTTCAAAACGAAATCCTGCAGCAGCAGCAACAACAACAACAAATACTGTGTTCCAGTTTATGCTGATCATTCTAGTGCTCATAGATTATGCTTTTTTCTGTTTAAAAAAAAAAGTGCTTATTTATCCATCAAGTGACTATTCTCCAACAACGAGAAATAACTACCTTACTGTCAGCAATTCAGAATAATTTAGCATTCGGCTTCCCATTCACACACACTCATGCGTATGCAGGCATGCGCTCGCTTAAGCTCTTGCATATGCACACATATATGGAAAATGTCATTTTTTTTTTATTCCTATCCTACGGCAAAGGCAACGCATAAAGAACCTCAGACTATCTTTACAGTATCTTAGTATTGTTTGAAAATGCTCAGTTTCAGTGTTGTGTTCTCTGTAAGCACCTAGTGTCACCCAGGGAGAGATCAGAAAAACGCAGTATACAAGTTTTAGGTGTCCCCCTTATTAAGAAAAGTGATTATTTTCTCTTCGAGTGTCAAAAACTCTGCTCGGTGACTGGTTTTGTTGTGACTGCACAGAGCCTGTGCTCTTGATGGTAATAGTAAGGATTCAGGGGCCAGTCTTTTTGCCCTACTGAGCAGGCCGGGGAAAAGCTCTTGTCCAAAGTTTCAAAGGTCCTCGAGCTCCCAGGCGGAGAAGCCTCTGTCAGACGTATGCTGACTCACTGGACTGGGTCCTGCCCAGGTTCGGGGCCTGGGACAGGTGCGAGACGTCCTTCTTGCGCACTTCGCAGATGGACTTCCTTCGGGCCTGCACGCCTTGCATAGCCGACTTTATCTTCCTCCATCCGAGGTGGTTGAGCTCTGCCAGGTTGAGCAGCACGCATATGCCGCTCACCGCGAACATAAAGACCAGGAAGACAGTTTTCTCCGTCGGACGGGACACGTAACACTCCACCTCCTTCACACACGGGTAGCGGTCGCACTCGAACATCCCCGGGACGTTGAAGCCGTACAGGAAGTACTGGCCGGCCAAGAAGCCGATTTCCAGCGCGTTGCGGAACACCACCTGGATGACGTAGAAACGGGAGATGCCTTCCTGCCGCCGCACTTTCGAGCTCTTGTGCGTTGGGAAGGCCCCTCGAGGTCCGTTGGGGATCTCCTTGACGTCCATGTCGTGATCCTCCTTGCTCTCGGGGTGCACCAGGATGCCGTTGATGTTGCGGGAGTGAAGCTTGCGGACGTGGTGGTCGTGGTGGCGACCGTGGTGACCGTGTCCGTGGTGGTCCATGTGAGAGTGGAGCAGGGAATAGCTGCGGTCGCGCGCCTTGGCCGACTGGTGAACAGAGTACGTGATGAAGCACAGGCTCGGCGTGCACACCAGGATGATCTGAAAGACCCAGTAGCGGATGTGCGAGATGGGGAAGGCCTTGTCGTAACAGGCCTGGTTGCACCCGGGCTGCATGGTGTTACAGATGAACATGATTTGTTCGTCTTCGTACACCTTCTCGCCCACTATGCCGACTATCAGGATACGGAAGATCACCACCACTGTCAGCAGGATCCTGCGGAGACACAAAAAGAAGAAGGAGCAGGCAGGTAGGGGAGGGGGGGGGCGAGACGGAGAAAGGCGACATCAGTTAATGAGGAGCAGACGTACCAATGTGCCGGGAAACCTGTGGGTGTGATTCTTCCTTTCAGATGCTGACAAGTCCTTGATCACTACATACTGAATGGTGATTGGGTGTTTTATGACTTTCTTTTTGCTAGTTGTTTTTCCAAACCTGAAGGATGATCAATTATTTTATGTTCACTGTTTACTTGAAAGCCCGATCAGACCGACAGAAAGTAAGGAAGTATTAAACGAATAACCCAACTCTGGTTGAATGTTCATGTGTGTGTGTCTGTTCCTGTGATTACCCAGATACTGTAACAAACAATATAGGATGGTAAAATTCAGCATAAAGCCCCTTAACATTACCTGTAGATGGCTCTACACAGTTATTATGAAAAAGAAAACCTTCTCTGCCAACTCCAGGGTTTTAGCATTGAAAAGATCTGACCCTGATCCCAGATTCCTCCATGTTACTATTTATCACACAAGGATGAAGCCAAATACATACAAATAAACTAGGGCTGTCAAAATAAGGCGTTAATTTCGATTAATTAATTAAAAAAAAAATAACGGATTAAAAAAAATAACGCAGATTAATCAATGTCGTATAGTAGGGGTTTTCAATAGGTGAGGCGCGCCTCCCCTGGGGGGCGCCAAAGAGTTACAGGGGAGGCGCATGAAGACAGAGAAGAAGACAGCGCTGCCGCTCAACTATGTAGCAATATTCGTGTCTTCTGTTTGAGCGAGCAGGAACCAATCCAAGCGCGCAGTGAGACAACTCTCAACGCTCAGAACCGGTCTGGCACGATCTGAAAAACTCTTCTCAACCCACTGTCCTCGCGGTGAGTTCCATCTCTGCTCGCGCGCTACTTTGCTCGCGCACACCTGCTCATTCCACGCTCAACACCAGCTGTGCGCTCGCTTAGCTGTTAAAGCCAATCACAGACAGTTTTTTTTTCCATCCAATCAGAGTATGGCTTGCAAATACTGCATTCAGATGAATTAAATCAAAATGCTGCAGCCTTTGGCTACTAAACATCACCGTGGGATTGAAGAAAAACAAATAAAAAGTGTAATATTTTAGCCTAAAATATTTAGGCTAAAGTATTTAGACTAAAATATTAGAGTTACTAAGTGAGCTGTGAAAAATGTTTTTGTCTCTTTTCTTTCCAGCTTCTGGGAGGTGATGCAAAACTTTATTCTGATCATAATCATCATCATTGTTATCATTATTTAAAGAGCACTTTAACACGAGGTAAAACAAAGTGCCAAACATCAGAAATACATCAGATAAGAGATAACAACTAATAAAATGCTTGTTTGTTAAAATAGCACTAGGTCTAAATTGTGTATAATTAGCCTAAAAAGTAGATTGGAATATGGAATATGTTGATGTCTGTTAAATTCAGGTTATCTTTTCTATTATTATTTCAGTTGACATGAGTTCAGTTTGAACTCTGCTATTCGCGGATGACGTGGTCCTATTGGCTTCATCGGGGCGTGATCTACAGCTCTCACTGGAGCGGTTCGCAGCCGAGTGCGAAGCGGCCGGGATGAAAATCAGTGCCTCCAAATCCGAGACCATGGTCTTGAACCGGAAAAGGGTAGAGTGCCTTCTCCGGGTTGGGGAGGATGTCCTGCCCCTAGTGGAGGAGTTCAAGTATCTTGGGGTCTTGTTCACGAATGAGGGGAAGATGGAGCGGGAGATCGACAGGCGGATTGGTGCAGCGTCTGCTGTGAAGCGGGCGCTGTACCGATCCGTTGTGGTGAAGAGAGAGCTGAGCCAAAAGGCGAAGCTCTCGATTTACCGGTCGATCTACGTTCCTACCCTCATCTATGGTCACGAGCTTTGGGTCGTGACCGAAAGAACGAGATCCCGGATACAAGCGGCTGAAATGAGTTTTCTCCGTAGTGTGTCTGGGCTCTCCCTTAGAGATAGGGTGAGGAGCTCAGTCATCCAGGGGGGACTTAGAGTAGAGCCGCTGCTCCTCCACGTCGAGAGAAGCCAGTTGAGGTGGCTCGGGCATCTGGTCAGGATGCCTCCTGGACGCCTCCCTGGAGAGGTGTTCCGGGCACGTCCCACCGGGAGGAGACCCAGGGGAAGACCCAGGACACGCTGGAGGGACTATGTCTCCCGGCTGGCCTGGGAACGCCTTGGGATTCCTCCTGAGGAGCTGGCCCAAGTGGCTGGGGAGAGGGACGTCTGGGCCTCCCTACTGAAGCTGCTACCCCCGCGACCCGACCCCGGATAAGCGGAAGACAACGAACGGACGGAACGGACGGATGAGTTCAGTTTGACATTGGCATCTGTTTAGTTCAGTTTGTCTGCTGTTGAAAACAGCACTTTAATGTATCTAATGCTGATTATTCATTGAATCATTTGAATTTAAATATTTAAAATACTTTCAGAGCAAAAATTATATGCGATTAATTTAGATTAATTAATTACAGAGTATGTAATTAATTAGATTAATTTTTTTTAATCGATTGACAGCCCTAAAATAAACCCCTGAATTTATTGGGGGTGTTTTTTCTTTGTACCATGAGAGGGACATTGATTCCAATTGACTTTTTCTGTTGCATTGACGGGTTTTCTACATGTTGCTACGCTTTGAACCTCAAGACCACCGAGAACGGCTAAACTCTTTACATTCATTGAAACAAAGCGAATCTCGTCTTCCGGGACTCTTATCATCAAACTATTGTCAGCCTTTTTTCTCTGAAGCATATATGCTGAACCATCAAGGGGAAGGGGGGGGTGGGGGATCTTTTGAAGAAAAAAAAATAAAACTGTCAGGACCTCCCATTGAGCATTATTAGAGCACTTCTGCGCTTATAGAAAGCCGTGTCCAGGGATTGGCAGAGCTACGGGGTGGTGCAGCTGCTTTTTAAGGCCTCTGAGAGACTGATGTGCTGCACTGTTACATTCTGGTGTCGATCCAGCATGGGCACTGCGGAGGAGGACTGGGGCTTTAGGGCTGCACAGTCAGCTCTTTTTAATGAGTGAGGAAAGCCTGCACATCATGGGGGGCTCCCCGATACTTACACCACAATGCAAAGGATGTGTGTGTCGCCCTCCTGCATGGAGGAGGTAATCACTTATAAAGCCCTTGCTTCTTAGCACAACAGGGACACTCACTGTGCAAGTTAGGGGACAGAGAAAATGGGTTAGAAAACCCATGGTAAAAGGCATTCACTAAGGAGCTCTGCTTCTGAGGAGGGTTAAAGGGAAACTTTATCGATGTATTTCATTAAGACAACAATTGCTGCACTTCCTACCTGAATTCAGGACAAATCCTAGAAATAAGAACGAGCAAAGTTAAGGATGATGACTGCAGAGACTGAAGAAAGGGGGGAGGAAGATGTCTGAGTCTTAGGCGTCCTTGTGGAGTGAGATAATGAAAGACTATGAGCAACGTGACTGGGGTGACAGCTTGTTAAAGCGAAGTGAGAGGCAGGTGAAGATAGGAGCAGAGAGGCACATATGTTGACATAAAACAGACCCAAAATAGAGCCAAGTGCTGCATTAGGACCGTTCCTGCTCCACCTGTGAATATCTGCTTGTGTGTGATTTTTCTGTGTAAAAAAAAAAGAAAAAAGAAAGGAGACGCGAGGATGCAGAAACAAAGACGGAGACTCATCCGTGTGTGCAAAATGGTGAGCACATCCAGCGGCCTGCGCTCAAAGCAGCTGCGGGTGCATATGCTGCACTGACTCTGATCGGGTTTGATAACCCGACCAAATGCAGCTTCCCCTGCACCTTTTGAATTTGAAATCTTGCTTGGAATTTACATAAAGATATTAAGCCGTGCCCCGGCTCTGTTCGCTCTGCCTGAGTAGGCTCTGGAGATGTGACAGCAGCAGGTTTGAGTGGAAATCGGCGGTTCGTTGCACCGTGGCGGTTCTTGCATAAAGGTTTGTATGTGATATATTTAATTTATTCTTTCAAACAAAGAATCCCCCCCCCCTTTCTTTGTTTCTACATTGTATGCTTGTTCTCAAAAATCTAAACTGTTTTAAAGAGTCTGGGATCAATCTATCTACTGTTATTTTGTAATTTTTGAACAAAGCCATGACAAAGAAAACTGCATTCAGCTTCCATGAAAAAAAGTAAAATAGCCCTTTAGTTTTGTTGCTGAACGTCTAATATTAACCAGCTGTGGCCCAAGGCCCAATTTTCTTACCGCGCTAAAAATGTGCCCAACACGACGGGCAACAACTTTCCACTGAATGGAAATGCAAACAGGCAACGGCTCACTAGACTGGGCCGTACTTGACAGACTTTTTCTTGCGCATCACGATGCTATTTGATGCAAACTGACATGGAAATCTTTGGTTGACTAAGTCTCCATATTTAACTGTGATATGTGTTCATATGGTAAATCATATGAATTTCACGCTGCGTTTCTCTTCTGCTTATTTTTCTACCTTTATGAAAGTTACTAAACATACTGCAAGATCGAACTGTGACACAATTGGCCTCTTACCTAAATGTCCATGTAGGGATAAGCTCAAAGACGGGACATTTTTTTTCTTTTTTTACGTGTAAAAAATGATTTTGTATATGATAGTAAGTGGTTTGCAACAGATGGTTTATTTCATCCTCAGTAGACATTGTATAAAATCTCTGCAACATAATTTAGCATATAACCACTTAGCAGTCAGCTGGAAATATGCAAGATGTTCCGTGCAAACCAGTGGCCTGCTCATTAAACGCTCTTCTCCTCCAGCCGAATGCACACTTTACACCGAGGCTTATATCCGAGGTTTAATTAGTGGTGGCCTGAACTCTCAAGAGTCACCTCGCTGTGCATTCATTTGTGGCTTTGTTCCTTTTACAAAACCCTCACTTCATATACACTGTGAGCCTTTTTTTTTTATTAGCTTTGAGTTACGCTAAGCAGTTTGCCATTCAAATTGATCATACCTACAGTACCGCAATCTATTAATATATTCACTGGTTGGAGTGCTTATGAACCATAACAGAAACCTTTATTCTTTATATAATGGTATAAGACAATTCAAGCCTCTGAAAAGCCAAGATGCCCGACTGAATTTGTCATTAAAAATGGAACCAAAAAATATATTTTTATGAAATTGCATTTAACAAACCTTTCTAGGTCTATAACAATGGGGTGATGTCTAAATCTTAGAAAATAAAATCAGATCGAATCAGGTAGTATGCAGAGCTCTAACCATTAACCTGGATAATGTAACTATTTCAGCTCTGAGAGAGCGGGCTTTAATGCCTTTGGTTCCCGAAAATAAGACAAAGTGCCTCTGCAATGATCATTATGAGTCATAGTCATGCTGCATATTCATGTTAAACAAAGAGAAATATTGTTTCTACATATATACTGTTGTTTTGCTTATTTATGCTAAGGATAGCAGTGACCACCACCACATGTGGGTATTTATTCTGCTATTGAACTTAGGAAAATCTCTATACTTCCAGCTGATGTTTGAATATTTGATCTTACTGAATAGATTCATTTGAAATACAAGACTTTAAATTGGACACTTCTAAATATAAACATTATAAATGAGCCTTATGTGCCTGTTTTGGTTGCAGTCACTGATTCATTATTTCAGGGTAAGAATTTAACATTGATTCATGAAGGTGATTCTTTAGGTCTCACTTTATGTCCTTTTGTGGATATTGTTTGTGTAAAATTAGGAAACTGCTGCAGATTCTACTGTTCTCCTCATGAAGACTAAAATCACATAAGCTACAGCACAAGGTACACACAGTGATTTGCAAAACTACATTTCTACTCTTTACCTTTTTAAACTTTTCCACATTTTGACAAGTTACAACCAGAAAATACAGGGATTCATTTGGATTTTATCTAACAAACGAACACAAAGCAGCACATAATTTTGAAGTAGAGTCTTTTTCAGCTCTGACTGTGTTTAGGGTCATTGTCCTGCTAGAGGGTGAACCTTCGCCCCAGTCTCAAGTCATTTGCAGCATTGCTGTGATTAGATACCTCTATCTGCCCATAACCTGAGAGCATCTCCTCTGCTCATGCAGATGAAAACCATCTCCACAGCATGATGCTGCCACCACCTTGTTTAACTGCTACAATGTTGCACTGCATTCAGTTTGCTGACACAAACAGAATTTTACTCCCATAAAAAATGTTATGTTTTATGGCTATCTTTCCACAGTGTTTTTTTTTTCTTTTTTAAAAACCAAATTTGTGGAATGAAAGCTTAAAATGATCCTGTTGTTTCACACATAGGTTTAGTTCATGAACTGGGGAGGTGATCCTTTGAAGGCAGTTGATCACATATTTTAATCAAGAAGTATTGGAGTTAAGAACGCTTTTCTGAGGTTTACATTTGTAAAAAAATCATATTTTAATCTCTTTCGTCTTTCATTTCTTAATTCTGCACACTTTGTATAGGTCTATGACATGAACTACTAATAAGATACTTTGAAGTTTATGGTCGTAACCAAACAACACAGACGTACGTTAACGTGTCGGTTCCTGTTCACTGAACGGTGCAGCACAGACGTCTTTATAGATCGGGATTTTGTAATATCACGGACGGAAGCGGATAACCCTTTTGTTCGATGCTGCAGTGCCAGCTTTGGTTTGTGGCTGCGGTTTTCTCGCCGCAGCTTTGTTCACCTCAGTGGACGCTTTGCAGATTCACCTGTGGACGCTCATTACTGCAGAGTTGGTCATTCAGTCTGTACTGAAGCAATTTTTGTCATTAAAGGAAAATCCCAAGGCACCGCATGTATCGAACGCGTTGTGTGTTTGCAAGTGTGTGTATAATTGCGTGTGTGTGTGTGTGTGTGCGTACACCACTGCTGGATAACAGGATAATCAGCATGGGGCGGATTGCTGCATTAGCAGAACGCAGTGCACTGAGGTTATCTGCAAACCTCAGTGTTTTAAGTCCCGCAGAATAACAAGCCAATACTGTTAGCTGGAGCAGATCAGGACAGTAAAGCCCAGAGGCCTGAACCTGCAGAATATTCAATAACCATCATAAATTATGGAGAAAAAAAAGGATTTAGAATTTTAAGTGTCTCATACCCCGGGGTGGAGGGTGTGGGGGGATATGAAGATACACTCACTTGCAGAGTCAAATTGATAAAGACAACATGAAGGAGTTTCAGGCGTTTAGAACAAATGGATCCTTAAAACAAAGGTTCTTTAAGCGGCGGGTAAAACATCACCCACATCCGTCTCCCTCTCATCACCTCATTTAGCTGCTTTCATCCCAGAGGACTTCCTCCAAAGTTGAGACTAATGATTATAATTTTCAGAGACCTTCTAAATCCCCCTGCTGTCCAATAGATGTAATGGGATTTGAACAAAATTGATGAGTCTCTCCCCCTTTCGTCGCTTTACTTTTCACAACTTCTCAGTTTCCTCTCCTAGCGCCGGAGAGCTGACAGCTGGCATTTTCCTAAACTTCAAAGACGGGCAAGCGGCTCGCGGGCCCGCCTAAACGTCCAGAGGGAGGACGCAAAGAGACGGGTGCAGCCGCTTCTGCTCACGTGAAGCCCTTCAAGCCAGTCTGCCGAAGGACTTGTGTGATTTGTGTTTCACTTGATGCTCGCTGCTCTTCAGCTGGTGTGTTAGCTGGACATGCGAGCCCTGTCTTTCCCAGAGGCTTTCACACACACACACACACACAAACGCACACACACATACAAACGGATGCAAAAAAAACTTCATTCATAGAGCAGCTGCTTCTGAAGGCCTTCAGGGAGAGCAGAGCCCCCCTATGGCACCGGAGCAGATGCATCTGCACATACACATCTTTTCCCTCTTACATTAAATATTTATTTATTAAATATTTGCTTTGAAACATATAAAAAGTAAATGTTTGTGCCTGCAGAGCCAGAGAGAAGACTGTGAAATATTGCATGAGGTCAGCATTTCCTGAAATATTCCTCTTGCTCATGAGCTCAGGCCCTCAAAATTAGGTTTTAGCGTGCTGGATGTCTTAGGACTTTGTCTCCGTTGGTTTTACCGTCCCTTCTTAACCAGTTTTGCTGTCGTTGCTGCAGAAATGCTTACCCACAGTATGATACTGCCACCACCATATTTCATGGTGGGGATGGGGCATTCGGGGAGATGTACAGGGTTAATTTTTTTCTGTCACACGCCATTCGCTTTATTTACAGCTGCAAAAAACGTCAAGAGTACCCTATGGCGCCGCCATTTTTACAATCAATGCCAGAAGAACACGCCGGAAGTCCAATGAAATCAGGTCGCTCCCAAAATGTTTATTGTTTTGTTATCCCTGATTGTCTGACTCTAATTCATGTTGTTCATGACGTCAATAAAAAAAATGAATAAATAAGAAATATCATAAAGTCGCCTCCCGAAATCGCCCGAATTGACTTCCAACCAGAGGTGGGAAGCTAATGAAGTTGTAATAAATCCACTACCTTAGGTTTAGGTTTCTCAACCACCAATAGGGTTAGCCCCCAGGAGAGGGGATAAACTGCAAGTGTTAAATTAGGTTCAGGTGTTAAATCCACTGGTTTAGGCTTTAATGCCCTTTTTTCTCGGTACTATCCGCATATTATAATGTCCAAAACGTGTCTGAAGTGTGAACTTCTGGCATTTATTGTAAAAATAAATGCCGTAGAATACCTCTCAAAAATGTTGGAGTCTTGTCAGTCTCATTGAAATCGACTGATGTTTTGTCATATTCTATTTTTTTTAAATAGTGCAAGCTCAATCAGCCGTTGATCTCTGCAGCTACCGTGCAGCTATCATTTCATAACCTTACTCTGCTTTAAACGTCTCCACAACAGCTTTCTCCTTGACCTGCCGTCCCCGTTCCTTGGTTTTCAGGAGCTACTGTTTGATCACTGATTTTCTCCTTCACAGAAGAGCTGTGTTTATACGATTAAACTATGCAGCAACTGCATCAGAGAGCACATTTTTTTTCCTTCTCACAGCATCCTTCTTTACTGTTTTTAAGTAATGAAACTCACAGGTAGTCTCTGAAAGACTGCACGAGTATACAGTAATCTGTGGAAACTCTCTGAGATAAAAATATTCCTCCTGCCCATACGCTCTCAATAATAAGCTCCACTGATTACTGATGGCACCGTGTAATGAATAAAGACCTTACCAGGCTTCAAAATTAGGCAGCTTAATTATCAGAGTGCAGACATTTCTATTCTCCCAACCCTTATTCCCTCACCCGCGCTCCTCTCTTAAACTGTTTTAATAGTTTCAGGCTTTGCCCACGTCTCAGGCAGTAAAGCAGACAGCCCGGGGTGCCACTAAGAGTGGGCGTAACAATCACTTTGATACAGGCTAAATTTGAGCTCCCCCAGCTGCAGCACCTCAATTAAAATGTTTGCAAGAGATTAGGTTGATGTTTATTGTATGATTTTAGAGGAAATCTCTTAAGTTTTATTTATGCAAGAACAAAATCAACAGCAGCAAATGTGTAATTATTTCACTTGCTCGTTCCGCTACTCTGAGGAAATTGGTCTCCAGCTGTTTTGCAGGAATAAAGAAGGAAATGGTGACAATAATTGTGAGTCTCAACAAGTAGTATCATTTTTTTTTTTTTTTTTTTTTTATTATTTGTGATTTTCTACATTGTGCCGCTGAATTTTAGTGAGAGTTAAATTGTTGCTCTGCTTGTGTCATGAACTGCGGGGTTTTAGCAGGACCAAAATCCTGACAAGGCCTCAGATGCTGTAAGATGAAGACAAGGTTTTAATATAGGCAAAAAAAAAAAAACGGCTAACGTATTAATTAGCTCAGTACGAAGAACATTGGGTATGGAGAATGTAACAGAGAAACAGGGAGCATGACGTCAACGGACTAAACAGGCAATGAAAAGTGAAAACTGGGGAGTTTAAATACAGAGGAGCGGGTGGAGAGAAGTGGGGCAGGACCAGGGGAAGGTAATCAGGAGGAGATGAGGAATGACTGAGCCCAAAGGAAACAGTACAGTTGAGGGGAGGAATCTAAAAAGGAAATATTACAAACTGTACATAGAACAAACCGACAACCTTAATAAAATCTAAAATCTAAATCTAAATAAAATTAAAATCTAAAGAGGAACAAAACAGAAACATAAAGAAATCCAAAAGCTCAACACTTAAGAATAATAAGCATAAGGAAATAACTAAAGAAAGAAGGAGCTATGAAACGTAACAGCAAAGAAATAATCAAAATACAAACATGAGACAATAATAATAAAAAAGTATGAGGCAATTGAAACAGCAAAATATATTCGCACTATACTAGTAATACATTGGATTATGAGGAATACAGTTGTTTTTATAAGCAATTCTTTTCATTTAGAATTGCTCTTCTGATAAAAAATTAAAATAAAAAAGATAAAACATGGTGGGCTTTATGATTAAACAATTCGCACACACAGCTTTTAACGTTTTCTCACTGCACAGCCTAACCATGCATGGCTGCACAGCACACCGGATCCTGCTTTTCTACATCTCATTCATCTTTATGTCATCGAAAATTATCCTTTCATCTAAAACTACCCTTTCATTTCTATTCAAAGTACATGTAAACAATACATCTAAGATGAGTTGAAAGCTTCAAATGAATCACATCAGCATTTCCATTTCAGTCTGAACCAGTGCTTTATGCTGATTATATCAAAATAAGCTTTTTTAAAATATATTCCATAAATCATCCTCTCTTGTCAGAAAAAGTAATGGCATTTGAGGCAAATGCGGTGGAGTCAGGAATAATGTTTAAACTCAGAGCAAAATTGATTTATTTTTGCAGGATGATGTTGATTATCTTTGGATTCTCTTTTCCTTATTGCTTCATATAACATTTCATTATTTTTCACTCTGACTTCCAGCATAAAGATAAGTTGTTCAATCACACCACCTGTCTGCAAGCTTTTTGTAGGAAAGCATGCAGAAAATGTTGCTGTAACATCAATGAATTATTTATTTTTCCTTACACATATTAATTTGAATTTTAAAAGAAATTACATATAAATAGGAATTGTTTGTTTTACTCAACAAAGAAAAAAAAAAGAAGCAGATGAAATGTTGTGTTTTCGCCTTCTGTCATATTGGTCCCTGATTCGGCTGACTTGGCACTGCCCCACTTGGCCATCTTGTCGAGGAGAAATCCTAGATGTGGAGTGGTGTCCAAGGATGTGGAAGAAACTCGGATCTGACATTAACAGGGAAGGGTCCATGAATTATTTTGTTCAAAATTAAAGTTTTGCAGGATTTTTTTTTTTTTTTTTGCTAAATCAAAGAACCGAGAGTTCAAGATGTCAGACATCATTGATTGAAATAAGTTGAATAGTAAATGTTTCACCAATAGAGAAATTCTGTCATTGTGACCATTGGTGCATACAGCATGTCATTTTTGCTGTTATATCTGCATGTCCTTGTTATAAATAATGTGGCGATGAGCAGCATGTAGCTTTGTGCCTTTCATTTTAAGAGCAGCTTTTCAGTGAAATTTCTAAACAGCAGATTAAACGCAATTTCAAGTCTCAGGGGGGCAATGGGGGGGATCTCGTTTTCTTTTGATAAACTTCTCATTCATTGATGAAAAAAATACTTAAAATCACATTAAAGCGGATTGCTTGTGGTTAGTTTATTTTTGGCATGCAAATTACAGTAGACTGAGAGTTGGAAATGGATGCACCTCAAAGGTTGTCGACTTCAATTAGGTTTTGCCAAAATCCTGCCTTTGGTCTGAGAAGTTGCATATAAACGCATCTGATTGGAAAAGAGACAGGCATGTTGATTTTCAAAAACATTATTTATCCTTTTTTAATTATTTAAAAATGGGAATGAAACTTCTAATCTTCTCATTAAGCAGCTTAATAATTACTTTTAGGATTACAGCAAATCAAACCGTTCTTATAATTACTGATCAACTTTTTATGTCTTCACTGGTATATTGATGATTTATGGTGAGTTTACAATGATCGCCCTGCTGTACAATAAAAATAAAGCAGAAATAACAAACAACACTGCTGAAAGCAGGCGTTCGCTTGTTGCTCCTATTCGTATGCAAGATAGCATTAGCGCTGAAGCACAACTAGCTGCTACAGGAAGTTAGAAAAGCAGACGTTGAAAACTCCCATCACTTGTAACTTTAAATGTTTTATGACTGTTTTGAAACTATTCTAAACATTTTTGTATTTCTGTAATGATTACGTTCAATTCAATTTAATGTAATATTTTACAAGATGCTATAATGATACTTTGAGGAACCAAAGTTCCTCCAAAAATGAGTGTCAAGAGCTAATGGAGATATACTGACTTGAGCTTACAAGTTATGTAGACGGTTGCCACTTTTACACAATGCTTCCCTGGGATGGTCTCTCATTTGAAGCTATCTACACTTCCCCACTACCATCCATCCATCCATCCATCCATCCATCCATCCATCCATCCATCCATGGTCTTCTGTTGATCCTAGATCAGGTCGTGGGGGAAACAGGTCCAGTAGGAAACCCCAGACATCCCTCTCCCCAGCGACATCCTCCCAGCTCATTCTGGGGGACCCCAAGGCATTACCAGGCCAGACGGGATATATAGTCCCTCCAGTGAATTCTGGGTCTTCCCTGGAGTCTCTCCCCAGTGGGAAGAAAATATACACAGTGATTTTTTTTCTAATGTAATTTCAGAGTTATCCATAGTTAGTTCAAATTTGAAAGCTTCAAATGGAATATCTGCTACAGCTTGCAATCTAACTGTGATATGTGATTTCACTGTGCATAAGCGAAGAGAACACCCACTCGCCATTGACATAGCATGCTAATAACCAATTAAAACGTTGTCCGGGGAACTTCTGACTGTCAACTAACCTTTTTAAGTGTGTATGATACCCCCAGCTGAATCCTGCCCTGGACAGAAAGCCACGTCATTCATCTCAAAAATGGCCACTGTGTGTTGCATTTCATGCCAAATTAGCCTAAAAGCTGCTTGTGTAAAAACTTTTTATCAATACTCTTGGGAAGGAGTTTTATGTAAAATGTATTGATATGATCCCAGAACTATAATGTCTTTGTTGCATTTAAAATAGTTACATTTTGTTGACTACGACTTGCAGAACTTCATAATAGGTGTTACTTATTACTTTACTGATGTATGGCTCAGAGTTTTCAACAATCTGCTTTTTACCCTTGACAGTAGTCATGCACCCATCAACGTTTTGTTTTATTGGGGGGTTTTTTATCTGCATTTTGACGTGTTACATTAGAAAAAGTTGATGGAAATGGCAGAATTCAAAATAACTCACTCAATTTCGTAAACATGTTTTTGTGCTCGCTTGAAGGGGTGTTTGGTTTTTCGAAAAAGAGTTAATGGTCAAAACAGAAATGGAAACACATTTGCCCAGTAAGTTCTGACATATCGAACATTTCCTCACTCAACTGATCAGCTGTTTCTACATCTTCCCGGATATTTCCATACAATTGTAGTTGGCATGACAAAACAATTACAACTTGCTCAATAGCAACATAGTCCTGAAAACCTCCCTCCATCTTTCTTAGATGTGTGGACCATGCTAGTTTGCAACCTCTACTTCCTGATTACTACAGCCATGTCTTCTGATAAAATTATCCTTTGCATGCCCTGGTTAAATCGTCCCAAACCAGTAGATGGAAACTTAATTCACTTTTTTTCTTTCATTTTTTTTAAACACTTTAAAAACTTTGCATGACAATTGGATGGAAGCTATTGACGTTCACGTTCTGTTTGTTTGTTCGTTTGTTATGTGACAGTTTCAGGGTTCTCGCTACATGTAATTGATCGTGGCGCACTGCCACAGCAAAATAAAAGCCCCCATACCATCAGAATTATTATTTTTTATTATATGGCAAAACAATGTAAAGCATGTGAGATATATTTACCCTATATTTTGTACAGCCAATATTTGCGTACTTATACTAGCTATAATATGAGTTTGAAATTAATTTAAATATCATGGAATGTTAAAATCCTACTTTATTTTGAAAAACCAACACCGCCTGCTCATTCCTGTCTGCCTAGGGTTAGCTGGTGGTGTCTACCACTGTGCACTGTTCTGAGGAGGGAAGGAAAACTAGGGACAACAGTCCTGTGTTGCCCATTTAGCATCTTTGTTGCTATATTTAGCAACTTTTCAGACCTCTCTTGCAATTTCCTTTCAAAAAGCGACTCGCAACAAGTAACTTTTAGCGACTTTTTTTGTTTTTAATGGTGACTTTACCGAAAGCACCAGTTGTTCTTGAGTCACCGTATTGAGGCAGCAGCGAGAGCTGCCACAAGAATGCCCACTTCCCTCAGCGCTGTCTCACAGGCACACCACAGCTGCTGCTGCCTTGTCCCTTAAACGTAGTTTTTAAAGTAGTCTTTTTTTTGTCTCTGAAACTGTTGGACTAAAATAATTCCCTGAATTTGATTCACACACTGTTTCAATCACCTATTCACCTTGTTGACTTTGTGTGCCTCTGATAGCTGTCTTTTTGGTTCAGTTTGTTTTTTACACAGTGTGTATTAAAATTCATAAATCATTTTGTAAAGGAAACTTTTATTTCCAGACAAAATCACTACTTTTAATAACTACATTGTCTTGGCAAAAAGCTCTCCTAAAGCCTGGGGCACAAATGTATGCCCCCCCCCCCCCCTCCTCCTCCCCACCCCAAATAACTTGGCTCAGTAGACTATTGCGGACACAAAAAACTTGATTATGATATTCCTTGTTGAGACACTTCTGTGTATCAATATGTGGGGCAACAAGTAAGAATCAAAGTCAGAAAACTCTTGAATTTCTAATCGTCACTTAGTTTGGATCACTAAATGTTATCTGTAATTTTGTATATTTGCCATGATAGACCAGGCTTTTTCTGTTGTTCAACACAGGTAATTTCAAACCATTTAGTGACACCCAAAGGATCTCAGAAGTCTTCCTTTCCATATATTCCCTTTGCTGGAGTGCCAAACCCTTAGAAATTGCTTTTTAACCTTTTTTAGACTGATAGATAGATGACTTTGCTTTTCATCTGTTCTTATATTTCTTCCAAGTGGTGCATAATGAGTGACTTTTTGAGAGTTGTCCGACAGGTTTCGTGATTCTATAGTTCTGGCTGCAATCAGGACAGACTGTGGCTAGAAGAACCAAACCAAAAATTGGTTACATACTGGCATTTGATGCCAATTAATGATTCTCAAAATATGCGAGAAAGTAAATCCATTTTCTTGTTTTTTTAAGTGTGTATGAGTATAACCATTGTAGCTCAAACTTACTGCAAAGAGAAGAACAAACATCCTGCCTTATCCTCATTAAAGCACTTTCTACAGTTATGACTTCTTTGTTCTAAAGGTCGGGTTGCTCTACAGCTAGTTTCATTGATTTAGTTAGACTCCTATTGTTAGTCTTTGCCAGGTATTCTCTAAAGACAGAGTTCAATCAGTTTAAAGTCCAATAGGAGGAACTTTAATGTATTTCTGTGGATGCTTAGTAGTTGTAAATGCATCATTATGAGTGTAATGTTATAGCAATATGGAGCATGTATGTGATTCATAGGGATCGCATACATAAAGGATTATAAAGTCTGTACAAATGAACACATCGCTGAATGGTTGCTAAAATGAATAATAGCCCGTGCTGAACAAAAGTCAAACTCAGCTTTTTTGCAGAAATCGCCCGTCAAACAGAATAATCAATAGCGTTCAGCATCAGCTATTGCTGCACAAATAAAGCCGTGACAATTCTGGATGCACGTAGAAACTGTTTAATTCAAATCACAGCGGTGCTGGATGATGGATTACAATTTCTAACACCTCCGCGTATATTGGGGACATTATTTTCCCTTCTTTTTTTTTTTTTTTAGCAGAACAGGTCTTGTTCAGGAAAACGCCTCAGAAAGTGGCATGAAATATTTGCTGTCCCGGTGTTTCTGATCGGGTAATGCCCTCAATTCCAACAGAGCATTCCTGTATCTCAGAGTATTTTAGGAGAACTAGAATGCCCTCCTTAATGTAGGGTACTTCCGTCTTGTGGATATCCTGACCCATTTAGGAAAAAGTGAGGAGAATGTGTCCTTTAACAAACCACAAGAGTGAAAAGCTGCAGTGCAGAGTGCCAGGCACGGTGTATATTTTCCTTTTAAAGCCAACAAACAAGGATTTCATGTCTCATCCAGCATGGCACGGTTCCTCTTTCCTGTTTTTTTTTTTTTTTTTTTTTCAAGCCTTTACAGCAGCGAGGTATTTCATGCACCACTTTGTCCTCTGCATTAAAAGGCTGGTCAATTCCACATCCATTTTTAATGAATGACTTGACACGTGTTGCAACTTGAAACAGGCAGCGCACAACATTTATTAAGAATGTATGACTTATAATGCTAAAGTGGGAAGTGATAGAGAATAAATAATAAATTATTTGAGGGTTTTTTTTTATGCCTGCATTAAATGGGGAAACTGATTTGGACTTTAACACCGACATAAAATAAAAATTTTACACTACTCAGCTGAACAAAATGCCTCTGATATATGGTGGGTCTTATTTTACAAAAAGGAAATTAACATACCAAAGATTGTTTAGCAAACCATATCACCTCAGATTGCACGTAAGTTTTTATGCCTTTTTTTTTTTTCATTTAGTTCAGTAACTTCTCCAAAGGAAGCAGCTCTGACACATTCTCCGGACCGAGCCTCTGCAGAGAGCAAACATTTCCTCCTTCCTCTGCCTCCTGCTTCCCCTGCATGCACCCCTTTTTGCTCTACCTCTACATCATCTACTTCTCATCCATCTGGCAGCCTTTATCATTTGATCTTTCCTTAGATCCTTCAAGTCTTCCATTTATTGCTGCCTCTTGTGCTTTCTTACTCCTCTATTAGTCTTTGGCGCTGGCGGGACTACGGCATTGCAGTCTTGCTGAAGACGCATCAACACTTTTTCCTTCTTTTCCTCCCATGTTTCCTTCCCATGTGGCCTGAAACATATCGAATCCTGTCACATTAAGGAGCATCTGCCGTGTTAATCCTAAATTCATATGTGGCCTGTGCATTATGTAAATACTTTTTTTTTTCTTAAGTACGCTGTGTGTTAGAGCTAATGTTTAGGGTTTTAATGAACATGATTTTTTTTTTTTATGTCCTGTATAGCTGACATCACACAGGGGGATGAAAAAAATACAAAAGCAGATGGTGGGATATGCTATTCAACTTCTGCCGTCCACATTTAGTTATCCTTTTGGCAGAACAGCGGAGTTGAAAAACATTTTCCCTGCAGGAACAAGCCCTGCATTTGCGTGTCGTTTAAATTTGAATCTTTGCGTGCACAAAAAGAAAAACGATCAATACTTTATTGTGCCTTGTGTAGTGTGGAAACTATTCACGGGCTATTCCTTTAACTTTTTCACATTTTGTCACGCTATAACCATGAACTTGAATGTGTTCCATTGGGATTTTCTTCTTTTAGACCGACACAGAGAAGTGTGTGATTGTGAAGACAAAGGAAAATGACATGTGGTTTTGAACGTTTATGAGTTTATCAGGAAATACCAATATGTAACGTTGAGCCTACATTGCGGTACCTATACAAACTATTAGTGTTACACCCCACACATCTTGCCTTCTGAGGAAGAATAAAAGGGTAAATAGCAAATGGTCTGTACATGTATAGCACTTCATCAAGTCCTATATCAAGACCCCAAAGCGCTTTACACTACATTCAGAGCGGGGGTTCGAACCAGCAACACCAAAACCATATGAGATCTCATTTGTTATTTACACAAGCCATGTAGTGGACACAGCAAATGGGTGAAAGAAAGTCCTGCAGTCAGATGACCAAAACAGAACTACATGCAAAATGTCATGTGCGGTGGTAAACTTACACGGCGTACATCATTCTGAACACAGCAATCTCCACAGTGAACCAAGCAGGTGGCAGCACTGTGCTGTGGGGACGCTTTTCTTCAGCGGGAACAGAGGAGATGGTCGGAGTCATGGGGAGATGTTGGAGCTGAACGCTTGGCGGACCCAGGAAGTTAACCTGAGACTGGGCTGAAAGGTTCACCGTTCAGCAGGACAACCCTAAACGTAAAACCCGAGCCTCTGAGAAAGCCTGATAACATACGCACGCCACACTTCCCAGATCTGTAAAAAGGTTTTCAAAACTATGTCATGTATTTCCTTCTGCTTCGCAATTATGCACCGTTGTGTGTTGGACTATTAGATAAAATCTTTGTTTAATACATTAAAAACATTATGATCTGGGGTCCTCTCGCACAAAATGTTAGGCCGATTATCACAAATCTTGGGGGTTAAGGTAGATGCAGATCCAGATTGTGAAATCAAGATTGTGAAAATCAAGCTTTTTCCATCTGAGGCAGTTAGCCAAAATAAAGCCTTTTATATAAAAGCAGCTTTTTCAAACACTGATTCATGCCTTCATAACATCTAGGCTGGACTACTGAAACGCACGATATCTTGGGGTTAGTGAGGCATCCATCAGGCGCCTGCAGGTTGCGCAAAATGCTGCAGCACGACTTTTAACTGGAACAAAAAGGTCTGAGCACATGAGCCCCATCTTAAACTCCCTTCATTGGTTGCCTGTACATTTCAGGATCCATTTTAAAGTGCTTTTACTTGATTTTAAATCTCTTAACTCAACCAACCACACACAGACACACCTTTCTGAGCTGCTGCACTCCCATTCAACCGGCCCGCTCCCTTTGGTCTGCCAACAAGCAGCTCCTTCCTGTCCCTAGATCAAAGTGGAAACTAAGAGGAGATCAGGCCTTCGCTCCGAAACTGTGGACCAATCTACCATTGGATGTCAGGCAGACCTCATCTCTTTAAGAGTTCAAGATTCTTCTTAAAACACATAGCTGAAGCCTTTTGTACATCCTACTGTAAGAGGCTGACTCTATTTTTACTTGTTTTTTTATTATTATTTTCATTTTAACTATTTTTACTGTTTTCAACTATCTTGTTTGTCTATTTTAACTTGTCTGTGTTTTATTTGTCTCTTTTATTTGCGCAGCACTTTGTTGACCTTTGCTCTTGTAAAGTGCTTTATAAATAAATATGGTACGGTATCAAAGTTGTATTTATGACATGAAAAAGTGCCAAGAAGGTCAATGGTTAGAAATACTTTTTCAAGACCCTATATATGATTATGTTATATCACAAGACCTATGAGCTAATCAGGATTTGTGTGGGTTTCACAGCAGTGGGCACGTAACATACTTGCCGTTATAGTGACAATTTTAGAAGATTCCCAAATAAATTGCGAATAAACCCATGAGACACAAAACAACCACCAACATTATCAAGGCTGCCAATTCAATTTAACACAGCTGTGCCCTCAGCATAAAAAAAAATGTTGCTCATTTTTGTGACAGGCATTCAGAGATCCATGGACGGCACACTACAGACAGCACAGCGCTGACTAATGCCACCTAATTACTTTCCATTATGAATCCTAATCAAATAGGCCTGAATATCTCTGTAAGCATGCATTTCAATTAAATATATAGAGGGCACAAATAGCTCCGGCTCTGTCCTCTTAGAAGGCTCCCTCTGCCCATTACAACCAGAAATTTCATTAATTTCCCAAACGGACAGAGCATAAGAGACAGGTGGTGGCTCTTTTTCAGCCTTTTTAAATCTCAAAGTCCCACATCATTGTAATTTTAGGCACCGGTTTTTATATATATATATATATATATATATATATATATATATATATATATATATATATATATATATATATATATATATATATATATATATATATATATGTAATGGTCTGTAAATGAGTTTATTGCAGCCTTGGCAATGTTTTGTTTTACCGTACAATCATGATTACAGACATTGGTTACCCATGCACACGCTGTACATAGACCAGTCAGATCACAATAAATAAAATCAATCTCTGAATGAGTCACCATACGCACGGCACCTGGGGTTAGTCAGAGGCACAGAAGCAACAATCAGTTGTCATTCTCCTTCCAAGACCATAGTTAAGCTAACCTATGCCGCTCAATGAAGATGCTCCTATTTTTAACACAGTTCTGTACTCCTGGAGTAATTACCTATCCCTATGCCTGGGCATAGGTTAGCTTAAAACCTACAATTAAGAATCAGCTTAATTGTAGCTGGATCAGACAGTGTAGGCCAACTAGAAACTACATTTGTGGATTGCCGTTAGTGAAACGATGACCGACATGCAACTGTCTGTCAGAGTGATGCGGGGGAACCATTTCGGACATGGGGAGATGTCTCGTCTTTCTACTTTGGAAACGCGACCTTGGTGCTGCAAGCACACACATGCAGAACTGTTAAAAAACAAAAAACAAAAATGACACACAGACAGGCTGGACGTCCCTACTGGTGATGCGGTCATCGCACAGTGGCTGCATGCTCTGGCCACACCCGGTGAAGTGTTAGACTTCACGATGCACGACAGTGCCACAATACATCACAGTTGGATATTTTCACAAGTGCAATGGAGCACACCTGACCACCCCTAACGACGGGACGGTTGGGGGTGGTCAGTGGTGCTGTAGACCCGAACCTTTCAACCCATAGAGGTCAGTGCACAAATTTGGACTCGGCATGTAATTTAGTGTGGAGTGGCTCAGTAACAATCTAAGAGGCACCTCCACAGCACAAAAGTGTGCCGGTGGTGAACAAGTCTCCAATTTGCTGGTACATCCATGGATTTCATTATCATGATTTAATGTGTAAGGTGTCCATAATTTTCTGACCATGCAGACACATGCTTAGGATTGTTGTTATCTTCAGTACATTTGGTGAAACTGCAAATAATTGCCTCTCTATAGGTAGAAAGCCCAGATCCAGACCACCGATAATCTGTAATAACCTAATTAAAGTCTTAAAATATGGAACCTAGTGTGTGATTCCCACTATCTTTTAATAAGGGTTTCCTACAGACAGGCTATATATAAAAACCAGTCGATTTTAAAAAGGATTCAAAAAAAAAAAAGATTCAGGGATCTATGACAATAAAAAATCCTTCAGAAATACTGTACAAAGGGAATCCAAAAGACAATGTAGCTTGTCTCCTTTTTGTCCTCGTCTGACTAAATCAAAGAAGGGCTGGAAAGCTCGAAAAGTAACAACTAATACCCTAGGGTCGACTAGAAAGAGCCATGTAGGATAAACACAGTCTGAGGGAGGCCAAACACAGAGGGATCATTTACAAAGCATCTCAGTGTAATCAGCACTGTATCACATAGCTGTGGTTGTTGTAAAACTACTCTCTATGGGGGAGAGGGGGTGTTTTTTCTCTAGCTCAAAGGATCATTTAGATAACTAAATTTGTATCACTTTGACAAAATACTTTTTTTTAAGCACTTGCAGACAAAAAAAATGGCATGACGAATTATCCTGCACCAATTTGGAAAAGCAGTGATTATTTAAATGTAGAACATTTTTGGAATCAGGGAACCCTTCATAATGTTGACATGCCTGAATAATTACAAGAAAGCAATACATCTTCAGAGTATTCATCATGATTTTGAATGAAGTAGCAGACAAATTGAGAGTTGCTTCTGTGCCTCTGTAAGACTGTTGGTGGCTTGAATTATCCAGAGATGGATTTTCGGCGTTCTTTGCACCCTGCGATTTCACAGGGTTTCATTGATTCAGCTGCCAGGACAAGGGGATTTTAAAGCTGCGTTAGCTATTTTTTTTTCTTCTCTTTATTTTGACCACTAGGGGGCGGAAAGACTCCAAAACACGTCCACAACAGTTAGCATCTAGCTTATCAAGTTGTTATGGCTGACATATTAGCAAACAGTTGCCTACTCACATATCCAGCAGAAACAGAGCAACACGGACATCCCTTTGGTCTCCTTTGTCTGGCCACCTGTTGAATGTAATTCCAATATTCACTGTCGCTTTAGCCTTTGTTTTCTCCTCTGGCTCATGAGAGACATATGTGTACCACTTTGTTTTTCCAAATGGCCGACTTCAATCACCAGCTCTCCCAGTTCGTTGAAATGTCACGCAGGTAAGCTAGCTCGTCTTAGCGCTTGATCCGACAGAAGCCGCACCAGTCCGTAAGCTAGCTAACTCTGAGCAGGGTATATATATATATATATATATATATATATATATATATATATTGCTTGATGCACCTTTAAATCAAGCCGATTTGCAGGTTTTCATCCCTCCTGAGAACTAGACAAGGTGATTTCATTGGTTGATGCTCTTTTAGCTATCAAAGGGGAGCTGACTGAAATTACCTAGCTTACTTAGAGGTTGAAAGAAAATTCTCCACCAAAGAAAGTTCCACAGTCAAGATCATTTTTTGTGGATACCTTCAAGCAGTAGTCGGATACTCCGCTACACACGGGCTGGTGTCCAGCGTGTAGGTGTTTCCCCGCTTGAACACTCCAGTCAGAAATGCCGAGATAATTCAGGGATCTGGTGTTCGAGCAGGGACGCATCTCAAACGGGCAGGACACGTTCCCCCCGAGGGCCAGAATTTACAACCTCTGTCTGGGAGGCTCACATCTTCTTTGCTGCATTGATACGGTTGCAGAATCGCTGGTTCGGCACATTGCTTAGAGAGTACTTATTAGTGCCTTGTGAAGGTTTTCACACACATTGAACTTTTTTCCACATTTTGGTGCTTACAACCACAAACTGCAATGTGTCATATTTGAATTTTTAAGTTACAGACAAACACAATGTCTCACATATTTGTAAGGTAGAAGCAGAATGATACATGGTGCAATATTATTTTTTCTTTGTTTGTTTATTTTTTTTAAAACATGTGGAAAATGTGGCCTGCAGTTATATCTACCGTTCTTCCAGGTTTGCCCTGTACGCAGCTACCCATCAGCCCTGACCAGCTACCCTCTCCCAGCGCCATCAAGCAGTCCCACAGCATGATGCCACCACCATCATGTTTTAAACTGGTGTTTCCCAGGTGTTAGTTTCCCACCCCGCAGCATTCTGCTTTGTAAGCAAAAAAAAGTTAAGCTTTGGTCTCATGGGATCAGAGCTGTTTCTTCTACATGCTTGCTGTGTCCCCTGAATGACTTCTGGAAAACTATAGTACAAATTCAACTTCTCTTCATTTTTCTGCCTCCAATGGCTTTCTTCCTTCTCTGAATCTGAAATCATGAAGCCAGATTGATTGAGTTCACAAATAGTAGTTCTGTCAAAGGATTCTCCCACCTGAGCAGCTGATCTCTGCAGCTCCCCCAAGGTTCAGATGGACCTCTTGCCTGCTCCTCTGAAAACTCTCGTTTAGGTGGATGAACATATCTGGTAGGGTTGCTATTAAGCCACTCAGATTAGGTGACATCTGAAAGCCATGGATTGCACTGTATTTTATTTATGGGCACCAGAGTGAAGGGGGTGGAACGCAACTGCAAGGTAAATTTTCTCAGATTCTAGTATATATTTTAAAAATCAACATGTATCATTTAGCTTCCACTTTACAATGCACCACAATACAATACTGTATCGTACTCTCAGATGAAAATATGGCTAAATACATTGAAGTTTGTTGTAGTAATGTGGCGACATGTGACAAAATAATTAAGAAGTGTGAATAATTTTCCAAGGCACTCTATTAAGCCGTTTTCACTCCTTTAACAGGTTAAAGAGCCACATTAGGAAGAAGGAAGGTTAGAGCATGCCCTTGCTCTAGACTCCCTGTGATCAGGGTTAATGGAGAGAGAACAGCCACATTAACTGTTTCAAAGGTTTCCCATTTTCTTTCTCTTCCAATGAGCAAATTTCAAATTACACTCTGATCCATCCTGGTCTCAGAGGCTGGGCAACGTTCACTTTTCCAAATGAACATCCAAGTGGGAACGTTTGGATAGTGTTCAGTCGGGCGGAAAATTCCACTTTTGCCTCCCATTAATCACACGGAGCTGATGTGGAGCACATATTTTACACGGATTGTACACGGTGTCTCCGCAGCACGTCCCGACTCACAATCCGAGAAACCTTTTCTTCACCTCATCACTACAAACAAACGGTTCTCACTGTGAACGTGAGAAGGGATCTCACGGTTCCGGTCACTGGGAAGCAGGTTAGTGTGGGCCAAAAGAAGCTCATTAACTTTTTTTTTTTTCTTCAAAGAAAGAAAGAATCTTTTCCAATGTCAGTCACCTGCTCCCAGCTTTTATTTGTACCTTCTTAACCTGCCTGTTCACCTTGTGTTCATCTTTCACACCTCTTCTCCCCTCTCGCTCCTACTCCCCTCTCCTCCTTCTGTCCTATTGGTCTGTGGCCAAGTTCAATCTATCAACAGCCAGGCTATTAGGTGGTATCAACGGACGACCCTCTCTGCATTAACCATAATGCTTATCGAAGCCTTTTATTGATTATGTGCAATTAGTTTATCCCTTAACTAGTGATGCTCGAGGAGGATAAGTGTGAGGAGAGCAGAAGGTGGAAAAGGAAAATCAGGGAAGACTGAGGAGAGATCACGGGGACAAGCCTTGAGGAGGAGCGGGGGGGGGGGGGGGGGGGTGTCCGAACAACACGGGTACTGTACATGAAAGCACACACCTCAGATTAATATCGACAGAACAACACAAACATGAGACAGGAGCATTTTTTTTTACACATCGCAAGAGCCAGCGTCTTACCGTCCAATCATGGTGGAGTGCTGCTGGACAGCTGCCTCCAGCAGCCTCTCCAGGATGGTCCATTCGCCCATGGTGATGGACGGCTGTCAGCGGGGGTCAGGAGAAACGGGACTCTTCTTCCTTCAGCTTCGCTCCGGCCCGCAGGACCAGCCTACGACCCGGTGGGTCACACCGCCGGCGCCACACCGGCTCCTCTCCGACCTCTAACTCGCTTGACCCGGCTGCTCGTCTCAGTGCTGGTGTCTCCTTCTGGGACTGTCCTACAGTGCGTCCCCCTTTCTGGGTGCTGAACTCACTGCATCCCCCCCCTCAGTCAGTGTGCACCCCCCCACCCCCTACCATCACTACCTCCTCTACAGTGCAGTGATGCTTGTCCTCCACCCCCCCTGCAGCAGCACTCTGCTCTGCGCTACAGCATATGCTACAGCTCACTGTACAACAGCCATGATCACCCTCTCGCTGTTCCACTTTCCTCTCTCCGTCCTCTAGCTGTTCTCTCTCCTCCTCTCTCCCTCCGTCCCTCCCCTACCCCCGGGGCACTCCTTCTACTTCAGCTGCACTCTCGACCGTCGGTGTCGCTCGGCACTCGTCCTTGCATTGTGCATCTTTGTCTTTGCTGCATCCTTGCTGCTCTGACCTAAAGACTCTCCCACACACACACACACACACACACACGGCACACACAGCTGATCCACTTCGCCTAACACACACACACTTTCCGCTCGGTGACAGCTTTCGAATCCCTCTCCCCCCCCTCCCCACTTCACTGCAGACCCACGCCAGAACACAAAGCCCCTGTCTGCTGAATGTCACTTCATGACTGGAGGAATGGATCGCTCCCCCGTATAGCTCAGAGCGCCACACGGACCCATAAAAACCCCCCGCGCACACGTAGACACTCACATGTACTCACGCAACAACAAAAAAACACGCCGCCACCCAGCCCCTCGGTAATAAATCAGCCGCCTTGCTGCATCCAGCCAAGAAGCAGCTCTCTCCGAAGACCTTCTGTCCTGTCGTCGTCCCCCCCTTCGCTAATTTCGTCCCAGTCCAGTGCCCAGAGTCATGTCTGCTGCAGGGAGCAGGGATGGAGAGCTTGTCCTGTGAAACCTATGTCTAGGCTCCATCATCTGGCATCCCCCCCCCTTCCCCTTCCACCTCCACTGACTTCCTCCTGTCCCTCCTCTGTTTCACGTTTGCGTGCAGATCTCAGTCCCTCCAGCTACCTCTCTGCCTCAGTGCTCGGTCCCCATCTCTACTCTAGGAGCTCTGTGCTCTCTTCCCTGTCCCTGTGCCTCCTTCCTTGCTTTCTCACTCTATCTCTGTCACACTCTGTGAGCATGCAACACCCCCCCTCCCTCCCTCCCTCCCTCCCTCCCTCCTCCTCTGTACCTTCTCCGCTCATAGATCTGCTCCCTCTCATCCCTCTCCCTATTTCGCTCCCTCCCCTTCCTTCTTCTCGCCTCCTCGGGTAAATGTGCTGGGATTGCTACCCTGATCGCTGCTTCCCTTATGCTTGCAAGAATGCCTGCTGCCGCGCTGCTGTGCCTGTCCCCTGCCTGATGTTGCACAGAAAGGGACGGATTTGGGATCAAACAGAGCGTGCTGCCATGCAATCCATTACTCCATCTCGAACGCATTCTGCTGCCACCGGATCACACGGATTAAAGGACAAAGTATCTGGTGTAGGGTTTTTTTTTTTACCCCACCACACCAGATACCATATTTATCTGCTAATTTCTCCATCTGACCCAGCCCTAGTACCCTTTCTGTTCTTTCTCTCTTCATCTTCCTTATGCAGCGTCCATTAAAGCACCCCCCCCCCACGCTCTGTCCCTCTCTAGAGGAATGAGTGCCGTATTGTACATTGCCGTGACATTGAAAGCTGCATTCATTAGATTTATGTTAAGGTGGAGAAGGAAATGTGATGGTCTTCCTTCCAGCACACCCACAGAGGCATATAGACGCATGGCTTGCGACCGACAAAGTCAAATACATACGTGCGATCAAGGTAAGCAGAGGATCGACAGTAGTTTGAGTTATATGGAAGCCCCTGAATTGCTGTCAAGACGTGAGTCATGGCAATGCCGTCCCGTGGACTGAGTCAAGGTTTGCAGAAGCAAAAAGATCCAGCGTCAGCAAATGAGACCCAGCGCACCAGAATGGAGTCAAGGCAGCACATTTAGCTGTATCATGCGCCTGAGATAAATGCAATAGGTGAAATTGAACACTTTTATCTTAGAACCTTACAACATGCACACGTGGGAAATAGATAAAGATCAGGACTTGATGGGGCAGCAAAGAGATTTTGCCAGATCAGCATCTTCTATGGTGGGACTAGAGGAGGGAGGGAGGAAGGGGGAAGGGGTCTTTCCTTTACCAAGGACATATGGCGTAGGAGGGCTTTTGCAGAGAGAGGAGCTGGGCTGGTGGAGTGTGAGGGTTCATGTTTGGCACGGGTCTGCTCTCAAACCGAGGAGCTGAAGCCACCGGGATCGGCCCGCTGGCAGTCGGGGAGTCACCGGATGCCTCATGAACGAAGGGACACAGATGTGCGTTGTGTTTTCAGTGACCTAGAAGGGAGGACTGAAGCAGGCGCAAACACACGTACGGCATTCACAGACAATGCGCACAATATCAATTAGAACGCAGGCGTAAATGCAAGCGTCAGAACACAAATATTTAAAAATTTGGTTGAAACCTGTAAAGGAATTCATAAAATTAAAATGTTGTCAGGATGGACAAGAAGAAGGGAAACCTATTCATAGTTTTCAAAATATTTTACAACTAAGAGCAGCTAAGAAGTGTGGCATGTCTATTCAGCTCCTTTAAGTCAACACTATATAGAACCATATTTTGTCACAATTACAGCTGCAAGGTCATTTTGGACGTGTTCCTATTGGGTTTGCACATCTGGACACATGTTTGACGTTTTTCTTTGCAAAATAGCTTGACGGTGCATAGCCACGTTATTTGGCTCTTTTTGTTTTTATTTATACATCAGGAACTCACTCTGGTTGCATACAAAGTTTTTATGAAATATTATCACGTCCTCCTGGCATATTAGTTGTTATTTTGGTGATTTATGCTTTGCTTTTGCTCAATCTGTTAGTAAATAAAGCCTTTCGTGTTTTGTTTTTTTTCAATTTTAACGGAAGTACGTAGTGCACATGCACAGCAGAGGATAAAACAAGGAGGTGGCTAACGCTAATAGCAATTCCCAGCAAAACAATGAAGGAAGGTCAAGGTTCCAGTGAAAAAGAAGCTAAAATTAATATGATTCCAAGAGGGAAAGACTAGAATGTCGCTGGGAATACAATATGAATGTTGGTGTTCGCTGAAACCTGCTGAGGCTCAGATGTCACTGCAGAGTTAATTGACGTGAGTAAATGTTCTGATATGAGGCTCTTAAAGTTGCTATAGATCGGTGTATTTAATTAACAAAGGCAGGTCTTCCATCACACCGAGCTGCCGCTTTTCTGCGAGGCATTTCAGACGGTTAGGCTCAGCCTGGCGTTATTTCTAAATTAAGCAAACCGGCTTTTTGACAGTTCTGAGGTACTGCCACTAGATGTCGCCACATCTGTTTATATTTGTTAATCACGCCCCAAGAGCAAATTATCTTTCTGCTCAAAAAGGACTATCAAAACATTGTCAAGATGAAGGCTTGGTGTATATAACCTTATTTTATCATGCTATTTTATAAGCATATTACGTGGCTCTATATCCTGAATAGGTTTTGATCTAAAATTTTGTCTCATCTGACCAGAGCTCCCTCTTCCATATGGATGTTGTGTTCCCTACATGGATTGTGGCAAACCACAACTACAGCCATTTCTTTCTTCTTGACCCTCTTCCATAACGGTCATATTTCTGAAGTGCACAACTAACACCAGTTGTGTCAACAGCTTCCCCGAGCCAAGCTGTGGATCTCTACATCTCCTCCAGACTTAACAGGGGGATCTTCGCTGATTATCTGATTCAAAGTGCTCTAGTGTTAAAGGGTGAGCCAAAGGACTTGTTGCTCTAGGTTTTACTTAGGGGTATCAGAGTAAAGGGGACCATTTAACATACATATACTGTATAAAGCTTTTCAGATTTTACTTTAAAAAAAATCCAAAAGTAAGTATTATTTCCTTTTACTTGACAATCATACGCTACTTGTTATTGGTCCGTCACATAAATCCTAATAAAGACATACGTCCATGTGGTTAAATTGTGGCAAACAGCTAATAAGTCGAAGCTGTATAAATACTTTTGGAGGACACCGAATGAAGCACCTTTTTAGCCTCAAGCAGGAAAAAGCCTTTTACTGCATGTCTCTCCTTCACACAAACAAGCATGTGTTGTTTAGCTTTATTCATCTGCACTCTTCATATTAGATGCACTCTGTATATGAAGCACTTAGCTTGGAATCAAACCGCTGACCTTCCAGTTGGGGGACAACCGGTCTTCCTTTTAGGCCATGGCTTCCCCCATGAATTTAGAGTGCATACTTGTAAACAAATAAATAAAAGCTACCGTATGACTTGTGTGTCATGCCTGCTGCGCTTTCTGCAGGAATCAATTTTGTTTTCACGTTTTGTCACATTAAAAAGGCAAGTTTCAGAGTGGTTTATTGGAATTTTTACAAGACAGAGAGGTGCTAAGTTGTGCACAGTCGTAAAAGATAGATGAAAAATGATGGACGGCTTTCATAAATGTTGGGGTATGTCTCTGCCAGCTTTGCACATCTAGCGACTGAAATCTTTTTCTCAAGAAAGAAATGCTCAAGCAGATGGAAGAGCGTGGTGTAAAAAAAAGTTTTCATGTCTTGCCACAGCTTCTCATTCAGATCTACTGTAGGTCTGGACTTTATCTAGGCCATGCTGGGACATGATGAACATGCTTTGATCTAAACCGTGCCATCATTGCTCTGGCTGTGTATTCAAGGCTGATTTGCTGCAAGAAGGTGAACCTTTGGCCCTGTTTTGCAGCATCCTAGAGGTTTTCTTTCACCATTCCCCATCCATGCTCTCAGTAGCTCTAATGAGCTTTGCAGTACCTACAGACATTTCACACGTTTGAAAATCTATTGTTTTTCTTCTTGCTTTTTCTATCACATAGAATGTCAGTAAAATACACTGAAGAAATTGGCTGTCATATGACAGAATGTAATATGAAATGTTCAAAGGGAAAACACTCTATTATATATATATATATATATATATATATATATATATATATATATATATATATATATATATATATATATATATATATATTTAATATATATTATATTATATATATAGGTTTGCTGTTGTGAATACATTGCTGAAGTATTGGGCGATTCACCAGCACTGTCTCAGACTCCTTTGTAGTTCTAGCAGTTTGTTTAAGGCTGTTGCCCTGCTGGAAGTTTTAAGTCTTTTGCATCCTCCAACAGTTTTTCTCCCCCCAGGTCTGCAGCTCTATCTATCTTCTGGCAGCATCTCATCAGCTTCCCTGTTAATAAAAGCCTTCCCACAGCATGATGCTGCCTACGCCATCTTACAATGTGGGGGTGATGGACTAAATGTGAATTGCAAAACATGTAAAAAAAAAAATTTAAATAAATAAATGTTATTTGTCCCACTTTAAAATAATCACTTGGTCTATTTGAAACAGTTTCACTAAAACATGTTGATATCTGTGGTTGTAATGGGTCAAAATGTGGAAAACATTCAAGTAGTATGAAAATGTTCGCAAGGCCCCTCTTTTGTGGCTTGCCTTCACCTTTCGGAGCAGTCCAGTGGGTCCAGTACAAACAGTCCAGTGGGATGACAATTTGTGGAAAAGAATTGTCCGAATGAGCAAGTATTACAACTTCCACTTTTACACACCCACTGTACAAACTGCCATCCCTAAAACGTGATTCCTTGTTGTCCACAGTAATAATTATAGCCAGTCGGTTTTCTGTGTGACAAAACGAGGCTGGCACCACTGCAGTGAATTTCGAACCACACACATGCCAACGATGGTGAGGACTCTGATCTGGTTACCAAAAACTACTATACTTTAAATAAATAAAAACAATGGGAAATATTGTCAAAAGAGTGGGCTACATCTGTCTAGTGAAGTTTTTGGGTGATGGTTAAGTGTCTATTTAGTAGTGGATAAATTAAATAAAAAACATGCAAATATAGATAATGAGAGGAGACTTGTTTCAATAGGGTTCACCTAACTGTAGAAACAAAGCCTGTTGTCCGCCACTAATTATCTTGGACTTTAATCAAGCCAGCTTCCCTCATTATTAGATTATCATAGAAGTTGCTTAGTATGTGAAATCCAAGCTGTGGTGTAAGACTGCCCCCTTCTGGGCATAGAGAAACATAACACGCTCTTTATTTGTCGTGTTTTCGTTTTCTGTCAAATATGCATTTACGTACTAAAAGTCGTGCCCGTGGCTGTTTTGGGTTATATTAGCCGCTTAGTTTCTCAGCCCGTGGGATGGGTGGAGGGTGGATTTGTCTCGGTTCTGACTGTCGGTAAATTCAACCACTAGGGGGCGGAATGATTGGCACTCCAACAATGTTCACATTGTGTCTAAGGAAGAAGTTATCCCGAAACGCTAGCTGCTGCTGGTGGATAGTCACAGGGAGACTGCAGGAATGCTAACTTGGCCGCAGTAGCGACCGACGACTTGTCCAACCACTGATCCGGCTGAGAGGAGAAGCCCTGGGGGCTCCCAGCGTCGCGGAGCGTTCCTTTACACGCGTGGGGAGAGCAGGACGACGCGGCGGACCTTTAATCGCTGGCATCAGCTGCTGCGGAAGCTCGGAGAGAATCGTCAGAGTCCGTCATGTCTGCGGCCGGAGACTTCGGAAACCCTTTAAGAAAATTTAAGCTGGTCTTTCTGGGCGAGCAGAGTGGTGAGTCTGAACAGCCGATTGAGAGGAGGGGGTGTTGTTCTTATCTGTGGGACGTGTTGCCGAGTTTTTAGGGCTTGTTAGCCGGCGACTGGCGCCGAGCTGCTAGCCGGCTAGCGTTAGCCGCATGACGCTGGACCGTGTTGGCACCGTGGACGCGTTGCGACACCGTCGACGGCGCGGGATCGTCCACGCTGGCTGCTTCTTGGACCGGCTCTTCGCTCCCACGTATGACTCATCCGTGAGGAAACCGACACGGTCACGCAGTGGCTCACCCTGACGCCGTGGCCCTTTAAAAAGGGAGACGTGGGAGGCTGCGGAAAACTTCCACGGCTGGTTTAGTCACCGGCCGTGGAAGTTACTATATGGGTGGATCTGCTTGTTGGTTTGTTGCGTTAGAAGGAAGCAGTCAATGTGGCTCTGATCAGTGTAGTTCTTCCACCCTGGAGGCACCTGTCTGGTTGCATTCCTGCGATCCCCCCCCTTTATCCCCCCTTTATCCCCCCTTTATCATTTAGGGGCTGAAGAGGTGAAGCTTTAGGGAGGAAGAAACCTGGATTCTTATTATTATGAGTGGGACAGATGCTGTCTAAAAACAGACCTAACTCATTTTTATGTTGGCTTATTGCAGTGTGAGCCAGGTTTATGCTGGAAAAACGGATCTATTCCACTTAAAATAAGGAAACAGGATTCCCACTTCTGTAGTTCCTATTAAAGGTCTCGATTAACACTGTTGATGTCACCCGAATGTGTTCGTGCATTCATTTTGCAGTATAGCACTGGCAGAAGCACCGCTTTCTTAGTAGAGATGCTGCAAGTCGTCCCTAAATCCCTTTATTTTAAATTAGTTCCTGTAAAGAAAGACGTTTTAATTTGATCTGAAACCTATTAAGCCCAATTATCCCTTGATCAGCAACTACTACATGTTTTGTATTATTTTTATCCTGATGTAAAAAAAAAAAAAAAAAAGCAGAAAAAATCTCCACCCTTTTCAGCAGTTCAGATTTTTCCGCTGTATTCTAAACTAGTACCTCTACCAAATATAGCTCAGTGACTAGTTTTGTGTGGGTTAGTGCTTTTCGATGATAAGTCATCCTTTGAAATTGTAATCGGCAGCTCAGACGTCAACGAAAATCAGAATTTGGTATTGACCTGGATAGGGCTGCACAATTAATCCCATTTTCAGTATAATCACAATTTAAAAAAAAAAAACGCAATTTCCAAGTCGCAGAGGTCTGCAATTTTTGGCTATGTAACAATTAAAGTGGGTTTTCCTCCACGTGGAAGGGTAGAGAGCTGCAGCAGTGAGATAATCTAATTTCATTACTTGTTTTAGAGTTTATATAATCAGACTGTTTTACCAGAAACTTTCAGGAATCTCACGGCAGCATTAAGTTCTGGTCAAGCAGTTTATTACATAGTTTTGCTTGTTGGTTGCACTTTATGTTCAACAAGGATTGATGTCCAACTCAATTAAAAGCTGTTCTATTGAATAATATTCTGATTAATAAAAAAAATTTAAAGTTCTTGATTTAAATGGTCCTTGTTTACAAACATCTTTATCTAGAGGCAATTTTTGTTGCTTGTGGTTAATGCAGAGAAAAGTCAAAATCAAATCGCAATTTTGGTTTAAATATATCGTAGTCAGAACGCGATAATTTCTGCTGCGATTTGAGACGCAGCGGCTCTTTTAGCACCTGATCTGCACAGCGATAAAACAGATTGATTTGTTTGTATATGTTTAAAAAGACACAATAAATTAAACTTCCAAAATCGTTCAGCCCTAGACCTGGAGCAGCAATGATTTCTGTTCCTTTTTATTGTTGTCGTACGCCAGTCTGCTGGATCCAACGCAGAGAGACCGGATTGCGTTGGGTTTAAATAGACAGTCAAAAAACAAGCAAATGTAAAGAGACGACCTAAAAAGACCCATGGAAGAGGTGACAGGGAGCAAATATATGGTGAACTCAAACCCTCATCTAACTGATTAACACTAGTCTCTGATTAACACTAGTCTCTGATTGAGTTATTGCTGTCTTTGTGTTTTCCTGTCTGAAAAAGATCATCTTATCTTTGAGTACGTTTTTGTTCCCTCTCACGTGTAACGTCATTTCATACCACTCAGAAAGTTAAACCAGATGCGTTGTAGTTGTCGGTCCGTAATCAGCAGCGGGTCGTCGCGGCCTCAGGACCAGTTGTGTCGACTTTAACCTCCATGTCACTTGATGCACGTTGTAACCGATAACTGTAACCCGAGCCTCGCCGCAAAGCCCAGTCTGTGTCCCAGAGGTCCGAGATGCTCTGGTTGTTAAAAAAAAAATACATACACTTTGTATCTAAACGTCCAAATAATGACTTGGTATAGAGAATAGGAACTGGGGTTAAATCTTTCTTTAATAGCAATAAGGTTGTTTTTTTATCTGAATAAATTTGAACTTACTATCAGTCTATAGCCATTCATTTTTAGCAGCACAAAGGATTATACTGTGTGCCGTAATGGTTAATGCGTCCCAGCCCCTTGTTTTTAAATATATTTCAACATGATGGCAACATTAGCTGCTTAAATTGAAACAAGAAATCTCTTCCCAGATTAGCTAAGAATAGCCTGCTTGTATGTAGAGTGGACAATTATTCAATATCAATATATATTGTGATATAATGTTATTCAATAACGGTGATGTGGACATTTCCGATATTTCAATATACATCACAGTCTATGATTACAGCGTTCGTCTCTGACTGACGTTCTGGGTTTGATGTAGTCTTGTTTTATTTATTTTTTGATGAACATGTTAAAATGTGATATTGGAGGAGTTTTGTAAACATGGGAAAATAAGTATCATGAGTTTGTACAGGCTAGTGTCAGATATCAGCTCCAAAACTGGCTAATTAGCTGGATCGGATATCGGATGATTGATGCCGATCCAGTGATTTCTTTTTTTTTTAAATATTATTATTATCATCATACACAGCAAGACAGTTACAGCGATCTGGTCAGTTCAGTTCTATGTTTGTTCATCACACCATGCTCTGCGTGATACCGATCCCAGGTATCGGACCGATATCGCGATAATCCCAGGTATCGGATTGGATCTGAAAAAACTGGATCGGCACGTCTTTAGTTCAGGCATCTGTTGTGGTCATTTTTTGCAGTCTTTCTGAGGCTTTTATTTTGCTTATATTGATATCTAATTGTATTGTATCAACCAAAATTAAGAAATATGTAGCGATAAAGTTTTGTCCCTATGGTCCAGCCCTACTTGTATGTTAGGAATTAGTGTTTTTCTGCTTATCGTTGGGGATTTTTAACGAGGTAGCGGTCAGATTTAAAATGGTCATTAAATGTTGGACTGTAGTTTTAGTTCTGAATTGTTAAGAACAAAGGTGGAAACGCTGCATTTCCTTATTCTGTCCCAGCATGAATGACACTCATTGAGCCTTTGGACTGAAGGTCAGGCCAAACGGCCCGTTCCATCTATCGACCCTGTTGCAGAGTATATTTTAATCAGCAATGAAACCCTTTAGCAGAAAGGCGATTGCTTTGACGGCGTCAACCGGCTGGATAATCTCCAACTTGAGTTTAATGTTGCTTTTTTTGTTTTCCCGTTTGTGTTTCCAGTGGGAAAGACGTCGTTGATCACCAGGTTCATGTACGACAGCTTTGACAACACGTACCAAGTGAGTCGGCCGCTGTTTGTAATCCCCGTCATCGCTGTCCGCAGCGTGTGAATCGTTTCATCGTTTCTCGTCCCTTTTTCAGGCCACAATAGGAATAGACTTCCTGTCCAAAACCATGTACCTTGAAGACAGAACAGTAAGTTTCTTTTCATTGCTCCAGGTGTTGAGGGATTCTCATGTGTCGCTCTGTGATTTTTTTTTTTTTTTTTTTTGTTTAATCTTCTCTTATGCCTTGGAAATGCGTTATATCAGGAATCTGTACCCTCTGGACAGTCCGTATTTTCACTGAGTGCTTACTCCTTCAACTTAAGTATTCTCCGTCTCCTCCCTATCCCTCCATCTATCTCTCATCCCATTTTTGAAATGAAAACACCTTACTTGATCAGGAGAAGAGGGATGATGACAAGTGAAGGGTGATTATTTATTTCCTTCCCCTCCAGGCCCAGACAGCTTGCTCTCTCTGATGGTCATTCTCTACCTGCATGTCCTACGCTCTGTCTCTTTCTCTTATACCCCCCCCCCCCCCCCATTCTTTAGTTTTCTTTCTATTTGTTTTGGCCACATTGACTTAGCTCATTTATCTGTTTTCTTTTTATTTCCATTCTCTCTTTATTTTTTATTATTTTTATGTTGTTGTTTTTTTTTCTCCTCTGTTTTTTTGTTCCGCCGTTCCATCTTCTCCCTGGCCCACAGATCAGGTTACAGCTGTGGGACACGGCGGGACAGGAGCGATTTCGCAGCCTGATCCCGAGCTACATCAGAGACTCAGCCGCCGCCGTCGTCGTGTACGACATTACAAGTAGGTGGCGCGCTGTTCGCTGTGTTTTCTTTGTTTTTTTTTTTTGTTTTTTTTTTTCGAGTGAAAAAGCGTCCGCTAAATTATGCTCCGGAGAAGTTTTGTTTATTTCAGTAGAAACAAATCCGTTGGAATTGAGGCCGACCTTTTTGATTTCTGTGACGAGATGGTTTTCCTCTCCCTAACTGTGTCGCCCCCGCCTCCCGTTTTCCTCTCCGACTCTCATTCAGACGTCAACTCCTTCCAGCAAACTACAAAGTGGATTGATGATGTCAGGACAGAGAGAGGAAGTGATGTCATTATCATGTTGGTGGGAAACAAGACAGACCTTGCAGATAAAAGGTCAGTTGTTCCTCTTTCCTCCCTCCTGTCTTTTTCCAGGTGTATTAATCGCTGCTTATTTGCGCCAACCTTACCTGAGCAGCTTTACATAACAGGAAGGTTGTTGTATTTTTGCTCTTCTTCCTGGATGTCAAAAGCAATTGTCGACTTTCTCTACTCTGCATATCTGATCTAACCGGACCCATGCCAGCTGTATGTCGCTCCGCCTAGCTTCACTCACATCCATCTGGGACCTCTCCCATAGAGAGTGATTTCTCCAACCAATTTTATTGTCTAGCCAATCAGGACGCAGGGCTGGAGTTTCATAGATGTGACGTAGTGGAGAAGCGACCGTGACGTGAGACTGTTTTGATTCAGACAGCAATGGCGGCTAGCATCGAGGAAGCAAGCGTTAACATTGATGCTGCTATTTTTATCCGTGTTGTCCAATCTACCTAATATTGTTTCATTAACAGAACATCGGAGAACGCCTCTGAAGGCTTTTGTTGGTGGAAACGATGTTTTCGCCCTTCTCCCGACCGGATTTGGCAAGTTTTGTTTTCCGGGGCGTGTCCGTGGCGGAGCGGTTAGCAGTTAGTGGTTAGCAGTTAGCGGTTAGCGCGAACCATGTTAGGAGGCCTTTAGTCCTCGACGCGGTCGGCCCGGGATCGACTCCGACCCGCGGCGCTTTGCCGCCTGTCTTCCCCCCTCTTCCTGTCAGCTCACTGTCAATAAAACACCACTAGAGCCGCAAACACATAAAAAAAAAAAAAGTTTTGTATTTTCCTGCGTCGCTCTCATCAGCGTCACGGGTTAGCTTCGGTGTGAGTGGTTGAAATAGCACGTCGATAAAGATGACAGACAAGTGGCTTATCCAATCATATGCAAGGATTTTTGATAAGGCCCAGCCTTCAATAAACGCCATTCCTATGGAGAGGTCCCAGATGGATGTGAGTGGAGCTAGGCGGAGCAAAATCCATATGGCTAGATTCAGGTTATATCTGATCAACATTTGTCTGTAATGCAAGATGGATTTTTTTTATTCTGTCTGTCCTCCTATATAAACTTGTATTTTCCTCTGTCTGGCTGTGCATCTTTCTTTTTTTTTTACCTTCCTTATCCACCGCAGGCAAGTATCTATTGAAGAGGGTGAACGGAAAGCCAAAGAACTAAATGTAATGTTTATTGAGACTAGTGCGAAAGCAGGCTACAACGTGAAGCAGGTAAGGCTGTGTCTGAGTCGTGCTCTGACGTCCTGCTGCTGGTGCTGCAGCCTTGAGCTTCTCCACCAAAAGCTTCCCTCTGGAAACGCGGCTGGGGCCGAGCTACGAGAATCATTCTGGAGCACTGTTCGTTTGAAATGCTGCCAAATGTACGAATAACTCCCAATCTCCTGGATATAGTTAAAACTCTTCTTAAATATTTAGTATCTGCAGTGCCTTGTGAAGTATTCATACCCCCTTTTACATCACAACCTTCGGAGTGTTTTGTTGGGATGTCGTGCGATACACCAACGCAAAGTAGTGCCTAAATGTGAAGTGGAAGGATACGGCAACAAGGATTTCAGCGTTTTTTTTTAAATAGCAAACAGGCTTAAATCGGACTTTTGCTCAGTTCTTTCTGAAAGCGTTTTGTCACCTATCCATGAGTCTTTGTCAATTCTGACTGCTAGCTCAAGTGTGAGCCAGCAGAATTGACAAAGACGGGCGTTTTGAAATAGATTTTCAATAGTTTGTTGAACCACATTTTGCTGCAATCAGAGCTGCAAATCTTTCGGGTTGAGTCTCTTGCGACATTTCTACAGATTCGTCTCCCCCCTCCAAGTCAGTCAAGAGCGGATAGAGCCCATCTGTTTACTTCCATGTTTGAAGTCCTGCTCCATATTCTGCCTCGGGTTGTGGTCTGAGCTTAGACTGGGTAACTTTACCTCAGAAATATGCTTCCAGCTGAACCATTTCACTGTGGCTCTAGCTGGATGTTTAGGGTTGTTTTACCTGCAGGAAGGAGAACCTCCGCCCAAGTCTTCAGCCTTTTTTGGGATCCTTCCTAACTCCGCTTTCCACTTCCCTTAAAGTTGGTCTTATGGCCCAAAAGTCCCAATAAACCACCATCAATACCTTTTTGAGGTGTAGCGGAGCGAAATGGGAAGATGTTCAAGGGGTTTCGATACTTTTGCGTCGCACTGCCCTCTGTCTCCGCAGAGCAAGCTTTAAATTTGTACTGCGAATCAGTTTACATGTCAAAAATGTCAGCGTTGCTCCGGGAGGCTTTTGGTGTTGAGCCACGGTGCCGGTAGCAGCAGGGAGGAGCACGGCTTTTTTATTTCTCTCCAATATAATCACAACCTGTGTTGTTTCTTTTCCCTCTGTCCGTCTTTGGATGTCTGTGAATGCGTGTCGTGGTGGGTGTCTTCTGTATGTCCGTTGGAACTCGCAGACAGATAACCACAGAAGAAGGAGAACAGAGAGCGAAAGAGATGAATGTTCTGTTTATTGAAACGAGTGCAAAGACAGGCTACAATGTCAAACAGGTAGAGGGTGTGCACGCTGTATGTGTGTGTGTGTGTGTGTGTGTGTGTGTGCGTCCACAGCGCTCATGCCCTGTTCTGAGTGGCTTCCGTTCGACACGCATGCGTGCCAAACACGTGCTTTAAACGGCCGCTTCCAATGAGGGGCATGAATTTGCTTTTCAAGCTCTCTCCCAACCGGTGCAGGGTAATGATTTTGGCCTCCGTTCGATCCAAAAGTCGTTCAGGATGGGTCGGAGTTTGCAAACCAACGAGCGGCCCTTCTCGATTTCCACAGCGACGGCTTATTTGTCGCTGTGGAAATCTTCGCTGCGAAGGGTGGTTTCATTTCATGCAGTTTATTGGGGATGTGCATGTTCTGCATCGTGATTTTTTTTTTTTTTTATCTCGTGAGGAATCATCAATTGATCAAAAAAGGCTTCACTGTCAGTGGCTCAGTTTCTCTGGAAAGGCACTACTACATCTTTTTTTTTTTTTTTTTTTCAGAGCTTTTGAATTATTAGATGCATGTTCATGCAGGAGCTCCAACGCAAGCGCCTTAATCGCAGTTGAATATACAGGACTGTCTCAGAAAATTTGAATATTGTGATAAAGTTCTTTATTTTCTGTAATGCAATTAAAAAACATGAAATGTCATACATTCTGGATTCATTACAAATCAACTGAAATATTGCAAGCCTTTTATTGTTTTAATATCTCTGATTATGGCGTACAGCTTAAGAAACCCAAATATCCTATCTCAAAATATTAGAATATCGTGAAAAAGTATACTAGTAGGCTCTTTAACTAATCACTTGAATTGTCTAATTAACTGGAAACACTGCAGGGTTTCCTGAGCCTTGAAAAACACTCAGCTTGGCTCAGTAAACTAAATCACAAGTATGGTAGTGGTTAAGAGACGACATAAGATTCTCACAGTAACTGGTGTACTGACCATGGCATTACTGTCCTTGATTGGCCTGCCAATTCCCCTGACCTGAACCCCATAGAGAATTTGTGGGGTATTGTGAAGAAGAAGCTGAAAGACACCAGACCCAACAATGCAAATGAGCTAAAGGCCGCTATTGAAGCATCCTGGGCATCCATAACACCTCAGCAATGCCACAGGCTGATTGCCTCCATGCCACGCCGCATTGATGCAGTAATCTGTGCAAAAGGATTCCCAACCAAGTACTGAGTGCATTAATGGACATTTTCAAATGTTTGATTTTGTTTTGCTGTTATAATTTTTTTTTACTTGGTCTGATGAAATATTCTAATATTTTGAGATGGGATTTTTGAGTTTTCTTCAGCTGTACGCCATAATCAGCGATATTAAAACAATAAAAGGCTTGCGATATTTCAGTTGATTTGTAATGAATCCAGAATGCGTGACATTTCATGTTTTTTAATTGCATTACAGAAAATAAAGAACTTTATCACAATATTCTAATTTTCTGAGACAGTCCTGTATAAAAAAACAAAAAAGCTCTGTTGGGTGTGTTCCTTTCGTCCAAGCTTGAGGTGAACTTGTGCTAAAATATATACACGCAGCATGCATGCCTTTTCCTTTTTCTTTTTTTTTTTCTTTCTTTTTTTTTTGACCGGTTCTTCTGGACCGAAAATATTCCTGACAGGATGCATCCGCTTGTCTTTCCTCCAGCTTTTCCGTCGAGTGGCAGCCGCCCTGCCTGGCATGGATACCACGCAGGACAAGAATAAAGAGGACAGTATCCTTTGTGCGCTTGTCGTTGTCTTCGCCTGACGTGACAGAGGAGTTGGGAGGTCTCCTTGCTCTCTAACGTCACCTCACATTAAATCATACGTATAATCCTTGCCACGGGGGGGGGGGGGGATATAGTGCGGCATTATGACATCTCACTCTTTTTCATTTAACCAACGAGTCTTTTTAGATTTCGTATTCCAAGGACATCCAGCTGCAGACTGTATTATTTAGCTTGGTCTAAAAGAAGCTCCTCCCCCAACGGTCTGTTGTAAAGTATAAAGAAAGTTTGCTCTGAAGGATTGTGATAAGTTTCTTTTAATGGATAAAAACTACCGGTTAGTGTATCTTAAACATATGAACAAATCATCAGCTGAAATTTAGCAGTAGTAGCATTTATACTCACTGAAGAAATGCTTACAGTGATGTTTATGGTGAAAGAGACATAAGCAACTGGAACAAAGAGCCGATCAATAACAATGGGTCATGTAAACGCGCCAGTCAGAATATTTTGATCGGATTTAGCTCAATCAGAATGAAATTCCGAATGAGTCAAGGGATTTATGCCGATCTTTAATGGGAACAGCGTCTGCCTGAGCGCTTATCCCGTTCATGTCATTCAGATTGTGGCATCTGTGCCCCACGTCGCTCATCCTGTTGACGCAGGAAGACGGATAGCTTGTGTTGCTAAGTCTGTAGCTCTATTAGCGAGAGCAGTAACGTTTTGACCACGCTTAGAACCTGCCGCAGGTTCGCTCTGCGTGCTCAGAAGACGCCGAACGAACACACATCCAGGTTTGTTTGTGTGTGTATATGTATTTATTTGTTGTTCGGTTTCAGTGTTTTTTTTGTGATCAATAAAGTTAAAAAGAATCACTTCCGCTATTTTTCTACACAAAAGGAAGTGTACAACTTCTGTTTTTATTTTATTTTTTTTAGAGAAATGTGAAGACCCTGGGTATGTCACAGTGCATTTATATTTATTCTGAATAAAGCTTACAGCACATGAACGTACGTCATGGTCGGATCAGCTGATTATGTGCCTGTATTAACAATGTATTAGGAGATTTATTTTGCTTTTTTTAATCTTACACAATTCTGTCCGATCAATCATTTTTGTTCACGTAAACATAGCTACTGCCTGACTTTATATCAAACCAACATTTTAAATCACCTTTAAATTAAAACACTAACTTTAAAGGTATACTATGCAACCGGGGTTGATTTTCCAGTGAGGCTCCCCCCAGAGGGCGAAAGTAAAAGTGCACTGTCGTAAAGATGCTCAGCTGTCCTGGTTTCTCCGTCAAGCCAGGCGCGGTTGTTTTGAGCTTAGCAGACAGGCGAACGCAACGAAAAGTGGAAAAAACGGCAGTACAAACAATGACTAACACAGTGAAAGTATGAACATCAGGCTTCCCGCAGCCGCCTTCAGTTTTATTATTATTATTATTTTTTTTTATGTTGCCGAGACGCCACCGCCTCGCCAAGCCGCGGCCGCCGCTGCCTCGCCAGTTTTATTATTATTATTTTTTATTTTATTTTTTTTTTATGTTGGCGAGACGCTACGGCCGCCGCCGCGGTAGCGTCTCGCCAACATAAAAAAAAAAAATAATAATAATAATAATAATAATAATAATAAAACTCGATATGCTTGCATGTTTATTTGACGTTAACGCACGGTTCTTTGTTGTTGCTTTCGCGCGTGCATATAGTGAATGGCAGGGCAAAAACACATGGAGTTCTCGCCGTAAAGCGAGACTTCTGTGAGTGCGGGCCGTGAGCTCTTGCAATTGCAAGTGCGGTATTTCCCCCACAGACCCCCAGGGCGGCCGAGAAAACCTTTGTTCGACCTGAAATGACTCATTTAATCGTCCAAAACGGTATGGAACACATTAATTAACTGAAAAATGTTGCATAGTATGCCTTTAAGTGAAACTTGGCTGCTTCCAGTGGCTTCATTGTAAACTCTGCTCCATGATTGTGTTCTGTTGGCAATAGTTTGTAGTTTTGTTTTCTTTTGAAACAGCCCCTTTTTTTCCTTCCTCTGTGGTGTTCCTTAACTCATCGACCCCGCAGTGATTAACATACAGTTGGAGAAGCCGCCTGAGCAGCCTGCCAGCGAAGGAGGCTGTTCCTGCTAGGGTTTCCAGCTGTGCTGCAGACGTTTTCTGGAAGCCGGTCGTTCTGTATATGCTCCCTTCACTACACCCCTCTCTCTTCCTGACTAAGAACACTACACCCGTCATCCTTGGCCGTTGTGACACCCTGCTCTTTCGTCCAGACGTCCTGAAAGCCGCATATCACTAAAACCGAACACCGCACGGCGACTGACACATGTGCTGAAACCACGGACACGCCTGGAGCTCATCCTTACACAGAGCACCCGTTTTCAGTCATTTCAGAAGAATATATCGCTGCAAGTGTTGTCTGTCATATTGGTGTTATTCTTGACTTTTTTTTCTAAACCAAACAGACAACAAATGTCTGCTGTAAGTCTTCTATCCAGGCTTGTTTTTAAGAGGGAGAATATTCTTTTAACAGATGAACATTGCTTTAAGCCTAGTAAACTGTGTGAATGTTTGTGCGCATTTGTCACTTAACATAATTTATGCTGTGGAAACACATTGGCGAGAATTTTGTAATCATTAGTGCTGAAAAAGCTTTTTTTTTTTTTAATACCTGTTTGGAAAACCGGGAGTTTATGTTGAAGGATGTCGAGTTTAATCATTATCATTTTGGTTTTTCTATAGTAAAACAATCTGTACAACTGATGCAGCTAAAATAGGGAGCCTCCTAAAAGTCAGCTAAGACCTTATAAATACTACGTTGCCTCTACTTTCAGAGGCAACTCACCTTTTCTAAGCACATAAGAGGAAAACGCATAAGAATCACACTACATGATTATAGTGCAGTATAAACGTACAACAAAAATGTCTGCCCTGTTCACTGTCCTGTACCTGCACATGTCCTCCCAGTTCCTTCTTTTATATCAACCCTTTTTCACTTAAGAGTACAGCTAAAGTCTCAGCAAACTTTTCTTTTTGTTTTGTTTGATTGGAGTTTTAGAGGATTTACACTTAAAAACCCAACAAAACCCCCATGGATGGTGGAAGAATTTGCCTTTTTAGGGTAAAAATCATAGAGGGCTTCCTTGGCATCAGCTTTATGTAGTCAGGTTTGGTATGATCTTGTCTGAATGCTTTCAAAATGTTGTTTTTTTTTTTTTGCTTTCTACTTTTTGGCTTTGATCTTTTGTCAGTGATTTATCAACATGTGTATTTAATCTACAATGACTTGAAATATTTATTTCTGTTGGATTCATACTTTTTTTTTTTTTTTTTTAAAGGCTGGTAATATTTTCCCTTGTGGTAACGAGTCCTGAATTGCTACTAAGATATGCATTGTACCAGAACAGCTTTCCCAGAATCTGTGAGAGAGTCTGCCGTTTGTCTGTCACCTCTGGGTGGGAGTTAAATCACACTGATGATATTGTGCAATTCTTGTAAGAATTTATGCAGGAGAGTCCAATATGTATAGCATAGTTGTTAACATTTTTGTCCGGAATGGTTTTAAATGAAAGAATAAATTTACACTTCTCACAACTGATGACTTTTTTTTGTCCTGCAAAAACAACCTGATAATGACCCTCACATTTGCATCTTTGATATCCTTTTTGTATACCCAATACAGTTTATATTTTGAAGAGACACAATTGTTCATAAAACTGATCGCTTGTTTGAACCAGTATCGAGGCAAACTAGAAACCCAGAGGAAATACAATTGATTCTGAGACTTCATATCTGCTACTACAACACATAACTTTATTGTGCCTTGCTAAAGTAATCATACCCTTTGAATCCTTGCTACTTTATATTAAAAAATTTCCGTCATACAAAGCAGATTGTTTCCGTTTTTAATAACTACCTAGTGTGCAATAAATGCACAGCAATTTACATATACCGTTTCTTGCCTCCAATATAACAGGGAAGAGGAGCTGGAACCTTGACTATCGATTTAATTATAAAGGATACCTTTAAAAGAGCTATGATAACACAACCAGCGTTTTTTTAATGAGCGCTGTTTTGTATTTTGTAACTTGTCCGGACCCTTACTATAGATTCACTACAATTTATAGAACGCATTTAATAAATGTTTCAACCATTTTTTTAAATCAATGTTAATCTAGGTATCGAGTAATAAAAACGTGTGCTTTTGGCCCCTTAACAATAATAAGAAAGCGCGTGTCCTTCAAACATCGCGAGAGCCTCCTGGGCGTCCCTCACCATGGAAACCGATTTAAACATCCGCTGGTTGACTTGATTTTTGTCCGCGCGAGCTGGGTTTTGTTTCGTGTTTATTTTTTTTTTCTTCCAAATACCTTTAAGTATTCGCCTCCACCATGAGCTGTGATTACTACGAGACGCTAGAAATAAACAGAGACGCAACAGACGCAGATATCAAAATGGCGTAAGTTTCACGCTCCCTCTCAGTTATCGGCCGGCCTCTACGTGAGTCTTGAGCGTTACACCTTTTTATTTTTTCTTCACGTTTATTTAGATACCGACGTCTCGCGCTGAAGTTTCACCCGAGCAGCAACCGAGAAGCTGGAAGCTGCGACAGATTCGTCCAGCTGGGTGAAGCCTACGATGTTCTCAGTGACCGTGAGTTATAGTTCAGCCGAGTTTACGCCGGATGCTACTGCTTTTGTAAGGTTATTTGTCTTAATAACTTTTTGTAGTGTATAAAATTTTGAAGGGTGGAAAAGGATAGCAGTTTCTCTTTTTTTCTTAATGTAAAAGTGTTTTAGGCATTTGTTTTCATCCCCATTTACTCTGATACCTTTCAATAAAATCTGAAACAAACCAAATCACTTCCAAAATTCCTCCAGTGTGTGTAAATCAATCTCAATATAGCTGTTCTGTGAAGACCTCAGAGGATTCAGTTCAATAAAATGTTATTTATATAGTTCATGAAACGTCATCTCAAGGCACTTTCCAAAGTGAAATTCAATCAGATTATACAGATTGGTCAAACAAATTTCCTATCTAAGGAAACCCAGCAGGTTGCATCAAGTCTTGACAAGCAGCATTCACTCCTCCTGAAGGAGCGTAGAGTCACAGTGGACAGGCAACTGCATTGTCCATGGTTTTGCGGCAATCCCTCATACGGAGCATGCATGAAGCGACAGTGGAGAGGAAAACTCCCCTTTAACAGGAGGGAAAAACCTCCAGCAGAACCAGGCTCAGTGTGAACGGTCATCTGCCTCGACCCTAAAAAAGCTCAGGTGGGAAAATCTGTTGAAGTAAAGCCAAATCTGTTGCAGTTTGCCGCAGATTGACAGCAGCACACGTGTGGAAGATGCTCTTGTTAGATTAAATTCAGTTCAGTTTATTTCTGAAGCACCAAATCACAGCAAATGTTGTCTAATCCGATTTATATACTGAAATATAGCTAAGTCCGTTCAACTATAGAGAGATTCCAAATCAGTATGTTCCAATTCGGTCCTACCAAAGCCGAGTTCAGTTTATTATTCAAATTGGTTATAGGGCTGGACGATATAGGGGAAAAAAAGCATATCGATAAAATAGAAATCATATTGGATCGATATAGATAATTATCAACAAATTCAAAACATATATTTTGAGTGCAGGCCTGGCCATTGTATGCTGTTGCTTAATTACCTACTTCTAAACACAGAGCACACAAACACTGAATTCAAACTCAACCCTTTATTCAGCCAACTTTTTACCAGACAACAAGTTTTTAAAAAAAAAAAAAAAAAAAAAAAAAAGAACCCTTGCTCTCTGAACTCTTTGAAGGGGGCGGAGCTTGGTGACAGAGCGTTTCCTGGGTCTGCGTTTGTGATTGGTTGGAAGGATGTAATGACTGTAATATTAACCTACATGACTAGAATGAAAAAGGAAGGAAAACTGTTATTCTATTGAACTTTGTATTGACCCTTATTTCCTATCGTCGATATACGTCTATCTATCGATATATATTGTTATTGAATTATCGTCCAGCCCTAATTGGTGTTATATAATAATAATAATAATAATAATAATAATAATAATAATAATTATTATTATTATTATTATTATTATTATTAATAAGCGTGTTGGAAATGGATGGATGGATAATAATAACACATTTAATTTGTAACACACTTTTTATCAACAAGATCTCAAAGTGCTACAGAGTGAAAAGAAGTTAAAAGCTTCCTGCCTTAAAAAAAAAAAATCCAACCAACTGCTTCAAGTCACTGACTTTGCAGCGATCCCTCCTCCCGTGAGCATGTAGCGGTGGTGGACATCTGAGCACAGCCTCTGACCTTCCAGCGATCCCGCACAATGAGCATGCATAAAGCGACAGTTTCTTCTTTTACTAGAAGAAGCCTCCAGCAGAACCAGACTCAGTGTGAGAGGCCATCCGCCTTGACCGACTGGGGGTTTGAGAAGACACTGCTGAGAAATAAACAGAAATAAAAACGCAGAAGATCTAGTTGTACTTTCCATGTCTAAGTAAAAATAAAAAATAATGACATCAGTAGCTTCTTTAGTCGTTTCAAGTAGGAGATAACAGGTTAGCGTAACAGTCCTTAGGTAGCTGTAACATCTAAAGGTAAAACAGTACCTTACAAAAAAGGTACTGTGTATCATCTGTACAAAGAGAACCCAAAGTCCTCTGTGTACAGATGATACCGCTGTATCTAAGCCGATGGCCTCTTCAAGATGCTGTCAAAGCTAAACAGAAATGCCAGGCCAGGCGTAAAAAAAAAAAAACAGAAAAAAATTAACATTTTGTCACCTAAGCCTATAGCAGCATAACTACAGAGGTAGCTCAGGATTACCTAAGCCACTCTACCTACAAGCTTTGTCAAAAAGGAAAGTTTTACACCCGCTGTTAGAAGTAGACAGGATGTCTGCCTCATGGAGTAAAACTGGGAGTTGGTTCCACAGGAGAGGAGCCTGATGATTAAAGAATCTGCCTCCCTCCTGCTTTTAGAAACTCCACCAGTAGACCTGCTTTAACACGTCATCACTGGTCAGATTAGGGAAGGACCAGAGAACACGGCGCAGTTTTGTCAGACTTACACACGAAAGCAACGTCGGCGTTAATGACCTCATTATTACCGCCATCCTGACTTAGACGGGAGATGCTGAAGTGAGGAAGAAATCGAACAATCACCCTCGACGGGTCAGTCCACCCCCTCGTAGTGGAACGTGGTGAGTGGGCTCAGCGTCATGCTGGGTGAAAGCAAGCATGGGGAGATGACTTGAGCTCACTTACAGTGAGGAAAAACAGCCGGGCAGAACTGGTTTGGGCCGAAGCACATCCATGGCCCGGTCAAAGCCAACACTTGAATCCAGTTCAAAATCTATGGCAAGACTTGAAAACTGCTATTCACAGACACTCTTCATCCATTTCGACTGAGTCTAATCTACTTTCTAAAATGAATGGGTCAAAGGTTCGGCCGCTCCATGTGGCAAGCTGGTACAGACATATCCCAAATAGATGTTAAATGTGCGTAGAACAACATCTGCTCACTCGTGCTTTATTAGTCAGTCACTTTGAGCATTCGTCTCCGTTCTTTTCAGCGAGAAAAAAGGCGACCTATGATAAATTCGGTGAGGAGGGACTCAAGGGTGGTATCCCTGCCGAGTTTGCCAGCGGGGGAGCTTGGTCGTCCAAATACATCTACCACGGCAACCCTGACAAAACCTTCAGACAGTTCTTTGGCGGCGACAACCCATTCGCAGGTGGGGGAAAAAAAAAAAAGAGAAAGTGCATTCAAAGAGCATGTTGTGCTTTTTTCTTTTCAAATTCAAACCGGCTGCATTCCTCGTGCTCTGTCTTCTCCGCAGACTTTTACACGACCGGATCACTGCTCGAGTACAGCTTCCTGCAGGCAGGAGTGGAGAAGACACACGACTCTCCAATAGAGCGAGATCTCCATTTGTCCCTGGATGATCTCTTCCACGGATGCATAAAGAAGATCAAGATATCTCGCAGGGTAAAAGCTGCTAACATTACTAAGCTGTCTTTCACTTCTCAGCCCAGGTTTTTTGAAGCCACCAGCCGCCATATTGGTACTCCCTATTTCCCCCCAGTAACTAGGGAATATGTGCGCTACAGCATCGAATAACGAGGATTTTCTCATGTTCAGGGGGGGCTTAAGACTTTTAAGATGTCAAATGCCATATAGTTTTATGTTATGTTCTAAAAATATCAAGAACTGAGAAAGTCATGTGCTGAAATATTTTGCATTTTATTCATTTAAATATATGTATATAACATTTATAAATATATAAATAACAATATACATAAACATATATTTACATATGTGTATATATATATATATATATATATATATATATATATATATATATATATATATATATATATATATATATATAATTTAATATGAGTAACATGTAAAATATTTCAGCAACTAATTTCCTAGTAGTTGATAGTGTTAGTACATCCACTGACTGTAGAATTACCTATGAAACGTTTTCACACAGCCAGAAAACTGCTTGTTGTTGCAACCAAATCCTGTGGGATTCTGTGAGAGTAGGGAGTAGCAAGATGGCGGCCAGTGACTTCAGTTTTTCGGCAAAATCAGCACTCCAGTGTATTATATAGCTCAGTGGTTGAAGCATAAAAATTGTTAGATTACATAACACAGCCACAGCGCTGGTCAGAGGTCTGCATACATTCATATTTTGGCATGAATGTCTCACTGAGTTTAGGCTTTTAATGATACCGTCAAACATTTTTGTTTTTAGGTTGGTGCAATAACACCAAAAACTGCTTTGATGAATTAGAAATAAAAACTGTTTGGTATTTGAATTTATTGTGGGTTTTCTCCTATCAACACAAGGTTTGAAGTGTTATCTACACATTTTCAACAGGGTTTAAGGACTAGGCCAGTCCAGAGGATGCTCATCCTTGAGCACAGGTTTCAAACACCCAGTTGTTGATTTTTGGAGGTTGTCCACCTTCATTATTTCTTCACCTCTTATAGATATTGTCATTTTTAAATCTATACAAATGCAAGTGGGATTAAAAAAAGAAGAGAAACAGAAAAAAAGAAAGTTTTGGTGGTGGATTGTGCTTTTTTTTTTTTTTAAGAACAGGCTCGTGGGCACCTCATGTGGTCCTCGAGGGCCACTTGGTTCCCACGGGCACCATGTTGGTGACCCCTGCACTACAGCATACATACATTTCTATGTAGATTTTGTTCTGTTTCTGTTCTGCACGCTCTGTCTAATGGTTCTGCTGTACTGTTGACTAAAATTTGACCTGCATCATTTTAAAAAGCAGTAAATTACACAAATACGCATACGACCGGGTGAAACAGACCATTTATTACATTTCTCTTGGTTTCTGCGTCAGGCTTTTCTTCATGTTGACGTGTGCGTTACAGGTTATGAACGAGGACGGACACACTTCCAGTATCAAGGACAAGATCCTGACTATAGAAGTCAAGCCTGGGTGGAAGGAAGGCACCAGAATCATTTTCTCCAAAGAGGGAGACCAGGTATACTAAATGTTGTTACACTGTACACAGTATTGACTTCTTTTTAAATGTTACATTTTACTTATAAAAAATATTTTTGTAGGGTTTTTGTCTTCTTCTTTTTTTTTTAACCACATGTGAATATTTAGCTTGAAGAAATTCAAACTCATTCAGACTCATCACGTTAGTCATCCTGTTGTGTTTCACCTCTAGGGACCGCACTGCATCCCCGCAGACATTGTGTTTATAGTGCGGGAGAAGACTCATCATCTGTTCACAAGACAACACAATGACCTCATCTACAAGGTCAAGATCTCTCTGGAGATGGTGGGTGATGTCCGTCTTTTGTTTTTTCATGTGGGCTATACTTGCGTTTTTGGACGGGGGGGTTAAACATGGTTCCTACACAGGCCGGAAAACTGGAATTTCAGGGTTTTCACACTTAATGGATAAATGTTGAAAAAGAAATCAGAAGTAAGAAAAAGTTTTGTATCGTTCCTGCCTTCCTTTCTTGCAAAAATCTGAACTCGGAATTGAAAGTAGACAAATGAAATGAAATGTGTAGGAGCCCTGTAACGAGCTCAAAGAGCAACGAGGAAGCTGCAAGGTCATTGTATTCCCCTCCCAACAGGCACTGACTGGCTTCAATGTGGATGTGCAGACACTAGATGGCAGGCTACTCACCATTCCTGTCAATGACATTGTGCAGTAAGTGCTTTCCCAGCAAATATCATCCATTTTATACCACTGAATTCTGCAATCACGTTCTATTAGAGCTCAAAGATGAACAGCAAGCACATACAATGTCAAAATATGTCTCTTTATGTCAACTGTATACTTTAACGAGGACATTTTTAGGCTGCAGTCCGCTTTGATCTTGTGCATCATCTGCATTTCTAAATTTCTCATTGTGAACCAGCCCTTCGTACAAAAAAGTGCTGAGTGGAGAGGGGATGCCACTTCCACAGGACCCTTCCCAGAGAGGGAACCTCATCATCGCCTTTGACATCGAATTTCCAGAGAAGCTCAGCGCTGAAAGCAAGACTCTGATCAAGCACGCTCTAAGTTTGAAATATTGACAGCAGTTTAATTATATATGTGTTGCACTCCGAAAAGTAAGGCGTTTATTTCATAGGTATGAGTTGGAATGTGCCCTGAAAGGTAGCTTAATGTAAGGAAGCTGTTACATTTCAGCCATCAGGTACGCTGCAGTGATTATAATAAAGTTGTGCGGCTGTGATTCGCTGCCATCAAAGCTCGCTTCAGCTGCTCGTATGTGACGAACATGATCACGTTCCAAGTGCCCAGCCGTAGGAACGATGGCATGAAGCTAAATCAGGGGGAAACAGAAAAACATTGTGCATTACTCATATTATATTATATTCATATGGGTTTATCACAGCCTTCTTTCCAACATAGAGCGCCAAAAATGGCACAATACAGTAAATCAGACGATATCAAAACTATTATTGATAAATATTTGTCATAATATAACTAAGTCAAAATATAAATTCTGTATTTGCTAAAATTATACATGATTGTTTTAAATCTTGTGCTGACCCTATGGTGAGATTGGTTAACTTAACTCTACACTAATGGCCTTAGATCACATCAGCCTTAGTCCCGCCCACATACTGACCTATCAAAATGACACGATTCAATAAATAATTAAATCATTACATTATTACTTAACCTAAAACATTTTTTTTACATCGTGTGAAATGGCAACATGTTCTATTCTATTCTCATTTTTCTATTTCTATTCTCGTTCTCGTTTTAAATAAAATCCATAATATTCTAAATAAACATACAATTGCTATTAGCGTGAACACAAACTTTTAGAGTTTATTTACAAGTTAAGTATTTTTTTTTCTTCATGAGAAATTTTATCTGTCAGTCTTACTCAAAATCAGTGGCTGGGGCTCAGACAGCTTTAAACAAATTGGTCTGAAGATGACACAGTATCTAAGTTAACCACATTTAATGGATGGGTTTACTTGATGAGCCATAATGATAATTTTTTTTTTTATTAAAGTTTTTATTATTTTTCAGAACATAAGTATATAACCCCTCCCAACCCCCTTATGGAGCCATAATGATAATTAAAATTATTCACTACAGTAGTGTAAAGGATATATATATATATATATATATATATATATATATATATATATATATATATATATATATTATAGATAGATAGATAGATAGATAGATAGATAGATAGATAGATAGATAGATAGATAGATAGATAGATAGATAGATTGTTCATCATCATTGATAAATGTGTGTGAGTATAAATAATTAAATTTAAAGAATATTGACATTAACATCAATAAGTATTGGTTTCATTATGTAATTAGTAAAATATATACATAGCTACATATATACATACATTTAAATATTCATAAATATGTTTCTTATTTATTGAGTGTTATTACTGAATGTTATTACTGAATGTTGATTTTAATTACTTAAAAAGCTAAATATTAGTAGTACTAATATAATGATAATAATAATAATCAGAATTTTTATTTTGGCATTGCAAAATACATTCTAATGAAATGTGGCCTCTTTATTCAACCCATCCCTCAGGGAGCAGCGGGCTGCCACTGGGCAGTGCCATGTCTGGGGCTAAGGGTCAGAGACCCAGGGTGGCAGTATGGAAAGGACACAAGCGCCCTGCTCTAACCACTAGATTACCACTCCCCTATAATGTAATGACCTTCATTGTGTCACTTTAGGACCTTTATATTCCCATGCGTATAATGAATCTTTCAGAGACGTCCCCCCAGTCTTTCCTTACCCCTTATAAAAGGCCAGCGGGCCTTCTTTGGTCATCATGGCAGCAGCACAGCTGAGGACGCCGCTGTACTGGCCGAGGGCCGAGTTCATATATCTCGTTTTGACCACATCCACCGGGGAAGCGATCACAGTCGTGCATAGCCCGGCACCAAAGGCTGACACGAAGTGGCAAGGCAGGTTGTCTGTGGAGCACAGGAAGTCACAGCTCCAGCTTATAAATGTCTCCCCACACATCGGGTTTCATGTCGGACCGAGGCCGCTACTTTACCAGACATGGGAGTGGACGTGAGGAGCAAATCCTTAATGAAGTCGTATGTCACTAGTTCTGTGCAGTTAACGATAGCGTTGCGTGCAATGTTTGGACCTGTGCCTGAGTGCACACACAAACACAGATTTGTTATAAAAAAATAAAAAATAAATGGCAGGCCTTAAGTCAGTATCTATAAAGCTTAAGTTACCTTTCCAGAGACCACGGATGCCTTCCTCCTTAGCGATGGTCTTATAGGCATCAATTGTGCCACAGTAGCGTCTCGCGTGCTCATGAGACCTGGCCTGTGCTTGAAATCGGACTTTCACCACATCTGTGGGCTGAGCCAGAGCCACAGCCATGCCGCCTGTGGTGCATCCGGCGAGCAGCCGACTGCCGATGCCCGCGTCTGAGCCGGAGTAGATTAGCCATCAAGCTTGACTCGTGCTAACATTTTCTGAAGAAACACATACTTACGATCAGATCCTTTAGTGTAGAACTGTTTAAAGGAGTCATAGAGACCGATGCGGACAGAGGCAAAGCTCATCTGTCTCTGGAGTCCTGCCACCAGCCCGCTGTAAAGGCTCCGGGGCCCCTCCGTGCGCACTATTGTGATTATGGTCCCAAACACACCCCGATACTTCACTGCAGGAGCTTTTCCCAACGCTTCAGAGACGCTGGCCTCTCCTTGGACCTGTGCAGAGAACAGAAGAAATCACAGTAACTAATGAGGAACGAAATTGTTGGGTAAGGCTCAGGGTGAGCATAGAGATGCGGCGCCGCGCTCTGATTTTACCTGCAGCCGTACTTTGGCCGTGTCCAGGGGAAAGGTGAGCAGGTCAGCAATGCAGGCTGCAGTCCCAGCACCCACAAACTTCACCGCCGCTGTTGGAGGCACATCGGCAGGTCGGAGTCCGACCATTTTCCCCAGTTTTCTTTGGAATATAACTAAGATCCAAGAGTATCTTTTTTTAATTATCAATTATCTCAGCCAAAAAGTCTGAAATAAAAAAGACTTTGCATTAGTTTTAAGGAAAGCTGTATCTACATTTTATCTACTTGATGGAGCTGCATGGCTTGCAATCGATCCATAATACTCTAGTGATGAACGATCTACAAGTTAATTGTAAACTTTGAAGCAGTATGTGACCTAACCTAAACAACAGTTTAAATTATGCTCTCACATGGGCTCCAAACACAATAGATTCCCCTATGCATGTGTGAAATGAGCTGGATAGGACTCCTCTTTCTTACCTTTACTGGAGCAGTCAGTGGGGCAGAAACACAGAAGATCAGGATTCTCTGAAGGTGTCCCTTTGGCTAAACTTTGTCCCAGCTATAAACTGGTTTCCCTGTTTTCCCATAGAAGATCTTGCAGAAATGACGACAATTAAAATCATACTCCAGGTCCTGGCAAAGCAAGCATAAATCAAAGAGCTGTTTGGGAGGGAAAAAAGCACATAAAAAATCTAAAAAAAAAAGCCAATTATTTTAAACAAAAGTCTAGTTTTACCTTTTTATATGATCAGTCAAGATTAAAAAAACGTCTTTAGGTGATACTGTCCAAGCGGGCCGTTGTATCTGAAGTGATGAATGGGGAAAAGTGCTGTAGTGTGGGGGGAAGAAAGAGCGAACGAGGGAGAGAGAACCTCTTTAAATACTGCTGTGATGCTGTTACATAATGGTGCAGCGTGAGGTCTGTGGGATCTCATAGGAACAATGTTTGCTGATCAATCGCTTAGAATAGGGCGACCAACGCCCTCTGCATCTATTTCTATTGTATGAATCTAAAATTTAGAGCGGGCTTCTCTCATCGCTTCTTGATTTCATTTTTGCAATGAGGCTTAACATTACCAGAAGCAGAGGCACACAGAGGTTTTTTTTTTTTTTTTTTTTACATTTCATTTTGCAAAAAATAAAATCAAAAACTGGATTTTTTTTTTCCTAATTTGTTTTTTTTGTCGGCCATTTGTTTATTGGAGTGTTGTTTATCATTAGGTAAACGCTGAGTCATGCTGAACATACAAGAACGCAGAGCACAGCAGATTGGAGCCATATGTTTGCCCCGGTAATCATCTAACCGTGGTTTCAGTCGAAACCTGTTCCAAGTCTTTTTCTCTCCGCTCCGTCCAGTGATTAACTGCCTCTCTGTCATTAATCTTGATTAATTCTACAATCGTTATAGATATCCCAGGAAATGTTTCACATTTTGTCACATAGCAACCACGGTCTTCAACGGTCTTTACTGGGATTTTTATGTTGCACACCATAAAAAAACACTAGAGCACAATTAGGAAGTGGAAGGACAATGATGGTTTTGATTTAGATTTTTCACAAATAAAGAAATAACCAAAGTGTTGCGTGCGCATGTATTCACCCGCAAAGTGTCAGCACTATGCAAAAACCAAATTTGACTGCATTTGCAGCTGCAAGGCTTTTTTTTTTTGTGGCACCGCTCTTGCGCATAGAGACTCCCATATTTGCCCACTCCTTTTTGCAAAATAGCTCAAGCTCAGTCTACGAACAACAATTTTTCAAGTCTTGCCAGATCCTCAGTTGTATTTAGGTCTGCACGATGAGGACGATCTAACACCTGAACGTGTTTTGAACCTAAACCGTTCCACTGTAAAGCCGCCTGTTTGTTTAAGGCGGCTGTGCTGCAAGAAGACCAACCTTTGTCCCCCGTCTCAAGTCTTTTGCAGCTTCTTATAGGTTTTCCTTCAGCATTCCGCAGCCATTTTCCCATCAGCTGGAATGAGCTTTGCTCTACCTACAGCAGGCCCAGACCTGGACATTTGGGGGCCCTAAGCAGAATATGTTTTGGGGGGGGCCCAACTTTACCATATGTTGATAGTTAAAGATGCTCAAAACCAAATGTTGCAGGGAGGAAGTGCAAGCCACCAGAGTAGACAAAGACTCCTGGATAGGTGTCGAAACGATTTCGCTGAGCGAAAGTCCGGTTGCCTCCGGTTTAAGCCTGTTTGCTGTTGCAATGACCCGGATAACGGAGAATTTGCACAGGCAAATGTAGCTAATTATATGCCTTATGCATAACATTTGACCTCTATGACCCTGGTGCATCACGGTTGACTGCTAACTGAACACATTCACTGAAAATACTTTATGAATGCATGTGTGGATGGGTAAATGAGGGCACAGACAGTGTTGTGAAGTGCTTTGAGTAGCCTGGGTGGCTAGAAAGGAGGTATATAAAGTACACTCCATTTTCAAATGGTATTAACTCATTTTGACCACTAGAGGGCCTCAAACCTAACGTTTTTGCCATCTCACAATAAAAAGAAATGTAATTAAAGATAATGGTAGGTTTTTATGTTTATTCTCTAAATTATAACAGGTAACAAGCCTTGTAAGACAAAAAAAACCCTTAAATACTAAAAAGAATCCTTAAAAACAAAACTTCAAGCTCAACACGTTCAAATTGTAACAAGATGAACAAGGCAAAAACTGTGCAAATACATTTTCTCTAAACAGATAAGAATAGATAAAGTTAGAAATTAAATAAACATAAAATCCTTGTTCTAATCTTAACAAAATGAACAAGTATTTAATCTATTATATTTTTAAATGCAAATATAGGTGTAAACTAAATAAAGCTAATAATATAATAAAAATGTTACTGCAGCAAAATCACTCCCCTTTTAAAATGTCTGCTCCTTTAAATAGAAATTATCATCAAATTGTGGTTTTCCTTGCTTTTTGGAAGCTAAATTGGCTATAATCTCATTGTATGAAATGTGGCTTTCAACCTCATGGTTGATACTGACAATGGTCAGTCCACTGAGTCTTTCTCACTCAAAGACCTTAGGCATGTTTGAATCAGTTTTAGCTTTGAAACACTTCTCTCAGCTAATGCCACTGTCCCAGGCAATGTACAGGCTATTCTTAAAGCTATCCAAAAGTTTGGATAAATCTCCGTCAACTAGGGCTGGGCAATATATTGAGATTGAAAAATATCAACATTTGTTTTTAAAAGAGATGTAAGATGAGACTGTGTTTTATATTGAGATGGTCTATGTTGTGTTAGAATTATACTTTATGTATTCCAGCAGGTTATTTCTCATATTTATCTACAGCTGTAGGTTTGGAACACAGCTTTGAAAATCACAATTATTTCTTCACAATTCTGCGCTTTTTCCATCCCATAGAATCTCATTGAAATAGAGCCAATAATTGATTACTACATGCCAAAAGTGTACACTCAATTTGAAGTTTGGTGTTGTGTGCATTTTTGAAGTATTAGGTGTTGGAACAACGGCGTCTGGCTCCTTTGCTGTTCGACCAGACAGGCCTCTGCCCCATTCACTGCCGTTTGACAAATATAGAAAAAGCAGACATGTGATATCTGAGGATTGTAAAGTGCAGCGTTAATACCCGGTGCTCGGGTACACGTTGTCCTACATGCGTCACTGTATGACACCGCTGTCCCGCTACTGACTCACCCAGCAGTGAAAAATAGATCGTGGGGCAAGTGTTTCTTCGATGTAAGGCAGCGCCCTTCCCTGACCAAGACTCATGCATTTTTTTATGCATAGTCATCACAATTTTAAACTTCCGGGAGTTTGGAATTGTTGAATTATTTGCAAAATCAGAAAGTTTAGATTTTTTCATACCACACTGGGTCAGTATTCACAGCAGATGCACAGGCTTGCTATCATCATATAGTGTTTTATTCAGCAGTGCAATCATTCACCCCCCCCCCCCCCCCCCCACACACACACACACACCCTTTCTATTTTCATTACAAAGTATGTAGCTAACAAAACTAGAATATACTTTTGTTCCAGACAAAATTCCAGATTTTAACTCGGCATTTACATTTTGTAGCTGTCTTTCATGGTGCACAGTACACTCATGACCCATTGACCAGCAATAAATCCTACAGCTAAACAATATGAAGTGCCTACTTTACATTCCAACAATCCTCTCCAGCCACATATGGCTAAAACAAAGATAAACAGTGTAAACATGTTAGCAATGCCAATAAAGGAGGTAATATACAGGTGAAATGGTCATTCTTTTTGTGGAAAAAAATTCTACTGAATGTCAGTCATCCTCACGCAACAAAGCTGTTGATGTGACTGGAAAGTTACTCCTTGTAAACGTAGAAATCGGTCATCAAACAGCCTGTTGAGCAGAATTCCTTGCTTAAAAGTACTTGTCCTATCAGTCCACAAGATGAATCCTTGTTCTATAAGGTGCAAATCTTCCCGGCCTTGCAGGAATGTCCCAGATTCTTCACGAACCAAGTCCTAAGTGGTAGGTCACGAAGTATGGCCTCTGGCCCTCACAGGCCTGATCACCACTTAACTCCTTAATTAGGGCCTCCTCACACGCTTCTTCGTGTCCAGCCTTATCGCACAGTCTTTTTCATCGAGTCACGCTGCATGTAAGGCCTTTTTGCATGTCTGCATTCTTCATAAAAGGGCCTTTACGAGTTGCAATCAAAACGGTGACTCCCAGTACTGTTGCGCTCTGGTCATACCCCTTTTAATTTGTTCATATGTCACAAACATGACGATGTTCCAAGATCCCAGACGCAGAAAAGAAGGCATGAATCTAGAAGAAGCAAAGGAGGGGAAAGTGAAGAAGGGGAACAGTAAAACAGACCTGTTGCTTTAGTTATGCACTCCAAAAACTGCCGAGTCATTTCTTTAGCCCAATGCTCTGGTTTGAGCTGTAGGGCCAGAGTTTGTTGGGTTAAAGAAGAGAACAAGTTGGTTTACTTAAAATAATTTTTTTTTTCGCTATGTAGTTAGCGCAAGCTATTGCTAACTAGCTATTGCTAACTAGCTATTGCTAACCAGCTATTGCTAACCAGCTATTGCTAACTAGCTATTGCTAACTAGCTATTGGTGCTTCAAATTGTCTGAGATGGATTTAGCAATACAAGCAGATCACATGTATTTCTCCAAATGCCATGTGTTCAAACAATAAACTGACATTTTCACAAGTACAAGGTGTATAATATCATGTTTACCACTACCTGAATTAGCTGCAAGCTACCAAAATTGCAATAAACGCTTTATTCCTGTGTGCTCTCACTATGTTTTGTATGCTTAGCAGCCAGATTAGACACTGAACCTGGAACTCCTCAACATCCTCTGACTTTCCCAGTCACAATAGTAGTGAGGAAAGTAATCCAAATTTAGCTATTTCAACTCAGCATTTCTTAGAATGTAGCTTTAATTTTCATTTTAGTTTTTACCCTTTGTAGAAAGCTGCAGGTCCTTCATTTCTCAGCATCGTCAGAGTGCAGTTGACGGCGCTGGTGTATTGCCCAGTTCCTGAGTTCATGAAGCGTGTTTTAACCACGTCCACAGGAGACGCTACTACGGTGGTGCAGAAGCCGGCGCCGAAGGCAGCTGTGAAGTGGCATGGCAGGTTGTCTGTGGGGAGAACCCGAACAAGAGTCATTTCCTGAGACGCGTTTGCGCGTCGGGATTTCTCAAATGCCGGCAGTCATTAGTTTGATTCTTCTGCTCACCTGTCATCAGGTCGTACTTCAGAATGAGTTCTTTGATCATGTCATAGGTGACCAGTTCGGCACAGTTTACAATGGCATTGCGGGTGATGTTTGGCATGCAGCCTGAAAGAAAAAAATTTTGTTTTTTTTTTAATCTCTACTGTTTTTCGTGTTTCCACATAACATGGTGATTTAAAAAAGCAGCGCTACCTCTCCAGAGTCCCTTAACTCCCTCGTCTCTAGCAATCGTCTTGTAGGCATCCAGGGTGCTGTTGTATCTCCTCTCACCGTCAGCCAACCGCACCTGGGCCTGGAAACGCACCTTCACCACATCTGTCGGTTGTGCAAAGGCCACAGCCATGGCTCCTGTGGTGCAGCCCGCCATGAGTCGGGTAACAATCCCAGCACCTGAGCAGCACGGATGTTAGAACCCGCTAACAGGATACAAACTGCGTCGTTCGTTCGTTTTTGACAAATACATAAAACTCACTCTCAGAGCCTCGAGTGTAGAACTGCTTCATGGAGTCATAAAGGCCGATGCGAACAGACGCGAAGCTCATCTGCCTCTGGAGACCTGCTACCAGTCCGTTGTAAAGACTCCTGGCCCCTTCTGTGCGCACCATGGTGTTGATGGTGCCGAACACGCCCCGATACTTCACTGCGCTGGATCCGTCAACGTTGTGAGCCTCGCCTTGGATCTGGGCACATGATGGAATTCATGAATCTTTAGTTGCATATTCAATAAAACTAAAAAAAAAAAAAAACAACCAGAATCATGACATGTAAGGAGTATCTGACCTGCAGCCTGACTTTGGCCGTATCCAATGGAAAGGTGATGAGGTCGGCAATGCAAGCAGCCGTGCCTGCTCCGAAGAACTTAATGCCCGCTGAGGGCACCATGTCGGTCGGTTTCACGACAACCATTTTTTGTTTCTGGGGTTGGTACACAAATGCAAATATTTGCTCTTAATGCTGCGTTCCGTCGATTAAATCTGTATTTCTATGTTTAACAGGCTGTCCTTACTTTTACAAAATGATGCAGATAAGTTTCAGGTTTTCTCAACAATTAGACAGATATTTGGGAGAGGTTCTGTAGTTGAATAGCCTTTGTCCATAGACTTTCTCACAATTGAGCCAGTTAGCATACCACAGCTCACTAAAAAAGGCAAGCAATTACCACATTTAGGACCACACTAATAAGTCATTTGAAGCCATACATTTGACAAAAATTAACATGAAAGGGGTTCAGAAAATAAACAAAATTTAACACTTTTTAAAAGCTTCATCAGCTTTTAAAAAAATTTTAAATTTAGTTTATCTACTGATAATCAATTAAAAGCAACATTTACCTTGGTAGTTTTCCAAGAAGGTTTTAATCCAGCAAGAAAGGAAAAAGATATAGCTTCTTGGTGTTGTTACTCCGTTTAGTTTCCTTACTTAATGCTGGAGCTTACTTTGTCTCTGAGGATGGAGAAAGCCCCTGAATTTATAGACACCTTTTGCACATGACCTATGAGCAGCTCAACAAGTTGTACACACCTGTTTTGGGACTCTCGTGTGTGCCAGTCTGTGACACAGCAGGATATCTGAGCACTTGTTGATCTGATTTCAGACGTGGCTTTTATAGAGGGCTGGCTCTGATGAGACCTCCCAAAAATTATAAAAAAAAAATTTTTAGAATATTTATCATTATGATGATTGTATATAATTGAAACTCCAAATCCAGGGCTTGGTGTTTATAGTAAAGTAAAGTTTCCACTTTACCTGTAAACAGGCCGGCTCACGTTACAGGACAGACGTCACAGAGTGTACCCTGTTTTTCTATTGGTTGTTTTGCCCATCCTATCAAGCAGAGAGGTGTGTTCTATAAATGTTTTAATGGGGCACATGCTTCCGCGTGATGATGTCGGTGCCCAACGAGAAAACTGGGATCCATTTCAGGAGATCTTGGAATTTTCTCGTTTCTCCCCCTTGAGAACAAAGTTACGAAACCGTCTGAGGTCCATGAGCAGCCCTGCTTCTGTCGGAGCCAATCCGAAAAAGGGACCAGGGTGGGTGGATGCAGCATCTGAGTGCGATCACTCCGCCTTCCCTTCCCATTCAGGCAAATTAACAGCAGCCAGCTAAAACACAGGAACCCAAATGGAAAGTGTTACAAAGGGGAGATAGTTGGGAGGGTTAGAATGGCTTGTGTGGCTTTCCTCAGCAGCTGCAGGCCAGGGCAAAGCAGTCGACTGACTTCGCAAAACCGTCTCCCACACATATCTCATGACTCAAGCGCTGTGACATGAGGCAGCATTATTGGTCTTCTCAAATTGCTAGTTTTCTACCTTGCATATAATCTTTGTTTGTCTTTGTTCTTACATATTGCAGCTTTAAAGTGTTTTGCAAAACCATTCACACCCTTTGAACCTTTTTTTTACATTTTGTCACGTTACAACCTCAAACTCCACTGTATTTTGTTGGGATGTACATGACTGACCAATTATTGTTAAGTGGTATAAAAATTGGACACGGCTGTCAAACTTTTACAGCGAAAAATGTAATGCAGGATTAGGTTTTAAAGCTACATCGCAGGCTTTGAACATCTCACTGACAACTGTTCAGTCCATCCTCCGAACACGAGAATAGCAAACCCCAAACCTGCCAAAACCAACTAAACCAACAAAGCGTCCAAGACTGAGTACAGAGGTTCACCTTCCAGCTGGATAATGACCCTAAACATGCAGCCAGACGTATAATGGAATGATGTAGATAACAACATATTCATAAGTTTGTATGGTCCAGTCAAAGGCCAGCCATAAATCCAGCCAATTTGATTTATATAGGTAAAATAGTTTTGAAAATCATGCGTCATATTCCACCTGCATCGAAAATAATGCTCTACTTTGTTTCAATCTGTGCCAATAAGAACCGTTGAAGTCTGTAATATGATAAAATGTCTAAATGTTCAAGGGGTGTGAACATCATGCAGACATAACAGCACCAGCTGTTTATTTGATTGTCAGACAGGATGACACAATATGCCAGGAGATGAGCTTCCCAAAATCCTTCAGGTTTATTTTGTAAACAAGTCCGTTGACGAGAAGGTCGGCCCTTTTGTTTACCTCACATCATAGATCAAATTCATATTTACGCTTTTTGAACCATAAAGGTTAGTTACTTAACACTGCATGAGATTAAGTGAAAAGTAATCTCTCATGAGAAGAACAGGCGGCATTTTACGGTGTCAGTTCATTTAATATCCTCGTGGAAGAAATGTAGAGGAGGGACGAGCGTCTGTATTCCTCACTCACCCTTTCTTGAGAACACAGTTTGGGTAACCTTTGAGCACACAGTCTGGCCAGTAAACACCTCACTGGTCCGGCTTCAGCCAGCTTGCATCGACTCCCCTCGCCCCTCCCTTCCACTCGCTCACTTGGAACCGCATGAAACGAGTCCGGGCATTCAGACTCTTGTCACCGCTGTGCCCTCCTCGCACTTCGAATGCCACGAATCTGATTCGGTGCTGAGGAAGCGATCATCTCCATTGCTCTATAAATAAAGTTCATAACAGTGCTCTTGTAATAGAGTAAGTAGCACTTAAAGGTTAGTGGGGCACAGGGCTTTGGCAGGGACAACTTTGTTGTTTTTTTCTCATCCACACACCCATTTGAATATGAACTTTGTCCATATTCTGTTATTATATGGGAGAGTTTGTGGGACCACAAAGGTTTGTCATGATCTTATTTGATGGTATATTTTGATTTTGCCACACAAACCCAAAATACTGCATGAAGCACTGATAGAAACAAAATCTACTCTAACAGACCGCCCAGGAGTGCGCTGTTTGCCCGCCTGAGAACAGTTCTGCCTCCCCTTCTAGTCCTCGAAAGCTATGCTGTCTTAAATAACAGGGGGCCAGGTCACTGGGGGCTTTGTATGTAATGAGCGGGCTTTTGAATTCCATTCTAGTCTCCTCCAGGAGCCAGTGAGGACAGGCCCCACCAGGAGAAATGTGATCTCTCTTTACCACACATTTCTGGACCTACTGGAGCGTTTTCGGGGAACTGTCTGGGCTTAAACAGCTCGGAAACAAATGTGTTATTCTGGGTGTCGTTGCCTGTCCTTTCAGTGATATTGATGAGAGTATCTGGTTCAGAAGCTTGTTTACTAAAGACATCTTTCCATTACGCAAGCCTGAACCTTCCCCTACCCTAAATCTTCGATCTTCCCGAAGCTGTGACGTGTCCTTATCAACTTGAGACAGAGGAATAAAGGTCTCGCTTTTTGAAAATCAAAACCTGTGATTCTCAGTCATAAAACCATAAAAAATAAACAAAAAATGCATTGTTTCATGGTAGCCGAGCATTGTTTTTTCAGCCATAATCAGACTTCATCTGCCTGAAACAAAAATAAATCTCTCCAAACTCCGAGAAAGCATTAACAGATAATCAATAAATTAAGCTGATTAACCCACATGTCACAGTTTGGGTTCTTTCACACTTATAATCTGTTAGTGATACACCTTTCTGCCTGTTATGTGTACTACTCCACTCATATTCTCTAAAGCATTCCAATTAATGGTTTATAATTCTAAAAGTGTTATTTTTTTTACTGAGGGATTTGCTATCTATGGATCTAAATGGGTGGAAGTTGAAGTCAAGGATAAGATTTCTAATTTTTAAAGTCTACAAAAAGCATTAACTGCTTTAAACTATGATGCTGAGAACATTTAGAATAGTAACTGATTTAATTTCCTCTGTTTTTTTATCATCCTCATAATGAATGAATATGTGTCTTCTTTCCTGTTGATATAGCTGAAAAGGCCTCATTTAGTATCTATCCTGGTTTGATTACAAAGACCTGGTGCTTTAACAGGGGTGGGTATACTTTTCAGTGCCTCTGTATTCATACATGTATGTTATTTCCTTTTTTTTAATCAAAATAGAGCTCTTCTAACTTACATCTGTGGGAGCACATTTTTAAAAATCTTTTGTGCACCAAAGGTTTTAACTGGACTGGTCTCCCTTGACCCCCGCAGAATAAAAAAGAAAGCTGTAGTCAGAGCAACATCAAGAACAATCAAGATTTAAAGATTTGTCCATTCTGGGATACTTCAGAAAAAAAATAAAATAAGAAATTAAACATTTAGAAAAGAAATGAAACAACTGAAAGGGGAAAATCCGATTTTATATGACCTTAAAATCTGTGTGACTCAAAATTTGAATGGGTTTTACATGTTTTGCACAGTATGTACAAACTCATGTATGTTATTAGCTACAAATATGCCCTCACTTGTACAGAACCTCTGCTATTACAATATCCTTTGATCCAACTAAATTAATATTTTTTGCTGTATCTTTCCTATTCAACTAGACTGACTCTCCTCAGCTTTGTTCAGTATCAAGTTTCCTTCCTAATCTCATCATTAACCACTGCACCTTTAAACATCAGTTTATCAGTATGTCACTATTTTGAGCAAAAGCCATGACCTAAAATGTTGCATCTTTAATGGAATAGTAATGAGTACATTTCTATCATATCCTTGTGAGCCCTGACCATCTGAAGCCTCAAATCAAATGGTGGAGCAGCTCAGGTGCGATTTCTGTGAAACTGATGAAGTAATTTTGTTTTTACAATATTGTAAATATCTATAAAATACATTACACTGCTGTTTTCGTAGAACCACTGACAATATAGAATATGTTTTGTAAATGCAGCTGAAGACTGTTTCTGCTGTGAGGCTGAGAAGGGAATCTTATACCACCACCTTGTGTTCAAGGCAGGAACAATACGCTGAAGGATTCTCCCAAATGTAGAGTGCCCTGCAAAAGTAGTCATACCTCTTGAACTCTTCCACATTTTGTCACATTAGAACAGCAAACTACAATGACTTATATTGGAACTCTCTGTGATACACCAACACAGATAGTAATTGTGAATCAGAAGGAAATTGATCTTTGCTCAAAGCAGTGCTGTGTGACCTTTAGCCACTAGGGGCGCTAGACTTGTAACTTCCAGGTTTATTGTTCCTACAGGCCACCGACACAAAATTAAACAGTCTCCATCCGTATTTTGGAATCTGATAGCAGACCACTTCGGATCAGCGGATAGAGATGGAGTTTCTTGTAAAAACAAGGTCAAATTTACCCCTCAAGATTAATTCCTTCAACAGCAAACCAATACATATGTCTGATCAGGTTAAGTGTCATAACTGTCATATATTTTGTTCTGTTGTGGCAGTCAGCAACAGATCTGACCCTCTCAAGTTACATAATTGAGTCATTGAGAAGGCCAGCCCACACGGAGCATCAATATGCGCCAAGTGCTGTATATTTACCTCCAAAATAATTTATTATATCTCAAATTAAGCTAATACTTGGGTCAAAAGTTATACAAATAGTTTTCCAAACACAAATCTAAGAAGTGTGGTGTGCCTTTTCCAGCTTCCTTGAGTTATTACTTTGTAGAACCATGTAAGCTGAGATTACAGCTGCAAGTCTTTTGTGTATGACTTTATCAACTTTGCACGTCTAAGAATTTATTTGCTTTCTTTGGACCGAAAGTGTCAACCCTTTAATTGTTGAACCTCATTTCGCCAATTACAGCTGCAAATCTTTTGAAGGTATGCTTCTACCAGCTTTGCACATGGAGGCTAAAATATTTGCCTGCCTGAGAGAGTCTGTGGACAGCAATTTTCAAGAGTTGTTTCAAATTTAGGTCTTGACTTTGACTGGGCCATTCTAACTCATGAATAGACTTCTAAACCATTTTATTGTAGATTGAGCTGCGCTTTGGATTGTTTCGCTGTTTTTTTCCCCTCAAATTCCCCCATATTTAACTCTATCCATACAGGCGCAGCTGCTTCTCTTACCTTTCTGAAGAAAAGCATCCCTACAACATGATGTTGCCACCATGATGTTTAACTTTCATCACGTGTTTTCAGGGTTTTGTAAAGTGTTAATTTTCCACCACACGTAGAACATGCCAAAATAATTAATGTATGTTATAAACTATGTAATATTGAAGACTTATTTTCTAGCAACATCTTGTTATTTTATGTTGTATGTAGAGAATAAACACTACTTCTGCTTTAGTTTTTCCAAAAATATAGTGTTAACTGTTAGTATGCCTTTTATATATGTATAAAACTATATCTAAAAGTAAAAAACACATAAAGTCTGATAAACAAGAATATTTATGTAAATAATGTGTGTCACCAGCAATTTTATTAAATCCTCCATATCGAATGTTCCCACCCATAGACTAAAAGTAAACATTTTGACCCATTTTACCACCTGCCAATTAGACTCTACAACAAGACCTGTACAATGCAGTGTTAATAACATATACTGTAGCAAATCTTTTTTTTTTCTGATAATTGCGAATTTAAATCTTATCCAAGTTTTACTTCTGTTTTATACACATATTTATAGTTTTCTTTTTGAATATACTTTCTTTTATTTTATTTGTATTTAATGTTTCTAGTAGTGGATTTCTCCTGGTGGGGTGAATGCAGTTCTGTTAATCTATTTAATTGTGACCTCTTTTAATTTGTCCTAAGCGGAAGAAGTTTGCTTTATTATATTCATTTGCACTTGTTTTAATCTTTTCTTGTTGACAACCCAACTTTCTTGTGAATTTGTCACACTGCAGGAAGCAGTAAAACTGGCTGAAACTCAGCTACCAGTGGTGGTGCAGTTTTAGTTCAGAACCGCTAGGGGGCAGTGATGCTTCAGACGGCGCGCTCACCCCTGTGAGGGAAGCAGAGAAGGAAAACAAAGAAGACGCAGCAGAGACGCACTGAGAAGAAAGCTAGCTGCTAGCTAACCAAACAACGCATCGTGTGAAATGTGTGGTTAAAGTCGGTGCAGGTGTCTGAGAACAATCATATGCGGCTGAAGAAAGGGAAGGTCGTCTCAAACGTTTCCTGACAGAGGCCGTCTCGTTCCTGGCAGCATGGAGAAGCAGCTGCATCTGAACCTGCTAGCATCCAGACCCCCTGTGGCAGGCGGGTTTCAGTCCGGCTCCAAAATGAAAATGGGGTGAGTCGTCCGGCTTCTTCTGCTGGGTTTCGGCCTCTCGTCGTGTCCCCCTTTTCGGTTCGTCCAACTCGGTTCCGTCTCTACGGCCGAGTGTTGGACCCAGCTGACAGCTAGCCGGGCTCAGTTAGCTGCTGCTCCTGTTTGTTGGTGTGGGACACGACTGGTGATGGCGTGCTTGCCTTCATCCATCTATTGTTTCTGGCTGTGTCCAAAGCCCCGTGTTGACGTTTATGTCTGCATGATGTTGCCAGATAGACATGACAGAGACATGCGTCCACATCTGGCTGCACCTCCCTCATTCTGCATGCTCCCTGCACCACTTTGGTTCCGTCACCCTGTCAAAAGTGGACTTTTAAACACCTTTGGTTCTTAACCGGGTCCGCTAAAGGTCTTTGGTCTTATTCCCCTACTTGATTGGATTGTTTTCCAGATAAGTGAGAAAATGAGAAAAGAAAACGGATGATAGACAATCTATGCGTATTTGCAGTCTTTCCGTGTCCCACACGGTCTACGAGCAGCATCCATCTGTCTGATCATTTTGATTTATGCTTCTGTTTGTCTGGTATCTGCTCGTTCCTCCATGTTTTTGTTCAGAATCCGTTTATTCATCAAGTCATTGTTTGTTCGCCCACTCATTGGTCCCTTTATGCCATATATTTGATCTATCATCAATGATCAATTATCATGGTCTGTCCGACATGCATCTGTCTTTGCCTGTCTTCCATCCTTCCACTCTTTACAGTCTCTAGATTGTGAATTATGGAAAATTCGAGTCTGCAAAATGATATTAACTTTACCGGAAAGTTTTAGTAGGACTCCCTGTTTTAGAAATTGCCCGTGTGCGATATGATTCTCCGATGCTTTGCTTTCCAAACCAGCAGCGTTTTGACTGTTTTTGTTCTAAAGATACTGATAGAATCAGTAACCAAAAAAAAATAAACGAGCCACCAAATGTGCAGTTTGTCAGAGGCTGCGGGATACTCTGGAGAACATTCAAAAAGTTAGGAGGCATAAAGATGAAAGACTAAAACAATTATTCTAGACCTGCTCTGGAGCTGTGAGCAGTTTTATTTCCCCAAATGGCCTTTTTGGTAGAAAAGGTACGCTCTATTATTTTTAAAGCAGACTCTGTTGAAATTTTAGTTGAACTGGATGTTGATTTCTAATTAGGAATTTATTTGTTTTTTGTACTGTGCTTAAATGTTTTTTTTAATATATTTTATATACATTTGTTTTGTCTTACTCTTATGTAATTTGAAATTGCAGTTTACTTTATTTTAATTCTTATTAGTATCGATTTTCTTAGTTTCATCACTTCTATCCAGGCTTTAGAATCTGCGCTTCCTGTTTTTTATGCTTACCTCAAGTGTCTCCTGATCATCCTTAAAACAATTGTTTCCTTTGTCCCTCAAACCAGCATCGTCTCTGTGAACTACATATTTATTCACATTTCATTGTTTCATTTTTTTTTTATCATGCTTAGTTTAGTTACGAACATTTGTGTCTTTCTTCCCCTCATCTTGTCTTTGTGTAAATCGCCTCCTCTTCTTATCTTATGTACAAATATGTGTTTTTAAATTATTTTTGTTTTGTTTTTATTTTTCTAATCTTGCAGATCTTGTGTTTTCTGCTGTGATGCTTTTTCAGTTTGGCTGCACTATAAATGGAATCCAAGTGGAGGGTTACTTTTAAAACATGTGTGTGCTCTCTGTTTTACACAGACCTGGACGGAAGAAAGACTTCACCCCTTTGCTCTGGAGTCAGTACTTTGAAACCATAGAGGACGTGGAGGTGGAGAATGACAACGACAAAGATATATCCTTATATAAACCCAGATTCCTCTGTCATGTTGCCAGAGAAACATGATTTGTCTCCACTGATCCAGAGTCCGGTGGTCTTTCCACTTCTGTGATTTCCTCTTTGCAGTGCAGTTTGCGACGCGAGGCGACGAATTCTGCACGCTGCACCACAGCGGCAGCTGCCCCTGCTCTCTGATTTTATGTTTACTTCATCTTCCTAGCTGAATTTGTGGTTCCCTAATCGTCTCCTTAATTTGTTAATAGTGATGCACGATATTAAAAATTTCAACCGATGTCGATAACCGATATTTTTCTGCTTTTCATGGCCGATACCGATACCGATAAGTTCATATTCAATATAGCTTTTGCATAATCTGCATAAAAAACTAATTATTTAGCAGCTGTGTCTTATTTATAACAGCAAACAAAAGGTTTTGGCTCTTCAAATGTTTATTTTTTTTTTTATACCATCACAAAAAAAGTTGTAATTTGCTTTTAATAACAAAAGACAACAATCAGTTTAGAATACAATGAGCATCCCTTAAAAATTACTAAACAAATCTATGGCTTAACTGCAAAGGCATTTGTGAAGTCAAAAAATAATAACCACAGCAAAGGTCAAAGAAAAAAGTGAAACTTCTTAAAAAATGTTCAGAAGGCTATCAGCAAATGTATTTCTGGAGTCAAGTCAAATCATTTTCAAACATGAAATTATCTGTACTAACATATGCATATAAAAATTCAATGAAGTCAAAAAAAAGGGCATTCTCAAAAATGAGGTGCCATGATGATGATTTTTCAGGTGAGCTATTAGGTTTGTTGTGTTGAAACCCAAATCCTTCTTTCCTCCTCTCGAAATTCTTGCTGAACAGGTTTTGCAAACTGCAATGCTGTTGTCATCTTCTAATACCCAGTTTGTTTATTTATAGTCAGGCAATAATGGAGCCAAGCCTGGGTCCTGATAGTAAGGAACACAAAATCCACAGGTCTTGTCCCGCATTGGGCTACTCTGCCTGAATAAAGTTCCACCACATTTAATGAATTTATCGTCTATTTTTATCGGAGGAATTTACTTATCGGGCCGATATAAAATTCCACCATATTGGCCGATATTTTACCGGTCCGATATATATCGTGATTCCCTATTTGTTAAGGTACCCCTCACAGCTGGCTTTGGAACATTTGGTAGCAAGGAACCTTCAAGAATGAACTTATGGCATCGGTGGCGTCCCGTCGCAGTACCATGCTGGAGTTCTCTGAGCTCCTTAGTGATGCATTCCTTCACAAATGTTTGGAAAAGCTTTAAAAGAGAGGCGGCAGAGAACAAGGAGACCACTGAACTGCTAATAGCTGGGAAAGAGAGGACAGTAATGGCACATCTGTCGTAGCAGCAGCCACACTAGATGATTTTTCCCATCTTTCTTGCCTCCTGGTTGCAGCTAGCGGTTGGCCGTGAAACTGCTAACTCAGTGTTATTGTCACACTAAAATGTTGTGTCTCTCTCTGTGGCCGATAATGTCAGCAGTGTAACGAGCAGAAAGCGTTATCTCCGCTCCAGCAAGGAGGTTCTGGGAAACCATAAACCCATCTCAGCCGGTCACCGAGCGGCCAGAAACGGGTGGGGGGGGGGGGACACTGAAAGCGATGTCCTGAAGAAATGCAGGGAAGGAAAAAATTAGACCGACTTCACACTGTAATATGTGGAAAAGGCTTATTTACATGTAAAGCTAAAATAAGTGGACTATTGTGAAAAACATTTCTTCTCTCATTTCAAGAACTTAACCTCCTGTAGGATCATTACATATGTAATAGTTAATTATTCAAGCCTTGATTTCTTATAATTTTGATTATTTTGGCTGAAAGTTAATTAAACCCCAAAATTAAGAGTGTCGGGAAATTACAACATTACATAAGATACATTTAAAAAAAAAAGGGTATTTTAAACTGAAACTTCTGGCCCCTGAAAAGTATGATCATTTCTCTGCATCAGTACTTGGCTGGACGTTCTTTTGGAATAAAAACTGCATCAATGCGGCGTAGCATGGAGGCTCTAAGCCACAGGTGTCAAACTCAAGGCCCGCGGGCCGAATCCGGCCCGTCGAGGTAAATTATCCGGCCCTCAAGAGCCAAAAAAAGGCATATTGTGTCATAAAGTAGAGGCATACATCCTTTTAAAGTGTATAATATGGCTAAAACTGTGCCTCCTGTAGGGAATGTTTTTTTTTTTTTTTTTTTTACTGTGTAGTAACATCATCCTGCCACTAGATGTCAGTTTTCCCACAACACATTAAACAACCCAGAAATGTCTAGATGGAGAAAAAGTGATGCAGAATGATGAGCTTAAAGTGTAACTCACCCCAGCATCACCTTTATTTGCAGATAAACTGTATAAACTGGGCCTAAGGGTGCTACTTTTATGTTACTGTGTATTTTTTATACTTCTATGTAAACTGGAAGGAAATTATGAAATGAAAAGTATCGTCTATGCACGTGCAACCAGCCCTTTTGAAGACTTCATGACGCCAAAGTGGCCCCATATAGAAATGAGTTTGACACCCCTGCTCTAAGCTATCCTGGTGTGTAAAAAGAAGAAAAAAAAAATATTTTTTTTAATTGCTTGCATAGCCTTTGTTTTAACGACCTTGACCCCCCAGAACATTTTCAGAGTTTACTGCAGCGGCTCCAGTGGCCCTGTGCTGCTGCTGCTCCACGGAGGAGGCCACTCTGCGCTGTCCTGGGCCGTGTTTACTGTGAGTCTGATCCTCACTGTTGCCACCACAGACACAATATGAGTATAAATGGATCGCTACGTGTGTTAACACATTTTCTTTCATGTAACTGGTTGTTGCACGTGTTTTTACAGGCCGTCATATGCAGCAGGATCAACTGCAGGGTGGTGGCGATGGACCTCCGAGCTCACGGTAGTTACAGCCCCCTGCGCTTTGGGACGTTGATTATCGAAACATTCGTTTAGAAATGTGGAAAAAACTGTAGTTGCTTTTAAACGTGAATAAGTGTCAAATGTCTCAGGTATTTAGCAATATGTTTCAGCTTGTCATTCTTTGGCTTTAATTCCTAAAATATAAGTTAGTCTGGGGAAACCTAAACAGCAACACATTTGGAAACCAGGAGCAGCACCAAGGTGGCGTCCTGACGGCACCGTCCTTATGGCCAGGAAATTACTTTTGGTCAAACTTTGCATGAAGTTTTTATATCCAGGGTTTCCAGGGGTTGTTGAAATAATTTAAAGTTTGTGAATTTAAAAAAAAAAATAGCTTCAAGGCCATGGAAAGTTTTTGAAAGCAGTCATAAAAAGACATCATCCTTGAAATATTTAAAATATTTTTGGGTTTGGAAATTTCACGTGGGTGACGACTGCTGTCAGTGGGTCAATTTTGTATACTATCATTACTGCAGTAGATGCAGTATTTTGAACAAAGCAAACGTTATTAATACAAAATACTATAGTGTTACTGCATCGTACTGCACAATGCAATATTTTGGACATGAAAATATTGCAGTACTGCAGAACAAACTGCAGATTTCTGCAGTTTGTCCTTTCGTAAATCTGGCTTGCAGATGCATTTCTCGACAATAGATTCTATCGATGTGCCTCTCTTGGCTCAATGCAGGTTTTGGCTTAGAATAAAATGGCTTATTGATAATAGTTTTAGCTTGTTGTTACTGATAGACTGTAGCCTAGACCTACATTTAAAATGAGTAAATATTAAGTGTCCTACAGTCACCGTGACATTTGCATAGTGTGAAATGTGCCTCAAAGAATGAAACCTAGTTCAGTGAACATTGATATCTGCATTTTAAATTATGAATCAATTTGAGAAATTATGAACGCAGTGATGTAATTTTACTGTAGGTTGCTATAAACGTGGGTTTGGACACGGCGCTTTTCAAACCGGTATTTCAGCTGCTTAAGTCTCAGGTGTGAACAATAATTTTTAGTTTTCAAATAACAGTCTCTTTGTCTACATTGCATCTGCTTTGTTATTGTACAGCTCCGACTATATTCTTCCAGCTGAATCCCTCATTTACAAGCTTTTGGCTCAGATTTGTCCCAATAAGTTGTTTATCAAAATTAGACCCAGTTACAAAAGCACTTTAGGCTGGTATCTATCTTTAATTTTATCACACAAATTTTCACTGAGACTGCGTCAATAAAAAATCAGGATGCAACTAAGTGTACTGATGTGTTTAGATAAATATTTTCAAGTCAAATATTCATACATTTAAGGCGTGTCTATTAGACAGATTTGTCCTGTGGAATGTTTATTTATTCACATCTAGATGGCCTTAGTGAGACACTGAGAGAAATGAACCATTTTACCACACATTTGCTGAAGGGCTTTAAGGCGTCAACAAAGCCTCCCCTCGTTAAATACCGTCAACATGAATGGAGGCTATACATTCGATCTACTTTCTATCATCTAACTACTTATGCAATTAAGTTTTTTTTTTTTTACTGAATTTACATTTTCTTAAAATTGTTCATTAATAGCAAATCCTTGAATTTGAGGAATTTGGTCCTGGAACGTCCTTGGATTTGATTTTTTTAACCGAGGTCCGGGAACCCATCTAAATAATTTGGAATTGCATAAATCTACTTTACCTGTTAATTTCATAGCTTCAGTAACCGTTTGCACAGCAGCTGTAATGCTGATGCAAACCTCTTGTTTCTCATCATCTTGTCATGACATTGTAAATGTTGCCTGTTTTCTACTTAGGGATTTAATGAGGAGCGAACCTGTATTTTTCTTCTCGATCGCGTCAACTTCTCCAATGACGTGGAAAGTCTGAAATAGCTCCTCGTTATTAGCGTTTAAGCTGCTGCACAAACATGCCTGCGTTGACTGTTTCTTCTCAGAGAGTTCTTATCTTTTGGGATTTGATGTTTGAAAAACCTGGAAACCAAACCAGTTTTTCCTCTCCTGCAGATAAGTGGGAAAACAAGGGAGAACAGAACGTGCCGTGACTGTTATTGGCTGTTTAGTAGCTTTATTGTCGGAGAAATTAATAAATTGAAAGTCCCGTTCTTGTTTGCGTGACACATTTATTTTTTTTTATTTTTTTTTATAAAGTTTGTGAGTTATTACAGGTCTTGTAACCCTGTTTCTACCGCTCTTTGCAGGAGACACCAAAGTTAAAAATCCAGAGGATCTGTCTGCAGACACCATGGCAAAGTAAGGTTATTTTTTTTTTTTTTTAAGTATTTTGAAGGTAAAATAATAGTTGAATAATTGTATCTGTAACACAAAAGCACTGAAGATCTAAGCAGATTTAAGGCTCCAGCCATTGATTATAGCATAGTAGTCAAAGGTGTTTCTCTGTACATTATTGAAACTTTTGACCTGCAATTTAGTATAACTGTCTGATTTCTTACCATATTTTAGAATTATCCAATAAGTTTGTGCTACGGCTAATTTCTTTATATATTTCCAAAAAAAGTAAAAAAACAAAGCAACTGAACTTGTTATCCGTAGTTGAAGACGTTTCGCTTTCTCTCCAGGAAGCTTTCTCAATTCAAAAAGTGAGAAAAACTTTTTGAATTGAGAAAGCTTCCTGGAGAGGAAGCGAAACGTCTTCAACTACGGAAAACAAGTCCAATTGTTTTTTTTGTTTTGTTTTGTTTTTTATTTTTTTTTTGGAATGACCCTGACCTGGATGACTGAGAATCTTCACCAGCATATTTCTTTATATTTGTTTGTCTTTAAAGGGATGTTGGTAAAGTAGTAGAAGTCCTGTATGGAGAGAGCCCCCCTCCGATCATGATAATCGGGCACAGTATGGGTGGAGCCATTGCCGTTCACGCAGCCAGCGCCAATCATGTGCCCTCCCTCCTGGGTCTCTGCGTCATCGACGTCGTAGAAGGTAAACTACTGCCTTTAATCGCGTGGCACCCTCAGTTTTTAGCAGAAAACAGGTACATGCATACGTTCATTCTTTATCTCTGAACAATTTAAGGCTTTTACTAATGAATGTGTCGAACGAAATGCCCGGTATAGTAACTAGCTGATGTTAAGTGGGGTTATAAGTTAAAGAGAATGTTCTTTGTTTATTGCAGGGACGGCCATGGATGCTCTGAACAGTATGCAGAATTTCCTCAGAAGTCGGCCAAAGACGTTCAAGTCTCTGGAGAACGCCATCGAGTGGAGGTAAGCCGTGAGCCCTTCAATTTAGCCTCTTGGCCTAGATCAGGAGTGTCAAATATACGGCCCACGTGCCGGATCCGGCCCGCCGAACAATTTAATCCGGCCCTGTGGCTAAATGCATTATCATTATAAAAAATTTGCCCAGTGTCCTGTCTGGCAATGTGGCAATAAGAATTGTTGTCTTAATGCCAAAAAGAGCTCATCAGATTTGACTTTCACAAGTGAAGCAGAACTGCTTTTGCCATGATGCTCCGCTTGATTTATGAATGTGAATAGTTTTATTATGATTCATGTGGGGAATATCTCAAATGATATGGACACTACAATGGAAAAGAAGGAGAGGAAAGGAAGAACAAGATGAAAAAAAAACAAAAGGTGAAAGAAAAAGGAGATAAAACAATTATTGAAAAAAACATGTACTTCGTTTAATTGAAAATATGCAGTTCCTATATTGTCCACGAGGGGCGCTGGGTTTTAATTAGCAGATTAAGCTTCAGGTGTGGAAAAATTTAAATCATTTCTTAATTTTTATCTGTTTAATGTATTTTGTCATGCAGGACAGTGTTTTTAAGTTCCAAAAAATGTGAATAAATGTTTTTCAACATTGTATAATCACTGCGATCAGTTCTTATGCATAATGCACTTAAGTAAATGTTTAACTGAGTAAAAGTATTGTTGAAATTGCACATACTTTTCTTAAAAATGCTGAGGTTATTCATAATATATTGTGTAAAAGTGAAATTCATTTAATATAAAAATCAACAACAAGTCCACTTTTATTAGTTCTATTTAATCTTGCAATGAGTTTACTCGTGTGGCCCTCTTCAGATCAGATTAAGCTGTATGCGGCCCCTCAACCAAAATGAGTTTGACACCCCTGGCTTAGATAATCTATTGGTTTTCGTTTTTTTTTTTTTTTTCCCCAGTTGTAAGTACAGTAGTTATGGGCCACTTCAAGGTTGGGATGTATACCAGAATAAAACCTTCGCTCTCCAAGAAAAACATTAAGGCCAGTCTAAGCTGTACCAGAAAGACATAAACCTAATACGGCATTCCAGGAAAACAACCTCACACTAACTGAAAACATAAAGCTGGAGATAAAGTGTCGTAGCTTCGGCCGTGTATCAGAGGGTCCTGGAGGAAAATCTGAGACTGTCTGTAAAAAAAATATAATAAAATAAAATCATGTCGGATCCTCCAACACGGCCAAGACCCAAAACATACAAATAAATCCACCAAGGATCGACTGAACATGAAGAAATCTTGATCTTAATCAAATGGTGTTAAATTGGCTTTACGGGTAAGAAACCCCTCAAACATCTCAAAGCTAAAAGTGAAGCAATCTTTGAGCATTACCAGAGCCTGGTAGAGTTTTAATGTGCCCTCCTGATTTAAGACCCTTATTAGAAAAGTTCCCTAAAGTTGGTCTTCACTTTTGTTTTCAGCGTGAAGAGTGGCCAGATCAGAAACATCGAATCTGCTCGAGTCTCCATGGGCGGCCAAGTGAAAAGGTACGGATCGAACCGGTTTAGGTTTTTCTCGCCACGTTCAGTACCCAACAGTTGTCTTACGTAGCGTATTTTGCCTCCCTCTGTCCCCCAATCGCACAGATGTGAGGAGTCTGCCAGCAATCCAAGTGTCTCTAACAGCATCGGCGAGGGCATTATAGAGGAAGAGGAGGAAGAACAAGGCCCAGAAGAATCCAACAAAAAACGAATGAAGGAGGACGACCAGGAGGTTCCGTCTCTCTTGGTGCTTTTCTTCCTCACGCAACATTTGTTTTGTTGGAAAACCGAGAAAAAAAAAAGTCCATTTGTTCCCCGCAGGTCAAAAAGGAAAGCTTCTACACCTGGCGAGTGGACCTGTCAAAGACGGAAAAGTATTGGGACGGTTGGTTCAGAGGTCTGTCAGCCCTTTTCCTCAGCTGTTCTGTGCCAAAGCTGCTCCTGCTTGCAGGTTTGTTCCTCACCTACTGCGTTCTTTAACTTATTTTGTTTCAAATCATTTGATCTTTAATCTTTTAGGAAACGTTTTCCGGTGATTTAAGAGTTTTGCCTCTTTTTACAGGAGTGGACCGGCTTGACAAAGACCTCACCATTGGACAAATGCAAGGTAAAAATGAGATGTTTGTGACGTTCTTAAGCGTTTCCTCCACTTTGGGGTTGAGTTTGAGTGAATAAAAGATGACTTTCTGCAGGGAAGTTTCAGATGCAGGTCCTGTCTCAGTGTGGTCATACTGTTCACGAGGACGCACCAGAGAAAGTAAGCGTTTACCCATTTAGTCATTCCTAAAGCCAACTATATTCACTTGTCTGTTCATAAACACAGCTGGGCCTGTTTTAATGCAGATTCACATTATTTGTTCACCTTTGCCAGGTAGCAGATGCTCTAGCAACGTTTATGGTCCGGCACAAATTCACTGAGTTTAAGGAAGGATTTCTGTGGTGAGTGAACATTGGGTAGATGTTTGTAGATTACAGCAGAACAAGCTTGTTTTAAAGTAAACTCATTATTTTTTGGAAGGATGCCACAGTTTTTTTTTTTTTTTTATTATTTTAAACAGTTACTATTTTTTTTTAATTAGAAAAACCTTTGCATCCCTTAGAATTGAAGGTACATTTGCGCCTTAAAGGATGAATTATATGTATAGCATGAGTAAAATGAAGTAATTGATGTGATACAAATTAAAGAACTTGAGTATTCGGAATGTCAACTATGACAGGGCTGGAGTGGAAATAAACAAGAATATCATTCTTTATACCTCTTTGCCCTTTGAAAGCTTTGGAGAACGTTTAGAACCTGGTTCATTAGGGAGTCAGACACTCTGCGCCATATTTGATTTGAGACGGCGCAGATTTAAAGGCACAGACAGTCATACAGCTGCAGATTGCAGGATTGGACTCACCAATAAGAGGAAGAAATTAAATATAAAAAAGACAATGTAATCTAAAAAAAAAAAATAACGCTGTAATTATTGTAGTCAACATTATTGATGACCTCAAAAAATCACAGCAGCCCTACCCATTTACACATTGGTTCTCTTATTGACCCTCTATGGACCTTTGATGTTGTGCACGCTGCACATCACCAGTTAGGCTCCAAACAGGACCGTGGAGAAAAGAGGATGATGAGCAAATGAAGAAGGCCTTTAGTCGTTTCTACATTACTATTTTGGACCTGACCAGATATTTGAAACAAAATACTTAAAACCAACGATGATCCTCTCTAATATAATATAATATAGCCATAAAATAAGGCTAATATAATATAATAAAATAGCCCTAATAAAATTAGGCCACTATAATAGCTGTAATATAAGGTTAATATAATATCTAATAAAATATAAAGCTAATATGTCTAGTAAAATATAAGGCTAATATAATAGCCACAATAAAATATAAGGCTAATATAGTATAATATGTGATAAAATATAAGGCTAATATAATATGATAGCCTTGAATCGTTTCAATTAGAAACTTTCTGGACAGAAGGGTTCTGCTACATTTTCCCAGAGCAGCTTTGATTCTGAAAGAAAGGTGAGCTTCTCAATAAACTGCTCTTAATGTGTTTTTTGTTTTTTATAAAAACTTAAACTTTTATTACGTCATGCATAAAGGGTAAAGGGAACAAAAATGTGATCACATTATGGTGACTTACATTAAAGTAAAAATCACAGCATGGTGTTTTTACAGCAAGTCGCGTGCCGTTTCAGCATCACAATATATTCAGAGGAGAAAGTCGACTTTACTATTGCCTCTGTCGTATCCACATTTATTTTATAGCCAGAAAAATAACTATATACAGAAATGATTTCCTTTTTAAACGTGGTATTGATGAAGCAGGCTCTGTCAGAGACACCAGAACATCATCGGCATAGAGTGAGACTTTAGGTTCCTCTGTGCCAATCAAGATCCATTTAATGTCATCTTTATCCCTAATGCGCTGAAACAACCGCTCGATGCTAATTTCCTTGAAACGGTTATCAAATTCATTTATGAAGCCATCTGGACCATGACATTTATTATTCTGAAGGGATGAAATAATTTGTTTCTTAAATTGGCTCATCCAGTTCTTTAGCTACTGCATCAGATAATTCAGGAACCTTTTATATTTTGTAAATAATGTCCTATACTAACCTCATCAGAACAAGTGTCTTTGTATAAAACTTTATAGAATTCAGCAAATGTTTCAGGTATCTCTTTTGGTTTTATGATGCTCTTAAAGTTTTAAAATCAGAAAGAGACTAAGGGATAAGGTTCACAGCATTTGAGCATTCCTGTAAATAAGTGTTTGAATAATGTCTAATTTTATTTCATTGTATTTTTCATTGTATTCATATATTGTATTTTTTTTTTTTTTACAGCTAACTTCCTGTCCAGATAAAGCCAGCCTGGCATAGAAGAAAAGTTTCAAGATTCATTGCAATCATTGTGCAAATTAAGAGCTATTTAAGGAAAATATTACATTATCATTATGATTGTTGTTTTGCAGCTTTTTGGTTCTGTAGATATTTTTGCCTTTCAGCTTTGCCTTGTTAATTTCAAAACACTATTTGATTTTTTTTTTTTCTTTCTGTATACTCCATATTTTTTATTCACTGAGACGTAAAGCTCCTCTTGTTTAAGGTTATATTTTGAGTGATTGCATCATTGTTTATGTGTGTCTCTGACGTGTCAGTCCAAACTATAATGGCAATGTTTAAAAATTGACGCAATAAAAGTATTGTTCAACACTTTATTCAATGTTTTTAATAGAAATAAGACCAGTGTAGTCATGTTGAGGTCCATGCAAAAGTGTCAAAACGTCTCTCAACTTGCTTTTCCTTCCAATGAACAATTGTTTTTCAGTTTTAGGCTGCTTTCCTAAGAACGGTGTCTCGGATCTTCCTCTCTTCTCGACAATACTCTTGAGGTTTAGGTTCAACCTGTTTGCTGGCCAATCAAGCCCAGTGATACTTTGGTCAGTTTTTATTTAAACTGAAAAACTCCTGCCAAATCCAGTTTAATGTATTCTGATAGTTGTGTCCCACAGAAGAACACATGTACTAAGTGTATTAAAATGGTAATTAAGTACACGTTTATTAAACTAATCAAACTAATCACTATATTTCAGGTATTCTTAATGAAGCGGCGCTACACTGAATCAAATCTAGCAATTTAAATCCAAGTCGATTTGTTTTTCAAAGGGTTACATTTGGTCTGATATTTCTGCTCTTCCTTAATAAACAAAAATGTCTGCCGCAGGATTGATAACATATAGGCATAACAGATTACATAGGTGTGTGTCAGCTTCCTGAAGCAGTCTCTTCTCTGGCATATTATAACCACTACTCAGATTAAGTGCACCGAGATTAAAGGACAGACGAAATTAGATTAATCTTAAAACCATTAACTCTCCCATCTAGTAGTGGGTCCTTTTTAATGGGAGCCACTAAACTGCTTTTATACATCGCCCATAGGAACAACGTAATATGAAACTATATGGATCCAAAACTTGTCTCATTGAAGCTTGAGACGTAAATCAGAACCAAAGTTAGAACATCTCAAATGGATTGAGTTGATTGAAACCCACGCACACTTTTCACATTTCAATGAATGTCTAAACCAGTTTCTGCAAAAGGTATACAACAATGTTCTTTAAACAGTTTTTCCATTAGTAATTGGAGTTAGTAAGAGTAGATGGTTTAAAAATGTGTCTAGAAAAAAAAAAAGTTCAGAAAAACATTCATTTCAAATACCCAAAATGTTGAAGATATTTAATTTGAATTTGCAGTTTTTATAAACTAAAGTACAGGTCACACATTGCGTGTGTTAGTGACACACTTTAGGGACCAAAAGCAAGTTTTAATTGTCCCTCCATGGACTAGCATAGTGACAAAGGTATGTCCAATAAAAACATTTAAATAATTAATGAATCATAACAAGCCCCTGAAGAGCTACACCCTTTGAGAATATGGTCTCATCTGAGTCTGAGAACAACATGTTTGGCTGATTACACGGGCTAAAGTTTTTTTGTGTTTTTTTTGTAAAGGCATTACTTTGGGCCTGCCAAATAACAATGTCCTCTTTTAAAAATGTGCAGTGGCCTACAGGTCAATTGAAAAATACAATGTGATGAGTTTCTCTAGTAAAATTTAATCACTCTTCTTATTTATTGATTGATTGATTTTATTTTTGCTAAAATAATGTCCATCAGTGTCAGATGCTTTGGCTTTAAATACTAACTGAATTGCATTGATCTCATATCCTATCAGTACAATTTACATTAGATCAAACTGACTATACTGCTTTTTCTTTGTACGCCCTAATGGTTTAAAAATCACATCTCCCTAAATATGTGTTTAGCCACTTTTCTTTCATGAATTTCTACTTTAAACCATTCTTCCCAAATGAAAAAGGAACCTTGAAAAAGCCAATGTTAAGTTAAATAAGCCTAAGAAGGCATATGCAAACACAGAAGAAAGAATTCGGCACACACAAAATATTTGAACTGACATTAACGGACGTAGCACCAATCTAGCTATATTCCTAATTATTGCATAGCTCAAACAATGAGCGAAGAGTTGTTTTTTTTTTTTTTTTTTTTTCAAAGAAGAGAGGAATTGGGGCCAGGTTTGTTTCTACAGGCGCAGTTCGGCTCAAGTGCAGACCAGGTCACTATTTTTGGCCCCATGAGCTTTAGTGACACGTCTTTAATGTTCTGCTGTTCATTTTCTGAATTTTTGTTAAATTTCAATCCTTATGACTTTACAAAAATGAAATCTTCTGAAATGCCTGCAATCTGTCTACCTTTGGTGTCTGATCCTGGATTAACTCATGAGTGAACAAAGACCCTCAGTCTTCACTGTCTTAGCCACTTCTTGCAGCTTGATGCTTTTCTGAGCAAGCAGGGACTGCATGGACAGATCTAGAGGAGTAACACGGGGGTCATACCTGGCACAATAAAAGAACGCTGTGCCACACTAGCGCCCCACTCCAGCTGAAAGCTTTAAGTTACAATTTTGTCAAACATATTAAACGTTTATTTTCCTACACCATTGAATAGGGTAGGCAAATATAAGACTATAAGCTTCAGCCTATTCCTTTTTTTTTTGGAAATGATTGGTTTAGAGACTCGTTTCATCTTGTTTCCTTTTTCTTTTTTTTGCAATGTTAGAAATTTACCAAAATAAATCAAATCTATACAAATAAACTTTCCTTGAACACAACTTGTGGTCTCCCCTTTGGAACAACAGGGCTGAAGGTCTTGTTCTATTCAATGAAATATGGGAAACCCATCTTGTGCTGTCTGTTTTTTGTTTGTTTTTTTATGAGAGAAATGTCTTTCTCTTTAATCTTTCTTTTCATGCTGTACTTGCTCACTCTTATTGTAATTGTATGATGAATAATTTTACTCCTTTACGTGATAACTGAGGCCTGTGGAGTCTTGGGGTTTTAAAATTTCTCTGAACATGGACCAGTAAGAACTTGGGGTAAAACGTCTAGGTTCAGCATGTTTAAGGCTTGTTGTAAATGTTCTTTACGTCTGTATAATATTCTTCATTGTAGAGTTGTTGTTTTTTTTGGATTTTCCCAAATAGAAAAATAGAAACACCTATTTCTTTCATGATATTCCTGATGTCTTTGAGCCCAGACATTACATTAACTAATACCTCTCTGCTCCAGACCAGCAAACTGCCAAAATATGTGGTTTTTAATGGGTTGATGAATGTAAAGAGATTAGCAATAAGAAATTTCAGTCACATTTGTTGTTTTGCACATTTTTTCCTCACATTTAGTGGAAAATGCCAAAATATAAATGACACATCAAAATTTAAATGTCAAATCTATTTGTACATCCTATAGCTATATACAAATATATGTACATCTAAATCTTAAATTTAAATCTATATATAAATATATATCTTAAATCTAAGTTTATATCTTACATTTTATTTAAATCCTAAATCTCAGACTTAAATCTTTAGCAAATAAAAAAAAAAGAAATTACCAAAAGAAATTTAAAAAAGGAAAAATAACAAAAAAAAAGCGAATATTCTAATTGAGAACGCCCCTTCTGACTCAAGTTGCTATGCCGTGGGGGTGTGGCCACGAGTTGAGATGTTGAACTGGAGTGGGTAATTAGCATGTTTTATGAATATTTAAGTCTGAGATATAAGACACATATTTGGATTAAAGACTTGGATTTAGGGCTGCACAGTTGGTGGCACTGTTGCCTTGCAGAAACCCTGGCCTGGGGCCTTTCTGCGTAGAGTCTGCATGTTCTCCCTGTTCTCTCCAGGCTTTCTCCCACAGTCCAGAAAAAGGTGAAGTGGTCTCTCTAAACTGCCGCTAAGTGTGAGTCTGTGTGTGCATGTTTGTCCTGTGCGGACTGCTGCCTCTCAATGACTGCTGGTGTTAGGCATCATCCCACTGTGACCCTGCACGGATAAGCAGGTTTACAAAATGGATGGATTTAGATTAAAGATTCAAGGGTTTAAAAAAAACAAAATACAAGATATATATTCAGATTTAAGACATGTAGTGTATTCAGTTTTAGATTTAAGATTTAGATATACGATGTACATTAAAATATTAATTTAAGATGTAGATGTAAATATAACGTTTATGTATAGGTATAGCATGTAGACATAGATTTAACATATAAACATGGATATATTTAGATATGAATTCAACATTTATATTAAGCATTTCCCACTAAATGTGAGAAAAATGCTCTAAATATGAAGAAAGTTTGCTAGATAACAGAAATGTGACAGATTTTTCTTTTATTCTAATTTTTTTACTTAATTGTTACATTCAACACCTCATAGTTTTACAGATTTGGTCTCACTTGCCAAGGATCATCAGATTGATGTTTTTAATTAACTGATCCTCAGCTGCAGCTTTCCCTTTAAAATTCTATGAAAGCAGCAAAGGTGCACTTCATTTTTCTTATCACTGAAGTGACAGTAATGAAGCCTTTTCTTTTTTCTGTGAGTTGTTGATGTGCTGTTAGAGTAATTTGGTAAATCCTGCCAAAGTTCGCCTCTGTTGTTTTCTAGCTGTGCATACTCACTGTGGGTCAAGCACTCGCGGACAGTTATTTTTTTCACATAGGAACAAGTTTGTTTGTGTATTCTTTTCCCCATCATAATCAAAAGCATGATTTTAAAACAGCTTTTTATGTTTACTCAAGATATTTTTGTCTGATGTTAAAGTTTGTTTGATGATTTAAAATAAATGAGTAAATAAATAAGCGAAAACAAAAGAAACTTTGGGAAGCAAACATATTATCACAGCTATGTATGCTAATGTAACAAAACTGTGCATGCAAAGAAAAAAAAAAAACTAAAAAAAGCGACAACAGCCAATACAGAGATTTGATTGGTTGGCAAATTCAGAGGGGCGATGATGTCAGGAAACAGATCACTTATTTATTTAAAAAAGAGTCTGATTTTCTGCTTCCTCCTAAACATCATTCTCAGAAGAAGCAATGCCAAATCAGTGAGGTGTAAGTGATATTATATATATATCTATATCTATATATATAGATATAGATATATATCTATCTATCTATCTATATATATATATATATCTAGATATCTATCTATCTATCTATCTATCTATCTATCTATATATATATATATATATATATATATATATAGTATATATAGCATACACATTGTTTACAAGAAATCTAACAGTGCGTAAATGGACGGTCTGCATTGGCTACTGAAATGTCTGTTTTTAGTATTTTAACTTGCATAAGTTATGACTTTGTTTCAGGTCAGAATGCATGTTTGACTGGTATTTTGCACAGGGTCCACTGCTCTGCACCGTGCAGATTCTGGATTGTTGATTAGTTTGATGGATTTGTGTTTGTCCTGCATTTACAGACTCTGCACGGAGCCACAGGAATGAATGGTACAGAAGTTCACAGCATGATCCAGATCCATTTATCTCTCAGAGTTCTGCTGACTGTGCTGCCGTGCCTCCTTTTTCTCTTCGTTAACAGCATCATGCTGTTTAAATTGCTGAAAAAGCCCCTGTTCATGGAGTCCCCCCGTTACGTCCTGTTCGGGCACTTGCTGTTCTCGGACTCCCTCCAGCTCCTTCTGACGATGCTGCTCTACATATTAGCTTTGACCATGGTCAGAATCATCACCTGCGTTTGTGTTGTTGTCATCCAGCTCTCAGCCATCACTGTTAAGATGTCTCCCATCAACCTGGCTGTCATGTCTTTGGAGAGATACGTTGCCATTTGCTTCCCTCTGAGGCACGGCACCATTGCCACCTTCAGGGCGACGCGCGCAGCCATCGCCGTCATGTGGACTTTGGCCTCCTTAGACTCTTTCGTGCAACTTTTTCTGTTTTTCAGTCTCAGCACCAGAAGCCTTACCGCTCACCAGATCTGCAGTAGAAAAGGCGTGTTTCAGCTGCAGGTTTACGTGATTATAAATCAGGTTTTCACAGTTGTAAATTTCGTCCTGGTGACCGTGATCATCTTTTACACGTATGTTGCGATCATGGTTGCTGTGAAGTGCCGCTGTTCTTGTGTGCACAGGGCCAAAATGGCCCGTAAAACCGTGCTCCTGCATATGCTCCAGCTGTGTCTGTATCTCATCTCCTCTCTGTTCAGCATGATAAACTCCAGTGAGCTGCTAAACCTGGATCCAGCTGCTGCTTTTTACATCCACCCCATGCTCTTCTCAGGTCTGATCATCCTGCCCAGATGCTTGAGCCCAGTCATATATGGTCTTAGAGATCACAAACTGAGACAAGTCTTCAAATGCAATTTCACCTTTGTTTACAAAGCGTCAGTAGAGCCACATCCCAGGTCTTGATTGCTTAATTGGAATATGTCATTTATGGAAATGTGCAAACTTTATTTATCATTGGAGAGCCATGGTAATGTGAATAATAATTGAAAGAATATGCTTTGAAGCTGTTTTTAGATTAATAATACCATGTAGAACACACAAATAACCCTCTCAAACTATATTTAAAGGCAGCTTTACATACAAACAAGATAAAAAAAATTTTTTTTTTACAAAAATTAAAAATTGCTGGACAAAAGTAAACAATTAAACTAGAAATGAGTTGAAATAAATATTTGGACACCCTGTATAACAATTATTTGCTGAATGCAACAATAATGAAAAACACCCACATTTCCTTTGAATGTGGGTGTTTATCATAATCATGGTAAAGACAACATGAAAAAGGAATAGAAATATGATTTAAAAATAAAAAATAAAACAAAGTAGTGAAAGATAATTTAAACAAAAGAATTTCTCCAACCATGTGAGTTGTCAAACATTAAGGGAGGAGATGTGGATTCTGACGGCCACAGGTAGCAATGATTTCCCGTGACGCTCTCCGGTACATTTTAGGTGAAATCAGTTTTTCCACTAATGCTCATGTGTTTGACCAGTGTGTCATAAAGTGAGTGGGAGACATTGTCCAGGATGCCAGGCAGCTTGGACAGCATCCCTCTGTGCGCTGCCCCGGCATGCAGCAGCAAACAGGATCGCACTGGCCACCACAGACTTGTTTATGGTACACAGATTTCCTCAGCATTTTATGCTGCTGTCTTTAAAACTTTATGGGTTTCCTTCCTAAAGCTTCTCTCAAAGGTTTTCTGGACTTTTGGGACTGAGATCAGGGCTTTGTGATGGTATCATGCTTAGTGTCATTGTACAAGTACATTTGAAAGACTAATTTGTGCCCAAGCTTTAACTTCCTTGTTACCGTCTTCAGATAGCATAATGTCTGTCCCGTGTGATGCCATTGATTTTGTGAAGTGTCTCCCCTGCAGCAAAATTACTGACACAACATCGGTGTTTACCACTCTCGTCACCGTTGGGATGCCGTTCTCAGGCTTGAAATCTTCACTATTTTGTTTCTAAAAGTAATGATAGTAGCAGCAGCAGCCAAATACTTTAATTATAGTGTCATGAGACACAAGGAAATGTCTGAAAATGTTGCATTTTTCCCCCGTGAGTGAATTTGCATTCCATAATCGGTCTTTGTGTGTTGCTTTTGGAGTAACGGCTTCTGGCTCTTCTTGAGATCTTTCAACCCAACAGGAGTGGTGAATGCATACAGGGTGTGTAAACATTTGGTTTCAACTTTGTCTGTTTAAACATGTTTTTGCTATATATATATATATTAAGAAAAATGTTATCTACATGTTAAAAAAATAAACCCAAAATTTAGTCATGCAGAAATGTGTTTCATTTGTGAGTTTTTATATAACTGCACAGTGTTGGGTTTTTTCTTTTTTTGCGACATTTGGTGAAATTCAAAATGTAATGTAGTTTGTTCTGCTGTCGATGCTGTGAAAACAGATTTTCAATATTTAACATTTATTGCGTTGATATTTTCCAAACATTTAAGTTAAAAAGGGGAGAATAGTTTAATAAATTAAGTGACAGCCTACAAGGCCAAACGTGTGGTGAATTAATCTGAGAAGCCAAGCTCAGTATGTTTTAAAAAGTTTATTGAAAGGACTGGAGAAAATGACGGGCCGGGGATGGCAGCAAAAGCAGGAGCAGGCTGGTTTAGGGTTAATGGCAACCCGGACAGGTGAAGATGATGACAGAAACTGACTGACCAAGTGATGAAAATGAGACGAGATGAGAAAACAGTCCAACAGGAGCTTGACAAAGTCCACTGAGCAGGAGCAGTCCAAGGCTTGACCAGAACAGCAGGCTGATGGCTCCAGTGCCGGCCCGAGCCTCTTGGGGGCCCTAAGCCGAATTTGATTTGGGGGCCCCCCTACAGAACAAAAGAGTAGGACTTAAAATTTAAATCACAAAAACAGCTAAAAAAACACAGACAAACTAACGACAAGACAGATCCTACTACTACCACACATACCACCCGTGCTCCAGACACTCTTGGGTTGAAACTAGATACATAGGTATGAATGACAATAACCACAATGATAATAATTCTGAGGGGGAAAAAAAGGAAAGAAAATAAAGGCGGGTGGCAAGGCTGCTAGTTATGCTGAAGCAGATGAAAATTTTGTTTCAAAATAGGAAATAAAAGGTTGCCAGACTTTGAAATACCTCTTAGTGTTGCCCTGTAAAGTAAATCTAAGATGTTCCAACTTTAGGTGTGCCATCACCTCCTCTACCCATCTTTTGTGAGTTGGCGGTGCTGCCTTTATCCAATTAAATAAAATCAATCTCCTGGCCAACAATGAAGAAAATGCTATTGCTTTCCTTTGAACAGTCGTTAATTCTGTTTCCCCCGGTGCCACACCAAAAAATGGCTACCAGAGGAACGGGCTCAATATTTTTCTTGTAAATGGATGAAAAGGTTTTGAAGATTTTGATCCAGAATTCTTTGAATTCATTCCTTGTGAAATGAAGTCTATGTACCACTTTAAACTGTGTTAATCCATGTCTAACACATACAGACGAAGAATGTTTGTTCTACTGCCCACCTCCATTCATTATTTGATATGTCCAGCTCTAATTCTTCCTCCCGTTTCCTTTTTAAGTGGTCAAGGGATGGGGAAGCCACCCTGTGGATATTTCCATAGAGCATAGACACTGACCCCTTAGTAGTCAGATTCATATCCAATAGCCCATCTATCAACCCACTCTGCGGTGATTCAAGAGATGAGGAGAATGTCTTTTTCACAAAATCTCGAATCTGAAAGTATTTGAAGTAATTAGTTTTTAAGGGGATTCCATATTCCTTTTCCAGCTGAGCAGCAGACATAAGTACACCATCTTTGACCAGATTTTTAACAGATTCCACCCCAGCTCTATACCATTCCTTAAATGCTGTTCCCCCAGAGCTGGAGAGAACAGGTGATTGCCATAAACGGGAGCAGACAGGAGGCATTTCTGTTTTTAAAATGAGTTCTGAATTGGACCTAGATATTGACAACAGGGTTATGTGTGTAAAGGTGCTTGCTTAGGGGCAGAGGGGCACAAATCAGGGAACGCAGGGATATTGGGTTAGATGCATATCTTTCCATATGTGTACTGGGGTTTCCTCATCATCTAACTGCGAGACCCAAAACACCAACTTATGTAGATTAGCTGCCCAGTAATAATGCATAAAATTTGGTAGAGCTAGGCCCCCCTCTTCTCTCTGTCTCTCTAGAAACTCTCTTCTTATCCATGGGGGACTGTTTTTTTCCATATAAAAATAGATGTACATTTATTAAATTCTTTAAAAAAGATTTAGGAATAAAAATTTGTATTGTCTGAAATAAGAACAGGAACCTTGGCACTATGATCATTTTAACATAGCTGATCTTACCTGCCAATGATATTGGGAGAGATGACCACCTTTCCACATCGGATTTCGCCTTATCTACTGTAACTTTAAAATTGTGCTTAAATAAATATTTATATTTGCTTGTTACCATAACTCCTAAATATGTGAATTTGTCTTTCTTTGTTGTAAAAGCATAGACCTGGAATGAAAGTCTCCTCGACTGTTTATTATTGGCAAAAGAACACTTTTTTTCTAGATTAATTTTATAACCCGAAACCCTCCCGAAGTTTTCAATAATACGGAGAGCCACTGGAATGCTTGTGGCAGGATTTGACAGGAAAAGGAGGAGGTCGTCAGCGAACAACGAAAGTTTATGATTTTGCATCCCCCTGTGTATTCCCCCCAGTTCAGCAGCATTCCTCAGCATTATTGCAAGGGGCTCGATTGCCACATCAAAGAGCAGGGCTGACAGAGGACACCCCTGTCTTATTCCCTGAAACAGAGGGAATGGGTCAGATATTATATTATTCGTTCTCACCATTGCTTGGGGATTTACATATATTAACTCAATCCACGAAAGAAATTTACGACCAAATCCGAATCTATCAAGGGTCGTGAACAAATAAAGATAATAGTAAATAAAGATACTCTATTCTATCAAAGGCTTTGAGGGCATCTAGGGATATTACAATCTCGAGATCAATGTTATCTTCAGCAGTGTATATTACATTAAAAAAGGCGACGGAGATTACTGGGAAGTTGTCTACCAGCAACAAATCCTGTCTGGTCAGGATGTATTATCTTACTTATAAACAGGCTCAATCCTCGCTGCTAGTACTTTGGTCAATATCTTATAATCACATCCGAGTAGACTCACTGGGCGATATCATTCACATTTAAGTGGATCTTTATTTTTCTTAAGGATCGCCAAAATCATAGCCTGTGACTATAGTGAATATTATAAATGAATACAGTGAGGTTATGTATTAATATAAAATACTTAAAATACTTCAATCTTTTCTTAAAACTTCTGAATACAAACTGTCACAAAACATTAAATAAATTCTTTTATATCACTTAAGTTATTTAATTGTAAAAAAATAAATTAAAAAAATGGGGGGTGGGGGGCGGGCGCAAACGGCCGCTTAGTTCGCTTATACCTCGGGCCAGCCCACCAAAGCGAGCAGAGTTACACAGGTACTTAGAGCAGAAATAATTAGCATACATCCATCAACGAGGGGGAAGTCATCTACAGAAAACCCCGGGATCCAGCAGGTTGCGCACACAAAAACTGCCTCTAACCTCTAAGTCATGTCAATCAATTAATGACGAAGCACATTTAAAACCAGAGGAGCAAAGTGCTATACAACAAAGTGTAGAAAAGCAGGTAGTGGAAAAGGAGTTCAGTAACCGTAACTCTCTGATGGAAGGAGATGGCTGAATGACGGGAGGGCTGGCAGATGTAACACAGGCGGGGAGCCCGAACAGCACCACTGCTGCGGCAGGCAGGAGGAGCAGCTGGAGGAACCAGAGTAGTCCAGATGAACCAAAAATAAATCTCTCACCCGGCTTGGTATCACCAAGGGAGTAATAGGGTAGTTCACGCCTGACGTCACGCGTGATTGGCAAAAAACAGATCTGTTCTCGTCTACTACATGACAAAACGGGTGATTTAGAGCGTACTTTTAGTTCGTTTATTTTTGGAATCTAAACAATGCCTACGACTTGTTGTGCTCCCGGTTGCACAGAGAGGCATTCCAAATCGGTGGATGCACGTTTCTGTCGTTTACCGAAGGAGGAAGGACGAAGAAAGAAATGGATATTTTCAATGAAAAGAACGCAGGCAGACACTCCCACTCCCATACTATGACAGAATTTGCAGTCTACACTTCATCTCCGGAAAATACAACTTAATTCTGCTCTAGTCATTGTTCTACTTAAATAGCGGCAGAGGGAAGGTGGCGATGGCTACAAAGGTCTGAGGAGCGGCTGCTGCAGCTGTAGCAGCCGCTCCTCTGGCTCCATTACGCCCCTGTTCACACGCGTTAGTACTTCTGTGTTTGCGCTGCAATGTCGCCGACACCCCCACCCATTTTAACAAGACAAAAACACCAAAATAATCCTTAGTAAACAATGTTTTTTTTATCCTACCGTGCGGGTCTTCCTCTCTGCTGAGACGCCGTCTGTGTCCGACTCCGCTTTGTGCTATTGCACAAACGTGTGAACTACATCCATCCATTTTCTGACCCGCTTAATCCCTCATGGCGTCGCGGGCGTTGCTGGAGCCTTTTTCCTGATATAAAATAATTGTAGCCGTCCAGTGGTTTCATGGCTTTCGTGCTCTCTCGTCTGTACTGGCCTGGCGTGTTTATAAGGCAGCTCTATATGTCGCGGTACGGAACCCTTGGCCAGCATTTCACAGACTCGCTCCGTCCCTTCAGGCTTTTGCTGTAAGGATCTGGCAATCTGATACCATCAACCATCAACTTACTCTTAAAACGATCTTGTGATACGTTATCTAAAGAAGAAAAATACGTGGAGAACTCGTCAGTTTCTCTGTTTGCGTCCGCCATTGTGTTCGTCTTTTGCCAACCAGTCCGGCGCGCATTCGCGAAAAACCCGGATCAAAACAATAACAATGAACTGGTCTATAGGAGAGACGCCAGAGCAAAATCTGAGCAGGCAGGGATTTAGGAAGCTGGTCTTCAAAGCACGGAACCAACACGGGTGAGTAAATCCAAACATGACAAACTGGAGAGGACAGGAGACAAAATTAGATTCAAAAACAGGGTTTCCAAAAACTCACATGTACGAAGCACAGGAGACAGGTCTATGGCCAAGGCATACCACAACGGGGTAACACTCTGGCGTCTTCCAGTTGTCAGTGCACTCCTTTTAAGCCAGAGATGAGGGTTCCAAAATGAGCCACAGGTGCGGGCCACGCCCACCCGTCAACTGCAGTCACCTGTGGAGCAGAGTTAGGGAGCACGGAAAAACAGAACCCTGACTGATATAAATCAAGCACAGCTTCACATGTAAAAAGTATAAATGCAAACTTTTGGTACGTTTCTGAAGGTAACAAGTAAAAGGATATTTTTCCATTGAAACCATTATTGAACTGTCACTATGCCTAATTGATTGGTGGCTGAACAAAGAAAAAACATCAGTTTTAATTAAAACCTAGGAAAATCATCAGATTTTATAGATCCACATCTTGACTGTAACTGCAGCACATTTGGAGGGAATCAGATAAAGCACATTTGTTCCACAAAGGTAGACAGTGTGCCGGGCAGACCTGTGATTCTGGCACAGTTTAGCAAAATGTGTTTTTCACCTCATAAAATGGAATATGATCAAATAAAAGTGTGGAATTCCACTGTAGGTCTCCTGCATATGAAATAGTCTTTGGTCAACACGTCATCACAATGCACGTCCTTATAACAATAAAGTAATGCATAATGCTTAATCATAAGCTTGATTACGCACGGAAAAGACGTCACCAGATACAGCGTTACAAAGGCAAGGTTTACAGAACTTGAAAGGGGGGGGGTCTCTCTAGTTTCACCTAAAACCACACATGGTAGATGTATGTGCTGTGTTGTGCTTATTTTAAACACCTGCCATATTTAAAGGACCTTTAAATCTTATCAGGTATGTTGAAATAGCTGTGAAACCATGACAATTTGAGCAAAATTTTAAAAAATGGGGGGATTGCTTCAAAAACATTAAAACCTCCTCTTGCGGGCCAATTGGCAAAAATCGGTTAAAACACCTGTCTCAGTTAGGTTCACATATGGGCCCGTCGGGCTTATAGGATTTTTTAAAGTGTAACAAAAGCAATCTAAAATAAGATAGAAATAAAAAAAAAACTTAAAAGACACAAATAAACAGCTGAATTAAATGAATGTGTCAGACCCAACCACAGATGAAAGCCAGTGTAAATAGACGCACATCCAGGAGTCTGTTGTCTTTATTTTCTTGCCGTCATGTGAATATGATGCAAGATGACGTACGCTATGTTGTATTTTCCGGTGTGTTTATGTGAAAGCTGTAAACGAATCTAACTAAAATAAAACTTGTAAGATGCTGAAAATAACAGCCCGCTCTCAAACCTTCCCTGCATTAAAGTTTTAGGTTAAACTCCCGCAGATGCAGCGAGGGGAATGTGAGTTCAGCACGTCAACCAGCAGATGCCAGCATTGGCTGGGAAACAGTCTCACAAAGCACATCTCCAACAAAGGTCAATTACTCTTATCTGAAACTGGGCAAGTGCGAGGCTCATAAATCAGCAATATGCAACGCATCCAGCAGCACGTGATATTCTTGATGAAAATACCCTCTTCTTTCTTTCTCCCAGTGAAAACGGGTGGTTGTGCAGGAGTAAGGACTGAGCCTGGCTGCAAAGAGTGTCGAACAATTTGAGAGGGTACACAGGGAGGGAGGGAGGGGCTGACCGGCAGAATAAAGGAAGCATCTGAGCAGGAGGTGGACTAATTTAAGCGATCTTTACCCCACCACAATCCACAAGCCCACTCAATACCTCTCCAGCTCCCTGTGAAAGATCACTCCAAGGGTTGAAAAACATTCCAGAGCGACAAAGTACCTGGTGACCGAGATGTGCTTTAGTTTGGACTGCAAGAGGGGAAAAAAGGCTTGTTATGATGTTAATAAAACAAAAACTCCCAGATCTTTGACTATGATCCTGCTGCTTTGGTTTAAACAATGGTGAGCTTCTCTGCAGCCTGGGTTTCACATGCGGAGGCTGCAGGGAGGCCCCTTCGTTCGCCGTGTTGGACAAACAGGGCGCGCACCCAGAAAAGAGCCAATAAAGCACAAATAAAGGATGGTCCTGGATCTCATGGGTTTTCTTTTGTGGCTTAATGCTTATGTGTGTTTTTCCTTTTTCCTTTTAGTTTTGGTGAAATGCAGGCCTCATGATGGAGCTGTAATTTCCATCCAAAGTCTTCGTCGCGGAAACCCAGGTGCTTGCACAACATTTGTCTGTGTCTGCTGATTCTGCAGTTTCTAAACTTCTCTGTAGCCGAGCGAGAAGAAGTGGTGTAGCTGCTCATGTGAGAGAAAACACGACAACAAAAGGGAGGGGAAAAAAAAAGGGGCATTCTGTGCAACAGTACAGAGATGGATGGGTAGGTCCTCTGCTCCATTGTGAGAGAACTACAGGAGGATGTGCAGTGCTGTGAGAGAGAAAAAAATGTAATTCAGAAAAAAATGTTATCAGATTTTAAAAGCTTGATAGGAAAGTTCTCCTTGAAACGAACGCATACTTGCAAAAGTCTTTGCAGCCCTGTAATTTAGTCAGCTTTATGTTGACAGAACAACACAAAGTGGTGCTTGATTGAGAACTGAGTGGCTTTCAAACCGTTTTACGGATAAAAATGCACAAATTTGCTACCCCTACACAGGGTAGAGAAAGCCGCTGTTGAAACAAAGTCATACGTTTGCTGAAACCCACGTGTTGGACAGCAAACGTGTGTGTAGTCAGATAAGATGAAAATGGAACTATTTAGCCAACGTGTAAAACAATATTAAAGACCATAATAATTAAAGAGATGTATTCCACTGTACCTGCATGCAGCAGATTTTTCTTAAACCTTTAGCCCCAAAGTGTTTAGAGGAATTTAGCTAGAGTTCAAATATGGATGCTATACAATACAGTTAAATATAGTTTCAGCTTGGAACAATGCACATGAAAGCAAAATCCTCTGTGTTGTCGGCAAGTAAAGTTCAAAAAAAGGCAATAAAATGTCTACAAAAGAAATATGTTGTTCCACATATTTTTGGGAAACGTCACTGAGAACACAGGTAGAACACAGGAAGGAATGGCAGCGCTTCAGTCTGTGAATTTATTTCACTGCCCTTCAAAACATCTTATTAAGAAGTCAAAGGTCTAGGCAGATTGATATTAGAACTACACATCGAACAGCCTGACCTAAAGCCTCTGAAATAGCATTTAAAAGCCTGTGGAGATCTGGGAAATCTTCCATTGCCTCCATTAGTTGTGAAAGTGATAATTTTCCAGGTGAAAGAAACTTTTAACTTAAAGTCGCTCCCTGTATTTAAGGTGTACAAATACTGACACAGATGATAAATCCTCAGAAACTATTCTGGTGACAGGTGTGACCAAACGAACCCTTGGACAAATATTTAAAGCCCTTTTCACATTTTTCATGTTCCATTGATATCATACACAGCAGAGAAAACAAAGCAGTGCATTTCTCTAGACTGGGGTACAGTGAGATGAAAATCTGAAGCCGATCAGTCCTTTATCCAAAAACTTAAACAACTACAGACCAACCAAGACATGGTCACCTACCCAAACAAATGAGATCGGTTGAACCGCCATGGGGTGCTTTCTAACTCTGGAGGAGCTCCAGAGAGCCGCTTCTCAGATGGCAGAATCTGATAACAGCACATCTGTTAGTTGTTCATCCTGGAAGAAAGCACAGGTCTTCATGGAATATAGGACCTCATGTTTGCAGTTTGCCTATAAGCCACGTAGGGGGCACAGGAAACATGTGGAAGGTGATGCGCCGGTCAGATGAGACCAAAACAAAACTTTTTGCTGTGTGTGACAGAAAGCTAAAATTACCTAGACTATGTTGGCCAAGGGGTTCCCAAACATAACAGCGTCACAGACCGGTGACCCAATTTGGCAGGTGGGATTTTTTTTTTGTCTTTTCCCAGGAGGAAATGATAAGAGTAAAGTCATAATAATTTTGAAAATACACTTGGAAAATTATGAATAAAGTAGCGTTTTTACAAGAACTCTTACAAAAAAAGAGCAGTCCTCCTCCTGGGTTAAAATTAGTAATGATGAGCATCCTGTAAAGTTATGCTTTGGTACCGGTTTCACAAACAAAGAAATAAAAAAAAAGTGTTAGCACATCGGTATGAAATGATCTCGCGACCCCCCCCACTTTTGGGAACCTCTGACCTAGACCATCCGCACCTCAAACATCTATATGTTTAAGCGTCCTGCTTCTGGTATGTGCTGACGGGAAGATGAATGAAGCTAAACACAGGAGGAATCTAAATCCAATTGAGGATCTGTGCAAAAGCTTGAACTTTGAAGCTGCCAAAAACATCCGACGTGACTGATGCTGACTTATTTTTAGGCAAAAAAAAAAACAAACAAATGAAAACAGTCTCTAGATGAGTAATGCAGGTAGTGACATACCCCCCAAAAAAACACTTTCACCTGTGATTTCTTTATTTCCTAAACATTTTAAAGGTAATCTCTTTGCATTCCACTCCACCATTATCAGCAACTTTGGTGTTGCTCTAAACACAAAATCCAAGTAAAGCTGTTGTGAAGTCACAGTTTGTGCCATCACAAAACCATTTTCCCCCCATTGTTTCGTGTTATTTAATTCATTTATTTTAGAAATTTCTTGAAACATTGTGTTATAAGTGATCCGAGTCCTTTCTGTGATAGTAGTTTGAGGATAGTATGCACCAATATACCAATATCAAAACCTTGTACTAAGACTAGAATTTCTGGTAAAAAATAAAAAATAAAAATAAAAAATACGTTCTCCTTAAATATTGAGCCACTTTTTACTGTTTAAAAAATGAAAATAAAACAAAGAAATATCAAAGCCATGCTCCGGCAACTGCACCCGTATTCATCTTTAATTTTCATTTGGGGAAACGGCGACGTCAGCAAAGAGAGAAAGAAAAGGTGATCTGATGAATCAATATCCGTGGAGTTATCAACAAAGATGACGTAATGTGAAAGCCTAATGGATCGTTCCTGGAGGGGGGAGGATGCTGTGGATCTGTAACCAGGGGCCCGCTCGCTCCCAGTGTCAGGTGCGCCCACGGCCTCCCCCGCACGCGCCGGCGCAGATGGTACGGTCCGCATGCAGTTCGGAGTTGTTGCCGAGGAGGTTCCACTCTTCAGCGCTCCTCAAACTGGCATGCGTCCTACGCCTCGGCCGAGCAGCGGGGGACTGCACTTCTCGTCACGATGCCACTCTTTCCCGAGCGCAGCTGTCCCGGACGCCGGAGCAGGAGCGCGCTCTGCTACGTCCTGTGCGTCATTTCAGGTGAGTCCTGCTTACATTTCAGGGCATTTTTTTTTTTTCTTCTTTCTTCCTGTGTGTGGTTCCGCCACAGCAAGCAGGCAGAAGTTTTGTGAGGAAGCGTCACAGAAACCCGAACGTGCTTTGAGACCAAGTTTCTGTTTCCACCGAGTTCAGCCGGTGTCGTTTCAGAGGATGAAAGTTGTGGTACCAAGCGCGCTTCGGATGCGCGGTCACTAGCCGGGCACCTCCATGGTTGGCGGTGCGAGCGGAGGAGGATGATGAGGAAGAGGAGGAGGAGGAGGAGGAGGGGGGGTTACCAAAGAGACGGCGTGTGACACGGAGTGATTTAAATCATCAATTAGCCGACAAGGAGGTCACTGCAGATCCAGCGGCAGCCATATTAGCATCATAAAGAGTTCTGTGGATGTGGCACGATGTTCTGATGCCACCTGCTTCGACAAAAGAGTTGAGGAACTTGGATTTGAGTCACTAGAGGGGTCGGTGCTGTTAATAAAGCCTCCCCCATACATACACACACACACTCACACATACCAGGATAAGGCCAGCCACCATGTGCCTGTGGTGCCGCCTGAGCTCATTATGGTTTAATCAAAGAGTGGGCAGTTTACTAACTCCACCCAGAAACACGCAACTTTGTGCGCACTGATTGTGCTGCAGCCCGGACAAGCACAAAGCAGGAGCTCTGAGTACAGCACGACGTCCGTTTAAAGCCAAAAAGGGACATTTTATTGGGACGATATGATTCAGCAAATTGCTTTGCGGGTAGGTTTTATTAGGTTTATTTTTTTTTTTTTAGATATAATGTGCAAAACTATGCACAATTTCAATGGCTGTTTGGAGCGTATAGTTGCCCCTCCCCCACATGTTGCCACACACTGCTGGCCAGCTGGCTGAAAGAAGACACCTGCACCAGCTGCTGGCAGTAATCATGCAGCTCATTTTTTTCTCTGGGGGGGATGTAGATGTGTCACGCCAATAAGCTTTAATTGATGATGAAAACTCCCAGAATTTGACAGTGTGGTTGAGAGTATTATTTTTGCTATTATCACGCTTTCATTATATATATATATATATATATATATATATATATATATATATATATATATATATATATATATATATATATTTATATTTGACGCTTTTACAGAACAAACAAGAAACGAAGTAGATGAGACGGCAACAGTTACAATTCCAGTCATTGTCAGTTTTTAGGGTCTGCGATCGTCGGCTAGTTTTATTGTTATCTCGATGTTTCCAACGGTAACAGACATGATTGATTGCTTGTTTGTCATATTTCGATTTACAAGAAACAGTCATGTTGTAAAAAAAGAAAGGGATGTGCCTTTAAAGCACATGCTGTGAGTGGTATGTCTGGGAAGCAAATTGTAGATCGGTTACTAGAGCAGATAGCCTGACTAATTCATCATCTGCCTGCTTGTTTGACATGTTGCTTTCTAAACATTAGAACAGCTAAAGGGTTCAGATTCTGGACAGCAAACAGCTGAAATGTACAATTATGCCTATTTAAGTGGGTGTTTGTTGTGGTAAGTTCATTTACTGCTTCCCCCTCCCATAGGCTAAAGTGATTGATCTATGTAATGGTATATGAATACTGTGAGTGGGGATGGTGACTGTGAGCTGAGTAAATCATTTTCTTTATTGGTTTGTTTTGGTATTAAGTCAGCAAGAAAATAACCTGCACTTTTCCCTTTTTAGCTTTAACTAATTTAGCAGTGCCAGTCTCCGGTTGTGATTTTGGTCACACACAAAAAAAACTGACTAGTATCCAAGGTTTCAAATGCAAATGCAAAACAGAGTAGAAGCAAAACACATATAAAACCAACTAATACAAAAGTAAATGATAAAATGCAAAGTTTTCTTAAAACAGATCAGCTGAGGTTTGACCTAAATTGAGTCCTTTCAATTTTTGAACTAGAGATGAGACGTATTTCAGATTCCTTGAACACAGACAACATCCATTCCTGAAAAGACTAACAAATAAGCGGTGACAAAAAAAATGAATTAAAAAAAAAAAAAGTTTAAGGCACATCTGACAGAGCTCTTGTGCCACACCCCGGCTGTGCCGCCCTGGGTGGTGAGCCATGTCGGCTGTGTCAAGACTCACAACAGCCTGCAAATTTTAATTCCTCCACTGATTCTGTTGCCAAGCAAGAGGGCGGTATCTTCTGCGTTTCACAGTTTCTGTTTGTGCGGCGCGGGCTCCTCCGTGTCACTGTTGTGGAGAGCTTCCCCTGCAATTAAGAGACAGGGCAGCGTGCAATGACAGAAGCCTTTGTTTGGAGCGCTCTGATAAAACTTGGTGAAGATATTTTCTCTTTGAGGAAAACCTTCGCACGAGGCCTCAGAAAGTCGGCCATACATTCTTTGCCGTTGTATTAATGCACTGCATGTCGTCTGTCCGTAACACGAGCCATCATTTAGGTTTAAAATACTGTTAATGGATCTGAGGGTTCAAGTTTAGGGGCAAAGACAGGTGTCCGTTTGTGTCCGTTCATTTAAAGTCTGCTGCCCATTTCAATGAGGGCTTTGACCTTTTTGCCTTTTTTGAATGCAAAATAGATGTGCAAACCTTTTGTAATTGATCACAACAAAGTCTTAAAGTGGTACAGCCCCTTTTTTATTCGTAATATTTGTTATAGGACTTTTGACTCTTATAACAGTTTTTCCTCTTCCGTCTTCATTATTTTACCTTTGGCCCAACATATTAGAAATGTTCCAAGGCTTGAACTTTTGGCCAAATCGGTCCGTTTTTCCAACTTGAGCAGCCCCGATCAGTGACTGGCCAGTTGGAAAACCGACAATCTAAACTCTGTCGGCTCAGTAAAAGCACCATTCCTAAGCCCTGCCAGGTTGCACTGACAACACTCCTCAGTGTGGAAGTTTGGTCTTTTGGCTTGCTGAAGCTTTTAGGTTCAGCAAGATGTTTGAAGATTAGGCCCAAAAGGCAACTTGGTCTGTGAACTTTATTGGGTCTCACGAAAAGTGTGATGAGACATCGGCAAGATGCAAAGTACGGTCAGTCTTAAATTTGCTACAAAATCCAGGAAAAGAGTAGAACAGATCGAGATAATATATTATCCATCTTATCTTTCATCTCATTGGGTCAAAAAAAAGTACTTGCTCGGTAATCATGAAGGTTCATTGCAAAAGATGAAGCTTTTTTTGCTGCATTTTATGCAAACAATTCTAGCAACATGTTTACTTGTAGAAAATGTACAGTCCTAATTCCTTGAATATAAATTAACCTTAAAATGCCATGTTGGATTTTAGAAGTCTTGACTGATCAGTTACCCAACTTCACAAGCTAGATTACAAAGTTTAAGAGCATTTTAGCTTGGATGTTTTTTACGTTATCTTTTCCATGTTTCAAGTCCTTCAGGTGGACATAAAATGTTAGAAAAGCTTTCCTTTTCACATTAAATCATTCAGTTGTGGTCTCTATAAGGGAGAACTCCAATGCTTTGGTCTAAATTTCACGCTATTGTTGCCCCAAAGCCCGTTTTTTTGACTCTGTTCTAAGGTGCGTCTTAGAGAGCATCTCATTTTTATGTGGTGTCTTTAAATCTAAAGGAGGCACTTCACAGAGCGTTCCACTCCACTCTGATCGGCCAGTAGTATGGTGAGGGACGGTGTAATGAATTGTGTGGGTAAACACAACCAACGATTGAACATTTTCCCTCAACTGGTTGTAGCGCTTCCCAAGGGGATGGGTTAAATGCAAAGAACAAATTTCATTGGAATGTATGTTGCAATGACAAGAAAGATGATTATTTTTATGATTGTTTAGCAGCTTCTGCAGCAACTACTGTGACATTATTGTTAAAAAAAACGAGAATAGAGAAAACTGAACTACTTGATAAATATAACGCAAACAGAATAAAGATATCTACGCAGCATCTGGACAGACTACAATAAACTTTTCTGCACTCTAGAGACTCCAAGTACACAACAAAACATATTTAAGGGCTAAAAAGTTGTTGTTTTTTTTGCATGATATGTCCCCTTTTAAGTCAACTGTTTGAGTCTTCCCTCCAACCCAAGTCTCTAATTAATGAACACTGGATGAATGCCGTCTAATCTGGCTAAAACACAGACTACTACAGGCGATCAATTCAGATAATTATCCATAGGCTTCATTTAACACATCAACCTTTGGCATTCCTCTCTTTGACTTTTGCAGGCAACCTTAGTTACTAAGTCCTTTGCATTTGTTGAAAGAAAAAATTGGAGAAATGGCGCAAAACCAGTTGTCAAATTTTGAAATCAAACAAAGCGCAGGTGCAATAATTTTGAAAACTTTAGTTGTGATGCCGCCGGCATAACAGCAGGCAAGTAAAGATGTTGGCGGTAAGTTAAGTTTGGTTTGTTCTAAAAAGAACAAAAGTAATTTCATAAAAAGTTGAAGTTGGGTGTGATTAGTGTTGTCATTATGATGCTTCAGCCATAGGCGTCCACATGTCTCTGGGTCAAACGCACTGTTTAGCTGTAAAATGTGTCTGCCAGGGCTGTGGCCTACTTACTGTAAAGTGCTGGTAGCGTTGCAAGAAAAAGACAAACTTGGAACCAGCTGTTCTCGCTGTTTACTGGCACATTCCACCCAAACGTTACAGAGAGCCCAAAAGAACTGCGTGTTGGGACAGCTAGTCGTTTGTAAGGTAAGTAATAGGGGAAGAGATTCATCATTTAGATGGGGGAAAAAAACTGCTTTTATCAGCTTACTTTAACTCTAGATTACTTTAGAAAAACAATATTAATGAGATACAAGATAAGACACAAGTCAAGTCTCAATTCTTAGTTTTTGCAATTTAACTGCAATGCAAATCATAGACATAAAGTAAAGTATCCATCTATGATAGGTAGACATGCATACTTGGCTAAAATTCTGGCTTTTAAATATAAATACAATGCAGCATTTTTATTTTCATCAAGGTTGGGTGGGTGTGTCAGGTGCTAACATGCACTAAAGGGAACTTAAGCTATTTTTTTTAACAGTAAGAGAATCTAAATGGCTGATGAAATTAATTTTCAGATACTTTTGTACCTGTGAGAGCCGTGATAAGGAAGAAGGAATTGACTATTTGTCTCTGTCAGTGGCACTTCCAGTTCTCTGGAAAAAAAAAACAAAAAAACTAAATGGGCATTGGCCCCAAAATCTGTTAATAGGGTTATATTAATCTACTTTTCCCCCTTCATAATAATAAAAAAATGTATTTCAGCCGTAAAATGGCTTTGGCGTTGCCTAAATTTTCACATCCAGCAAGTGAGATCATTTGCTCTTCCTTCTCATATTCTAAGGAAGTGTGCTCTGCTGCCCATCTGGTCAACAATTTGGAAGTGTCCTTTCTGTAGTCGTGTTGCTTAACTTTCACCGAACACAGCTCAGGGTGTTATTCTGGCCCCTTTGTATCCAGATACAATGCAGATGCATGAGATTTATTAACAGAAACCTATTTCTGCAGGCCAAGTCTTGTTCCTCCTAAGGGATTTGCTTCTAATCAGCCACCCTGCTCTGTTTATTACAGCCATTCATAACGAGGGTCTTGACAGCATTCAGGTAGAAAAACCGTCGACTCAAAGGTGACCTGTTGCCTTTTACAACAAAGCTACGTAAAAAAGTTAATTATATGAATGAGTCCTTGCGTGATTCATTACGAAAAGTCGAACTGAACCGACCCAGCTGTTGAATGAATGCGTCTAACATTTTAAAACTGATTAGTTGGTGGCATGAGATCAGATGGACCTAACTGTCCTCCTTATCATTCATCTCAGGCTCCGTCACCTCCACCCCAACACTATAACCACTTTCACTGGAATCTCCGCTTTCACCAAGACAAGCTGCCCTTTAGCGAGATACACGTACTAATACACTTACTGCCACATAAGTGGCGCACGTGAAGGTAATATTGACTAAAGTGAGAACAAGCGGAGTGTCCCCAAGGAGCAATTTGTCCTTGATGCCCGGCCTATAATAAGTATAATCTGTTTTCTACTTTGTGTCAGAGAGACGCGTTGTGTTGAATTTGCAAACCAAACTGAACACGTCTGGAGGTTTCTCTCTCTTTTGGATTATAATAAGAACTCCTCTCTTGGTCTCTGGGGGTTAGAAGGTGGGGGATCACAGTCGCTGTGTCAAGATAAGGGAGCACGCTGGATAGGTTGGAGGATGCTCTTATCATCATCACTCTTCTTACTGAGCTGAAGAAAACAAGGACACGGTTATGTAAGCTTGTCATCGCGTCTCCAATAAAAATTTAATTCAGTTGCTGTACCTCTTCTATTCCTTATTCAGTGCAGGGGGACATGCTGCCCCCCTGCTATGATGGTATTATTGCCCTCTATATCCCCCCATTTCCCACCAAATTGGCTTTTTACTGAAGGAAGTGGATCGCCTGCTCTGTGTTGTTGGTTTTTTTTTTTGTATCGAGCTCGGTTTAGGCATGGCATTTCTGTGCATTCATTAGCTAAACAAACGTTATTCTTTTAGTGTCGTGGAGGTCTTTGGCTTAACCTACTTGGCGCAGGACAAGAGGGATTATAGATTGGTTTACAGTCCAACAAACAGGCATTTTACTAATTTCTTTTACTGGGGGGAGGAGGAGGGGGAGCAGGTTTCCTCTGTGTTTACTTCAGAGAGGAAAACAAAGTTTGGACAAAGCTACTCTTGAATCAAAATGGCTGCAATTAGTTTTAATGGTGAAATTCTATACCGTTCAATGACTTGTTAAAATTCACAAAGACGACAAGGAAAATGGTTAGGGTTGTCACAGTACGAACAATTAAAACTCAATATCAATACTAAGAAAATTAACCATTAGCATTTTTGATACTATGGCAATATTTTTGAAGATGTAGGGTTCTTTCTAGTTAAAGGAGCATAACGCAAGTTCCATTGTTTCTGGAGACATCTGCCCCCTCTGGCGAGAAGTTGAAATAACACCGGTGTTGTCCACATGCACGGTAGAGGAGGAAAGGTTTCTGCCGCTGCGACTGCACGGATCTTTTTGAATAGAGGCATAATGTCTTCTCGGGTAAGAAAGTTATAAATAGCCTGGGTTCTCACGCTAATGCATCAATGGACGCTCAAAGTAGCCAGGTGAAAGAACGCACAGCGCGCCACGCCCAGAGGATTCGGCCTGAATCACTTCCTCATAAACTGACAAATCCAGCCCATAGAGACAACTGTGGTAAATGGAGGAAAACTCATTTTACATATCAGGCAATTCTGAGCGCATTTAAACTTGCATAATGCTTCTTTAAGAACAAAATATATGATTGAATTACAGTAAGACAAGTTTTAAATTTCTTAATTAGAGCAAAAACAGTAGGGGATAATTCAGTTCTCGTCTACAGAAATAAACCATTTGAATTTCACCTCCCTGCTTAGCAAAACAATAGACAAGATGACACTAATAGTATAAGTCCTTTATCTTCTTTATAACATCCTTTATGAAAGTATCTACCTTTTTATTCAGTCGTGCAATTACTTTATGATGATTGCTTCTCTTTAGTGTGTCCCTGTGTTTTCATTCGCCTGTCAATTTGGTGTTGATACAAATAAACGTTACTACAGCAGGACAAATAAAGGATCTTTCTATGTACAAGCGGGTTGTTCATAAAAAAACACTGATCTGATGCAGTCAAAACATATTTCAGTGTAAAGAATCCTCTGGTCTGTGCAAACGTGTTGCACTTCAGCCCTGCAGAATTTCTTTCTGATAATTCTGTATTTGATTTGATTTAGTGATCAACATCAGCAGCCGGATTTCTCAAAGTTTTTCCTGCTTAAATCGGCAGCTTCAGTCTGTCTCCACCGTAACCTGTGTTACCGTTAGGCCAATTAGCCTCAAGCAACTTTCCAATTAAAGCTACAGTTGGTTAACCTGACAACAGCCAGCTGCATGTATCGCTCCGCCTAGCTCCACTCACATACATCTGGGACACCGCGATAGAAATTGCCTTTACTGAAGGCTGGGCCTTATCAAAACTCCTTGCATATGATTGGATAAGCCACTTGTCTGTCATCTTTATCGACGTGCTATTTCAACCACTCACACCGAAGCTAACCCGTGACGCTGATGAGACCGACGCAGGTCTTTTTTTTATGTGTTTGCGGCTCTTGTGGCACGCATTTTATTGACAGTGAGCTGACAGGAAGAGGGGGGAAGACAGGCGGCAAAGCGCCGCGGGTCGGAGTCGATCCCGGGCCGACCGCGTTGAGGACTAATAGGCCTCCTTATATGGTTAGCGCTAACCGGTTAACAAAACTTGCCAAATCCGGTCGGGAGAAGGGCAAAAACATGGTTTCCACCAACAAAAGCCTTCAGAGCCGTTCTCTGATGTTCTTTTAATGAAACAATATCAGGTAGATTGGACAACACAGAAGAAATAGCAGCATCAATGCTAACGCTTGCTTCCTCGATGCGAGCCGCCATTGTTGTTGGAATCTCACGGTCGCTTCTCCACTACGTCACATCCAGGAAACACCCGCCCTGCGTCCTGATTGGCCAGACCATAAATTTGGTTGGGGAAATCACTTTCAATGAGCGATGTCCCAGATGTATGTGAGTGGAGCTAGGCGGAGCGAGACATGCATCTGGCTGTTGTCAGGTTAACAGTTGGTAATCCTGTTATGAAACACTTTTTGTTATACTGGGTGAAATGGTCCTTCCATCCTGACAGCAGTCAATACATTATGTATTCAGAAAAAAGGGAGGTTAAGAAAATTAGATCTCTGTGAGAGTTGCAGGCCTGTAAAAACCGACCCCTGGCGTTGGCACCAAGATGGCAGGGATCGTTCCTTGTTAGTTTCCCTACGCATGTACACGTCTAGTGTCAGTGTGTCCGGTTAGCATTGTATTAGCCTTTCATTGTAGGTCCACTGCTCTCACTGTATACTTTGAAAATGGCGGTGTTATTCAAAAAGGGACTTGGGGAAACTTCCGGAAAAATTGACGACTCTACCTTTTTTAAATGGAGTAGTAGTAGAGATAAAGCAGCACTGTTTCGTTTCGTTGCTTTGCTATTTATCAGCCGACTGAGCCGTTAGCAAGTTGACATTTTTCTGTGTTGATTGGTACCGCAGCAGAATGGAACGTGTCGTGTTCAAGAACTGCTCGTCTTGACGTGAATCCTCGGACAGACACAGCCGAGTCATTTGGCCGAACGTGTCCATAGGGCTCATATTTAAACGACTAGCATTAGCTTATGTCGTCTGGGAGGCTTACCGATTTACTGTTGCAAAAATAGGAGTTTACTGACCTCTTTGGCTCCATCCGTGTGCAGCCCACCTCATGGAAATTAGCTAAAATGTCCGGAGACAAGAGAGCGTGCACTCTGTAGTACATTTTCGGAAAACTAGGCTCGGATTTGACTAGAATCATCCATTCGTCACGTAATGACGTCAGAGTTAAAGGCTGCCCAAAGCTGGCACAGCAGTCCAAAGCTCCTTCCCTACCCACGATCATTTTCTCACTGTTGACCCTGTGAAAGGTCAAGAAACAGGAAGTAAGAGCTATAATTAGACGTTTTCGGATGTAGGCTTTACGTTGCCCTCAAACGTTCTTGTTGTAACATTAGCGTAGCTAATATTGCTTTTTTCCCCTCCGTCTACTTTATAGGTAGGGTTCCTGCGAACAAGGCTTTTGTGTTTTGCCGTGCCGGCTAAAGAGCGTTGCAGAGGTTGTCTGGCTGTACAAAACTTCCAGCGGCAAATCATTGTTTCGGGTCATTGCAGGGAGCAGAGAGGCTGCGTGTCTCTGTTATTGCAGCGCTGCTGCTGGAAGAAGTCCAACAGTTTGTGCAAATGAGAATGGGTCCATTTTATATAAATTTGTAACGCTAATGATCACTGTTGAATGGTTCTTTGTTTTAGTATTGATTATATTGAGGTATCGATTATTCTGAAAACCGCTCTTAACAATGGCTACAAGCAGAGATTAGCCATATGTCAAAAATTTTATGCCTCACAACGTTATTGGATGAAGAAACAAAGGCCTGAAAAGTTGAGATGTATTTGGATGCAAATGCTTCATGATTCATCATTGGCATTGAGACAGAGGCATGTAAGACCTGGCAGGCTTATTTACACAGCACTATTCATACTTGGGGACAAACTTACAATAAAAAAAAAAACTAAATGTTGCTTTCTGCCATCTTTGGTTCTCATTCTGGGAACAGATATTGAGGAGGTTTCCGATGACTTGAGAGTGTTTACCCAGAACTAAGATCTATTTTCTCAAACGTATACAGCTCATGTCAAAGCAAGCATAAATCAGGTTATTTTAATATTAAGATGTTTTCAACAGAAAAGGTTTATCACATTATCTTGTTCCACCAATGAATTGAATGTTGTTCGATCAGCTCTGCGTATGTGAAATACTGAAAAATCAGATTTATTTGTATAATTTCTCCACCTGTTTGATAAATGAGGATCAAGGTTATCGACACATCCTTTTTGAAGCAGAAACAAGAATATGTTTTAAATGGTTTATTCTGCTTACTTAAAAACCATTTAGTAATTTGTTCTAAAGTTTGATGCATTACGTTGTTGAATGCATTAAACCTTGCAAGTTTACAGAAATGGCCAGAACCAGAATTGGCAGGTCACAGCTCAACAGTCTCGTGAAAATTGCTTCAAATTCCCTTGAAGCGAGTAAACCTTTTGAACGTAAACAAGTGTGAACGAGTACAAACTGGTTTCTAAAGCAAGAACAGGGTTGTTGTAGCAGTTTGATTTAATTTGGATGGATAAACTTTATTCAGAAAGCCTTTCTCTGCTTTTATAAACTGCTAGTACTATGTGAACATAAAATCAACAGTTTTTCCTTTTAACCAGTTTTGCAATAATCAGAATATTTTCCAAAATCAGGTTTTCTGGCATAAGGTCTCATAGGTTCCAGCGATGAACTTGGGTACATCATACCCCCACAAAATTAACCAAAAAAAGAATTACTTTACATGGTTGTACTGGTTGGATTTCAGTGTACGGCCACTGAACAGCCAGAACATTAACGCTGGGAACGATCTTCAGTGATCAGTCTAATGTGGTGCTGGATATTCTCGGGTCCTGGCATTCATGTGGGTATTACGCTGAAAACGTTCCCCTGCTGTTCTCAGAGGGAAGTTTTATGTCGGGTGTCACTTTAAATCAGAAAAGAGATCTGCATTAAACGGATAAAAATTCATAATGTCACTTTAATCTTCAACATAAACGTGTCCCTACTGTTCGGTCTAGCTGAGCTTTGCTGACAGGACTTCTAAGCTGATCGTCTTAGTTGCTCTTAGATAACACACATGCGATCTTAACATTTGATGCGTTTGTCATTTGTGAACCCAAGCAGCCAACAGTCTACAAAAGATATATATTTATATTTTGTATTAGTTTGGAGTAAGAAAAATGAGGACGCTTGCTCTTTATGCCTTGGTTTCAGGAAGATTTCCACTCAGGGTGCCAGTTTTTGAAGACCTGGCCCTTTTTTGCAGATTGAGATCCGTCGATGACCGAACTGTCTCTGGCTGAACAACAAAAGAATAGTTGGAGTCCGTCTCCCCAGTCCTGTGCAGCCGATTTCAAATTTTTGCTTTTCTCTTGACGGCTTGTTCCAATTAGGGATTTAGTGCACGGTTCTAAGTGTGTAGATGTTACTGTATACGTGTTGTCTTTAAGTTAATAACCTAATTCCTGTGTCGCCTTTTTATATTTAAATCCGATGACGTTTCTCCTCGATGCGTTTCTGACGCGCTCCTGCCTCTCCTCTCCCTCGGCCTTCTTTTCTTCTCCTAATGATGATGTCATCGTTTTAGCATATCACTTCCCTTTTTTTCCTACCCGATGCAGTCTGTTCTCCTCCTATTTTGTTGGACTTTTCTTAGTCTAGTGTTGGGAGATTACATTTTAGACATGCAGCATGTCTGCCCACAGTGAGCATGGGTTGGTTATATCTGGACAAAAGACATGCACACAGTCTGATGAAAACTCCTGTCACAATTCAGGTCAGTAGGATGGAGACCCCCCCTCCGCCCCCCCCCCTCCATGATTGAGAACACTTTGTCTCCCTCTGAGCTGACATTTTCTTTTATTCTCTTTTTTTCTTCATTTTTATCTCCTGTTATTTTATCTATTGTCAAAGATTTTTTATTTTTTTTATTTTTTATTTCTTCCACTGACTGAACCCCACACATGTGCATATGCCAACGCCGTGATAAGTTAATTCATTATTCCCAGCTATTTTAAACATTTCCTGAAGCTTTTTTTTTTTTTTTTTTTTTTTTTTTTTTTTTTTTTTTTACGGATAGGGGAGCTACTCCTCAGTTGAGATCTCAGGATTATTGGTTTCCCTGATCAGCATTTATTTTATTTTTATTTTATTTTATTTAAAGCTCTGATCTACCATTTCAAGTTTTAGCCGATTCCAGTTGTTAAACAATGTATGGAAACACCATACTTTAAGTCTGCTGTCTGTATAAATTGCGTATTGAACTGTCTTCAGAATGATTGTGGAGAAAGAACCTGAAGCTGCAGGGCTTCCTCTCTGCGCCAGTTTCTGTTCTGTGCCGTATCAAATTATATTAAGTAGTTTTGTTGCAACACAAGTTCAAAACGATTATCTTCAAACCTGGTCGTTTTAAGGCCCATTCATACGCTACGTTTGGCCTACACGTCCGTATTTCTGTCCGTACGTTCTATCCGTTGACTCCTTCATACCTCCGTCCGTTGAGGTGCGCAATAACCAATATTTCCTCTAGGTGGCAGTGCTGGGCACCAATGATTCGTCATTGATCAAACATGGCGATGGTCCAAGACGTGATTTTGTTGTATTTGCTCCGTAAGTAAACTTTTTGTTTGTCCCTGTGCCCCGGACACGGTAGTTGCGGAAAAGCTCCGCAAGTCGTTCCTCGAATCCCGCCGTTGTTTAAAAGCCAGAATTCTAACCTTCTTCGTGATTTTGTTGACATTTTGTACTACAAACTCAATAGCGCCCCCACCGTTTCCGGTAGTATTTCTCCATATTGATCCGCTTCGTCCGTAATCGTAAGCTCCCAATTTTCGTGTCAGAATACGGACGAAATCGACGGTTAGAAACGTATGAAACACTCCACACGTATCCGTATCCGTCTTTTACGTGAGATATGAATGGGCCTTTAGCAGGAAAAGCTCTGGATTTTAATGCTGTGCTGTTATCAAACCAATCAATAAATTATTGTAAGTATACTGGAGACTTTCGGGGCTCAGTCTTGAGATATTCGTGCTCAGCTAAACTCATCTTCAGGTAGGCAAACCAAAGACAAAATAATTCACGATTTGAAATTTTAGACAATCTTGGATTAACATAATGGAGTCTATTACGTACGGCAGTCCTTGTATGCATTTCTTAAAGACTGTCAGCCCTTACCTTAACTATGAGATTTTAAAATGACAAACACTTCCTAACAGGCTGGCAGACGGAAGAAGAAACTTTAAATGGGAAAAAGGCTTTCAGCTCTGCTCTCATCGGTCCAGCTTCCTGTTATCTGCTCCTGTCTAACAATGCCGTGGCGGCCGCCTTTTTAAACAGCCTCTTCACTTATTAACAACCTCCACGCTAAAGATTACTGCTGTTAGTGCAACCTCGTGGCTCTTTTTGTTTGGAAACGGATCGGATTGAGCGGTTTACGGTCATCCGATCAACAATCTGGGATGGTCAAGATAAAACCATCCGAGCGGCATTTTTTTTTCTTCCAGTGTAGGAGGATATCCTCCCATTGGACCAGCCCCCTCTCACCCACTGCTGGTGATGCCCATTGCCCCCCGAACAACGAGAGAGGCTCCACCTTTCCTCCAAGTCTCTCTCTCTTTAGGCTTCAGAATGAATTATTCAGATTTAGTCATACACGGATTTTCACCAGTCCTGTTTTATATCCCAGCGGGTGGGCACTTATTTTCAATGACTGGGGTGAGTTATGACTGCTGGCTTTAAATTATCCCCTCAGTAAAAGGAACAAAAAAAAAAAGGTTATTGCACTCTTTTGTGCCGTCGTCCCTTCTCTGGGTCGATGAGATTTTACACTCGTTGAAAAAATCCTATCAAAGTTTTATAGGCAATCTTAGTTCTGGTTGAAGTCAGTTGAAATAAAAAAAAAAATCTAATTTAGAGTAGTTTGAGCATTCATTGTCCAGGATGTGGTAATCCTGATTTAGTCTGTTTCAGAGGGCTGTTGTTTGGGTCAGGATTAACCTGCTTTAATGCCTCTTTTTGGGGCTTATTTAGAGAAAGTCTTATAAATTCATAAATCCACAGTGAAGCAGATTTCTAAATAATAAGAAAAAAAAAGAATTAAATATTGTCAATAAAATAAGTCCTTGTTAAACCTGGAGAATATCTTATTTAATCAAACACTGGGCCTTAATTTGGATTAAGAATGTGAAAAAATACTCCTTAACATATTAAAAAGTAAATTGTAACTGAAGTTTCTAAACATGTCGTCAGGTTGCGTGTAGCCGCTGTGCTTTGTGTCTTTTTGGCAGGTGCTGTGTGCAGTCAGGTGGTGGTGCCTCAGAGAGTGAGCGCCGTGCTGGGAAAGAACGTGACTTTAAACTGCCGGGTGGAGTTTGGCACCAACCTCAGCCTGACTCAGAGTTCCTGGGAGCGCCGCCTACCGTCGGGCCCCTTCACTGTGGCCGTGTATAACCCGGACCTCGGCACCTTCATCCCGCCGGAGTACATCAACCGCTTGTATTTCCGCTCGCCCTCCTCTCACGACGCCACCATCATCCTGGAAAACGTGGGCTTTTCAGACGTGGGGGTCTACACCTGTAAGGTAGCTACGTTTCCTCTGGGAAACACCCAGGCCTCCACTACCGTCAGTGTCCTTGGTGAGTATCCTAATATTTTCTTCTGAGTAGTAAGTTCCATGTTTTTTTTATTTTTTTAATATATATCTCACAATGCTGACACTCTTAGTTATTAGTGTGATTGTTCTCATATGCGTTGAAGAACTTGCTAAATGTAAATGTCAGCAGTTTAGGAAAGGTTACTCTGCCACCTCTGTTAAATCTTGACTCTAATATTTCGACTTTAACTCTGGTTAAGGGTTTGGATGTCTCAGTCCAATCCCAAATATGTAGATTCCCAGTGTTGGCATTAAGTAATTGGCATTGGATCAACTCCTGATATCTGTAGCTGCTGGACAGTTAGGCAATTTTAAAGTCTTTGACACGATCGGGGAGCCCTGCAGTCACCACTTCTTTTTTTGTTTTTTTGTTTTTTTGCTTCACAGCTTTAAAAAGTGTATCCTAGGCTGTGCTGCTACCTTTTCAGATTCCTGTAGGCAGTGACCCATTGCAATATGCAGGGATGAAATGGAAAGTATGTAATTGACTTTGAATATATCTATATTGAATTCCCGATATACCTTTTTAAACAAGCTTTATCTGTTTGTTTTGTAAAGTGCCTCGAGTTGCGTTATGTTGTGAATGTGCCGTGTATAAATGACATGAAACGAATTCGGGTTTCCAAAGCAATTCGTTTTTTTTTTTTTTGTTTTTTTTTTCTCCTTCCATTTACAGTAACATTCAGAGCGTGAGAGCGACTGTATTGGCTGCTGCAGCTTCTTGTTTGTTTCGTGTCACCTGTTTATGTGGGACCTGTCTGTGCAGCTGAAACAAACGTTGTGTAGGTTTTGGGGGATGGGTGTCTTTCCATTCGGTCTGAGTTAAATAAAAAATGAAATTTAAAAATCTTATTTCAGTCGTGAGAAACTTGGTTTGCCAGATCAGCAGACGTATTGATATCATATTGATATTATTTCGTTATGTCACTGTAGTTGGTCAAATCAACAAAAAAAATTACATTCTTGTCCACAAAAAAATAAAAAACTTGTGACCACCACTCGAAAGGCATTTAAACGTGTCACAAGATGTTAATAACTTTCTTTTGGTATCTGTGTAAAGGCTAATGTTTAAATGTAAATTCAGCATGGCTTCTATTAGTTTGAAAATGGATTGACCCATGGAAATGTGGCTGATTTCAAGCTTATAGTGATGCGCATGTAATGGTTGGCTTTATATTTCACATAGTACAATGTTTAGCCAAAGATAAAAGGGAATCAAGTGTATACAGTGGAATAAAATGATGAACCGCCAGTTTGAATCATAAGGGGAATTATCCAATATGAAAACATCCTAAATGGGTGTCTGAATGTTTCTGATTGGTTGGACTGCTGGACTGCTTGCTATATAGAAGCAAGTTTGCATACAACTGAGCACGTAGGGCATCGACAGAAGTGTAACCGAGGAGAATTTTAGACTTTATTTGTTCATTTCAAGTTTTGAGAATCGGAATAATGACAAGAGTATTGCATACTCTACTATACAGGAAGTATTTTCTCTCCAAAAATCCCAACAATTAAGTTTGTTGGTGCAGAATTTCATGAACTACCTAGGCTTGGGGTGAGGTAAAGTGTTTCTACGTGGATTTGAATGGACTGTTTTTTGAGATGTTTTAGGTCTAGCTTTGCAATTCGGAGTATGCCTAATAGGACCCCCTTTAGAAGAAGCCATTTACCTGACGTCACTGCTGCTAAGTAAAAAACCTCAAGAGCAAACAGACGGAGAAACACAAGTCCTGCAGCGCCAGAAGCTCCCGTTTAGTCAAGGTCTACGTCCGATGCCTGCATTAGTCATTTGTTGTTTGTGAGCAATAACAAGTTCAAGGGCTGTGTTTTCAATTTCGCTGAGGGGATTACCCATTTTTCATTTGAGCCAGAAGTTGTCACTGCAGAGACGCTGCATGTGCGCCTGCCTCCACCTAGTATGTTTTTTTTTTTTTTGTTTTTTTTACCAAGCACACAAGGGGGGAGGTGGACACAGTAACGCAGTGTTGTTCTTGGGTTTAGTAGCGTGTATGAAATTATTCAAAGAGTTCAGTACTGACAAATAGAATATGGACATGGCAATACAACCTTGGTCTGCTTCTTTGTTTTTAATTTGAGCTCGTTTGACCGTCTCTCGTCTCCATCTGTTCAACAGTGGAGCCAAAGGTCTACGTTTCTGCCGGCTCGGCCGCCCTGATCGACGGTGGCAATGACACCGTGGTGGCCACCTGCATCGCCGAGCGAGCCCGGCCCCCCGCCGAGGTGTCCTGGGAGTCCAACCTCTTCGGCCAGTCCGAGGTGCAGCTGTTCGACGACGTCAACGGCACGACCAGCACTCAGGTGCGCTACATCTGGCAGCCCACGCGCCACGTGCAGGGCCACACGCTGACCTGCGTGGTGCGCCACCCCGCCCTGCAGAGCGACTTCCGGATCCCCTACCAGCTCAACGTGCAGTGTAGGTTTCTCACTCGACCGCGTGGATTAAGAAATCAACTAACGTGGATTTAAAAGGATGTCGCTGTTGGGTTGAGAAACTACAATTCTGCAAGTACTGCTATTATTTCCACTGTAGATACTTGTTCTGAGGCATTTTATTTAGATGTTTTTTTTATCTTCTCACTGATCAGTATTTTTTTTCCTTTTATCCTCACTGTTAATATCCTTAACATTAAATATTTTCCTCTTTATTTAAAACAAGATGGTTGTTTTCTTTGCATATTCCTTTTTACGAGTAGTCTCATGTGAGCGTTTTTTTTTTTTTTTTTTTTTTTTTTGTGTTGCCTGTCAGATTTTCTCCAGTTGTTATGGCAATGAGAGTTACTTCAACATATGCTCTTGAGTAAAGAAAATGAACTTTTCTCCTATTTTGAGGGCAGAACAAACTTGTTGATGAAATGACCTAAAGCAGCTACAAAAGATTAGCCACTGATTTTAAATTATGAGGAGGCGACTATGAATAACTACTAAGCCGTTAGGTTTCATAAAATAAATTTAATAGATGTTTTAGAATTTGCTATTTAGACACCAAACCTGCAGATGAGGGCAAGACCAGCTTCCATTGTGTAAAATAGAGCACGGAAACGGAGACGTTTTCTGATTTTTGAATGGGGAAAAAGCCTAGAGTCGTCTCCAGAATTATCACGACTGTATAACAGAAATGTTATCAGAATTTATATCCAACCATGCTAAATAACTTTGCACAACTACTACATAAAGTGATTAAACACTTTTTTTATATTTTTATTGTGTTTTCAACAAGTTTTTATTTTTTTGTCCCTCAATGCAGTTGCTCCTGATATATCAGTGGTGGGCTATGATGGAGACTGGTATGTAGGCCGAGACAATGTTCAGATGACTTGCAAAGCCAACGCCAACCCACCGGCTCATCACTTCAGATGGATCAGGTGCGAGTTTTTGTTTTTTTGTTGTTGTTCCTTTTTAGTTATCCTCGGCTGTAAACTGAATAAACACTTTAAGAGCTGTTCATTTTCACTTGTGATATTTCACCGGCCCACTAGACAGAAGGGTCCTCCTTTACATCTAAACATTTAAATCCTGTAACACAAGATTTAATTTCACTTTAAAGGCATAATGTGTGGTGTCTGCAAAGACACCCAACCCTGCTGACAAGTTGCTCCTATTTAAGTCCTTTAAGGTTTCTAGGCTTAACCTTGAGGGTTTGTAGGGTGTTGTCACTCGCTGTGAGAGGACTGTAAAGGTCAAGTAGAACCCATTCACTTAGGCTACGTTCAAACGGCAGGTAAATTCGATCTATTTGCCCAACACGCGACCCATATCTGTCAATTCAATTTTATTTATATACCGCCAATTCACAACACGTCATCTCAAGGCACTTTACAAAGTCAAATTCAATCAAATGATACAAATTGGACAAAAAGGAAACTTTTTTGACCAATTGCTTTCTTGCTGTCCTTTTTCATGGCAGTGTGAACCGCCCAATTCCGATCTTTTAAACCCGATAAAAATCCAATCTGTGCCATTTCCATATGTAATACTAAATTTGATACATATCCGCTAGTTTTCAATGTGTCCATAGTCTGAATGGCCATGTTGCATTTCACCTGTTTTCTTTATGTCGCTGTCTTTGCTCCAACTGCACAGATTCACTACAGCAGTAGCAGTCACGGCTTTACAAAAGGCCATTGGTGATAGCTGTGTTGTTTTCTTTTTACTTCTTGTTATGATTCAATTAAATTGTATTTATATAGCGCCAATTCATGAAACATGTCATCTCGAGGCACTTTACAAAGTTATGTTGTGGTCTTAATATTGTGGGCTCCCATTATGCAACAACGTCATATTAACACAGAGACTCCGTTATCCACTATTACATTGTTGTTGTTTTTTTTTTTTTTTTTAACAAAGCTTTATTGACCGCTTCTAGTAACAATTACATCCACCATTATTTCCGTAAATAGTGCGATACTGTGATGTCGTCTTCTGTTATCTGCACATGTGGGTCACGTCGGGGTCTTAAACCGCTCAGACAGAAGTCTGATGGCAGTTGTATTTAATTAGCAGTATGAACGACAACGCAAAAATAATTCGATTTAAGCGAAAAAAAACAGAAATGAGCATCAAAACCTGTAGTGTGAACATTTTCTTAGAGTAGAATGTGAGCCGTCACACCAATTCTTACAAAGCAGATCCTATGCGAAGGCTTTTAAGGTGGTAATTTAAGTTTTTGTATAAAAGTGCCTAAAAATGTTTAATATTAATAGTTTTAGCTTTTAGAGTTGTTTTCTGAGCATCACAACCCATTCAGCAAGCAAATGGAGAAGAACCCAAGTTTGTGATGATGCACTAAAACTTTGCTGTTAACACTAGGTGAAGTGTCTGTTGTGAGGTTATGAGCTATAATATCTTACCTGCTGTGGACGACTCTCTGGGGAATAAAAAGAAAAGTCTAATCAGACAGTCGCAGTAGCGGCTAGTCAGAACAGACTTACTGATCTTACACCGAAATGTCTCATTTCCATTCTGCAGGTAAGACACTGGCTGCTGACCACGCCACATAACCCATAGTGAATAATCCCAGCTGTCCCTTTAGTTCGCACATTGTGAAAGTCGGCTCAGTTTTAGGACCTTGCAAAACGATTCATACCCATTAAACAGTTTTCTAATGCTGTTACAAACTAAATTGTATTGTACTGGGATTTTATGTGACAGATCAACATAAAGTAGTGCATATTTTCAAAGTGCAAGTAAAACATTTTTTTTTATTATTCCAAGTAAAAAAAAAAATGTGTGCATTTATATTCAGCCCTCCTCCTCTATTTCCTGTGAAGAAAATCCAAGACATGGCTTTAGGAGTTCTCTAATTAGTAAGTGGCCCCCATGTGTGCAGTTTAGTCTTAAAGCTTGGTTAGGTTATAAAGCCATGTCCCAACCTTTGAGCATCTTGGAACACTTTTCAGTGTCAAAACTGAAAGGGTCTGGTACAACTGCAAAACTACCAATACATGGGTCCACCCAGACTGACGGTCTGGGCAAGGAGAGCATTGATCAGAGAAGCAGACAGGATGCCTGTGGTAACTCTGGAGGAGCTGCAGAGATCCACCGGACAAAAACTGACAGCTGGAGCTACAATGGATTGATTTAGATCATGGAAGTATGTTATTGTCTTAGAATGGCTCCGTCAAAGTCCAGCCCTAGGTGTCACTGGGATTGTCTGGGAAAAAAATCAATGTTCAGAGAATATTGAGGAACGGTTTTAAGCTCTAGATCTGCAAACATCTCGAGCTTGAAACATATCAAGCTGTAACTGTAGTAAAAAAAAAAAAAAGTGGTTCTGAAAAGTATGAATATTATGCACTACTTTAATGAGTTGGTCCATCAGATAAAATCCTAAGAAAATTGCTCTGAAGGTTGTGGTTTTTAACTTGATAAAATGTGGGAAAACATCAAGGGGCACGAAGTAGACACGCGCTAACCTGCGCCTCCCTCAATGTGAGCTCACTGCAGCTGACGACAAACTGGTCAATCTCTTCTTCGGAGCAAGCGAGGCTCTCAGCTCAACACAAGGCATTCCCTGCAAATTCATAAAAGCATTAAAAAAGTTGCCCTGGTTACAAATGACAATAAAATAAATAAATAAATTCCATACATCTGTCATTTTTATCCAAATACGAGTCGTTTGTGCTTCCCCTTCCCTGGAGAACTACCCATATGGCCCATATTGAAAAACCTCCACTGCAGATCACCTTTTAATTTGCATGACATTTGATTGACATTTGATTAATTGTTTCTGCTGGTAATTAAATTAGTTGTATGTCTCTAATGTCACCTTTTTTCTTTTTCTTTTTTTTCTGTTTTTGTGCCTCATAGATTGGACAATGACATGCCGCAAGGGGTGGAAACGAGAAACAGCACCTTGCTTTTCCTGCGCCCCCTCCAGCGGAACGACTCCGGCGTTTACAGGTGCGAGGTTGCCAATGACATTAACCTCCGCAGCCGAGACGTGCGCATCCTCATACAAGGTGAGCATAGTTTATAGACGGGAACACAGCTGACTCTCAGGAAGGCACCGTGCATGCGTGTTCGTCGCATAGAGGGTACGACTGTGACATTGTCCTTCGAGCTGAAATGTGACACTGTGCCACTCTGCTGCATTGTGTGCAAACTGTGCGTATGAAGCAATCATCCGTCGTACAGCGGGCTGGACCTGATCTCCGATTTGGTCTTGACTGCATGCTGACTGGCCCTGATTAACATGAGGCCTCCAGATGTTCAAACGGGGGAGTCCCTGGGTCAAACAGCTGCCACTACTTAATTCTTCTTAAAGACCACAGTGCACTGCCTCTCTCCTCAGTCCTGCTAACTTGATGCCTGACTATGTCTCATCTCTGACGTACGTTGTGAGCATGCTCCACTGGTCTCCTCAAAGTCTCTCCTGCCTGTGGAAACCCTCGTCTTGAATGAGTCTCGAAGCTTTGATTATGTTTCCTTTTTGTGTTCCTTTCCCTTCTCCTTGTGTTTCTTTTTACTCCTGCATGTGTCATGCAATAAGAGGCGAAAGCCTGCGAGCCTCACTGTGAGATGATGTCCCAGATTCATAAAACATTAACTAGTCCTTTTCAACTCCTATTTATTATTTATCATCCATATTTCATTTTCCTTTGAGAGGACCTGTGTGTGTGCGTGTGTTTGTGTGCGCACCAGCTAGCACGTGTCGGTGTTCCCCGCGCTGTATGTGTTGTTGCGGGTTTTGCTCGAGTCGGTTCGCTGCCTCTGCACGGAGTTGTACAGTTTATGCTTCATGAAGACAACAAACCTCTGGGTTCGTGTTTCACATCTCTGAGCTGGGAATCTTTGCCTCACATTTGGCCCTGCACTGAAGTTACTGTATCAAAGTGCTTTTTTTTTTTTTCCATTACTGTAGCTGCCTGTGATTATAGCCTTTGGGTTGCCTGTCTGAGGGTATAACCACTAACCCACTTTCCATAAGGATGGTTTTCTCCAGTGTGGTGAAATTATACACACAAAATAGGGGTTTGAAAATAATTGTGCGTTTGCACATGATTAGATATCCAGGTGCAAGGGACTGCCCCTAAAACCTAAAATATAATAGAAAGAAATACTAAAAGGTAAATTTCTTTGTGTTTCAGGGTTTTGTTTTTTAGTGTACCCACTTACAGGGGTTGGACAAAGAAACGGAAACACCTTTCATTTTAGTGTGGGAGGTTTCATGGCTAAATTGGACCAGCCTGGTGCCCAATCTTCATTAATTGCACATTGAACCAATAAGAGCAGAGTGTGAAGGTCCAATTAGCAGGGTAAGAGCACAGTTTTGCTCAAAATATTGCAATGCACACAACATTATGGGTGACATACCAGAGTTCAAAAGAGGACAAATTGTTGGTGCACGTCTTGCTGGCGCATCTGTGACCAAGACAGCAAGTCTTTGTGATGTATCAAGAGCCACGGTATCCAGGGTAATGTCAGCATACCACCAAGAAGGACCAACCACATCCAACAGGATTAACTGTGGACGCAAGAGGAAGCTGTCTGAAAGGGATGTTCGGGTGTAACCCGGATTGTAGCCAAAAAACATAAAATCATGGCAGAATTAAATGTGCACCTCAACTCTCCTGTTTCCACCAAAACTGTCCGTCGGGAGCCCCACAGGGTCAATATCCACGGCCGGGCTTCTATAGCCAAACCTTTGGTCACTCGTGCCAATGCCAAACGTCGGTTTCAATCATGCAAGGAGCGCAAATCTTGGGCTGTGGACAATTTGAAACATGTATTGTTCTCTGATGAGTCCACCTTTACTGTTTTCCCCACATCCGGGAGAGTTACGGTGTGGAGAAGCCCCAAAGAAGCGTACCCCCCAGACTGTTGCATGCCCAAGTGAAGCATGGGGGTGGATCAGTGATGGTTTGGGCTGCCATATCATGGCATTCCCTTGGCCCCATACTTGTGCTAGATGGGCGCGTCACTGCCAAGGACTACCAAATCATTCTGGAGGACCATGTGCATCCAATGGTTCAAACATTGTATCTTGAAGGAGGTGCCGTGTATCAGGATGACAATGCACCAATACACACAGCAAGACTGGTGAAAGATTGGTTTATTGAACATGAAAGTGAAGCTGAACACCTCCCATGGCCTGCACAGTCACCAGATCTAATTATTAATGAGCCACTTTGGGGTGTTTTGGAGGAGCGAGTCAGGAAACATTTTCCTCCACCAGCATCACGTGGTGCCGTGGCCACTATCCTGCAAGAAGAATGACTTAAAATCCCTGTCACCACTGTGCAGGACTTGTATATGTCATTCCCAAGACGAATTGACGTTGTATTGGCCGCAAAAGGAGGCCCTACACCATACTAATAAAATATTGTGGTCTAAAACCAGGTGTTTCAGTTTCGTTGTCCAACCCCTGTATGTGCGCTATATAGTTTGTAAAGCTTTAAATTCCTCTGGAGCCTTTAGTTCCCATGTCTCCTAGTACCTCTAACCTGCTGCCAGTAGTGCTAAAGGGACAGCGGCGCTAAGATAAAGTTGATATGTGGTTAGAATGGATTGTTTGCCAGCTCGACTGGACCTGACTGGTGATCAGTCGGCCGAAAAATAAAAAAAAATCCGATGTTTTTTTTTTAGCAGTGAACACAACATGCTTAATAATGACACCCTACACTGAATGAAGGACTCAGACTGCTGGAAATATAATTGGAATACTATTACAAAATGTGGCGATAATGATTATCAATAAGTGTCCCAACCCGTTCTTCTTTTGATCTTTAGCACCTAGCTACAAATGTAGGCGTTGAGGGCAGTAAAAATAAATCCGAAAGACTAGCTATGTATGTGACGTGCATAATTTACATGTAAAGTACTTGAAATGCAATATCCCACCAAAAGCTACACGCAAGCAGTCCTTTGCGATGACGATATTGCTCACATTGACTTTGAAAAGAATACTGCGATCCAATAAATGGTACGCAGCCCTAGCAGGACGCTATTTAAAACGGAACTGCGTTCTGTACTGTCCGTTCAGGCCGCTTCGTCTCGCAGCTGAAGTTCAGCGAGCGCTGGTCATTTCCCTCCTCCATCATTTCATACTTTGCAGTTTAAGCAGTTTTGTACCCATAAAGGAGCAGTTTACCCCAGGACAAAGACTCATGCTTGTGTAGCGGGTGTTTTTGTCGAACTGGTGATAAAGCTCTCTGAGCCAGAGCTGACTTCAAACCGGGAAGGCTGAATGTATAACAGCAATAGTCCTGCTGTGGGACGTGCTGGGTTTAGATGTTACCAGCCCTTTAGAGATATCAGCTAAAGTAATGGTCATACATGGAGAATGCTGTATAGAAGTAGTAATGCTGCTTTGCACTAAATGTGCCAATTGTGCTAATTGACAATTGGGCTCATTCTGCGTTGAGTGGGTATGTTCTCTCCAGCTTTCTCCCACTTATCCAAAAACATGACAGTTTGGTTAATTGGTCTCTCTAAATTGCCCTTAGATGTTGTTCTGTGATGGACTGGCGACCTCGTCCAGGGTGTGCCCAACTCCAGCATCACTGACTGCTGGAGTTGGGCACCAGCGAGTTTGATCGGTTCTAGATGATGGATGGATATCTCTGTCTTCGATCTAAATAGCTGCCTGTCATGGCAACGTGAAGCACAGCGCACAACAGGTTTAAACATTAATTTCCCAGACCGAGGATTAAATGCTGTTATCAAACATTAAGTGTGACCCGCTGTGCTACGCTAGCAGCAATATGTTCAGTACCTCGGCATATCTTTGGAGACGCCAGGAGTTTGTGATTAACGGCATAAGAGTGTCTTGTAGGAGAGAATGGTTTCTTTCCTCTGTGGCTTTTTTTTTTTTTAATGGCTTTTTGTGAAAAAGCCGGAAATCAACCCAATGGGATGTGTTATGGCTCAAACTACTGTTTTAGACGAGGTCGGATTTATACGGTGAAAGTCCTCAACCCACAATAAAAATAAAAATTTCTCCTGCTGACAATTCAGCATCACCCCCCCCCCCCCCCCCCCATACTTTGACAAATTGTCAAAGATGTCCGACACAACAAATCTAGCTTTTTAGTGTGCTCAGCACCCACTTAAAGATGGCTGTAACCCTATTTTAGAGTCAAGGAAACATTAATTTGATTACAGTACTAGTCCCTTTTTACTGTACAAAAATCCAACCAAGATTTTTTTCAAATACATTTTGTGAACGCGACGCTGTAGGATGTTGAAATTAAAGCTCAGCCCAGCTGTGCTCAGTTCAGCCGTCCTGTCTCCTCTGAAGTCTTGCTTTTTCACCAAAACGCCACAAGGCAGGATACGCGCTGACGTCCCGGGCCAGACGGCTGCTTTGCTGGTGCAAAACGACCAAAGCTGCAAAAATGGGAAACGGTGAGGGAACCAAATGACCAGCACCTGCTCCAGTTAAGCTCTATATTAAACACACATTTTGTTTTTCTGTTCTTTAGGTCTTTATTTAATGCACTGATGATGAAAATACCTAGCTTTGAGTCTTTTTTCAGACAGTATAAATTTCTGCACTGATGAGAGTTGTTGCTGCAACCTGGTAGTACTTGCGTAGTTTCTTGATTGGAAAAATAATCGATCAAAGCCAGTCAAGCTAAAAATCGGACAATTCCTGTAGGCGGCTAAGTTTCCAACACTTTTTATTTATTTTTTTAAAAACTCCTTCCTTTATGCCCTCAAATGAACTGAATTGAACCATAGGTCAAAAAAAGCATAGCTTAAGACAGAAGTCCAGATTTTGGGTGGCAGCTATAGTATGACGTGTCGTCATTGTTCCCATATTCTAGATTTTAATCCCAACTTTCCTGTAGCTTTTTAAACCAAAGCCCACTTTAAGCATGGAAGCCTTAGTTTAGTTGATTATCTGTCCCTTCTTAGTGAAATGCTGATGTAGATGCCATTGACATTTTCTGCTTCTGTCTGTTCATCTCTCCCCTTTCACCCTCCATCCCCCCTCTCTCACCCTCCTCCCCTCCATTAGATCCTCCCATCATGCCTTCCACCATTACCGCTCCTGTCCTAACCGGCTCTTCCTCCTCCACCTTTGTGGTCGATAAGGGCCACGTGCTCCTGAGCTCCCCTACGCTCGAAGCCCTGCCTGAAAGTAATCTTGGTTCCGTGGTGGGCGGGGCCGTGGGCGGGGCCTTGTCCCTGCTTCTGGTGTTGTCTCTGGTCGGCGTGTGTTACCTACGGAAACCGCAGACTTTCCACGGCAGCTACTACGCTAAGCAGAGCCCCGGCGATCTGCAAAAGGCCCCCGGGCATCACGAACTGCGGCCCACCAGGACCGGCGGCGGCGGCTCGTGCAGTCGGGACCACGACCGGGAGGAGTGGGGTGACCGCGCGCTCAAACACGAGCGAGACTACCATCGCTATAACGAGTACAACGGAGAGAAGTATCCCATCAACGGCTACACCAGGGCCATGAGGGAGAGCGGCCGCCTCAGCCGCCAGCAGACTCTCCATCAGGAAAACGTGCAGCCCTCTAGTCCGCAGCGGGCCAGGTGCACCAGGTACCCTCACCCGCCTAAAGCGCAGGGAAACGGCGCCCCCTACCTGTCGGCTGACGGCTACAATGGCGGTGCCGAGGGTGATTACGTGTCTCACACAGACGGCTCGGTCATCTCGCGTAGAGAGTGGTACGTTTGATAAGCTGCACTGTTCTGCAGGAGCAGAAATGCAATCAAGGTTGTTTTTTTACTATTAAGAAAAACACTTTATTGTACATGTAGACACTCCTCTGTTTGTTGTTGTTTTTTTGTTTGTTTGTTGGGGTTTTTTTTGTTTTTTTTACGACCCTTTTGAGACTGGATGGTTTTAATTTGGTTGTGGATACACTGGGAACTCTTCAGTCATCTTGACAGCCCGGTGAAACTGGGAATCTTAGTACTTCATCTGTATAGAAAGAAGCAGCCGAAACTGAAGTGTGTGCTGTTGCTGCCTTACGACATGGACCGCCACAGTTAATTTAGCATTACTGATGTCTTCTCAGTTGAAGCCCCGTGGCTGTAACGATGGGTCAAATTCAAGCTCGCCAATTGGTCATTTCGCGCCAATTTACCTGGTTTACTAGTTTGATGCGTAAAACTCTCTCAAGATAATAAGTTGCTTGCAAAGTTTCTGTAGCTCTTTGTAAATATGTTTTATTTGAAGTCTCATCTGTCTATTCTTCCACTAAATTTGGATTGAGACTAAAATTCAACAATAATGGGATCCTGTAGATAGCTAAGCAGTCATCGCCAAACTCTTTATAGTGATCAAATTGGTGATGATGAATATTTCCTTTTGATTGATCTGAAATCATTTGGTTACTGTAAAACCGAAGTCGTGAAATGTTTACTCGGATCAGGGTGTTGCATATGTTGTGTACATACTTTTAGAATATAAGTATTTATGGAGGAGATTCAGAATTTTGCATGGTGGGACTGCCATGACGTCTTTACGACATGAACTGAGCGGGTAGGTTGAGCAGATGTGGCGTGTACATGACTTGTGTTTGATAGTTTTCTTGTGTTCGCACCCGTTCACACAACCTCTTAACATTTCTTTCTTTTCTGCTGGTCTGGTGTTTTAAAAACCTGGAGGTAAACCCATAGGATTTAAACAAATCATTTCCCAAAACTCGTTCTGCAAGATTACCACACGAAAAGTTTGTCACCATGACAAATTGGATAGATTTTGAACTTCAGACTACATTGTGTTCATCAAAATCTCTGCCCTTATGTAAATCCTGATGTAAGAATGTAGGGCAGAAGGACAACTAACATAATGGCAACTTTAGTTGTAAGGGTCAAACAACAAAGGGCAATCATTGAAACCTACAAAAATAAGAGAAACTAGCAGGGAAAACACTTCTGTAATATTTTTAGCTCATTCTGGGAAGAGTTCCAGGTTAGTTATCCTCATCAGTTAGCCAAGTATGTTCAGTTTCCTGCTGCCTTGTTATATAACGATGGCTCTGTTTAAGAGTTTGGTCGCTGGCTCCAGAAGAGTGCTATCAGCGGGGGGTATAGTTTGAAGCTGGCTACTGCAAGGCAGCCGCCACACGCTGGTCTCCTCGACAAAAAACTGCTTTGTTACATGATTAATTTTGGTTTGTATTATACTTTTACTTTTTTTTGTCGAAACATTTTCCCACCCTAAGCCACCAATAGGTTTCTCATGTTTCCATCATGCGTTGCCGCTCTCTAAAAAATTAATTCACAGCACGGCAGATATAAACCTGAGCTATGAAGATGCGTCAGGTCCGTCGTGTTGAACTTGTTACTCTCACCTGTGATTATCCGCACTTTTCACTCTTTCACTGCACAGAGACAGAAAATATCCCGCTGCGCTCATAAAATTAAAGCTACGAAAACATGTAACGCTTGAAAACGAGACGGGATGTAACAAGATGTACCAAGTACTGTGACTTACCTTTTTTATTTTATTTCTTTATTCTAATTTTTTTTTTTTTTTTTTTTTTTTTACTTCTCAGTGTTATCGGGCTGAAGAGCTCTAGTAGTTCAGGTCTCAAACATTCACAAAATAATGTGATGTAAAGTTTTGTACGCAGGAAAAAAAAAAAAAAAAAGAGGTATTCTGGCACTTGCACCCATTTACTTGACCACATGAAGGTGATCCAACTGTTTCTTTCATGTTTCTTGATTGTGAATGAATGCCAACTTTAGTAGTATGGTCCCACCTTTTACAACACGTGCTGCCAGATGCCAAATCTATGGAACTTGATATTTAGAAGTAGGGGAAACATTGTCTATACATAAGTATTAACAACAGTATCATCAGCGTATATAGATAACAGAAGATATATCACCGTCGTGTACAGGGTAGCCTGAAGTAGAAGAGATGCTTTATTATAAGAATAACAGTTGTTAAAAATGGGGAAATTGTATTACAAAATTATTTGTCTGGTTGTGACTTTTTGTGCAGTGACTAGGCTGCGGATGCTCCCATGAAATGTGCCGAGGAGCAGCAGAGAAGAGGACCACTTACTGTTGTCAGCAATGTAATAGTATTAAGATTTCTAGAAATAAGGTGCACAGTTTCACACACCCTTGGTTCACGACACAAGAAAACTTTATCTCTACTTAACAAAAAAAAGAGCAAGAATTCCCATTAAGTTGCTGCTATTTTTTTTTTTAATTGAATCTGTTAATGCAAATATTCCACCCAGAGCTTTCACGATTGCTCAAGTAAAATAGAAATCTGGAATATTCGCTGTAGAGATAATTAAGGCTGCCAGGTTATTTGATTAGTATTGCCTACATGTGGCAAAAAAATAAAAAAAAAACAGGAAGCACGGCGCGCTGAACCCTGTTTGTGCTCGCTTCTATGCACTAAAAAGGAAATTTCTTTAATCAATGTCGTTTTTTCAGCTTGGCTCCTCAGTTTTGAGCCACATGCCTGGATTTCTGAAGTTCTTTTGTACTGAAGTTTTGTATCAAGATCATCAGTAACCTCACCTTGTGAAATGTCTAAGTTGAGAAATACAACTAGTGCCTTAGATACTTAGAAAAAATGTTTGTTCTATTTCTTTTCTTGTTTATTATGGATGCAATTTTTTTTTTATTTTTTTTTTTATCTGAAATGTATTTGGTTTGATTTCACTTAGTGCCAGGAGGAATTCTTAGTGCCATATTCACATGGACAGAGGATGTTGGTGTATATTTGCAAACCTAGAGGCATTAAAAAGAAAACTCAGTGAAAGCTTTGAATGAATTTTCTCGTGAAATGAGAGATCTGTACAGGCGGCTGGTTGGTTGGTCGGTTTCTGTAATGTCACAAATGTAAAACAAACAAAAAAAAAAACAGGCTGATTTACCTTCAGTGTCATATTGTCAATTAAAAAAAAAAATACTTTTTTGTATGTGCGCGCGTGTGAGTGTGTGCGTGTGTATATATAGCAGAAAATGTACATCTGTGGAAGGAAAAAAGGATGTTTCAGTGACAGCAGTGGAGCATTATTTTGTCAATCTTTTTGAGATACTGTTGTTCAATAAAGCACCTTAGCACCTGTGAGTTTCTTCTCTCTGGAGCTTTTTCAGCTTGCCGTTACTCAGACTGCTCAGACTCAGCCTCTTTGTTCATCTATAAATGACATCATCTCAAGCTCCCCAACACATGCTGCTGCATAACTCCCCATCCCCTCCCAAATAAAAAAAAAAAAAAAGAAAAATCCGACGTGCTTATTTGGGACGCTTCACATGATGTAATGCGAATGCTTTTTTTTTTTTTTTTTTTTTTTCTTCCCTCCTCCTTCCTCACTTCATCTACTTCATCTCATCTTTTTTCCGTTTAGGCTGAGGATTCATAGTTTCCCCTGTACTGCTGAGCTGTGGGTCTCCGATGGCATTTCGGCTGTCTGAGTGGAGACGCGACTAACGCTCGGTGTCCGTCCTCCCCTTCGTCGCTCCTGGCTCGCTTTTTGTTTCAGGACGGGGAGGCCTTCGCTCCTCTCCTCCACCCTGCTGTCTTTCTCCCGACGTCTGCCGGCTGGTAAAATTAAACGCTGAGTGTTTCCGACTGGCCCAAAGTCCCCCGCTCTCCAGCCCATTGACTGTCCCCATGGCAACAAGCTCATCTGGAGCTGCTGATGGAGGCTGTTGTCCGTACCTGGCCGTAAGAGAGCGGAGGGAGAGGGGTGCAGGGCCCTGCCGTGGAGTTGAGAGGTTAAACTGGGGGGGGGGGAGATTGGAAAGAATTAGGTGCTTGAAGTGCAAATAGTCCGTTTATTCCCCGCTGCCGAGAGGGTGACACCACGGCAACCTGACCTTGACTCTGTTAAGGTCACTTAAAAGTCTTTATTTCAACTGACCCGTCCGTCTGCTGGAGGTTTTTCGTCACAGCCGCAGCGGTTGTCGCTCTGACCTTAAAAGTAGGGCGGACTCGTAGGTCTGGGGTCTGAAAATAAAATGCCGGAGCAGCTCCGGTAGCTGGAATGATGTCAGCCGGCGACGCTTGAGTTTGTTTGAGACACTTGTGTTGAAGATCAGCAGATTTGCTTTTCGCCACACAACAGTTTCCAAGGATACTTTTCACGGCACACAAAGGGACTGAGCGAACGTCTCAGCCGGCACAGAGGGATGCAGCGCTGACAAGAGTGTGTGTGTGTTTGTGTGTGTGTTTGTGCACGAGGGAGAGGCTTTGATATCATCACCCCCCCTCCTGGAAGAGGTGGGAGCAGATACTAACCCATTATTAAAACTCTCCGCCCCTATCAGCAGCCTTGCGGGCCCAGCAGGTCAGGCCCGCTCACCGTAGGTAAAAAACATGACCCTCCGGGTGTTTACTCCTGCTCAAGCCTCAAAGTGTGCTTTGTTTAATTCATAAGGCTGCTTCTCCGACCTCCCCTAAGCAACACCGTGCACTTCTGTTGCCCTCACTGGGATGGTGCTTTTCTACCCCATCCCCCCCCCCCCCCCACCCCCTCCTCCGATGTACCAGTGGAGGAGAGGCGTGCGAAGGACAGAAGGGAGCCAAATCCCAGTGTGGCGACAGTTGATCCACCCGTAATCCAAGCCCCTCTTTGGGTGGATTGTGTTTAAGACCAAAAATAAATAAAATAAACTTTTAAACAAAGCTGAATAAACTGTAAATGTATTTCTTGCATCTTTTCAGGGTGGACTAGACATATGTGAAAGTGCATCTTAAAAATGATTGCATACAGTATATTTCAAGCATTGATTTTTTTTTATTTATTTTTTTTGGGTGGGGGGTGGGGGTTATGGAAGGGATTATAGCAATCATCGGCAATCCTACAACTCAGTTTGGTCTTATGAAATCTGAATACATCATAAAACCAATAGAAAAGTATTCTAAATACAGAAACACTGACAGCTATTCTCATGCTGTATGCACACTCCAGTCAGCATCATGTGTTGCTTAATGTGATTAATTTATTTTTTGCCCAATTATTGTTGCCATCTAAGGTGGTTTCTGGAGTCTTATGGCCTGGCAGTATTTGTGCCTGGTAATATTAAACTCTGCTTTGTTTGTTTTTTTTATTTTTTAAATGTGATGAACTCATTAATTAACAAGCGAGGTGGTTACCTTTCATCATCAGGCCATGATGGTTTGGACAGAACATTTCCCTTTAATAAATAACATCACTTGAAAAATGACATTTTTGTATTTATTTAGATTATCTTTTGATTTAAACATCTATATAGGAGCAAACGCACTTTTACAGCGCCGCATGGGCGACGCGGCCGACTGAATGACCTTCGCAATCCTCTCAAGGCTGCGGTCATAGATGGCGCTTGTCCACTTTTTCCTGCCACAGTTTTACCTTCCACTAAATTTTCTAGACATTTTCCCTTGATATAGCCCTTTTAACCACTTTTAACCAATTATTTTTTTTATGATTTGATGCCCTTGTGGAAGGTGTCGGTCGAGTGTCTGCCAGGCAATTCTCTTCAGCAGGCTCACAATTACTGGGTAGGCTTTAGCATGGCCACACCATAATCTCTGTTTGAAATCACTTTGTTTTATTATAAAATTGAATTTTGGATTGTTAGATGTAAGCCATAATCATTTAGATCACCTGAAATAAACTGTTGAAATGCATCTCTTCATTTGTAATGTTGATTCTTTGATGATGATCTAATTTATTGAGCCCCTTTCTTTTTTTTTTTTTTTCTCTGCTCCCTCGCTGTGACTTTAACCCGGCTGATATGTCCTTTGCCTCTCTGTAAAAGTCTGCTTTATTGCCTGTCCCAAGGCATTAGCACTTGATGAGCTACATTTTTAAAGGCAATTTGATTAACTCAAGAGGCCCCTTTTTTTTGTAGTTCAATAGCCATCGAAGGTAATAAAAAAAAAAACTCAACTGTAACATGACGCCGTGAAAAAGGGGGGAGCAAAGGAGGGAAAAAAGTGACTTTCAGTGCAACTATTCAATCTGCATGGTAATTGAACTGTTATTTAAAATTCTCATCCCAGCACACTATTGATTTTTGCCCCATCTTAGCTACCAAACTAAGTGGAATTGACCATTCCACCTTTTGCCTCCTTCTGTCCTTCTTTGTCCTCCACTTCTTTCTGTGACCTACATTCACAGGCTTTTTGGCCAATCCCGTCTTATTTGGGCAACGCTTGCCGTTTTGCATTTGTTTCAGTACATCTTAATCACGATTAATCCTAATCCCCTCAGTGGACAATGCAGCATATGCAGACATATGGTCTAACAAAGCTAATTCATCCAACAGCAGAAACGCACTCGAAAGGCCAAAGGGGCGACGGAAACATGGCTGAATAGAGTGACGATGAGTATAAAAGTATTGGAAGTTTATAAATGACCAAGGCTGATTAAATATGTTTTTTTTTTATCCCACATACAAACAGGGGTAACCCGTGTGAGAGGTCATTTATAGGTGGAATGATTTTATTTGGCATGGATGGAACTCTTTCAAATTAGCAATCCTGCAATATCCTTAGACAGTTTGCATGAAATACGTTTAGAAAAAGACATTTCTAAATATTTTGTACTTTTAAGTATAAGAAGCAGGGACTACTACGCCCGAAGGAAAGATGGTGAGTGCCAAAGAACAGTTTAATATGTTTAGTGCGGTCCAAAAATAATACTAATCTACCTCTGAGAATCTTAAATGCTAAACGGCGGGCTTTTGCCTCAAGTTGTGTTGAGAAGATATAAAAAGTACAGTTTTTTTTTTTGGGAGGAGGGGAGTTTAGCTGCAGCTAATGAGCCAGACTTTTCCTTGTCAGAAGACGTGTATTACGTTTGTTCAATTAAGTAAGTAGTAAGTTATTGTTGGCTTTTAAACTGTGAGCATGTGCATTTAGTGGCATCTCTGGTAAAGAATTTCAAAAGGCCTCAAAATAAATTCATCTGTTCCTGCCGCAACGTCATCTCGCACTTCCGAATATTGAAAAATCCAGCCTTCCATTTATTTGACTACATGTAGGGAAAATCCTACATTAACCAATGTTGGCTACTAACAACATCAACACATCCTGCTCACTTCAGTTCAGCCCAGAGGTTTTCTGCAGGATTTCGGTCTGCGAACTTGGATGGACATACAAGTAGATGTGCTTTTATCTGATGAACAGTGGGAAAAAAAACTCTCCTGTCGCTTTCCGTAATTACCAAGACAGAGATCAGTGATTTTCTCAAAGTCAGAATTTATTGTTTTCTCATGAGGAGGAGAACAGCGGGAATACAGTCCTCATGAAAGGTCTGGTCTAATCTGACCTCCTCCATTCTGCTCTAACTAGACAACTATTCAGTTTCTTATATGCAATGTGTTTTAATGCAAGATTTCACACCACAGTTTCTCAACCTTTAGTGTCTGCCGGAAATCTCCCAGCTCCCAGCAAGGGGAAAACAATGACAGGAGACATAACCAACTCTGCAGCTGCACAGTCAGGGAGTCAGTGTTTTTGTCAGGTCCTAGAGAACAATTTTTGTTTAACAGCCTATTGAACCATATGCTTTAGATTGTTGTCCTCTTGAAAGATCCAGCAATTACCCATCTTGGGTTTCTTGGCAAAAGCACAAAGGGTTATTTAAAATGTACTGGTACTTTAAAGAGTCCATGACGCGAAGCAGTCTAACAAGGTTTCCTGCACAGTCCTGAAGAAAAGCAGGCCCACAGCATGCCAGATCCTCCACCATACTTAACAGTGGGCATAAGGTGTTTTTTTCCACATTTTCATAATCTGTTTCCCAATAAACTGGGCTGCAGTGTTTGTTTCTAAAAAAAGCTCAGTCTTGCTCCCACCAACTAACGCTCCTGGTTCCCGTTGAAGTCCCAGCATAGTTTAACAAACTGAACATGTATGTGTGTGATGTTAGGCCAAAAAAAAAAAGCTTTAGCTTTCTCTGGCACCGCTACCAGTAAATGGTTGGCATGTAGATTGGCATCTAATGGGTTGATATGGAGAGCTGCTAACCCCAAGCTGCTGCTCTTTGCTGCAGTTCTCCAACAGTGAGCTTTTTTTTTTCTTTCTTTCTTTTACTTCCCTCAACCATCCTGTTCACTGTGGGTTCTGGCAGGATAGATATGGGTTCCGATCCAGCTCCCATTATGGTCTGTAGCTAAAATATGTTTTTTCCATGTTGATACCCCTGGGAAATAAAGTCACCAATTCCTAATTTAAAAGGGGCTAGAAACTTCAACTTTAAAAAGTACATTACTAATTTATGAAATGCCATGAAAAAGAATTTCCCAGTAAATTAATTTAGACAAAGGTTTCAGCCTGAGATTGTGCTACTGGAATAAAACATTGTTTTCAGGCTTTCCAGCTTCTTCACCTGGTGTGTCAATAAAGGTAACAGAGTCGGATTGAGGTCTTACTCTGAATACAGTGATACAAGTTAGGGCTTTATCCCCTTTTTTTTCCCACTTTTTGTGTTTGTGAGGAGTCCTTGGACCTTTGTGCAGCATCATGATCATGGTGGTGTCGCCAGAGTGAAAGAAACCTCAGAGAAGCGTTTGGATCAGGGCACGAAAGAGTCCTTAAAATGTTTTTTTTTTTTTTTAAATGTCCAAAAAGTAAACCGTGTGTGCACTCTGAAGGAAGCTGTATGCGTATATTGTTTTTTTTTTTTTTGATGTACTGGAAGCCTGCCTGTGCTCTGTCTCAGACCAGTCTCAAGCGGAGAGGTCCAACTCCATTACCGTGGCCGGAGCTGTGATGGGCGCCGTCCTCGCTCTCTTCCTCATCGCCGTCTTCATAATCGTGATTCTCACAGCTCGGAAAGCCCCCCCGACTGCCTACACCGACAAAGTGTAAGTCTGACGAATAATTCATGCTGGAGAATATGCTCGGCTAGTTAAATAACGACATGGTACCTCTAGAGGTGACTGAAGCCCGCTGGTAGATGTGGTTTATTTCTCGCCCCTGTGGAGATCTCCGCAGCGGTTCACGCCCCCGGAGCAGGAAAAGGCTGCGGGATAAGGTTGAGGGGTGGAAGATCTTTTTTTTTTTTTTTTTTTTGTCTTGGCAGTAAGCCTTTGTCCTATTTTGCTGTGAATGTGTCTACAGTCCACCAGCTGCCACATTTAATCTAAGGGCAAAGAGGATATTCGAGGTTAAATTATTTACCCACTGTCTCGGGGTTGTGACTGACATGAAACAGTTTGGGACTCTTGCGTAATGTTTTGTCTGGTTGATAATAAAATTGCAGGGAAGATCCTGTAATTTAATGAGCAAAGAAGGAAGACTTAAAGTCTTGAAGGCCTCGCACTGTGTGCTGTAAAAGTATTCACACCTCAAGAAAATTTTTATCCCTACTCTGCAGTCAGCTAACAAATCAGTGTGAGCATTCCCTTTCAGCGCTGACTGTATGTCCTCAAGCGGTATATTTTGGATAAAAATTGAATCTTCGTGTCTTTTACAGCCCCTAACAGGTTTTTGTTTCCAGGACGGGCTTCTGTTTAGCGCCGACCGTCTCAGCTTCCCTGTCCCTGCTGCCGAAGCCTCCCCTCAGCAACCATGCTGCCACCACCATGTTTCCTGATGGTGCGTTCAGGGCGACGTTCTGTATAAGGCGTTTTGCTTTTAAGCCAAAATGTTCAGTTTTGGTCCCATTGACAATAATGCCTTTCTCCTAGCCGTGGTCTGCTAAAGCTGCAGTAGGGAGTTTTGAGGAAAGCCATGGACTTAGCCTGAAAATTGGAACAAGCACACCTTGCAGGTCCCCCCCCCCCCCCCCCCCCCCCCCCCCTTCACAGCCCAGCCTGCCACGCTGCTCCAATGTTTACCTGTTTTGTTTTCTGAGCAGGTGCCATTCCAGAAATTGGCAGTTTTCCTGTAAAGCGGATTGTTTCCCCTCCGTTTCTCCTCACAGCTGCAGCCCAGCGGCAATCTTGAGCTTGAGACAGTAGCAGTAGCAGTATGTAGGCGAGGGTGTCGGAGAGGCATGTGCATGAGAGCGATTGGCACTGCTAACCACCAATCAGAGCCAAACATTCCTCGTGGCTGATTGGTTGTTTCTGACCGGGAGCGATGTATTTCTGCAAATGGCAGTAGGGCCACTGGGACGGGCCAGAGGAGCTAGATTTTTTTTTTCACAGATTACCTGTCTCATATTTCACTGGCTGGACATGATGACAGTTTTAACACATATGTAAAAAAAAAATAATAAACACATTTTTTAACGATCTGGCATGCAAGAAGGGACAAGCTGAATGTTTGACAATAAGTCAACTACCCTGAACTTTTCCTTTAATGTGAAAGCACACTTATGTTCTGTATATTATTGGAAACACTGTTAAAAATCAATAAAGATAATACTGGGGGAAAAAAAACATATTTAACAAAAGATACCTGCTACAGCTTTAAGTCCATTTTATTTAGCTGTATTAGCAAGACGGTGGCAGAATAAAAATAAGTACCACACTTTTAACAAATTTGCCGGAAAACAATTCACCTTTATATAGTGATGCATATGGATCAGAAGTGTTCATTGCTTGCTGAAAGCGTAAAAGCTTTCATATGAAGACTGATAACTGGCGATCGTAGTCTTTAAATGCAAATTATCATTTGTTCTGCAAAGGCCTGACCTGTGCAGAAAGCTTGGGGTACCTGGGGTCAAAAGTTTACCACTTCACACCTCATCTCAGCATCAACAGTCACAAACAGATGGTGTTATATTTTAATGCAGTATTACCTCATCTGCGTGTTAGCGCCAACACTGAGCATTCTCAGCTAACATTAAATCACTTTTGGAGACCAATCATTGATGATTCACTCCTTTCCATGACTGTAACACACCCTAGTGAAATGGCTGATTTGGGACGATTGTTGTACATCAGCGCTCGAGGAGGGCGGATCATAATAATAAATACGTATTAGGTCAGCTGTTGTTCAAAAGATTTTAAAACTGGACCAAACATGGCAGGGCCTTTTGTTCTGAAATATTCTTGAAATGAGTGTATTTGTCCTGGATTTGAGCAGGCATGATGCAGGACACTTCTAGGAGAGCACGTGTGAAGTCAGACGCCGCTGTAGGATCCCGACTCGCAGTTTCTGCCCTAATTCATCCCAAAGGCGCTCCCTCTGGTTGAGGTCAAGGCGCTTTGCAGGCCAGTGGGCTGGACCTTGCTTTTTGCACTGGTCACGTTGGAACTGGTAGGGCCCATCCCAAAACTGCTCATACATAGACGAGAGTTTAAAATGGCCCAAAATGTCTTGGTTTGCTGTAGCATTAAGGGTTCCTGTTGCTGGCAAATGATTGGGGTACAATTTCTCCTATTCCATCCATCCATCCATCCATCCATCCATCCATCCATCCATCCATCTTCTTACTCGCTTTATCCCTCATGGGGTTGCGAGGGGTGCTGGTGCCTATCTCCAGCATTTTCAATGGGCGAGAGGCGGGGTACACCCTGGACAGGTTGCTAGTCTATCGCAGGGTGATCCATGCACCCCTGGAGTGATTTTGGCCGGCCAGCCACTCAAGAAAAGCTCAAACCTTTCACCACGGTGGATTACTCTCATTTTAGTGCTTTGGAGACCAAAATAAATCATACAAATCCACTGGTTACAAAGTCATAAAAAATGACTTTGTAACCAGTGGATGGATGTAAATGACTTCTCAACTGCGTTTGAGTTTCTTTAGATCGGGTTGTGATATTTTGCTTTTTGAGATGTTTTAGCCTACTTCATGTGATTTATTATTATTATTGTTGTTATTATTATTGTACAGTGACTGGGTCAAGGTGTGGCGAGTGAAAGTAAAGTACTGTTGGTGACGAGAGTAAATTCACGTTAAACGCGGGGATTCTCACAAAGGCCCAGATCGGTTTAGATTGCTTCTTCCTCTTCATAAGGAAGAAGAAAAAGTTCTTATGTGTCATAAAAAAAAGCCTAAAATAAAATGACATTCCTGCCAATCATGGCTGCGTGTAATTACATGCCAACCCAGAAACTTTTTCGGAGGGTATAAAAACGGGACTGACAATGATTGGAAATAAACTGCGGCAGCCAATCCACCCACCCACTCCCCATTTCATCTCGCTGTCCTCCGTTGGCGTCTACTTTGTGTCAGCGACAACTCGGAGCGATTTGGAAGACGTTTCCAGTTCGGGCTTCAGACTCGGGCTCATGCCTGAGGCCTTGGCAGCAAGCGGCCTGGAGTACAGCTCACCATCGGAGGCGGGGCGTCGGCCCCCGCATCACTGAGCTGACACTACAGGACGCTCGGTCCGGCCGTGTGCCGGGGCGGTCAATGCCACGACAAACTTAGCATCTTAAGCGTGACCGTGGTCGGAAGTCCCAGTGGGACGGGGTGGGGGGCGGGGGAGTGGGACGACCTCCTCGTCCCACTCCTTCATCACGCCCAGCCGTGAGTGTAGGACAGCAGGTCACAGAGAGCACTGGCTGTAATCTGTACACGGGAGGCAAGAGCAACATCAGGCGACGCGTAGTGGTGGAAAAATCGATGCCTGTCATGACATCTTTTTATGAATCGCCAAGGTCAGTTTCTGGGTTTCGGTTTAGCAGAGGATGGGGATTTCAGGAAATAACGGGACGGCTTTAACGTCCACGGCGTGTGGGAGTTCGGAGGAACAGCTGTCGGAAATCTTCAAATTTACTGCCACGCGCAGGAGTCCATCACCTTTATCTCCAAGGAGACCACTATCCCGCTGACAGGGATGCCTCAGCAGTTTTATTGACTCACAACAGGCCCTGGTAACTAATATCACACAAAATTGCCTTTTAGTCGACAGATTTGTTCAAGCCGCAGCAATCCTGACCGTTATATTTCCCAAAACACATCCACCTCACACCTCTGGTGGGTTTAGTCGGCTCTCGGTTTATCCATTTGTAACCTTAATAACGTCAGTTTGATTAAAATGTTATTCTTGTAAGCAGCCATCCTGAAAATGTGGACCAGAAATGAATTTTCCGTCCGTGATCAACGTTCACTGCTCTGTTTGTTCCATTCAGATGAAAAACTAAGATCTCCTCCCTGCCTTGTCTTTTTTTTTTTTTTTTTTTATTCCTCGCTGCCAAGGATTGACCTTCCTCCGACTCACAAGCCGCCCCCTCCGTACTCGGAGAGAGCACCGGCTGTTCCTCTGGGAGTCCACGCATCACAAGTGGCCTGGCTGTGTCAGGTAAACCCCGCCACCTCGCTGCAGCCGACTCAGAGGCGTGTGTGAGGAGATGCCTCTGCAGAAAAGAAACCACTTTGTTAGCTCGTGATGAGTCAGAGCAGATAGTTAGAAGGGAAAAAAAAAGAAAAACAACAACAAAAAGTGGGTTATGTCATGATCTGAGGTTATTAAGTGCTGAGGCCCGATGGCTCTACTCATTACATATAAAGCATGATGAAATTTTCATTTGTGTTCTTTTTTTAGACACATGTGTGAACCTGTTTTTTTGTTTTTTTTTCCATGATAATCACACAACTTGCTTCCATATGAAGGGTGTTGTGCTGTTCCTGTCGGATCGCACTTTAAGCACCGTCTATCCTGGGGAGTCTGCCTCCCGTGGCTTCTTGCAAACAGGACTTGTGACTTTCTTTCAAAAATAAAGGCACATAAAGTCCAGATTTGTGGAGTGCATGACTCCTAGTTGTCCACAGGTCAACATCTCAACTCCTCCAGGGTTACCATTAGCCTCTTGGCTGCTTCTCTGATATATATATATATATATATATATATATATATATATATATATATATATATATATATATATATATGCTTTCAGATGATGGATTGATTACTCTGCAAAAAACAGATCTAAAAATAAGTAAAATGTTCTTAAAGTTAGTGTACTTGTCCTTGATTTGAGCAGGTAAATAAGATTATTTGCCAATGGAATGAGTATTTTTACCCCTAAAATAAGATAATTAGACATCCTGCACTTGAAATAAGGTGATGGAGATGAGTTGTTCCCATTTTAAGTGCAAAAATCTTATTCCATTTGCAAATAATCTTATTAACCTGCTCAAATCAAGGAAAAATACACAAATTTTAAGAACATTTTACATATTTTAAGTTCCGTTTTTGCAGTGTACTTCATTTGCAAAGCTTGAAGTGTTCTTTTTTTTTTTCCAACCCTGTATCGTTCTCACTTGCAGGCTCGCAGAGCAGATCAGAGGTCGGGGCAGCGTCCAGCCACAGCAGCGAGGCCCACGCCACCAGCAGCCCAGCAGCGCTCCCGCCTGGAGTGGGTGTGTCATCAAAGCGGGACGGACCAGGTGTACATCAACCACCGTGAGCACTACGTGTGACAGGTCTCCCAAACGCGGCCCACCGCAGCCCACCCGGCATATGTGCTTCACCTGATTCACCGAGCCATCAATCCACAGGAGAGGAGCGGACAGGTGGCAGAGATGGAGGGAGAGAGCTCACCGTGCAGGCAGCTTTTATCCCATTTTACTCCAAACGAAGAAAAAAAAAAAGAAGAAAAAGTTGAGCATTTTGTGGGAACAGCCTGTTCTCGACGCGAGCCGTTTCCAGGGACTCTCTGAAATAGGCTACCCAGTCAATTTGTAGCTGTAGACAGCCGCAGTTAGCTCAGAACGAAACTGGAAACAGGGGAACAGCCAGTACTGCTCCCTAAATGTCAGGCTTTCTCTGGCTAGGCTGCATCAAACATTCACTTTTCAGTTGTTATTTTGGAAAATCTTTTTTTATATATATATATATATATATATATATATATATATATATATATATATATATATATATATATATATATATATATATATATATATATATATATATATACAACAGAACGACTAATTATGCTGGTTTCAGGGTGGAAATCTGTGGCGTTTTTATTCATACTCAGTTATAAACAGACCAAACGTCAGAGATCCGGTGAGATTTCGTGCAAGCTTGAACACAGATACAGACAAAATGTGCGTTTGACATCAGAATGAGGTAATGTGTAACTTTAGGCTTTAGGTAGATTTAACTGTTTCTAGTGCAGCAAGAAAGTATTCATACCCATAGAAATGTATTCAAATATTTTCAGATTACAAGACAACAAAAAAAAATTTGAATTTTATTGGGATATTATTTGATTTATTTCATGATATAATTGTGAAGTTGAACTGAAATGCGTGGTGTTATAAGTTTTCTACCAAAAGAAATAAAACCTTTTCCTTTTTATTTAGCCCCCCTACAAACTATTAGTTCTACAATAGTTTGTGGACCCGTCTTCCTCTGCAGTTACAGTTCAAGGTCTACAAGCTTTGCACGCTCAGAGGAAGCCATTTTTTTTTACAAAATTTGCGAAATAGACCAGCCTTGATCAGATTTGAAGTATTCATGAACGGCAACTTTCACGTCCTGCCCTAAATTCAAATTGGATATAGAGCTGGACTTTAACTAGGCCGTTCTCTGGCATAGATGTGCTTTGATCTAAACCATTCCATTGTCGCTCTTGCTGTGCGTTCAGGGCGGTTGTCTTGTTGGAAGCTGAACCTCCTTCCCAATCTCAAGTCTTTTTGCAGCGTCTAGCAGGTTTTCATTTTGGATTGCTCTGCATTCAGCTCCCTCTTCCCGCCAACTCTGACCAACTTCTCTGTCCCTGCTGCAGAAAAACATCCCCTCAGCATGATACCGCCCCTACCATGCGTCACCCTGGGAAATATATAGATGGCAGGGTCAGTTTTGAGGTTTCTGCCTCATGTTTTCTGCATGTGGGGCGAAAAAAATCTTATCTGATGAGAGCGCCTTCTTTCACACGTTTGCTGTGTCCCATGTATGGCTTCTTGATGGATTATTTCAATAAAGGCTTTCTTCTTGCCAGTCAGAGTGAAAATTTTCTGTTTTTTTTTTTTTTAATATGTGGGATATAATGAAAACCACGTCTAATTTTTTTCCAACTTCATAATGGCGAGCTATTATGTATTTCACATAGAATCCAATTAAAATATATCCACATGTGTTGTAACGTGAGAAAATGTACTTTTGCAAGACATTGTAATCATAACCTTTTACTTATCAATCACTGTAGGTGTGGCTACAGTTGTGGAGGAATATGTAGTTAAAGTGCATCACAGTTTAGGGGTTTTAATGTGGCGTTCTGTAAAAAAAATAAAAGAAAAGCGGACCCTAAATGCGATTTGGGGGGTTTGTTGACCTCTGAGTTGCACGGAGCACTGTAACAAAGACATACTCCGGTGTGACGAGCTGAATATGAGCTCTGTTCCTGTGTGACCTATTTACATGCATTAAAGTTCACATTTTTTTCCCTAGTTGGGTCTCAGTGTGACGCATGAAAAGCACAAACACTGCACATAAAAAGGGAAAAGAGTCAAAAAAAAGAAGAAAAAGGAATTGATTTGGAGCTGCTGTGTACCATCAAACAGCCCCGTGTGAGCGTGTGCAGCGAGCTTTTTAAGTAAACACTGACAAATGGGAGCTCTGAGTCACGATTTAAGGCAATAAGAGAAGCTGCCCTTGAAGATATGAGACAGAGTGTGAACTGACTCTGGTTTTTCTATTTTCCTTTGTTAAAAACAAAGATCTATAAGTCACCAACACACACAGAGCAGGAGGAGGGTGTTTGTTTTTATTATTAAATGCTGGGACCATTTTAAAAAGGACATATGGCAATGTTGAGCTAGATGTTGCCCTGCTGAAATCATGCAGAAAGTGTTTGCCATGAATCCTGTATTAGCTTAGATTACTCACAGCTCTGGCTCAGCAGCTCCTTTCCAAGGTTGCCACCTAGTGGTTGAATGTGCCATTACAGCTTCAACTGGAGCTAAATATATCCCAAATAAAAGGTGATGCTTGACTGCTTTTTGCCATCAGTAATCGATGCTTCATCGATGCTTAGGTTGAGGAGCAAATCTTTTCTCATCACAGGCATAAACACAGACGATGTCTTGGTTAAGTCGCTGCAAAAAAGCTGAGCTTCAGCTACCTGTGTTCTTCACGTTGGCTAAACATTGGAGTTTTCAAGACACCTTTGTAGCAAATAACCTTTTTTTTATCAGGCAGTAATAAAAATTGTAAGTACCAATAGAAAACCAATAAAGTCACATCGGCGGTGATACAGGTGCTTTAGGCTGCTGGATCGTTTTAAAACCGTGATTAAGTTTTATTGTGATTGTACATTTATTAGAATCGATAATCCCTTAGACCAGTTTCACATTAACAAACTTTCAGGACTTTCTATTTTCACCAAAAGTACAGAGCATGTACAGTTTGGAATTTGAGTTTAAAGCACTGATGACAAACGAGACGAGTGAAAACACAACGGAAGTAAATCCGTCTTTGGATCTGGATCCAAAACATCACAAGACAGAGTGACAGAGTAAACATGTTAATGTACGTGGATGTAATGCACACTGTGTGTAATTTAAACTAATTAAGACTCAAAAGTTTGACTGCAGCTTTGTTTTTACGTTGACCTTGGCATGCTCAAAGCAGCCTGCTGGCGAGGAGAATGCACCGAAACCCCCACGCAGTTCTCCGGCTCTTTATAGATGAGCCGTCTCAATAAAGAAAAAGCCTCCAAATACACTGCTAAAGCACTGTAGTTTTGCCCTTTATACAGTCAAAAACATTCAGCTCACAAGCTTTAGTGTTTTATATCGTATGTTAAAAAATGTTGCAGCCTCTGACAGGTTTTCACCCAGGATTACCTTGTTTTTAGCTCCAGTCCCTGCTAAAGAAAAGGATTCCCACATCATGATGCTGCCGCCAACATTTGTCGACCATGAGATGGGCTCGCGTTTTGCATTAAACTTTGGTCTCCTATAAAACCATGTATAGTTTTCCTTCAACTTCCCAATTCTGCACTAATTGTTGTTGGTTAATCTCATGTTTTTTTTAGGATCTAAGCATGGTATGCATCTACACATACAGATGGAAGAGGTCAGAAAGTATCAGTCCGCTTAACTGGAGCAGCAGTTTAGGTTTATAAAGTCTCAGCAATAAAAAAAAATATATAACCCTGGAAGGTTTATCTCGGTTATTGACAAAAAAAAAAAAAAAAAATCCCATTAAAGATAAATATGACTGAAATAATGTTGCACTCGAGCAAAACGTAATGGATTGTCTAAATAGATGTGTCTGGCCGCCTGCCACCCACCTGTTGTCATTTAATGAGTCAACTCACCGTTTTTTATCTATCTAGACAATTTTTGTCTGGTGTTTCAACTGAGACGTCATACTAGGTAAGCAGGGACAGTTTTTTTATTTTTTGTGTTTTGTTACTCACATAATTTTCCAGTAAATTAGAGTTAAAGACAACCACGAATGGTGGAGGAGCAAAAGATAAAGACACTGCAATGACCGAAATCTCTAAATAAAGGATTTATATAGGATAAAGATAAAATGTCAAACTTCTATACCAAGCTTTAGTTCGCTGCTCTCTTTCCTTTTCTAATTTGTTTGCTTTCGGTGCATCTCAGTAGAGGAATCGGTTAAAGCAACTCAGCGTAGCATTAAGGAAAGCTTACTGTTTTTTTTGTTTTGTTTGTGTTTGTTTTGTTTTTCAGCTTCATTTTTATCTATCTATGTGGATTGAACCATAAAAAGACAAAGGAGCACCTTTAAAACTGACACGACATGTTGGCATTGGAGGTAACTAAATTTTTCATCTTTTCAGCGCTGCCTCCTGGTGGTCAGAAAACGAACTACATGTTGACCCCACCAGTAAGCAACAGGGGGAAAGTTGACTTTTATCCACAAAATGAATAAATCTGAAAACTCAGATTTAGTTGTTTATTCACCTGAGAACCCCCGTCTTACATTAGCCCTTAAAATAAACCACTCTTACTTATTTGAGCCTGATTTAAATACCATTTGCTCACCGAGCAGAGCGTAATGCTTTGTTTATTTTCCAAGCCTTGCCAAGGTTCTATAAACTTCTAGTGGTTGAAGACCATTACATGGTAATAATAATTTTTATTCTACTCAGCAAGCATTAAAGGCTGTAAACAAAGAAGCAGCAATAATTAGCTGTTTTGTAATGAAGAACTGCAGTTCATCGTGAAACTAGCATCAAAAAAAAAGTTTGAATAGAAAGATATAGATGTATAGAAAGGTATATGTTCTCATCGCGTCTAGAAAATGACCGCGTGAACCGGTAACAATAAAGCTGCCGACAGAGAGCATCCCAGTAAATAACATTTCCCACTTCATCCTCAGGCCCTCCCTTTCTCTCTGTGAATGGCAGCTTTGTTTCTGCTGTCGGCATCAATTAAATCTTGCTCCCGTAAACAATCATGGAGGAGAGATGGAAATGAGCTGCCCCCACCGGGCGGCCCCACAGAGGGATGAACCCTTCCAACATTTTCTGAATCCCAAATTCCTGCAGAGCGCAACCAAACAGTTACTTTGACTTGGATTTCTGTTTGACGGCCGGAGAAGCTGGGGGTACAGGTTTGGAGGCAGGGGCGGAAGAGGGTCTCACCATCTGATACAGGCTGTTAAACCTGCAATAAGGGGAAACAAATGATTAAAAAGAGGGGGAAAATGTTTTTTAAAAAAGAAATGTGTTTTAAGAAGTAGGTTACTTACAGATTTTTGATTTTCTTCACAAATGCTCTGAGCGCTCTGACCAGCTTCCTTATCCGTACCTGCCATCAAAAGGAGAGGTCAATATCTCCGAGGCAAATCTAACTTTTGTTTCCTATTAAAGATCTACTGTTTTGTTTTTTTTAAAAAATCAAACATGTACCTGCTGTTTTTTATAGAACAGAGGAAGGGAGAAAACCGCAATCACAGCTGGAAGCAAAAGCAAAAAAAAAGATCTAAATGTCATTAAAGGCTAATGTAAATGGATCTTTAGCTATAGGGTTGGGACAGATGTGGTAAGAAGTGTGAGGCAGATGTCTTTATGTGGTTGATTTAAATACTGGCTAATGTACACTCACCAGCTATAATCAGTGTCAGCCCATTGGTGGCGATGCCCACGTACGTCAGCAGATAGAGCAGCAACACAAACTGAGGCACAGAGGAGGAGGTAAGTTGAGAATTCAACAGTATGATCATATCCGCCTACAAAGTAAAGGAACTGATCTCACAGATAAACAGCAGACAAAACATTGTTTGATTTGAAAACCAGACATCGGGTTTTTTCTGGACGATCATAATTCTGATTTATATGTGTTTTTTATTTTGTTCATTCATTTATTAAGGCCTGTAACACATACAAGAAAGAAATGTGCTGCAGGTTCTTCGATATGGATATTAGATTTGAACCCCCTGAAAAAGGGAATAAAAACAACTTCCTCATTTAAGCACTAGAGCAGACATCACTACCACTAAGCTGATTTTATTTGTTCTTATTAAACTCAGAAACAGTGCACCAAAGTACATGCTCTTGGTTCGTTTAAAGATGGAGCGTTTAATGGGAATGGAGGAAAAGTCATATTTTTATAAACTGGATCTGCCAATCACCAGTCAGAACTAAAAAGTCTGATTCCAATCTCTTTTTAAATCTGCAGGAGTTACATGTACAACAGTACACCTCCATTTTTAACAAAGCTACTCAATGTTTATATATATATATATATATATATATATATATATATATATATATATATATATATATATATATATATATTGTCTTTGCCTTAATGTTTTTTCATCAGTTTTCTCTCTCATGTTACCAGATTTAATAAAAAAAGGCACACAGCGCCTTGTGCAATTATTAGCACCCTAGGCAGGTAATGATGTGTACAGAGGCTATAAGATAAATGGTTGTTATGGAGACGTGGCATCCCCAAGATGCCGCTCTTTGCTGCGTTTCTCCTACATGCTCGTTAGTGTGCTGAGTGGTTAAATATACTTCAGTCCAGCCTTGTCACAGTTACGACGTTTTAAACGGCTGAAGCTTGTTTGAAACGTTGCAGTTACTGGACTGACTGTGGACTTGGACAAATTTGGACGGGTTGCCCCTTCCTTATAGCCCCGTGAGACCATCCTGATCTCGCGAGCTTTAAAGGTTTCACTCGCAGATCAGTCTGGCTACTCTCCGTTGAAGAAAATTTGGAGCCGTTCACCAAACGAACGTCCAATCAGCGTTGGCTTTGAGGCGGGTTGAGGTGTGACGCAACGGGAAGCGCGTCAGTTCAGTCTAAACAACATGGCGGCTTCAGCCGATGAAACTAGCGTTAGCGTGGCTATCGAGCAAGTTTTATCGGAATTACAGAGTATTTATTTGCTGAGCTAACGAGCCTTTACCTGCAGCAGCAAGAGTAGCTTGGCTTGTGGTTGTGTTTTCGTCGTCGCTCGTAACAGAGTGACGACGAATCTGATTGGTTCATTTGGCCCGTCTATCACCAACATAGGCCAATCAGCTAACCAGTATTTTCGCCCCTTCCCAAAATTACTTCAACGGAAGGTTTCCAGATGGATATGCGGAGCAAATCTATCTGGCGGAGTCAGGTTACCTTCCTTACTCATGAAGATCAATTCACATTTTTCATACTTTAATGCCTTTTTTTATTATTATTATTTATTTTTTATTATATATATTTGTTTTATTTTTTACTCTTACTCATTTTAAAGACTAGTTAAGCGAATTGGACCTCTATGTAAAGTCATGTTTATACTTAGGGAAAGAATAGGCTAAATTATTTTTTTACTACCACCAGATGGTGCCAAACATTTTCAAACCCAGCATCATTGATCGCAAACTAGTCATTTAAAAACTATTCAAACCTCTTGTTCCTTCTCAGTTTTTCTAACACGACCATCGCAGCCTTTTTTTTTTTTTTTATGTTTTTCAGATTTTATGTGATAGACCAACGCAAAGTGGCGCATAATTCCAAAGGGAACGTAAATGATAGATTCTTATCAGTTTTCTTTACAAATAACTATCTGAAAAAATGAGGCATGCATTTACATTCAGCTCCCTGGAGTCAATGCCTTGTAGAGCCACCATTACAGCTGCAAGACAGTTGTGGCATGTTTCTACCTGCTTCGCACGTTTAGAGACTGACATTTGTCCCGTTCTTCTTTGCAAAATGCCCAAAAGCCCAGTCAGATTAGATGGAAAACGTGTGTGAGTAGAAATGTTTATGTCAGATCCTCGTTTAGACTTGGGTCTGGACTTTAACTAGGCCATTCATTCAACACATGAATACGCTTTGATTTACACCATTCCATTGTAGCTCTGGCTGTGGGTCTAGCATCCTTTTCCAGCTGGAAGACGAACCTCCACACCAGTCTCAAGTCTTTCACAGCTTCTAACAGGTTGTCTTTCATTGCTCTAGTCTCTTTAGCTCCCACCCTCTTCCCATCAGCTGGTATCATGATGCATCATGTGGAGGGTGAAGTCAAAAGGATGTTTGCAATGTTTGGTTTTCTACCACACATTGAGTTTAGCCTGTAGGCTAGAAAGTTACATTTTGGACTCATCTGACAACAGCATCACTTTCTACATGTTTGCTGTCTCCCCTACTTGGCTGATTTCAACCCTTGAACAGTACTTCTTGTGGCTTTCTAGTTCTGTGGCTTTTTCTGTGGCTTTCTATGTTCTTGCCACTTTCCACAAAAGCAAGATTTTATTTCTAAATAGTTGCTTTGCTGTCAGTAGATGCGTCCACCTGAGCTTCCGATCTTTGCAACTCCTCCAGAGTAACCATGGCTCTCTTGGCTGCTTGGTTTTATAACTCTTACTTTTTGTTGGTCTGTCACATAGAACCCCATAAAAACGAACCAAAGTTTGAGATACCAATCAAATAACTAGTGAGAACGTTCCCTTTACAGAGGCTCTAAATATACGGCACATGTTACAACATAATTCGTTATTATCACACTCAGACCTTAATAGAGTCGATCATGTTCTCGATGAAGAGGAGGCGTTTAATCTCTGTAACGGCAAACGCAATCAGCAGCACCACCTCTTCAACCAGCATCACCGTCTCCTTATCAGTCAGCGAGCTGTCGTAGTCCAGGTATGACCTGGGCAAAACGTCATTAGCACAGTGCATCCATCACAATCACATGCTACCTTAAAATCAAGACGAATGTCTACATTTCCGCAAAAGAAAGGGAGATCCAGTGCGACATGCGAAAAGAATGTATGCAGACAGGCTCACTGAAAGGGGTGCACCCCAGGGTTCCAGCGCAGCACTTCCAGCAGTTTATAGTAAAGACGGAGCGTGGCGGTGACGCTCATGATACCCAGACAGACGTGGGAGAGCACAGTGATGGCACTCAGCTGGAAGAGGCTGGCCAGGCCCATCACCAGCCCCGTAAATACCATGCCGGTCCACCTCATGTTCCTCCAATACACCAGATCCATGACTGCAAATGAAGGAAATATTTACGTCAGACAAAGATACCCTGAGTAAAAGCACAATGGGGTTTTTTGTTAATCTTGATTTCATTTGTTAAGGGAAAACGTATCAAACAAATAACACCTCGTGAAAATGTAATTGCCTCTTCTACCTAATGACTGGTTTGCCATCATAAATGACCCTTAGGGTAATTTTTATTCACTTTTGTGCACTGCTGCTTTATTTCAGCTATATTTTTTGAGCATGAAAGGCTTGAATGGCTTGTTTAAGGTCATCCCACCTGGCCTCATGTTGGGTGATTTGAAACATTTAAGTGTAAAAAAAAAATAGAGATCTGTAAAGGTATAAATACTTTTTCACTGTAATGCACACAGGAAGTAAGCGGCGCATTGAAGATCACACTGAGAGTCGGATTGGACGGTGAATAAATAAAAATACCCGAAGAAAAGGAGAAAACACATTTTCATCTACCTTGGTTTGTATTCTGTGATATTACACAACACAATGTCAAAAAAGAGAGTCTATATAAGGGTTTTCTTATTGAAAGATTGTATATATATATTGTCCCTGAATGGTATTGTGTTTTAGTCTGAAAAGTATTTAAACAGAGTACTATGGATGTGCTAAATATCTGTTTCGCAAATGTGACAACCTTAGGAGCCTGGCTTTGTTTGACCAGGATGCTTCACTTGCTTCATATTTCCCTCCACCATTTCCCTCCGCCTGCCACAAAGTCAGCAAAATAAAATAAAAAAAATGAAAAACGGCAGCGAGTTGCTGTCTTCAAGTACCATCAAAGACATGCATGCAATCACAGACAGAAGCAAGAATTCACAGGCCAATTTCTTTCAAGGCTAGATACAGCAGTGCTGTTGAGAATGACGTTAGGGATGCCATCGTTGCTGAAATGAAATTGTGGGTATTGTTGTTTTTTTTCTACTTCACAGTAAAAGAGGGTCCTTATTCTAAAAAACTCTGTGAGGGTTTTTTAATTTGGTTTTCTTTTGGGGGCGGGGAGGGCGGGGGGTTGGCTTGAAACAGAATTTTTATTTATTTCAAATGAGAAAAACTGTTTCCAAAATACAAATTCTTGATTGAAATATAGACTCAATTAATTCAATTTGTTTCCCCTGACCTGGAAATGAAACAAATGAATCAAATGACAATGACCAAAGTAATCCAAGCAAAATGTATGTAATATAAAAATAAATAAATGGATTTAGCAGTTCAACTGGATGTTTTTGGTGATTCTAACATAGCTATACCTATTAATTAGGTGGTTTATAAGTCTGAGAACACCACCTGACTACTTCACATTATACATGGCATTATGTGGAAAGAACGTTGCGTGGATGCAAGACATCAGCCCGAACATTAAATCTTTGGTCCTCCAAATTGACAATTACTATTAGCATACTAACAAGTTAGATACAGAGTGACTTAAAACAGCAAAGTCAAAGTAAAAGAACTCAACCAAATACTAAGAAAATGTATCAACATTTCTCAATTTTCTCATTGTTGTGGTTTTCAGAGAGCTGGAATAATTCTGATAATCCTAAGTAACCTAAAAGGGGAAAAGTTTAGTCTCATATAACGTCATACAGTGAGGGAAGAAAAGGTTATGTGCCTATTTATACACGGTACGTAAATATCTGATTTTAACTGTATTCACTGGTGGTAAGATATTTACTACTCACAAACCTTCAGCAGAACTCCATTTACATATTTGAACTATCCCTTTAAACGAGCCACCTTGTTTCACATCATTCCAAAACTTAAGGTAACTCAGTCCAGAGGTGGGAATACCCGCCCCGGGTCAGGTTATTCTGTATTAACTATCCACACAAGCAAACAATTACATCTGTGGCAGACTGTTAGGCCCAGTGGCTCTGTCAGATTTTTTTTTTTTTCAAAGAAAAAACAATGAATATTCAACAGGCATGATGAGGCATGAAAAATAAAACAGGATTTAAATCAACAGAAACATGTACAGATTCAGAAGAACAGAATTAAAGATATACCTGAAACTGTTCCTAATGTGTGATTCATGGGTTCTGAATCAAGATGTGGAATATTAGATAGGATCCCAAATCATACATGAGAGATGAGAATCTCATCTCAGACAGATATATGTCTTATGTAAACATTTAGGAATCTCACACATTAAAATGTTCAACTCAAAGTCAAACAAGAACAGGGGATGAAGCGCCATAATTAAGCAGGAGCTGGTTTTCATCATATAGTTTCAGATGATGAAAGTTTCAAATTTGCTCCTTCTTTGAAGTCATATCCAGGATTCGTCTGATCCGCTCTCACTTTGGCCGCTGCACCAATTAAGTCATTTCCCCGCGGCATGCCATGCACAGGACTTTCCTCTTAACTGCACACTAATCCTAACAACAGAGGCAACACATGCGAGCAGCAAACCTGAAAGAGTTGTCAATCTTAAAAATGAACCAAAAACGAAACGGCATTCAATCAACTGCTGGGTCTCATTTCGCTGAGTCCCGTTCTGTCCACCAAAAAAACAAGACATGCCGGACCGGAGGGTTTAACTTTGAACTCCGGCCCAAATCAGCCCAAAGGAGAAAAGGAAGGAGCCTTTTCCCCTCCAGCTGACAGCTGGACTCCACCGACTCTCCAAGCTTTTAGCTGCCGCTCGTTATTTCCTTACGTTTGGAGGCCATTTCGGCGGAGATCCTGCTTGCTCCCCTCGCTTCCTTGAGCTTCCACTGTTGGCTTTGGCCCCGGGCTTTTTTTGGCCTCCCATGCTCTGTCAGCAGTATAAGGCTGGCCTGGCCTAATTTTATCCCATACTGGATACACCCTGTGACGATTCACACACACACACACACACACCTCTTACACACACTGAAATTGGGAACCTGAGACATGTCTCCTCAGCCTCCTCGGACCCCCATGCCTTCTCGATCAGTGTGTGGTGGACCCCCGCGCACGGAGGGCTCTGCGTGCGGCCGCACCAACGAGGAGCAGCTACTGATGTGAAATTCATCCCTGGTTTAGGATTCACGAGGAAACAACCCAGGTCTGCAGGCTTCACCAGCTGCATACGGCGGCACCGATGACAAACTGATGAATTTCAAATGGAGGCTGAGTCATGATGCAGATGGAAGCAGCAGACACTCATCACTTCACGTAAGGGTTCGCAGTCTAAATGTAAACGGGTTCATCTAGGCCCCTTTTCAGTTCTGGATAGAGGCTGTAGTATCTCTTTGAGCCAGACAGCTACTTTTTTATTTCAGCATCTAAGTTCATCATTCTGACTAACTTGACATAAAATTGACATGGGGTGCTGATTGGATAAAACTCCATATTATCAATAAGATTGATGTGACTGACTAAAACCATCAAATCATCACGACGTTCAGAACTTTTTTAGAATCCATCTTGAAGAGTAAAAAAAAAGTTTAATTTAGACTCCCATTATTTATTTAAAAAGGAGAACAAAAGGAAAAAGCTGTGAATGAGAAGTTAAGCACGCCTTGCTGCCTTCACGGGATTTTAAATGGGACTTCACCTCTGAGTCAGACTAACCAAATGTACTTTCTTAAATGATCCTCAGCAGGGGTGAGCGCCTAAATAAGGACATCAGTATAAATCTTAGAGCACCCATACTAGTCTATCAATCTTTGTGTTATTTTTGACCAAGACATGTCAATTAAATCCCATATTAAACAGGTTTCCAGAGTTTCCTTTTTTCCCCTCCGGAATATTGCCAAAATTTAAAATATTCTATCTAGGGGTGATGCTGAAAAACTAGTCCATGCATTTGTTACTTCAAGGCTGGACTATTGTAATTCTTTACTATCAGGAAGTCCACAAAGTGCAGTTCAAAGTCTTCAGCTGATCCAAAATGCTGCATCAAGAGTTCTGATGAAAATCAACAAGAGGGATCATATTTCTCCAATTTCAGCTTCCCTTCATTGGCTTTCTGTTAAATCAAGAATAGAATTTAAAATTCTTCTTCTAACGTATAAAGCCCTTAATAATCAAACTCCATCATATATCAGAGCTCTGATTACCCCGTATGTTCCTAACAGAGCACTTCGCTCTCAGACTGCAGGTCTGCTGGTGGTTCCTAGAGTCTCTAAAAGTAGAATGGGAGGCAGATCCTTCAGCTATCAGGCTCCTCTCCTGTGGAACCAACTCCCAGTTTTGGTCCGTGAGGCAGACACCCCGTCTACTTTTAAGACTAATCTTAAAACTTTCCTTTTTGACAAAGCTTATAGTTAGAGTGGCTTATGTTACCCTGAGCTATCTCTGTAGTTATGCTGCTATAGGCTTAGGCTGCTGGAGGACATCAGGGCCTATTTTTCTCACTCTATCGAGTTCTACTGTTCTTCAATTAAGCATTGCTTGTCATCATTTCTGCTTATAACTTTCTGTTCTCTCTCTTTTATCTTCATAGTAGGTACACCTGGTCTGGCGTTTTGTTAACTGTGACATCATCCAGAGAAGACGGCTCACCCGCTACTACCATCTAATGTAGAACAGATTACTGGATCAATGTGTGCTTCTGTGCTTTTTTGTTTCTCTTGTTGTGTCTCTGTTCTGTCTTCTGTAACCCCAGTCGGTCGAGGCAGATGACCGTTCATACTAAGCCCGGTTCTGCCGGAGGTTTTCCTTCCCGTTAATGGGGAGTTTTTCTTTCCACTGTCGCTTCATGCTTGCTCAGTATGAGGGATTGCAGCAAAGCCATGTACGATGCAGACGACTCTTCCTGTGGCTCTACGCTTCTCCAGGAGTGAATGCTGCTTGTCGGGAAATTGATGCAATCAACTGGTTTCCTTATATAGGAGATTCTTTGACCAATCTGTCTAATATGATTGAACTTGACTTTGTAAAGTGCCTCGAGATGACATGTTTCATGAATTGGCGCTATATAAATAAAATGTAATGTAATGTAATGTAATGTAATTGAATTGAATTGAATTGAATTGAATTGAATTGAATTGAATTTAATTGAATTTAATTGAATTTAATTGAATTTAATTGAATTTAATTGAATTTAATTTAATTTAATTTAATTTAATCTGGTATGGGTCATTAGCCCACGTCCTGACAAATGGATCATATTGTAGCCAAGATGATCTTTTGTTGAGTTTGGGCCAAGACCAAAAACAAACAGTAGTGAGATCTAAACTTTGGGCAAGGCAAGGCAAGGCAGATTTATTTGTATAGCAAGTACAAAGACAATGCAAAGTGCTTTACATGATTAAAGTATAGGAAAATAAAAACAGAATAAAATGATGGAAAAAAATGAAACAAAATAAAACATGGGAAAATGGAAACTAAAAGCAAATATTGAAGTTGGACGACAAACTTGAACTAATGATGTTTCAGTAAAACAGTTTAACTAGAACGGACAAAGGCAATCCTAAACAAATGTGTTTTTTATCTTGATTTAAAAGAACTCAGGCTTTCAGCACTTTTACAGTTTTCTGGAAGCTGTAAATGTAAAGGGGGAAAGCTGGGGGTGGGAAGGAGGCAAGACCAAATTCAAACCATAATCAGATGCCTTTTTCAGCATCTTCAGCTAGCTGTGGTACAAGGCCATGTTTCATTACATTTCTGACATTTTGCACAAAACCGGTGATAGGACAAGCATATAAAAACTGGAAAACTCTTGGAGCTCAGCTGACAGAATGCTTTTGTTTTTGTTATTAAGCGCTTGAGGATATGGCGTCTCCCCTGATTATGCTGCCCCGAATGATGAGCCACACTGCCTGTATTAAAAAAAAGTTTCTCTATCTGAGACAACTGGCTTCAAAAAAGAAGAAGAAAACCATCGCTTCTCTCTTAAAAACAAAACACCTGAATGACAGGTTAGCAAAGTTCCATCAGAGTGTGCGAGGCGTCCGCAGCAGCATCCAGTGGAGAGACGAGGCCAACCGCACACCTTTACGTCCACCAAAATTGAGAAATAGAACTATTATTCAGAGAAATTGCCAGGAAGCACAGGCTAACTCAGCAGGAGCTACAGAGACACAGCTCAGGGTGGAGGGTCTATCAACAGGACAACTATTAGTTTTGCACTCAACAAATGTGGCCCTCACAGAAGTGTATGGTTTGCCCAAATGAATGTAGGGGGACATAGCAAACATGTCGGAAAAGGGCGCTGCGTCACATGAGACCAAAGCTCAACTGTTTGGTTGAGTGTGGGAGAAGTTTGGCACTGCAAACCCTCCTAACCACACCTTAACCCATGGTGAGATATGACTGTGGCAGGAACAGCAGGTCATAGTTGACTAAAAGACAGATGGAGCGGATTGCACGACAACCTGCAAGAAAATCTTGCAGGTTGACACCATATGACCATTCCTATTTCTTTTTGTATTCTTTTGATCCATTGTATATAAATGAAGATTCACTGTATATAACTGAATGCACCTTTCCTACTCTGCACCTTCTTGTATGAGTTGATGTGACAAGTGAATTTCTCCATTGTGAGATCAATAAAGCCTATCTTATCTTATCTTATCTTATCTTATCTTATCTTATCTTATCTTATCTTATCTTATCTTATCTTATCTTATCTTATCTTATCTTATCTTATCTTATCTGTTAGAGGCTACGAAGGACTTTTTTTTGTTATTCATGTGTCCTGTAGAGGCATTTCAGGCATTCGCAGAGGTCGGTTGCCGGTTACATTGTGGCAGTTTGGCTCTACAGAAATTATACCTCAAGATCGTCTTCTAACTGCGTGACTGACTTTATTAAAGGCTTGAGAGTGGAGTCTGGAAGACTGTGGCAGTTCCAGGTAGACAGAGACGGGACAAAGTTTCATTCAGAGCCACACTGGAATGGTTTAAATCCAGCAGGAAAAGCCTTTTCATAATTTAATCTGTAACCTGGTGTTGGTCTAGCAAATAAAATGTCAATAAAATCAACGGATACAGTGGTTATGACATAAAAGAAAATCTGAAAGGGTTGAAAGGTTTGAGTCCGAAGCTTTCATATTTGTGAACAAACAGGCAGAAGAGGAAGCTCTCAGAAGTTCAGACAGATGCACAAAAAGCTATAATGCAAAAAAACAACAATGATTAAATTCTAGTCGGAGACTCTTGAGCTCACCCTTGAGCATAATTATACAAGGGATGCAGGTTTAATTACAGGTTTCTTTTAGGGGAAGCATCTCTCATCATGTTAAATGTTTTAAGAAAAAAAAAAAGGAAAAGAAATAACATGTAATATCACTTTAAAGAGATCATCCACAACAGAGTCCCATCGAATCACATGGTCGCTAAATGGCCGACAGCCCTTTAATCCACAAGCCTATAATCCCAGCTCATCAAAGGTTGAGATTACCATCAGTCTGCGAAGGGCCAGGGCTGCAGATAGGAGGACGGTGACAGAGGGAGAGCTCAGACATGACAGCGGCGGCGCAACAGCGGGAGGAGATTGGTGCACACAAATAGCCAGCCAATCACGGCAGAGGCAGGGAAAATAACAAGGCCAGGGGAGAGCTGGAGAACGAGGGTAGAGCTAAGAAAAAGCGAGGGAGAAGGTGAAATCACAGTCGCACGTAGAAGACACCAAACAAAGAGGAGAGAAGAAGGAGGAGTGGAGGAGAGACCGCTGATTCTAACGGTCTCCAGAGAGCAGGGCGAAGGAGATGAGCAGCGAGAGAGAGAGAGGGGGGGGACGAGCAGCCGGCAGAGAGAACATCCAGTAGCTGAGGCAGCCATGCTCTGAGCCCTGGAGCAGCAGGGCTTACGCAGACAGTGCACAGGCCCAGAGTCAGACCCAAAGCTCGGGCCCTCCGGGACAACAGAAGATCCCACCCTCGTCAGCTGCACACAGGAACCATGAGGACAGCCAGGAAGGGCAGCGTGGAGATGCCGGCGTTCGTGCGGCAGCTGGTCAAAGAAACGGAGAAGAGGGTCAGCTCTTTCTTCAAAGGGGGCCGCGGGGGAGCGTCGGACGCGGAGCAGCCAGGTGAGGGGGAGAAGGAGGAGGTCCTCCCCAGCCCGTACCTGGACAAGCCCGTGCTGGACAAGCTGACGGAGGAGGGCTGCGCCCGCTGGGGCCTGACGTACGCCTTGGGCAGCATGCAGGGCTGGAGGGCCAACATGGAGGACTTCCACAACTGCGTGCCCCAGCTGGGTGGCGAGCTCGCGGAGTGGAGCTTCTTCGCGGTGTTCGACGGCCACGCCGGCAGCACGGTGGCGCAGTACTGTTCTCAGCACCTTCTGGGCCACATCCTGGCCACAGGTAAATAGATTTCACACTCAACGTTTGACGGAGATGGACAATGCGCGTGTTTTGATTCTGTCTCAGTTTGCAACTCTTTGTGCACCCAGCTGGAATTGGAGCCGAGGACCACCCTGAAAAGGTGAAAGGGGCCATAATAGAGGGCTTCATGCAGACCGACAAACACCTGCACTCTGCGGCCCGGCGCGAAGGCTGGGAGAGAGGCGGGACCACCGTGGTGTCCACCCTCATCTCCCCGTATTACATCTACTTTGCCAACTGTGGCGACTCCAGGGCCATGCTGTGCCGGTCGGGGCAGGTGTGCTTCTCCACCGAGGACCACAAACCTTACAGCCCTCTGGAGAAAGAGCGCATAGAAAGCGCCGGCGGGTCGGTGTCCCTGCAGAGGATCAACGGCTCCCTGGCCGTGTCCCGTGCTCTGGGGGACTTCAGCTACAAAGGGGCAGAGAACCGGATCCCCAGCCAGCAGATGGTGTCGCCGGAGCCGGAAGTGTGCGTGGTGGAGCGGTCGCCGGCGGACGAGTTCCTGGTGCTGGCCTGCGACGGCGTGTGGGACACCATCAGCAACGAGGAGCTGTGCGCGTTCATCCACAACCGGCTGCAAGTGTGCACCGACCTGAGGGACGTCTGCGCTCAAGTCATTGATCTCTGTCTTTACAAGGTCAAAGTGAACCCAGTGCATGTTGATTCGAGCCATTTTAGTCGCAGGGTTGTCCTACTGTGATGAGAGCTTTACTTCTAGCGCAAAACGACACATGAGGTCCATGCTAGGCTACATAACTCCTAATGGACTGTGGATGTTATCCCTGAGCTAAAGGTTGCCAGAATCCCTTTTAAATTCAAATTGAGCAGCATTGTTGAGCAACCTTCAAAGACAGTGTTAAGTTTAAAAAAAAAATTGAGAACTATTTAACAATTTACCCAAATTGAATTTAACTATTCATTCAATAGGCCAGTTGTTGTTGTTTTTTTATCTTTACCTTTTTTTGGATTCACTTAACTGGAAAAAAACATAAATTTAAGACATCAAATGGAACATAACATGACAAACATGAGTAAAAGAATCTAATCGAAAAGACCTAAACATTTAGAAATAGCCTTGCAAACTGAATAAAGACAAGTTACTGAAAGAAAACGGATACATCCTGTGTCTGTATTAGCAGTCAGAATTCTGAGACCTATTTCCAATCCCCATGCTTTCTAAAGCCTTGGCCCGCTTATAGCGGTTTTGACCAGTTCTTACGCAGCTGACAGTTTTAATTGTCCTCAGCATCTTACTTTAGGGCTGCACGGTGGAGAAGTTATTTTAACACTGTTGCCTTGCAGTGAGAAAGTCCTGGATTCATATCCCAGCCTGGGCTCTTTCTGCATGCAGTTTTTGCATGATCTCCCCGTGCATGTGTTTTTTTTTTTTTCTCCAGGTACTCCTGTTTCTGCCCACAGTCCAAAAACATGACTTGGCAACAAACTGAAGGCATGTCCTCACATGGTGTAGCAAATAGTTTCCTTTTACATCGTATCTTACATCTCTGTTCTTCCTCTTTATCACTTTTAAACCTTTCACTGATACTGAAATGGCTGTCCTACTGAGTCGTTACAGCATCCACGCTGAAGATCACTCACGTACGATGTGTTCTCTGATCAGAACATTAACGAGCCAAAAAAATGGGCCGATTCCAGTAGCCAGTCGATTTCTCAGTGCGTCTCCATTATTCTTTTTCAGTCGCTCAATGGGATTTGTTAAAATGGATGAATTCTTACCATAATCTTTTTATTTGTTGTTATATTTACATATTACAGATACATAGTAAAATGTATATATTTCCATCGCTGACATTTAAGAACATCACTCAGAATCCCTGGTTCTGAAAGCCATGATTCAGGCTTAAAATCCAGCCTCAGCTAAAGCGTGCATTTCAATTACACTGCAGTTGCTCTTCATGGTACAATAGTCTACTCAGCGCCTCTAAATAGAGCGCAGGGGTGTCAGAATATGTTACATTGATTTCTCCTGGATCCCTGGATGGATGGATCCATTTCCTAAACTCTCAGCGATTACATCCCCTAACAATTTAGGCGTGTGACAAGACTAAATGGATGCCCTAAATCTTATTCCTTTGGAGAAAGATACGCTCACAGATAAAAACACCATTCCTCCACTTTCTTGCTTCCATGCTGCACCCTGTCAGGACATCATGTCTCAATTATGTAATAGAGCTCCAGTTTGGAAGTGCAGAACAAACTCAAAATGTCATGCTCGGTTTACACTTTCCTGCTCCACTTCATCCTCCTGACAGAGGTGTTCAACCCCTGAGATGAAACTGACCTGTCTCCGAAACCATTCACGCAGGACGAAAGAGTGTTCTGCGTGCTGACATTTGTGAGGTCAGCCATCATTACTCACCCGTGCTGACGCTGCTTGGCTCTGCTCTGCTCCACAGGGCAGCTTGGACAACATCAGCATCATCCTGCTCTGCTTCCCAGGCGCCCCCCAGCTGTCAGCGGAGGCATTACACCAGGAGGCTGAGCTGGAGGACCTGCTGGAATCCAAAGTGGCAGGTGTGTGTGTGTGTGTGTGTGTGTGTGTGTGTGTGTGTGTGTGTGTGTGTGTGTGTGTGTGTGTGTGTGTGTGTGTGTGTGTGTGTGTGTGTGTGTGTGTGACACGTCATACACAACAGTGGCTTTGTTTAAACTCTGTATTTACCATTGATTAATAATTGTCTATATATATATATATATATATATATATATATATATATATATATATATATATATATATATATATGTGTATATATATATATATATATATGTGTGTGTGTGTGTGTATATATGTATATACATATATTTATACAAATTAGCACTAGCATTATAATACGTTGCAAGTAACTAATCATCTGAATAAATTAGTATGTATAATTATGAACACAAACACAGTTAATGTTGTGTATTTTTACCAAGAGCAGTTATTTACCAAATTGATTATGAGGCACAGTTTAAAAGATCATACCACAGTCATAACCCCCTTCGCTGTATTCCACAGCTGTCTCGCATTTTAGTGGCATGGGAAGATTTGCAGCTTTAGGTAATTTATGATACTGTAGTATGCACAGTGTTTTGAAAACCAATTCAGGCTTCAACACATATCTTTGGCATGCTAAAAAAAAATTCCTTGGCATTAAAATCACAACTCCGAGACCTCTGCTACACTAGTTTTGGAGATTTTTTAGGTGCATAACTTTTCCACAATTTTGAAAGAGAAAAATCTGTCTATGTTGGACGATCTGTGAGATTTCTGTCGTAAACATTTAATACATGTGCCCCGCCAGCAGGGGGTTTAAATGTCCTCTTTAACTACATTGAAATTCAAATGAGGAGGAAACTAATTATGGTGAATGTGGATCTTAAAGCAGAACATTGCAAGTTTTATGTTAATGCTCTGTACAGGCTGCCCTTCTCAAAAACATGTCTATGTACTGTAACTCGTCTAGTCACATGACCTATTCTATGGTCATGCGGCCAAAACTAAACAGATGACACTTAACTAATCAGACATATTTTTGGTTCTCTGATGTACGATTTAATCTAGGATTTAATCTAGAGGGGTGAATGTGGCCTTGTTTTTACAAGTAACTCCATGACTTCTCAACCTGCTGATCCAAAGTGGTCTGCTATCAGACTCCAAAACATGGAGGAAGACTGTTTAATTTTTTCGACAGTGCAGTGTTGCCAGTGGCCTTCCTGAGCACTAAACCTGGAAGTTACGAGTCTTGCTTCCCCAAGTGGCTAAAAGTTACACGGTGCTACTTTAACTAAAGAGTTTCTTAAAACAGCGGTTACTTTGATTTCTATTTTTTTGTACCTGGTTATTAAAATGTTCAGCTCACATTTGAAAATAAGTGAAAAAAGTAGGGACAAAGTGAGAGAGATTTAAAAAAAAAAAATACACTTCAGTTTTTTTGTATGTGTTTTTAACACAGAAAGTGATAACAGTCATGCACAAAGTGGATCTCTACATTCTTCCTTTTGATTATCTGTAGGTAATTCACATGTTTACATTACAGAGTTTTTAAAGCATCTCTACTTTGGAAACAGGTTTTCAAATACCAGTTTTTCCAAACAAAAACTCTACTAGCAAGTGCTATTCGTGTGTTGCAGGGATGTCCTAACTCTATCTCATACTACACTATGCAAACACTCTGTCAGCACTGATGAAGAATAATTGACCTTGGAACGGCTCCATCCATCCTTCCATCTATCCATCCATCCATCCAATCAGTCGTAGTCTATACCTGCTTATCATTGCTGGGTCAGAGCGTGGGGATGGGGTGTGTGGGGGGGGGGGGGGGTTGGGGGGTTGGGTGCTTATCTCCAGAGGTCATTGGACGAGAGGTGGGGTGTCAAACCTATTACTTAGTTTTCAATAAAACTCAGTTTAAGTTTATGTGTACTGCAAATGTAAACCTTCAGAAAGAAGTATGTAAATACTTTATAAAAGTGCTCATGCCAGTGATTCTGTGTCCTTTTATCTGACAGAAATATATGATGAGTTATCTGCCTCGGGGGAGGAGCCTGACCTCCTATCCGTCCTCACAGTCCTGGCGTCCACCGTCATTCCAGGATTACCTCCGGGTGGAGGCATCCAGAGCAAGTAAGATAACCAGACTCAAACTTAATGAGTATTTATATAAATTAAAGCCACACTTTGTGTTACGTATTCCAAATAACATCATGCTACATCCGTGTGTTATAGAAGGAACTGTATCATCTCTGCTTACTATCATCAAAGAGAGACACACAAGCCGGCAGTACCAAATGTGAGTTCGCACTACACAGTTTTCTCCCTGAAAGCACGGCAACTAATCTTTTAATATGCAAAATAAGGACATTTATCTTTGTTTTCAACATCGCTTGTCTTAACAGGTTTTGGGAAGTTCATGAGACCCTGAAGCAGAAGACCATCTCTAACCCAGAGGGGCTGTATTTAATGTGAAAGTTAAACTGTTCTCCTCACATGTGCAATCTGACCAACAGGGAATTCACATGACCTTGGCAAAGGCGTTTGCTCACATCATGCGAGCAAGCAGCATCTTGTGAAAACAAATACAATGCAAAAAGAAATCTAATAAAGCCTACAACTTTATATTTATACGAGACAGATATTTTGTAAAAACGTACTCGGACACAGAGCAAGCAATGAACCTCTGCCTCTAATTCAGTGAACACACAGCACAGCTAATAAATTCAGAGGACAGATCAGTACAACTGGATAAAAATCAACTGTGACACTGTACATTTTCATTGGATAAAAACCAGGACTGTTTGATACACACAACGTTGTATTTTAAAGATTACAATTTTAAAGAGATGAAAGTATAAATGTTTAGAATTCAAATAAGCCTTTACATTTCATTGTCAAAAGCGAGCCATAAGTAAACATGCAGATGGCCTTTTGTTCCTATCAGAAATACTAACTAACTGAGTCAGGGAACTCAATCATATATGTTTCTTATTGCTGGTGACAAGCAAATGATGACAGATATTTTAATATACATACATTAAAGAAAAATTACATTTTGCAATCCAGGAGAGATTATCTTTTTTCCAAAGCTGTGGCTGTCTTTGTATTTTTATTATAACTGCAGAAAAAGAGCTGCTTCTCAAGAAGTTTGACCAGAACATATACAAAAATGGCCTAAATCTGTACTTACTGACAAATCAAATTTGACATGGTCATATCCATACATTCACCATGTTTCTAGGCATTCTGAAATTGTCTGTGAAATGTATTTTTTCAGTGAATTGATCATGTACTGTGCTGCCTTATTTATCTTTTATATGGTAGATAAAACATCAGCGACAAAACAACAGAACGGGTCAATCTTTCCATCGGTTCTTTTATCTGCATCGTACTACGTTGTTCTGTTCTTTTTTGTGTGTGTCATTTTCTGTGTTTAAACATTAAATGATAAGTGAAGATTTTAATCTGAATAAAGAACATATGACTAACCTGTTGCTTCCCGTTTGATTTTGTATGTTTGTTCACTTGTGAGAGAGAAAAAAAAATCCAACTCATAATGTCGTTTTCTTTTTTTGTGTGACAGAATATCAGACAAGAACAACAATTAATTAAAAAAAACTAATTGCATTAAAGTTAAAACTGTATCTGTATTAAAAGAAATTAATATCGCACAAGATGCTTCCACAATTTGTCAATGGGCTATTTTGGCATACAGATAAATCAATTCATCATTTATGGATATTTCCGATGTCTGCTTAAGGTTTCTTCTATTCCAACCGCTCCGTTATCTTTGGCAAGACCAAAAAAACAGTCAATGGACATCAAGGTCAGTAAATCTGAACAAGGCTGAAATTTAACATGACGATTTATGGCTCCCAGTAAGGAGCTCCCTGCAACACCTTGATACAAAGGATGTGGATCAGCATGAAAAACGTGACCTTTCCGTCAACAGCTATACATGAGAAGCTTGTTTATTATCTGAAGGTAGTTTGGACCACATTCACCTGAAACACCACTGGTAGCACACTACACTGTAATAAAAGGGTCCTATATGGTTCCAAATTAGATTTGCCAGACATACTTCTGAAGGATTCGGAGAAGGCTTAGTAGAAAGTGCTGAAGTCGAAGGCAACCAAAGTTAAGCTCCACGGGATTATAATAATGTGCCGTGTTTGAGGACTAGTAATGCTGAGTATTACCAGAATAAGTCCAATGCTAACAGTCAAGAACAGAGGGGGGAAGAATAAGCTTCAGGGCTGTCTTTTATATAGAGGACCGTAATGCACTGAAGGGCCAATGAACAGGAGCATCACAGAGACCGTCTCAGACAAGTTAGCTCTTCTCATAGCTACAAGGCGGAACAGGGTCATGTACTGCAAAATCCCAGACAAGTCTCTTCTTCTTCTTCTTCTTCTTCTTCTCTCAGCCAGAATAACGAAGACGGGCTTTGAAATTAACTCTCACAGGACAACAATTAGGAACATGTAACCAAGGCAGCAAAGAAGTGGATAGACAAGAAACACGATAAGGTCGTAGATTGCCACATTGCAGGGAGCTGACGCTTTAAGTCACCAAGCAGCAGTTCGAAAAAACTCTAAAGGATTTAGAGTTCCCATAGAAAGGAGTCGGCCACAATCCCTCCTGAGATGCGTTCAAACTTAGTGACCTGGAACAAGAAACGTCATCCCGCAACACTTGACAAAAAAAAATTCTCCAAAAAACTCAATTCTTTTTTTTCTTTCTGGAGATTTACCCTTTCGTTGATTAATCAGGGACATCAGCTTTTATCTTTTATTTCATGATTTTTTTTTTCTGGATTTCTGGTCCATATGTCTCGCATCAACAAGAAAAATGAACTACAAACTGGCAAACTTATTAAATTACTTACCAACTTCTGCCAAAAATGTATGTTCCTTTATTAAAACAAATCTAAGAAAAAAAGGTTTTGACTTGTAAATTAAAATGTCTGTTGAAAACACATCACATGAATGCTACATGCCATAAATGGATACTTTAGTCCTTGCATAGTAAAGGATCTCTCAGCCATGGATCGCCTAAGCCTTTCTCTCTGTGTTTATATGATGGCGTGACTACTTGTGCGGCACTTATTGACATAGGAGTGTCCTTTACGAGCCACGCTTGATTAGATGTTCTCTGCTGAAAGCCCTGGATCTCCTTCAAGATGACTGTGAATTTAAATGACTTCTAGGATGGGTGCTCTGTGAGCAATCAACAAATTAAAACGTCTCTTTCTTGGTGCTTCCTCACGTTTCTGTGGTTTTGCGTTTTATTAAACGTCGGTCACATTTGACGCGATTTACAGAATGCACCGACTATCTAAGAAGCGAAGGGCGATATCGTTTCTGTACACTGATTATTAACCACTGCAGCCTGATACAACCCTATCGGGTTTTTCGAGGTCCAGCAACATGTGCAGCATTCTTCAAATCAGCAGCCTCCTTTAAGTGGTCCTTCACCGCTTCTCCCGCCTGATTGCTTTGGTATGAGTCAGTCACTTAAGGACATCGGACCCCTTGTCACAAGTCTTTTTTAGCTGAATTTTCCTCTTTTTTTCCCCCCCCATCACCTCTGCAAAGAAAACGATGACTTACTTGCTCGGCAGAGTTCACGATGGAAGTCTTTTGTTTTCCCTGTTGAGTTAATCTACTGCGCTTGGGACGGAGACAGCCAGGATTCACGTAATTTGGTTTCGCAATACAGAGGTGGGTAAACTAACGATTGTCTAAAAAAAAAAGCCCAAAACAGTGATGCTATCTGTCCACGCTGGTTTCCTGAAGGCGATTGTTCATAATCCCCAGGGCCCCCACCCCGCCAGAAAACCCGTTTTGGTGCCCGTAGCTCTGCCGCGGCCCTTGGTGAGCGGTTTCACTCAGCTGCTTCTGCAGCAGCGCCAGGGACACCTTGTTAGACACCATGAACTCGTTGACGGAGATCATCTCTCCGGACAGCCGACGGCCCAGGTGCACCTCTGCCCCTGCGCCAGCGTCTGTCTCGCTGTCGCACACGGTTTCCACAGAGCCATCCGTGTGGTGCCGCCTGCCCACGGGGCGTTGGGTGGAGACGGGCTGCACGGCGTTGCGTTTCACGCGGCGCTGTGCGGCCGGAGCCCTCTTGCTTTGGCTTTTGCTTCGAAGGCAGGGGCAGGAACAGAGCTTGCGCTTCCCGGAGCAGACCAGCTTACCCAGGATCCAGTTGAGAGTTTGCTTAATGATGATAGAAATGACGTTGAACAGCGAGTAGATGCAACATACTCCCATCAGGATGAAAAGGCAGTTTCCGAGCCGGTAGGCCCCTTGGGATTCGTAGCGCTCTCTCTGACTGCTCACCAGGTCCCCGAAGCCGATGGTGCTGAATGCCACGAAGCAGAAATAGAGGGAGTCCACGTAGCTCCAGTTCTCCATGGAGCTGTAGAGGGTGGAGGCGCTGCAGGCGATCACGACAGACGCCAGTCCCAGGATCAGCATCACGTAATAGACCGACGGTTTCCAGCCTTCCAGGCTGTCCTCCTCGCCGGACGACTCCTCTCTGCTCGACATCACGCCCGCTCCGCCGCACCTCAGCCGCCGCTCATGACACCAACGCATGATGTACGCCAACATGGTGATGATCCTTTCCAGGAAGAGGTTAAAGAAGAGGATGGTGGCCGCACAGCCGATGAGGCCATAGAAGATGAGGAATATCTTTCCAGCTATGGTTGCTGGCGTGGCCATCCCAAAACCTTGGAAAACACAAACGGAAAGGTGACATGGTCAGAGGTTACAGTAGCTTCACAAGCCTGGCACCTGCATCACTTATTGTTATGAATTTGATAGTTTTAGGAGTGAGTCGTTACCAATGGTAGAGACAACAGTGGCCACGAAGTAAAAGGCTCCAGAGAAGTCCCAGCGCGGCCTCAGCGCGTCCACCCTGATCCCGGCTCCGTTCGCCTGCTCGTACTGCCGCAGCAGGGTGTGCAGGGCGCCCAGGTTGACCCTGTACCGCCTGGTGAAGTTCTCCAGCTGCTGCCTCCAAAGGATCCGGGCACGGATCTCGAAGGGGTGCTCCAGAGCCGAGAAGATGGCCGCTCCGCACAGCAGGTAGAGGAAGATCAGGCCGGCCAGCAGGCAGAAGCGAGCGTTGTCCTCGTTGAGGGGAGCCCGGGAGCAGCAGCAGCAGCAGCCACCTGCAGCCCTCCTCTGAGCCATGTGCACGGCAGATGCACGGAGACGCGACTGCAGAAGCATGCACCTCTCCACCCCTGTCAGTGCTCCCAAATCAGACGCAATTTACTTGCATTTGTGTCAACATAGCCAGAGAGACACGGGGGCTCTTTTTTTTTTTTCTGAAGAGCACGTCTTGGATGAATGTGCTGAGAACTTGCGTTGATTATTTCATTATAAGAATCTGTGACACAAACAAAATAGATGGAAATCAATCTGGAGCAGTTCAAAATATTACTTTGTGTAACCTGTGCACTAGGTGAACAAATCTAAGTGAAAACCCTGAGTAGCTCTGACTAAATCAGGACCGCAGGGATTGCAAGACTAGCAAGTTAACGCTTGCATTAAATAAAAGAGGTTTACTGAATCACAATCTTTTACATTCATGCCAAATATTTTGAAGTAAATAAAGTATAAAACGTATTCCCGTGTTACCTGGATGCCGAGAGTCCGCTCCCAGAGCGCAGCTGGTTAGTGGGCGCTCCCTCCATGTGTCTGCTGAACAATAATGAGAAGCCTCTTGAGTTTTGCGTGTGTGTGTGTGTGTGTGTGTGTGTGTGTGTGTGTGTGTGTGTGTGTGTGTGTGGGTGTGTGTGTGTGTGTGTGTGTGTGTGTGTGTGTGTGTGAGAGAGAGAGAGAGCTGAGAGTCTGTCTGATGTTTCATCTGTCACACAGTGACATCATCATCTCCTATCAGCCCCCTCCTCTTCTAACCCCTCCCTGATTGATACAGTCCTCTCTTCATTGTTAAATCTTTTTATTCAACACATTTACCGCATTCCCAGAACGGCCGCACCTTACTAAAAAGCTTCCCTTACATAATTGCTAATTAAGTCCTTTGATTGTGTACCATGCACAGGCGAATGACTTCCTTCCAATTAAACAGGAATAATTAAAACTATTAAAACTCAAACCATTGTGTCAGCAGAAGTTCGGCAGTTCAGCTAAACAGCATGTGAGTGTGGAAACCCATTTTCTACCTTTGTTTTTTTTTGTTTTTTTTAAAGAACACTGGTGTTGCTTGCAGACCCACTAAGTGGCTTTGTGTTGTTTCTGCAGACTGAGTGGGAGGATATATTGAGCATGAGTATCAGTTTTTCTGTCTGTTCATCCCTTTAATCTTGTCTGGTGGTGCTGCAGGTAAGGGCACGGGTTCCCCTCCCCGCCTGCCGACTGATGACAGCATCAGGCAGGTGTGGAAGACACGCTGCCCATCTGCCTTACTATGAAGAAGACCATTGCCCTCTGCTTAATACTGTTTTTCAAGCTGTTGGATGCAATTAGCCTGTCCTGTGTGGGGGTGTTTATTTGAGTGAATCAGTAAAGCAACATGTGGGTCTTTGCAATCATCCATGCAGATTTAAAAAAAAAATAAAAAAATTCTGTCTGGATCTGCTTTAAAAGGATACACATATTATTGAATATTAGAACCTCAAAGTGTGATGTAGATTCTTCCCGTTTTATGTGAAGGACCAACACACAATTAATTTTCTCAGAGGATCGTTAGAGAGCATTAGTTAACACACAGCTTCATGAAGACCAAGGAACACAACAGACAGGCCAGGGATAACGTTTTTGGATAAAGTTTAAATATGTGTTAGGTGGCAAACCTATATATATATATAAAAAAAAACATGAAAAGTCAAGTTTGCAGTTTTTTTTAAAAGCAACTTAAGGGACACAGCAAACATGATAGAAAGAGCACTGGTCATACTGAACTTTTGTGCCCTGAATGAAAAAAAAAAGGCCTGTGTTGTGGGAAACTAAAAATTTACATTACCCTGAATACACCATCCCCATTGTGAGACGTGGCGATGGCAGCATCGTGCTGTGGGGGTGCTTTTCTTTAGCAGGGGCAGGAAAGCTGGTGAGACTTGATGGGAAGATGGATAGAGTTAAATACAGGGCAATCCTGGAGGAAAACCTGTTAGAAGCTGCAAAAGACCTGAAACCGGAGAGGAGGGTGACCTTCCAGCAGGACAACAATCCTAAAGAAACACCCAGAACAACATTGGAATAGTTTAGGTCAAAGTATATTCTCCTGACAGAAAGGCCCAATCTGAGTTCAGACCTAAATATAAGTGAGAATCTGGGAAAACATTTGATAACTGCTGTTCAAAAGATAAAGTCTGACTCAACTTTAGCTATTTTGAAACCATGAGGCAAACACTCGAGTCTGCAGATGTGAAAAGCCTGCGGAGAGATGCCTCAAAATGCATCTCTAAACCCCTACATGTTTTAGCAAATGGCCTTCCACTGCAATATTGTCTCCTACTTTGTGTTGATCTGTCACATACATTTCCAAATACACAAAACAGAACTCTACAACGTATTTAATCCCAATCGTCATTGCAATACTCATTTTTGTACCATTGCAATCACAAATGGCAGACTGTCAACGTGGGATGGGTGGGTTGGGGTTTGTGATGAACAAAAAGAAAGAAATAGAGTCTGGAAAAAATAATTTCAAATCAATATAGTCATTCCTATTCTGAGAAAAGCATTGCAGTTACCCTGCATACCTTTTTGGTATTGTGCTGCTCTGGTTGTGGCTGACAGCACTGTAAAAGGATCAAAAAAAGTGAATACCTTTACAAGGAGCTTCAATGTGTTCCAGTGTTTAATGTGCTGTAAGCCATTGTGGTGCCTGTCCTCATTCCTCATGTATTGCTATGAATAGGACAAACATAGACAAACCAAGAAAACACGCCCTAGTCTTACAGACTTAGTGAAATGTTTGTGTCAGTAAAACAAATTGTCTCGGGCCAGAGAAGTCCTATTTGTGGCTCATAACTGGTAAAGTCTGTGTTTCCTGAAATAGCCAACAGGTCAAGGCAAGACAAGGGGGGTGGGTGCAGTGGGGGGGGGGGGGGGGGGGTCAGACATCTGCTGCAGACTGTGTTTGTTTCTGTTTCAGTGTAAGTTTGAGTAGCTTTGATTATCACAAGCACTAGATTAGGTGAAAGATTAGGTTATTTTGAACACACATTTTGCTGTGAAAGTAATTAAGCATTACAGAGTATGTTGATTTTCTTTGTTATACACTATAGTAATGGTTACGTTAGATGTACAATTCATGAATATTTAAACCTGGATGATATAAAGGGGATGTTAGTTGAGCTTTTGTGATTATAGTTGTAGGAAGAATTTTGTCAACCTTGAATACGCCTCTCATCCCAGGGTGGCATCCTTTCAGGGGGCGGCGAAGGTCAGAGAGGGGAGCAAAGAAAATGTCCGCTGCAATCTCAACCAATTTTGCATCGCTTGTTTACTTGCCCAAACTACTTGGAGTAGGGATTAAAAGTCAGTCCTGCAAGAAAATAAGGCCATGGGCCTTGGCTGGCGGAAGATTCTGAAATTGGTATCTATTTCAAAGCTTTAAAGTCAGAGCTAAGCTCAAGAGCTAACTCGTTGATTTAAAAGGAATCTTAAGAGCATTTCTTCATGTATAAATACCTTGTTATTTAAGCCGTAGTTTAACCATACTTTCTTAACGTGGCGGTCTGAATAGATGAGCATCTGTGTTTCAGTCTAGTTTCTTAACAGCGGTCTGTGGAGTGTTTAACAGTGACAGAACCTGGTGTAACCTCTGTAACCGGCCAGTGTCTAGTCTAAACACGACAGGCAAAGAGTAGTGTTTTAGGAATTTAGGAAGTGGATTCCATATATACACTCTTATGTGCGGTGCTGTTTAACTGAGTTCTCCACCCCCAACAGAAGGTTTCATTGTAGGAGATTTTAATCAGACAAAGCTGTATCAAATTTTATCTTTCCCCCTTCACAAATTGTTGCTCTTGGTGATAGTGTTACTTCCTCGTTACGTTTTGCATTAGACAACATAGCCTCCTTGTAAAAGAAGGACATTATTCACAGGACGCAGGCTTCAAAAGTTTGAGGAAGAAACATATTTGTCAGCAAGCAGCAGAGTTTTGAGAGACAATTGTCCGTACTCACTGTACCAACAAACTGGTGCAGGTTATTGCAGAGAGGCGGGCTACAACCTGAAACAGGTCAGCAGTCCATCACAGAACAACGCAGAGACACACAATCATGCACTCACACCCTAATACCGAGGGAGAATCTAGAGTAACCGGTTAACCTAACAGTAATCTTTTTGACTGAGGGTGGAAACTGGAGTACCCACACATGGGGAGAAAATGCAAACTTCATGCAGAAAGATGTCAGGTCACAATTCAAACCAAGTACCTCACTGCTGCAAAGCAACAGTGACAGGACATCGAAGGCCTGATACTGAGTAATTTCAGTTGAATTTAATTTTATTTATATACCACCAATTCAAAACACATGTCATCTTAAGGCACTTTACAACGTCAAATTTAATCAAATCTTCCAGACAGATTGGTCAACGATTTACTTATCTATCGAAATCCAGCAGATTGTGTCAAGTCTCTCCAAGCAGCATTCACTCCTCCAGAAAGACAGTGGAGCCTCAGTGGACAGTCGTCTGCATTGTCAATGGCTTTGCAGCAATCCCTCATACTGAGCATGCTTGGAGCGACAGTGTAGAGGACAACTCCCCTTTAACGGATAGAAAAAACCTCCAGCAGAACCGGGCTCAGTGTAAACGGTCATCTGCCTCGACTGACTGGGAGTTAGAGAAGACAGAGCAGAGACACAAAAAGAGCACAGAAGCACACATTGATCCAGGAATCCTTTCTATGTTATATGGTAACGGCAGATGATCTGTCTTCTCTGGATGATGTCACAGCTAACAGAACACCAGACCAGGTGTACCTACTATGAAGAGAAAAACGACAGAGATAACATAAAGTTAAAAGTTTAGATAACAACAAACAATGCAAATTTAAGAACAGTAGGAGAACTCAGTAGAGTGAGAAACATGGACGCTGATGTCCTCCAGCAGCCTAAGCCTATAGCAGCATAACTACAGAGGTAGCTCAGGGTAACCTAAGCCACTCTAACTAGAAGCTTTGTCAAAAGGGAAAGTTTTAAGCCTTGTCTTAAAAGTAGACAGAGTGTCTGCCCCAGGGACCTAAACTGGGAGTTGGTACCACAGGAGAGGAGCCTGATAACTAAAGGATCTGCCTCCCATTCTACTTTTTTTGGAGATTTTTTGCAGCTCTAGTGGCTTGCTTTTTATTACAGTAGGCTGACAGGAAGGGGACGGAAGAGGGGGAGAGACATGCAGCAAAGAACTGCGGGTCGGAGTCGAACCCGGGTCGACCGCGTCGAGGACTAAGGCTTCCATACATGGGTCGCGCTACCTGCTGCGCCACCAGCTCGCCCCCCCATTCTACTTTTAGAGAGTAAAAAGTTAGGAACATACGGGGTAATCAGAGCTCTGATGTACGATGGAGCTTGATAATTAAGGGCTTTATACGTGAGAAGAAGAATTTTAAATGCTATTCTTGATTTAACAGGAAGATCTTTCTTGTTGATTTTCATCAGAACTCTTGCAGCAGCATTTTGGATCAGCTGAAGGCTTTGAACTGTATTTTGTTGACTTCCTCATAGTGAAGAATTACAATAGTCCAGCCTTGAAGTAACAAATGCATAGACTAGTTTTTAAGTGTCATTCTTGGACAGAATATTTGTAATTTTGGCGATGAAAAAAGAAAACCCTTGATATGGGATCTAAATGACATGTCCTGGTAAAACAATAACACAATTTATTTATTTTATTTTTTTACTTTATTACCAGAGGCCAATTTAATGCCATCCAGATTAGGTGATTGATTAAGAAATTTATTTTTTCAAAGACTCAGGTCCAAAAATGACAACTTCTGTCTTGTAAGAAATGCTAAGCGGAAAATGTAAAGTCATCCCAGTTTTGCTGTATTCAAGACACGTCTGTATTCTAAGTAATTGATTAAATTGATCAGGATTTATGGATAAATATAGGTCAGTGTCATCAGCATAACAGTGGGAATTAATCCCATGTTGTCTGATCATTTTACCAATAGAAAGCATATATAGTAAAGAGAATTTGCCCAAGGACTGAACCCTGTGGTACTCCACAAGTGACCCTGGAATTTGGAGAAGATTTATTATTAACATGAAGAAACTGGAATCTGTCAGACAGATAAGATTTAAACCAACCTGATGCTTTCCCCTTAATCCCCACAGTATGTTCAAGTATTTCCAGGAGAATAATGTGATCAATTGTATCAAATGCAGCACTGATATCTAACAGGACAAGTACTTGTAAATGTTCACATACTTGATTAGCAGCTATTTTCTCAATTATCTTAATGAAGGAAAATTAAAGATTAAGTCTTTAATTTTTTAAGCCATTGTGATCAAGAGGGAGTTTCTTAAGTAAAGGTTTAATCAAAGCTAATTTTAAACCCTGTGGTACATATCCATTTACTATGATAGATTAATCATGTCTAAAATGGGGACATTAACTCAGAAAGCTCTACTGTGTCTAAAAAGTCCAAAAACCGATCAGGCTCTAAAGATGCTTCCAACGCTCCCTTGCTTACTGAGGACGAGGTAATCATGTCTGGGAGGATCCCAATGATTTAAATATTTAATGAAATCGGTTTTATTTTTAAAGAATCCCATAAAGTCATTACTGCTGAGAGCTGAGTGGATCGACAGAGCTCTGACTCTGTGTGAGTTTGGTAGCTGTACTACAGAGAATTGTTTTTTATACGCTGCTCTGTCATCTCAAACATCCACCGGTGTTGTGAGCGCATATTCTCCTCGGCGCCTGCAGGGGTCAGCATTGCGCTTAAGGGACAAGGAGCCCCGGTTAGAGCGACGCAGAGGAAGAGCAACAACCCAAAGAAGAAGAAGAATTTAACGGTTCCCGGTTGTTGAGCCGCTCTGCGCTTCACCCGATGGATTACAACTTGTCCGGGACCGGAGAGCATCCCTAGTTTGTTGCCCGGAGAGTCCGCCGAGCTCCTCCTGACCGTTTCCTATCGGCGATGCTCTGACAGCTTGCCGCGTTCAGGATACTCGCTTTAACCCAAGGTAACGTTACCCTACGATGATTAGTTGTTTGCTGTGTTTTCGAACTGAGCACAGGTACGCGACCCGGAGACGTCGCTGTCAAAGCCAAACTTCTGGCAAATAAAAATAGTAAATAATAAATAATCAGCCGTGTCTATTCCGAGATGCCCACGCTAGCTTGGCCGAGCTAACGTTGGTCAGTAGACATGACTACGGAGGACGGTAACAGTCGCTAGCTGACCTCTGGTCAAAGGGGGCAGATGTAAACATTTACACGTCAGACGCTTATTATCCGTGTCGACAAGCCAGTGGCAAAAAAAACAACAACAAAAAAACAAAGCCGTTGTCTTCATTTGGGATTTTTACGGTTTAAGTTCTGTGAGATTAATGCTGCAGTAAAATGTGTTTACACAGACTCACTCGGTGTGACGAGAGAAAGTGAAACGTAACAAAACAGTAACAGGTTCGCCACATTAGTGATTCAGTTTCTAACTCGCTTCGTCAAATCATGAATTCAGAGGTTAAATGAGTGTCTTCCATTCTATTTCTAAATACACCTTTGTTTTTAAAAACCCATGTTGTCAAGTCTTCAGAACGATTCTGCTCGCTGCTGCCCCGTGTGGTGTTTCTGGGTAGCGCAGATAATACAACTGGGAAATTTAGTATGTTTCAAATAGCCGGTTAAAGCAGATTTAAAGATAATATATATATATATATATATATATATATATATATATATATATATATATATATATATATATATATATATATATATATTTATTGGCGCAATGCTGTTAACTCAATAAATATTCAATATTTATTGTTTCACAACGTCAGTTTGCAATATTCCAAAAAGACTACAAGGTTGCAATATTTGGTGTTTTATATTTCGAATGCCATGCATAGAAATCCTGCTAATCCTACATCAGATCTTTTTGATGGAATTTCATTGCCTCAAAGGCAACAATTCATGCATATTATTATTGGCAGTGGTGAGAACATAGTGATGCAGGAAAAATAATGAAAGGATCTTGAAAAAATGGACTAATTAAAATTGATTACGTCAAATCAAAAAACAGCTACACTATTGCGTTTATGGCCCAACATTACTTAGGATTTTCAGAATTAGGTACCCTGATTGATTAGTTGTTGCTCTCTGCGTAATTTTGACAGGCCGGGCAGTCCTGGTAAGTTTGGACACTGCTCCGTGTTTTCTTCAGTCTTTTTATTTTTCCTCTGTGGATAATGAGTCTCGCTGTACCTCGCTGCAGCCCCAGATCCTATAAAAATGGCTTTGTAACACTTTCCAGGCTGATACATTTGATTAATTTTTCATTTGTTCTTACGTTTCTTTAAGTGAGAGATTGATCCTGAAGGGACGGCTTTTTGACAACTCCTTCTTGTCATCATGTTGTCTGGTAGTAATCGAGCTTGGCTATGCAAGAAAATGTGGTTATATTTGTCACCAAGGCAAAACAATAAAAAGCCACTGTTAAGCCACATATTTTTTCCACAGCGCTGTATATCAAAGAAAAGTTTGAAATTAGTAATAAAAATTTTTTTCATGTATATCCAATGCAGACATGCCTCTGTACAATGTACTAGAGTACTTTTTCTATTTTCCTTTTCAGCTCTGTAGGGGCGGGCAATGTGACAAAAAGCCCTTTGTCTTTTTTTTTTTTTTTTTTTTTTTTTACACAGTAATATGGCAATCATGATTTTACCATCTCTAAAAACTTAGCCATTGAACTGAGTATTTCTGATCAGATTTACACAGTTTGTTTAATTTTCCAACTCTCAACAGGTATGATTAACATTTATCCAACACTTAAGATGTACTCAGTCTGAAGCTGTTTCTGAAAATCTATTCTAATATGAAAATTAAACAAAGCCAAAACTCTAATAAAGGGTACTCTTGCAACATAGCACATAGTTTATTAGGCTACATAAAAAAACTAAAGGATATTGAATATTGAGGAAGATAAAGCCGATAAAGATTAAGATATAGCCTTCTAATTATTCAAGATCTTTTATATAATCTAAGCTCTGCAGTTATGCCCCTTGTACAGCTGGAAACAAACGCAATTTAATGCTAAATTATGCTTATCTTGAATTTCCTCTTAACTGACCTGGGTAATGTTAGTTGACTATACATATACAAAAATAATTAACGTTATCTTAAGGGAAAGTACGTATTTAGGCCAATGATCATGCTCTGACTACTACTGCAGGCTCCTTGTGTGAACTACTATTCCAAATGCACTTGAATAAAGCTTTTAACCAAGTCCCGTCACTTCTAATTTCTATAATGTATGAATAATACGTGTTTATTAATGATACTTTTTGTGTATCGATGATCATCTTGCAGGGCCAGAGAGATGGAAGACGGCTCTGAGTTGATGGAGGACGTCGTGTTTCGAGGGGTGGAGTTCTCTGTGAAGATAGAGTTGGACAAGAACTTGCTGATGGTGGAAATCTCTGACTCCGTGACAGCAGATCAGTGGAGGGGGGAGTTTGATCCGGCGTGTAGGTGGCAGATTTGAATAACAAATCTAAGGCACAGGCACGTTGTTCATGTTTTATTATTTAAGTGTGTTTATCTTTCCTTCAACGCAGACATTGAAGATCTCACTCGCAAAACTGGCAACTTCAAGCAGTTTCCCATTTTCTGTAGCATGTTGGAATCTGCTGTGAGGAAGGTATGGTACTGTATTTGTCATATATATAGATAGATAGATAGATAGATAGATAGATAGATAGATAGATAGATAGATAGATAGATAGATAGATAGATAGATAGATAGATAGATAGATAGATAGGTAGATAGATAGATAGATTCTTTTTTTTTTTTTTTTTTTTTTTTTTTTTTTTTTCATTTTCCCCCCCCAGAGCGTGTGAGCTTGAACTGTAACAGCGGAGAGATAGGAAGAGACAGATTAGCTTGGGGCAGTACTAGCTGATCAGGAGACTTATTCACTGGAGTTTGTTGTTTCCAGTTGAGCGAGAAATGTCCAGCCATCCCGAGCTGCTGGCTTCTCTGTGGCCTGCTAATTCACAGGGCCTGGAAGGAAGTATTGCTGAACAGTCACGTAAAAGTCTACATGTCGGGTCTTTCAGACGTCAGTGAGCTGTCTCAGACGTTTACGACTGCAGCAAAAATAAAATAAAAAACACAAGACAGTAGTGGAAGAAACTCCCTTGGTCCTTGCTAGGCATGAGATTCTGATGGTATGATAAAAGGCTGCACAGCCGAAATTCAACAGAAACTCACCGTATAAAACATAAAAGAACAACAATCGTAAAATAAAAGCCTGACGAAACTTAAGGTTTTCAGCCGGTGTTTAAAAGCGTCAGCAGACACTTAATGCTAACACGAACCTCAAACCCCCTCGCAGCCATGGTGGGGTTATTTAAGGGACATATTGGAAGCCCTCCTCTGTTAAGTTAATCGTCTAACTACCGTTTCTCTCTTCAGACGAGTGAATCTGTCAACCTCGACCTCCTGACTTACGCTGACCTGGAGCTGCTGCGTAACAGAAAAGCGGGAGTGGTCAGTCGCCCGCGCGGCCATCAGCAGCAGTCGGCTCTCACCGCCAAAAGATACCTCATCCTCATTTACACTGTGGAGTTTGACAGGTGCGGATCCCTTTATGGCAAAGTCTCCAACAGGACGTTGTTCTTCTGGCCTCTCTTAGACGTAGAATTTATTTTGAAATGTTTCATATGATTCTGCTACGCTGGTAGGATACACTACCCTTTACCGTTGCCCTATGTGGGAAAGCCTGACCCAGCCACCCTGCAGAAGGAGATCCGAGCCCTCAGAGCCGAGATCAGCGCTCTCACCTCCCATGGAGGCGGCAAAGCCACAGATCTAGAAATGCACCGGCTACGACAAGAGTAGGTTTCTTAATCTCCCCGCCACTGGCCAAAATCCTAAAACACGTTGAGCTGTTTAGTCGCTTTCTGACACCGCTGTGTCACCCGAAGGCTCGCTGCAGTGAAAGAGGAAAAGGAAGCCATGGCCCAGCATCTGGAGAGATTGCAAACGAGTGGGAGGAGTTCAGCGCCGGGGAGAGAAGACTGGAGGATCAGAGACGTGGTGCGGACGCTGGAGGAGCAGCTCGTCAAGGAGAGGGCCAAAAGTCAACGCTCAACCAGCAAAAGGTGCCAAGAGCAGCGACTCCTAATGGAGCAGGTGGGAGTTCACCGGATGAGACGGCCGCTGTTCACTTTGTTCCTCCGCTGGTTTTAACCGTCCTCCTCCCTTTCCAGCTGGAGGAGCTGAGGGCATCAGAGTGTGCTCTGCGTGTTCGGGTCAAGAGCCTCACCAATGAGCTGGCGTTGCTGCGGAGAGGGTTAGACAATCTAAGCGTGTACTATATCTTTACTTTCTCTCTCTTTCATCCACCTTCATTGTGGTTTAAACCTTCAGCGTCCGGAAGAGTCACTGAATGTCCACCTCTTCTTGGTGCCTCTCTGCAGCAGAGTGACTCCCGTGTCGGGTCACGTCGGCTCTCGGATTGACGGGGAGGTCTATCGGTCTCTGTCACGGGAGAGACGGTCCGGCTATGGAGTCAGGGCCCGCTCTGGGTCCAGAGAACGGATGGAGGACAGGAGAATGAGGTCGGGTGAGAGGGGCAGAAGAGCCGATTCGTCAGGACCGCGTCCTCACATGCCGAGGCCATCGCCTTCACCCACAGGTGTGTAGCGCTCATAATTAAATATTCGGAAAATGTGTTTGTTCTAAATCCTAAAACCAAATGACGCACTTAAAACAGGTTTCCAAACTCGAAAATCTAATTTTTTTCCAGTCAGTGAACGCATCAGATGTAAGCACTACCCTGTCTCTCCTAATATTAATTATTATTGGCCACTCAAAGTTGGACCTTGTGGAAGAAATACTTTGACTGCTGATAAATTCTTATTCTAAAAGAAATCACAATCAGTTTTGTGACATTAGAGCTTTATAAAAACTGGAGATGAGAAATCTGGCACAGTTTTGTGATCGATGCATCTCTAAAGCAGCACTCTGTAAGTTTTGACCCAAGCATTAGCTAAATTTGAGATCTATTAAATGATTTTTCAGGTCAATATACAACACTTGGCGGGTATCGATGTCCTGTGTGGTCTGTCCTTCTCAAGAACTCGCATATATAACTTGAGAAGGTCGGATCTGTCGCTGAATGACCTGAATGACCTAGAGCACCGCTCCAAACTGGTCTGCTATCAGATTCCAAAACACGGAGGGAGACTGTTTAATTTTGCGACAGTGCGGTGTTGCTGATGGCCTTTAGGGGCACTAAACCTTAACCTGGCTATACACGGGTAAGGAGCTGGTAGAGCATGATTTCAAAGGCAGAACTAACAGGGTCAGCGTCAACAGGTTAGCACTGATCAGGTAACTACAAATGTGATGCAAAAACCTCCAAGCGCCACGCTCTGTTTTTTTCAACTTGTAGTCTGTAAACATTTCATGCCATTGAGCAAACTCTTCAGTAAACGATTTTTTTGCCACTTTTGTTTAAAAAAAAAAAAAAAATCAGAGGATACATGGTGTACTCATGTGCATTTCTTAATCTTCCAAGGCACCGAGCAACAAAAATCTCCGTATGTATATTGACTGTTATGGTAGCAGAAAAGCGCTGCTGCATTATGGGTAATTCTGCCATTGAGAGTGATGCATCATAAAGTTCCACCTCCTGCGCTGTGATTGGTCTGGTCTGTTTTTGGCCAAAGGGAATGGAGCCTTACCAGACTGATTTATACTCAGTGTAACTCTGTCTGAGAACACGTTATGTAAATGGAAATTAAAAAAATTAAACTAAAAGGATTTGAGAAAAACTTTGTTGTTTTCTCAGATTTTATTTTATCAAAAAAACATTGTTATTTTTTCAAATCTCTCTTTTTCAGAGAATTGCATTCTTTTCAAATTGCATTTTACAGATCACATTCTCTTCACTTCTAGGAGCGGCGTTCCTCTGGAGTGAGGAGGAAAAGACGCATTTTTATTTGTCTGCATGGACGTTAGCAACAGCATTTGTATCGGTCATTGTGCGGGAAGTGAAGAGAACGGGATCTGTAAAACGCAATTTGATAAGAATGCAATTTGTAAAACTCAGTCTGAAAAAGAGACATTTGAAAAATATAAATTTGGAAAGTATAATATATGTAGGAAAGTAAAATTTAAATAAATAAAATCAGAATTTGTTTTCCCACATTTTTTTATTTGAAAACATAAAACACCAAAGTTACACTCAAAAAAATTTTTTTTTTTAGAAGTTTTGCAAAGTTTATTTTCTGGATTGCATTTTATTTTCAAATTTCCTTTTACAAAACATGTTCTTCCCTTGCAACAATAATGGAACAAAATTCACTCCATACCTGGCCGTCCTGGCCAATTAAACCTGAAAGTTAGTTCTAGCGCCCCATAGTGGCTAAAAGTTACACGGCGCTGCTTTAAATGAAAAAACTAAAAATCCTGAAACTCATCAGCTGAAGGGAACAAATGAGGAACAGCAGGATGAGAGCAAAATGAAAACAATACTGCTTTAGTATCTTGCTTAGCTGATCTTTGCCTTATAGATCTGTAGACACAGATAATGTATATTTTTAATGTGGCTATCTCATAACGAGAAGATGAAGTTTTCAACTGTATTTTGGAAATGCAATTATAGCTCAGGGGTTGCCATCCACTGCAGCACCAAGAGCCAGCAGCATCGCAAAGAAGCGGACAACGAAATGTCCACACATTATTAGCTCAAATGCCTGATAACATAAATCTAAACCGTTTTTAAACTTTACATATCAGATTTCCTTATTCCTTAACTGATTACTTGAAAATAAAAAAAACGTCTGAAGCCACAAAATGTCATCAGGACCACATCGGTTAGTTTCTCCTCTTCAAGCAAAGCTGCCAAAATGACTGGAATTACAGGGAAGAACTCTCTGGTTTAGCAGTGCTCCCCCTAGTGGATCTGGTCAGGTAACTGCAACAAAGATGGCTGAACATCAGATGCCAGTAAAAGCACGTCGACTAAAGAAGGCGAACGCATAAAACACCCCACGCTAATATAACAACCATGACAGATCAGTGAAGTCCCGTGGGCCGCACAGGCTACACATGTAGCTGATGGTGCATTTCACTACCATCTGTAAACCATGTAACTTGTACCTAATCACCTGGTGCTGTTTATTTTAATTTTTTATTTTATTTTGCATCTCTTTGGTGACTTTGGCACTGTTCCTGTTTGATCATTTTGTTCTTCAGTTGAGAAAAATCACAATAAAGTTCTCTGATTCAAAATAAGAGATCTCGCTTTGAAAGCGTTTAGTGAAGGTTATGTCGCTTACAACTTTTATTTAAATGAAGCATTTTTGCCCATCTGTACGTGTAGCCACTAAACGTGCTCCGAAAGAGCTAAAGGAGGATTAAGTAGCCAGAAACACAGCAACACTCAACAATTAAGTTTATAACAGGAACTAGTTTATTTTTTGCATTGTGTTAATCTCAAAATCAAATCCTTTTTCCATAAACAAATATATTTTAAATGTTTTTTTGATGATTTATCTAAAAATATATGTATACTTTTGAATATGCATTTACTTTAATCAGATTAATGATTGTGCTGACACCGTGCAGGTTCTCAGGCTCCTCGCTTTGACCCCACTGCCTACATCCAGGACAGGCAGCGCAGGCAGAAAGAGGCAGAACTCAAAAGGTTGGTTCCCAAATGTTTACCTTTTAATTTCTCTTCTGCCTTTCACACAGCAGATGCATTCATTAATATCTTCTTTTATTTAATTTTATTTTACGTCAGACAGCGGAAAGTGCGAAGGGACATACTTTCTTCGCCTGTCCTCCCTGAGCGGGGCCGCTCCCGATCCAGAGAGGCCAATCCTCAGCTGGTGCGGACCGGCAGCAGAGGCAGGAGTCTGTCGATGGAGCGTAGAGGCAGCAGGAACTCCTCCGAGAGCTCATTAGCAGATATGGATGAAATGACCAAAACTCTTTTCAGGTAGCCTGTCGGGAAACGATTTCTCTCTAAAGAGCCTAAATAATTTTAATCCCTTCTTCTTCTTTTTTATACAGGGGAAGAAAACAGACGTACAATGGACCCAATATGGTGAGTAGCCTCTATTTTATAGTGAGTGGGTAAATTTACTGTTGTTGGAAAAAAAATAGTTTTCTGTATGTTTATTTTTGTTTATACCCAAAAGTGAGAAGAAAATCTGGATTAAATGATGTAATATGAACTTTGAAGTTACAGAAACCCAGGGTGCTTGCGCAAGTCTTGAAAGTTTTAATTTTGTGTGAAAGTCTTAATAAAGTATGGGGAAAAATGTATGGTAGAATTTTACAGTATGCTCAAAGGCATTGTGAAATGAGAAATAGGAAGGTAGGCTATAAAACTATAATTTTACTAACTGGTCACGTACTGTATTAGCCTAATGGAATCAAACACTTGTTTGATGTGAAATTCATGTACTTGTGATTTTCATGTTTTGAAACGTTTTCATCAGTAAAAGCATAATTTACTGTGAATAATGCATTTGTTCATTGAATACTAGCCTATAAAAATTAACATTTCTAATAAACAGTTTGTACAATCTCAACCAATGAAGTAGGCAGTAGGCACACAAGTATACAAGTACATAAAGTTAAGGTCTTGGGGAAAAAAAATATCAGTTTTAAAAAAGTCTGGAATTTTAATTTGGAAAAAGAGCAAGCACCCTGGAAACCTCTTATGTGGTAACTGCAGCTATAAAAATTCTAATTACAATCCATGGATGCTTTCCCCGCTCTGCATGTAAAATAAATGCTTATGACTTTTGTCTAAATAAGGATTTTCTCCATTTCAGTCTCGAGGCCTTTTAACCAGAAAGCCATTATGCAGTACTCCAACCCACAGAATAAAAGACAAAGGTAACTCCATTTATTATTTTTTTATTTTTTTTTGTTCTTTAAATAAAGCCCTAGTTGGTGCCGTTTATATAGCTAATCAGCATTTGATGTCCTAACCACAGACAGCTCCATAGACACGGGGGCTGAGCTGTCAGAGATCGATGCCAGGCTGCAGGCGCTTCAGGACTACATGAGGGACCTGGACACGGGACACTAAGCTGCTGCTGGAGCCACATGTGGGCCAGGCAGCCCAGCTTGAAGCCCGGCTGACCGGGGAGCACATCCTGGATCTAACAGGAGCGGCTTGTTTATTATGCGTTCAAATGAGACTGAAGCTCCCTCTGGAGACGCCGCTCCATGACTTCAGGAATCTACAACCATCACTGTGAAACTCACTGGTCTATGTATGTGTATGTGTGTGTGGACTTTATTTTTTTATGCCCTGAATTCTTAGAATAATTTAAATATGACTGGCTGTGGAAATTCTAGGTCATTTTAAACTTGTCCATGTTTACAGAAGTTGTCAGTACTTTGATATTTATTTTGTTTGCCGTTTTCTGGTTTTTACTATTATGATATCATATTGGAAGTGCAGAGTTAGGTGTCCTTTAACATTTACAATTCTTCTTCCCTCCTTGGTACAGCCTAAGGAGTGTTAATAGATCCTCTGTATTGCATCACACTGTGCAGTTACATTCATTTCTGCAGATTTTCTCGGGAGATAAACCCAACAAAATTTGCTGTGACTCCATGTGTTTTTTTTTTTTTATCCTTACAATAGAAAATCCACACATTGGACATGTAGCTTTTTCTTTCCCCTAATGCATGCTGGGATAGCTTCCAGAGGCACCAGCCAAGCGGATATGCACGTTGCCAAAAAGCATACTTGTTAAAAATGTGATTCCTGCCAAAACTTTATTTTCCAGCAGCGTTTTATTTAGTCCTGTTTGAATCCGAAGCTTCCCGGTGCATTTTGCCATTATAACTGATCCACATGTGCATTATTATTCAAGTTTTACTTGCATGAGTCCCTTTAAGAGAAGCACAAACCCCTGTGTGGGGAAAATAACTTATGTGTTTGTTTAAATCTGTTTACTTCTACAAACTATAAATAACCACATTTTCTTATGCAATTGTATGCCAACTGACTGTTGCTCTTATTTGTACCTCTTAATGATCATAAGAAATTTAACATTTGTATTATTTTGTATTGGTGTCAGCTGACCCTGGTGGATTTGTGTTTTTTTTTTTTTGTTTTTTTTTCTTTTTTCAAGCACAGCTTTGTTTCAGTAATGAATAAATGAAAACACGTTTTACCAGGACACAGGCCGTGTTGTTAGTGGGAACATTTGGGAGCAACCTTTTAGCATCTTGGGGTTTAAAATAAAAGGAGAGCAGCACCCTGAAAACAACATATACTGCAATCAGAGGCATCAGTGCAAAAACAAGTTTAATTTAGTAGAAAGGTAAAATTACCCCAACAGTAAAACTTCTTTTTACCTTTTAAGGCACATAAAACCTCATTCTCCCACATATAAAAATACATTTGCGAACTAGCTTCAGTTAAAGTGCCCTCCCAAACTGCAGCAATGATCCACACCGCAGCATATTAAGAACCAGAGGATTCCTCTGTTTGCATAAAATACAATTTTACATTCAGCTCTGCAATGAACGAGAGGTAAAGCAAAGGGAATAAAGTAGCAAAGACCAAAAACATTCATGTGTCTCCTTCCAGTCGAAGGCATGGATTCCTCGCTGGCGTCTACCCAGGCTGGTGAGAAGCGTTGAGAGAGGCGGGCGCCACAGGAGTTCGCCGGCTTTTGAGGATGGCCTGAATTTTGAGCGTGAGCTATGAAGAGAGAGAGAGGACTGAACATGAGAGTGGCTGTTTGTGCAGACGACAACATTCATTCACGTACGAGTGACTTACCGACTGATACTGCGTGAGAGAGTCTCGATAAACGGCCTGGGAGACTTCCCGTCTGTTATCGTCGGCCTGTTTCCAGAGCTCAGCTTTGATCAGCAGCTCCGCCTCAGCCAGGAGGGGGTACTGTAGGCGCTGTGGGGGGTGGGGGGGGGGGGGGGGGGGGGGGGGGGGGGGGAAATGATGTCTCCTTTTATTCTACCTGCTTTATAGTGCTATGACAGAGTGGGTGAGAGCTGGAATATAGATTCTCTTTCTAGATTAGCAATGCTTTCATAAACATAATGAAATAATAGGACTTAACCACTTAAAAGAGACATTAATATGCCTGAAATCCACTCAAAATCATTGTAAACCTCTCTAAGCCTGCCTATAGTCATATATGTATATACGCCATTTAGAGTAATTTTTTTAATGGACAGCAATTTGCTTTAAGCAGATATATATTGTAGTTGCTGACTTGGGGAAAAAGGCTAATATTACTCTGCCAGCTCCATATTAGTCTAAATTATTACATGAATATTTGAGAAGTTACTTATCAGTCTGTTTTTTTCCCCAGAACAACGTTTGCTGGTACAACTTGTGTATATTACCCGCGTAAGGAGCAGTTCCTAATATTAACTTAAACATCTAAAACTGAAAAATACAGGGTTTATATGCAGTCTGGATAAATATGGAATTAAGTATTCTCCAGATCTGGGGAAATATGAAGAAAAAAAGACAGTTTATTGTTTTATTGTATCTCTAGCGATGTTCTATTCTGCCGTTTACATGTTGTATCCTCCCCTCTGTTCATACGTCTTGTTTTCCATCTATCCATCCATTTATCAATTAATCTATCAATTAAAACATCTATTTATATAATAAATCCATCCATCTTTTTTTTTCAGTATCTATCCATTCATTAACTCACTAGATCTTCCTGATTTTTTTAAGGCTCCGCATTAAAAGCCAGACCTCTGAAGAAAAGTCTGCGATAAAATCATAGTGAACTTTGGTTTAAAATGACTGAAAAAGGTTAGTCTGGAAATGTACTTATTTAGTATGTGCCAAATGAGTAGCGATTATAAAAGCCGGACTGTTGCCGTACGTCTGATTGCCCAGGGCAGCAATAAAAAGGCGGCACACCATATTAAACTAGAAACCGTTTATCAGTCATTTGCGCTCTGCATACGATTTTTATTGTTTTTATGCATATGTGAGGGAAGTCGGCGCTGCCTGCTTGCTGTCAGGGTGTGTTTCCTGTCAATAATAATAATAAAAATAAGGCACAAGTTATTCTGTGATGTCTTTTTCTTTAGCTGCAGTGGCTGGGTGCTACGTTTAGCTACTTTCAAGGGGGAAGTCTCAAGAATTTAAATCTTTACTCGGAGCGCTTCAGTGGGCGTTTGTATCATAGTAGTGGTCGGGAAAGGCAGAAAATAGAGCGTGGGGAAGCAAAAGGAGCGGCTCGCCCTGGGAGCTGTTTGTGCAGGAAACAGCCGAGGACCTCAGCAGAGCACGCGAGCTGGTGGAGAAAAAAGATGCCCTGTTTGAGTTCACTCACCAGTTGTGCGATGTAGTCTTCAATAGCGTGAGTCCTTATCTTCTGCAGGTTCTGGAGAGCCACTGATAAACTTGTTCTGCTTGAGTTGAGGAGTTCCTGCAATGAACAACATATAAAAAGTCTGACAGAATCCAAATACAAACAGCATCGACTCTAAGACAGTTTGGAGATTTTTTTTTTAATACCAGTAGCTGCTCATTGGTCTTCCTGTGCAACGTGTCCAGGTTTGAGCTGGCTTGGAGTTTGGCACTGTTTGACTGGTGAAAAATAAGGCAAACATTTAAATACAGAAAGTGTAAACAATAGTTACATTAATACTGCAAGTCTTGATCTCCATTCCGAATTTTGGCTGAAACTGGATTTCTTTAAAGTTGCTGTTCATACAACTATTATACGTGACCGCCATCGTTCTGCTGTCTGAACGGCTCAACACTGCAAAGCGACCCGCATGCGCAGATAACAGAAGGAGACGTCGCACAGCAAAAAATGGTGAATTTAATTGTTTATAGAAGTGTTCAATAAAGTTTCGTAAAAAAGAAAAACTTGAAAAAACTTTAACGCAGATACCGGTCGGCATCTGTCCTTGCTATTATTAGAAAGCTGCTGAGCAATGGGAGCCGATGATATTAAGACCACACCATAGTGAGACGAAATAAGGTAAGAAGAAAGCAGCACAGCTATTAATGGTCTTTATGGAGCGCTAACTGCTACTGTGTGTGGATGTGCAGTGAGAGCCAGGACAGTGACGTAAAAGAAGGATAAAATGCGAAATCATCGTTCAGACAAGCGGATGCTTTGGAAAAATATCCGATACGTATCTGAATTAGTACCACGCGCAGAAGTGGCACGAATCAGATTTTTTGAGGGGCTGAAAAGATCTGAATTGGGCCGTTCACGTTGCCATGAAAAACACGGATATGTGTGGCACATGGGCAAAAAGATCGTATTTGTGTGGCGTTAGCCTGCAGTGTGAACGCAGCTATTGTCTTTATGAATGAGCTTTCAGGATGTTAACGCGTTACCTCGGCTTCGTACTCGGCCCACGCAGCTTTGCGCTCTGCCTCGCTCAGCTCTTCGTCCTGCTTGTGGTCCAGTAGGGATTCGTGCTCATGGTAAGACACGATCCAGTCTTTGCAGATCTGCAATAGCTGTGCTAGGATGCTGTCCTGAGAATTAAAACACGCACAGTTAACAGGTGGTGTAAAAATGTTTCCCCACTTGGGATCATTTAGACGAGGCGAGGTCACCTTTGGTAGAATAGGCGTCGGTCTCTTGCTTTTCTTAGAGTTTGGATCGTCGAGGAGGTCTGGCTCAAATGTGTAGAGCTCAGTCAGTTCAAAAAGAGTGAAGTGTCTCTCGATCTGTTGATGATCAATGACTCGGTTGGAGAGAGACTGCTTGGTCACTTGTCGATCGTAGATCTTCTCCTCCATGGTTCCCTGTTGAAAGCGACACATATAATTTATTTCAATTATTTGACCAAACACTTGTCAAACCCTCTATTTTTTTTGACCAACTTGAATCAAATCATTGTCGTTACCTGAGCCAACAAGCGGTAGACAAACACTTGTTTTAGCTGGCCAAAGCGATACACCCTGTATATGCTCTGTACGTCGTACGACGGGTTCCACGAAGCGTCGAAGATGACGACCCTGTTAGCAGCCACGAGGTTGATCCCGAGTGAGCCGGCTCTCGTTGAAATCAGAAACAATCTGCCTCTGAAATCATTAAAGAAAACATTAAAATAACAGCAGGAGAATGTCTCCAACCTCATCGGTCCAGTCTGATCCCAGAATTAATGCGCAACATGGAAAGAAGAGTACCGGAAGTTGTCTGTGTTATTAAACTGATCAGCCCATTTCTTCCTTAATGAAGCGCTGGTAGAGCCGTCAAGCCGATAGTAATCCACGTCTTTAATCCATCTGCCCTCTGGTCAAGTAAGGAAGCACAAAAATTAAAACTCCACAACCGCTAAGAAAGATGTCCGGACAAACATTAGTTCTCCTTTCTTACTTTTGAGGGATGATGAAGGGTCTCTGGCCTTGTGAGAAGCAGTGAGGAACTCTTCAATGAGGTTTAGTGAGACCAAGGACTGACTGAACACCAGCCTAGGAACGCAAAAACGGGTCGGCGCATCAGAAAAGTAGCACGGTTTAAATATCCCTCATTCAGCGTTTTTATTAACTATTCATGCCCCTGAGGACAAACCAACACAAAGCGGCACATTTTAGAGTCCAAAACCAAGAACAGGTAAAGGACTTACCCCCAAAAAATGTAATCAAAAAGTTTTACTACAACGTATTGACTCGAGTACAAACAGGCCACACTTCAGATTTCTACTGGTGAACTAAAAACTGACAACGATTATTTTCCTTCCACTTCACCATAACTAACTATTTTGTTTTCATCTAACCAATAAAATCTCAAGCACTGAGAAAAGTGAGGCTGTCAAATGAAAAAATGTGTGTAAACGTTCAAAGGGTATTTTTAAAGGCACGATAAAGGAAGCATACACTTTTTCCTCCAGGTCTTCGGCCATCTGGAGGATTTCAAACAAAAGCACCATTTTCCCCGAATGCTCCATGATTTTGGCGTCACTTTCGGACAGCAGATGCTTGTACCATGGCTGCTTGGGACTCTGAGACTCTGAGCTGATGGCTGCTTCTTCTCCTATAAGGAACATAACACATAAGAAACTCTAGCGGCACACTTTTCTAAGCTTCAGGATGAGGGTACAGTGGCTGCAGCTGCTGTAATACCTTCCACCACTCTGGGTATTTGGGGCACCTCAGCAGACATGGTGCCGTTCCCGATCTTATTCACTTCCTTCTCTTTATTCTCTTCAAGTCCACTGCTCCAGCGAAAAATAAAGATACCAAGAAAAACAGATCAGAGGGTGAATCTATCTGAATAGTGTAAGCTAGAACTGCTAAATAAATGGAAAAAACAAATAGAATATTAATTTACCTCTTAGCTAAAATTGCCTCTGCGTTTAACAACTGAGCTGCCATCTGAAACAGATTCTTCTTGAGAGAATTCGTCTGTGATGAAATCAAATAAGTGTAGCTAATCAAGACAACAGGTCAAACCAGTGAGGAGTTGATGTGCGCTCAGTCTGATTATCCTAACCTTGCTGTTTACTTTGGTGAGGTCGGTGAGGTGAAGGCACCACGGATGACTCCAGATCCGACCGAGGACCTGGAAATCCTTGAAGAGGTTGACGCCGGTTCTCGGTTTTGTTTTGCTGGTCGTGGAGGCTTCACCTGAAAGCGAAAATAGAAAAATATCCATTAATGTGATTCTGGTAAACCATCTGTAAAAATCCAACAAACACATAGATTTACGCTGTTTAAAACAATCTTTCAGGCAGGGTGGAGAACCTCTTTGTGCCCGTGTTGGTGTTAATTCACCTGTAAACCTCTCCTTGTTTGCAACATGGTCCAGGTAGTAGCGGTACAGCTTGTGCTGAAGTGGGGAGATCCTCACCAACAGTACATACTCGTGTTTGGGGGGCAGAAACTGAGCTAGCTCCGAGTAATCTCTTCTCTAGGGGAGGAAAAAAGATACAACTGAGAGGTCAGACGCTGACGTTTGTGGCCACAACGTCCGTCCAGCAGGCCGCGGTCGTTCTTTTTTTTTACCTGCACACATCCAGCCAACACCGCGTGAAGAACGTGGGCGCGCTTCTTCATGATCCGCACGTCTTTGGGCGTGGAGTCGGCACACTGGCCGTTCTGAATGGGGTTGATGAAGCGGTTTCTGAACTCGCTCAGGCAGCCCAGGAGGTTCTTCTTGATGAAATTGACCATGCAGTGGTCTGCGGGAACACAACACAACCAGCTAATAGGGGCGTCGCACATCCAGCACACTTACTGCTGCTCGCCGAGTTATGATTGGGTGAAAGTTCTGAGACTCTCAGAAATGTTGTTTTCCTCAAACTTCACTAATTTAATTTCTATGGCGGCACTTTGCAGAGCGAGTGAAAACGATCGGACAAGAGTGGATGAAAGCTATAAAAAATAGCCACAAAACCTTAAATGCAGTGTTTAGCCCTGCTACTATTGATCAAACTATCTCATTGTTAGCTAAAGTGTTAACGAGACAGGGCCCCTGCTGTCACTTCGTTATTCCAGTTGCATTAGAAGAACAGAAAGATTGCTTTATATGGAAGGGGTGTTTCATTTGTCAACCATGGTTAGCTCTCCTTGGATGCAAAGCAACGACGACAGCAGCACCGTGCCGTCGTCATTGCTTTGCATCCAAAGGAATTCACAAGCGAGCCGACAGCTACTAGTGAGCCAACACACAAAGCTCAACCATTAAGGACTCTTCTCTCCTAGAAAAACACACAATAACAGCTCAACATTTTGTTACCAGGATTGGACTGCAGAGCACTGGGTAAAGACATTTTCTAAGACAAAGCCCCTTTCAGGCTGCTGGGGACATTTGGAAATGAGATTGTCCAGAGAAGAGGTGTCTTGTGTCATGTCAACAATGAAGCATCCTGAACACTTCAATCTGCGTGGTCGCCTCTCTTATAAGACAGCGGGCTCATTAACAGTTCTTGGACTGAACAAGGAATGGTATGAAAACATCCACTAAAACCAACTTTGCTCCAAACTCCAGGAGCCATGGTCATTTAACCCCGACGGGTCACAAGGCGACACTAATAAACAAGGTATTCAGGAATTAAATCATTGAAGTCCGTGTTCAAGATCTTAATTTGACAACAAATCTGTCGCGATCATCAAAAAGGCATGGGCAAAAAAGGATAGTTCGCTCTTGCACCTGATTTGGAGCATAAACTGATATCCAGTGTACCAAGGTGAGTTCAAAGGTCTTTTGCAAGAAACAGAAACCCTGTAAATATTAACACTTTGCATAAACTTGATGTATGCCTCAGCAAGTCTTTCAAAATAACTCATAGTGGGTGATATGATAAGAACATTAACAAGATCTAACAGTACTCAACCAGCAAACCTTTTGAAAGACTAATCCTCTGTTGGTCTCGTCTGGATAAAATCCCAGTTAAAGGCATACTATGCAACATTTTTCAGTTAGTTAATGTGTTCCATACCGTTTTGGATGATTAAAGGCATACTATGCAACATTTTTCAGTTAATTAATATGTTCCATACCGTTTTGGATGATTAAATGAGTCATTTCAGGTTGAACTAAGGTTTTCTCGGCCGCCCTGGTGGTCTGTGGGGGAAATACCGCACTTGCAATTGCAGGAGCAGTCGGCCCGCAGTCACAGGCTCAGTAGTCTCGTGTGCATCGCGAGAGTCGGTCTTGCTTTACAGCGAGAACTGCTACGCGCCCGCAGTGAAAGGTGTGCTCGTTGGTAGCGCAGTGGCGATATTTGTGCAGTTATCATGGCGGAACCAGCAAGAAAACAGCGAAAGCCCATGTTGGAGCAGGCAAGAAAGAGGAAAAGGGCTCTGGACAGAGAGAGGAGTCGTACACGGGTGAACATAGAAGGCTGCAAGGCTGACGCGGACCTCGCGTTTCTGCTGATGCGATTGTAAGTAACATTGTAGGGTTTCCCTCACGCTACCGCCTCGCTGACATTCCAAAAAAATAATAATAAAAAAATAAAACTAACTCGATATGCGCGCCGCTCCGCTCAGCCGGTCAGCGGTGCAAAGTTTGTCTCCCCCCCGCTCTGCTCCGCTCCGCTCCGCTCCGCCGGTCAGCGGTGCAAAGTTTGTCCCCCGCTCCGCTCTGCTCCGCTCCGCTCAGCCGGTCAAATAAACATGCAAGCATATCGAGTTTTATTATTATTATTATTATTATTATTATTATTATTATTATTATTATTATTATTATTATTATCTTTTTTTATGTTGGCGAGACGCTACCGCGGCGGCGGCGGCTTCGGCTTGGCGAGGCGGTGGCGGTAGCGTCTCGCCAACATAAAAAAAAAAAAAAATAATAATAATAATAATAATAAAACTGGCGAGGCGGCGGCGGTCGCGGCTTGGCGAGGCGGCGGCGACCGCCTCGCCAAGATAGCGCTGCAAGAAGCTTGATGTTCATACCTTCACTGTGTTATTCATTGTTTGTACTGCCGTTTTTTCCACTTTTCGTTGCGTTCGCCTGTCTGCTAATCTCAAAACAACCGCGCCTGGCTTGACGGAGGAACCAGAACAGCTGAGCATCTTTACGACAGTGCACTTTTACTTTCGCCCTCTGGGGGAGCCTCGCTGGAAAATCAACCCCGGTTGCATAGTATACCTTTAAATGAGTCATTTCAGGTCGAACAAAGGTTTTCTCGGCCGCCCTGGTGGTCTGTGGGGGAAATACCGCAGGAGCCCTCGGCCCGCATCCACAAGCTCAGAAGACCGCGAGAGTCGGTCTCGCTTTACGGCGAGAACTCCATGTGTTTTTGCCCTGCCATTCACTATATGCACGCGCGAAAGCAACAACAAAGAACCGCGTGTTCACGTCAAATAAACATGCAAGCATATCGAGTTTTATTATTATTATTATTTTTTTATTTTATTTATTTTTTTTTGAATGTTGGCGAGACGCTACCGCGGCGGCCGCCTCGCCAAGATAGCGCTGCGGGAAGCTTGATGTTCATACTTTCACTGTGTTAGTCATTGTTTGTACTGCCGTTTTTTCCACTTTTCGTTGCGTTCGCCTGTCTGCTAAGCTCAAAACAACCGCGCCTGGCTTGACGGAGAAACCAGAACAGCTGAGCATCTTTACGACAGTGCACTTTTACTTTCGCCCTCTGGGGGGAGCCTCGCTGGAAAATCAACCCCGGTTGCATAGTATACCTTTAAGGCGGAGTTATCCTCGCGCAAGTCTGAGTGGACGGCACGCGAGCCCAAAGACGCGCTGTAGACGTTTATACTTGACGCGGACATAGCTGCAGTATTACCCCAAAACACAGGGGGGCAGTACTCGGAAAAAAAGTGGAAATGCAGTAAGCAAGAGAAGAAAGTTGACCGCACTCAGTATTGTAAACAATCACGAAGAATAGTTGGTGTGTTTGAGGAAGCTAATGAAGCAAAATAAGTGGCTGGTTAGAGACGTAGAAGACAGGATGTTTTGTCGTGGCATACAGAACGACGTGAAGATTGGGAATATAACCGCCTGTAAGGCTAAGTGGGTAAAAAAAAAAAAAAACACAATTTGCTTTACTAAATAAAAGCTGATTGTTTTTTACACTGCAATTCATGGAAAAAGAAATCAAAATCCTTGTTTGTACCCACAAAGTTAGCCAATAAATTCATGCCAATAACCAGCAGTAACAACCCAGCATTTAACAACGTTGTTACAAAAACTCGGGAGGTGCACGACCTCGCACCTCCCGAGTTTTTGTGACGGGGCCCGCGCACAGGGCCAGGACAGCACGACTGCGTCACATTTGGCGTGGGTACTCTCGTTCCCTGTTCAATGTGTCGAGTATAAACCTAGCTTTAGAGTGTCTGTTAAAGACCTACACTCCACGAGGTTGTTTTGAAGCGGGGTACCAGTTAGCACCACTCTCCTTTGGGTCCTGATGGCGTTCATGGCTTTGGAGATCCTCGACGCTTCGTTACGAAGAATGTGGCCCTCGTCACAAATCACAAAGTCTGGACCTGAAAAGGAAGACAACAATCGAAGAATAAATAGAGGAGATGTAAAAAAAAAAAAAAGAAGAGGGAGTGTATAGCGGCTATGCCTGTATAGTTTCTGCACCTGGGTCTACTAATGCGCTCTTCAGCTCCTTCTTCCACTCCTCGTTGGTGAACTGGGTGTTCTGCGACAGGATGCGGTACAGCTCATACCCCATTATCATAAGTCCTCCTTGTCTCTGCCACCTCTGCAGAGCTCTAAGACGTTCCACGTGATCCTTTACAGTGGCCAGCTCTGAAACCTGGAACATATTTATGTGTTTGGATCATCCCAACATATGGAAATCTGAAATGTTTTAACACAAGTCTGGCTTTTGGTTTGTTTTTTTACCCTGACTGTATCTTCTCCAAGGTTGTGCTGCCATTTCTTGAATTCACTGACCCAGTTGAGGACAGTGTTAAGCGGACAAACCACCAAGGCTGTTCTGAACTTCAGGCTTGATGAGAGCAGAACTGTGTGAAGGAACGCCACCACCTGGAAAACGGAATGACGGCAAGCACAAAAGTATAAAAGTTGAGCAGAAAATCGTGTTAAATTCAGGAGTTGTGCTGCGGTCTTTCTTTTTTTTTTTCCCCTTTTGCAAACAGCAACATCCAGAGTTTAAGACGTTTGGTTCTCTTCACCACGGAAGAATCTAAGGATGTAACTGTTGGGTCCTGAAGGCGGACACGTCTCTCACCTGGAGAGTCTTGCCCAAACCCATGCAGTGTGCCAGGACACATCCTGATCCGGGAGACGAGTTGGCCTTCTTCACAGACTCGCAACAACTGTCCCAAATGAACTTGACACCTGGGAGGAGAAAACAAGACTATATTAGGCATCTTTTTTTTTTACTGGTGCTTTGTGACGTTCCTACAGACAAACACAGAGACTCAACCCTAATAAGTTAGAATACGGGTCTCAAACGCCAGTCCTCCAGGGCCCCTGTCCTGCCCTGATGTGTCTATAACACATCAGCGACTGGAGTTTGAGACATCGAAATAAGAATGTCTCCAAAAAGTTAATTTATTTCAGTAATTCGATTAAAAAAAGTTAAACTCATTTATATAGAAACAAATAAATCTGCTGGTCCTTGAAGCACCGACTCAAGCCACACCCTGTGAAAATCCCCCAAGCTGTTGAATGGGCTTCAGACCCTGTTGCTTGTACAACTTCTTCTACCACATTTTTTCCTTTCATTACACTTTCCTAAATAGAAAGTGTAATGAAAGGAAACCCCTGTTTTTTTTTTAAAAAACTGCCTTTTGTGGCAACAACACAATGTTTTAGGCCAGAGGTGTCAAACTAATTGCTATATGGGGCCACATTGGCATCATGAAGTCATTAAAAGGACCGCTTGCATGTGTAGAGACGATACTTTTCATTTCATAATTTCATTCCAGTTCACACAGTAGTATAAGAAATGCACAGTAACATAAAAGTAGCACTCTTAGGCCCAGTTTATCTGCAAAAAATGTTGATATTGGGGTGAGTTACACTTACAGGAGGCACAGTTTTAGCCACTTTATACACTATAAAAGGATATATGCCTTTTTTTTGGCTCTCGAGGGCCGGATAATTTACCTTGAAGGGCCAGATTTGGCCCGCGGGCCTTGAGTTTGACACCCGTGTTTTAGGCCATTGATAACATTGTCACAAGGCACAATATTTGCTTTTAAAATCATTTTGTTGGTGTCACACGTTGTGAGATGCTGAATGGGTGTAATGATTGTAGCGCTGGGCGTAATGGACAAAAAATAATGTCTTAATATTTTTAGGGTGAATGCCGATATACAATATTTATCTTGATATGTTTTTCTTTTCATACAGTAATTACAAAAAGGCACCTCTGAATCAAAGCTTTATCCAAAATGTCTCACAGGCACATTTCTTAAACAGCTGTAGGTATGAGAAATGGCTGAAAAAATAACCTACTGGAATACATAAAAGTATAATTATAACACAACATAAACTATCTCGATATAAATGATATAGTCTTTAAAGTCTTTATAGATTTAAAAAAAACTAGACATTTTTAAAATCTCGATATACTGCCCATGCAAGTTTCTTTTAAATGGAAAAACCAAAATAAAACTTTAACATGAAATTGAAGATTATCAAGACATATATGTAGCTAAAAGATAAGGAATGTGACTAAATAAAATCAAGATGTACGAGCGGAAACTAACCGTCCACTTGGTGAGGCTTCAGGCTGGTAACCAGGTTCCTGTGCACCTGAACAAGTGGCTTCTTGGTCTCTTCATCCTGGTCCAGGACCAGCTTGGTTGTGACGGGACAGTCTACTTGAGACAGCTCATCTGGGATTACAGTTATCTGGTAAACAAGGACAAACTATCAGCAGATTTCTTACGGAAAATGAGAACTGAACGAAAAGAAAAGCCAATCTGATATGCAGCCTAGTCATTTATCAACAGATGCATCATATGAGAGGACAGTGGCTGATGTGCTGCTGCAAATAGTGATTTTAACTTCTATTGGCATATCTGTTGTACCTCTCTCCAATCCTCCATCTGTTGCACTCTCTCAGCCAAACGCAGACGTCTCTCCTCCTCCTCTCTCAGGGCTTCTTGAGTCTCAGCACGGAGGCCCTCATAGTCGATAATCTTGCGAATCTTTCTGCGTCCTTTTGGGGTAAGTATACTTTCGCTGTTCTCCTCATTTGCTCCCTCTTCGTCGCTCTGCTCGGAATCATAAAACCGCAGAAAGTAAAACACAAGAGGTGCCACAAAATCGTCCTTACATTCCTCCACCCAAAGATAAAAGTGGGAAGTAAAGGTATAAGATATATGAAGACAAGTTAAAAAAAAAGAAAAAAAGAAAAATAAACGTGAAATGAGCTGCTACCTTTTCAGTACTGGAGTCAGACAACCAAATGCAAGGCACTTCCGACTTCGGTTTAAAACTATAAGCCGTTTTCTTTTCTTTTCGGTCAGAACTGGAGCTAAAAAAGACAAAAGAATTAGACACAAAAGTGTATTTTCTGTCTGTATACCGAGTTGTCTGCAAATAAAAGTAAATAAAAGCTATAATACTACTGTCCAATTTTGTGTTAATACTGTTAAATTTGTTTAGCCTTATTTATTTTAGTTTTAATAAGTATGCACTGATTTGAAATGTGAAATGTTTAATGAAGCATTCACAGCATCAACATTTTTTTTAAATGTGAAAAAAGCATGTTTCTTTAGATTTAAGCTAGAAACACTAGTACGATATTCATGGACATCATGTTAATGATAAACAGTCACTGATGTTTCTTTTAAAAATAAGAACCAGGCAAATAAGTTATTGTTTTTTGGGGGGATTCCTCTGACCCGCAAAGACTACAACAGGCTCAAAAATATACATACCCACCTATTGTTTTTTTTTGGATATATATAGTTTGTATGAAACTTAGCAAGTTGGTGAGAAACCGCGCGTTTCTTCCTAACCATCACTAGCTTACGGACATTATCTCGTCTGATGTTTTAAAGTGAATTTAAATCATATTTTTGTGGCACAGACCTGCCTATAAGTGCCTCGGTCGCTCCACATACAGTAACCCGGCTCTACTCAGTTCAAAACCAAGCTGTGATTAGTGTCCAGGATTAATGTCCTGTTTAAACACCCAAGCTGTGAAAGTTTCAAGCACCTGACATAAACTCGGGGGACGACCCTGGAGCACCAGTGTCACCGTTCACAGAGAAGTCAGTTCCATAAATGTGAAGCCCACCAAAGTCAACAAAAATTTCCAGCTGCCTGCTTAGCTGGACTAAACACCTTCAGATGAGACTAAAATGTCTATAAAGTATGTTTTAGAAATTACTTTCAAATGTAAGAAAATGACTGTCATACATAGTGGTGGTAGCACGTTTCCCTGTTAGTGGTATCTGCGTATTGGACGAAAATCAATAAAATTATATTGAAGGTGAAAAACATTTGAATGTCTCACATTCTCCTCAAATCAACAGCTAGATGTTTGAAACTGATACAATGAGTTGCTCCAACAGGACAATGACCCCAAACCAGGCTATGATTAGGCTTCAGGAAACGGCACTGACTTCAACCCCATTGAAAATGAATGGACTATGTTTACAATTAGAGTCAGCGAGAAGAAGCCAAACGATTCATTGTGCAAGTATTTCTGATAAGAACGGGTGTCAAGAATTATGCCAGAAGCTCTTTGTAGCTCATGGCTACAAAGTCTGTGCTTTCTCTGTAACTTGCTAAGGGACATTTACCTAAAAACAGCATTAGTGGGAGCGAGGGTATGTAAACATTTGAGCCAGTTTGTAGAAATTTGACTCTGAGCGGATTAGAGAAATTCCCCGTCAAACTCATATTTATGCACCCAATAGCTTTTTTTTTTTTTATATTGCGATATTATCCTTCCACCTTGAAAGGCAATGAGTCAAATGTATCATTAAAGCCTTTAAATCATACAGGACCATGATGTGCGCTTGTGAAGTTCTTACCTCACTGCATCTGCAAATTTCTCATTTTTACCATCAAAGACAATAAAATCCTTTGCTTCATGACATCAGTGGCATGAGGGAATTACGTACCTGTGAAGTCCGTCATCACCAGCCTCATCCTCGGACTCGCTCAGCACCTCGCTCATCTCCATCGCATCACTACCTTCACTATAACCTTCACTGCCAGCTTGACAGAAGATAAAAACTAACCATTAGGAGCAAATTTTTTATTCCTCCTTCACCTGTTTTTTGTCACGTGTGCGCTTACAAAAAGGCCGTTTCCGCTTGGTTCTTCTTTTCATCTGCATCCCTACTTCACCCTCAGGCTCTGCCTTGTCACTTGAAGCTCCCTCATCTAGTGAGAGCTTGTGGCGGAGAAGAGGGTGTGTGGACTTTGGCTCATCAAGCATGTTGTCTGATGAAGCCTGGTCCTCTCCTGCAGCAGAGATATAATCTACCATCATATCTACCTGTTTGGAGCCCAAACTGACCAAAAAAAGGACTGGTGCCAAAAGGAAATGTTGTGCTTAGCGCCGACTAAACACTAAAACTAGATTTATTTCTTCTTACAAAAAGCTGGGTGACATACCGTGTTCATTTGTCGCATTATCCTCATTGCCTTGACTAGGTTCCCCGTCGCCATCCGAGTCAGACTGATCCTCCTGAGTTTCCCCTTCAGAAGAAATGTCCCCATCCGAAGAGAGGTTGGCTTTAATTTGGGCCAATAGCAATATCTTAGCGATTCTTTTAAAAGTAAAACACAAGGAAAAGGCACCTGTAGTTTATTTTTGAATTATGTAAATCATTTTTTACAGATTTAATATAATAAAAATGGAAAAAAAAAACATCAAAATAAAAAAAGGACGGGGTAAATAAAATATCTATAATGGCCCGGTGCCACTTGTCCTGAGTAATAGAAAATGGTCTGTAAAGACTAAATCAATTAAATCTGCTTTACACAGATTCAAACTGATTTTTCTAATTAAAACTTTATAAAGTCATAACATTTGACACAGCCCAATAAGTAAGGCAACCAAAATAGAAGCATAAAGGATAAAACAGGAGGCAGAGACATTTTAAAAGTAAATATTTATTACAACAATTAATGTTACCAGACAAAATTAAAAAAAAAAAATCTCTATTTTTGTGCTTTTAAGCAAAACAGAGGATTACATTTTCTTTTCATGCTTGTTTCTGAGTGAAAAGTAACAATTTTATTTTGACAAACTGACTTTTCTTGACTTTTTCCGAATCACCTGATCAGCGATGTTCAGCACTGACCAGAGGGGGCGCCAACTTCGTGAGACTCGCAAATTTAAAACAAAGAAAGAAGCCTAAATCATTTTTTTTTTTTTTCTTAAAAAAGGCACAAAAGTCCAACACACAGAAGTTCATTCTGAAGGTTTAGATAAAATAAAATAAAAAAAAGGAATTTATCCCAGGAAGGTTACAAATTACAACATGGCCGATTTAACAGTTGTAAAAAGCATTTGGTTTCAACACTGTATGGTGTTGGGAATGGTCAAAAATATATACAGCTACATAAAAATATGCAGACGAACTCCTGTACTTCATTTGATGGACTGTTCGATTTTATTGTGAATTCATTCTCAAACGGGTCACATCCTGACCTGAAGGTGGGGTTTTTAATGCCGTTCACTCCCCCCACAAGTGTTTAACAATTATTAGATTTGATTATTACTAACACACAAAAAAGTACAGTAGTTACAGCAGAGGTAAAAGAAAAGCACCTTCATTCTTGATTTAACTTAGAAAAAAGACAATCTAAATAGCAATATACTGTTGATCGCCGCTAACGCTCATGGACTGCCAGTGACGATCACATGCTGCGATTCTACAATATCCGTTTAGTTGAAGCAAATAACCACAAACGACATTAAGTTTACATTTCTGCTGACCATGTTCATCTACATGTACTAGAACTACCACTACGACTAAAACAGACTACTGGAAGGGGGGGAAGGGGGGGGGGAAATGGACAAACGGGGTCTTTTAGGAGACTAATATCCCAGATTAAGCGACTGTTTCCTAACAGCATTGCTTTCACTGCTGTGCTGTCAGATATTCCAACCTGGAAAAACACGAGAAACAAACATGGATGTCGTTAAAGGCATTGTGGAAATTTGGTTGTTTACATTTTATAAGTCGTGTTTCACAGCCCACTCTCAATTCCCAGATATATACAAAGTTGCCGGTAATTTCTCAAAGCACTGACCTGGACGGAAAACTCATCTGCGTATCAGTAGTAAAAGTTGGTTTTCCAGATAGGCAGAATTTAGGTCCGCACATTTAGCAATAACAATGATAATTCTATAAATGGTTGATTTTAATGGTCAGCAGAAATGTATACTCTGTGTATAGAAAGTGGTTGCAAAACATGGAAAAAAACAACACCAAACCTGTCAAAGAGACAGAAAATCCTCCTTTGGACAGGAGTTGACCAAACAATTAAATAACAATAATGTAATATGAATAGATTATTATGAAAACCAAAGGAAGCACCATAAAAGAAAAGATGGGTTGTGACAACTGGAACCCTATTCTCACCATAGGAAGAACTTCAAGACGTTTAATTGCAAGCACACAAAGAAACACCAAACACAACGTCTCATCGCATTCTAGCTCACCGTTTAGTATTTTTTTAGCCGACCGGCCACTACATAGTGAAAGTTTGGCGGACCCAAGCACATTAAGCATGTTCCAAAATCTGCCCGGTAACAACATGAGCTCTTACCGAGAGTCAGCAAGCGTGGAGGTCGCTGCTGATATGGCAAGAGAATCGAGGCTGCCGCTGTTTTCAGTCTTCTTGCTTCACGACTTTATATTGCATAGATATTTCATTTAAAACTTATATTATATTCATTTAGAATAGGTTTCTTTAAAATGATATTTAAAAGAAAAATCATATTTCACAGGTTCTCAATTGTCAAAGTGCTCCAAAGAACAAACACTGAGTCTAAGATGTTCAACTGGTGTCGACAGTCCCAAATAAGCAACTAATAAAATCTGAGGGACGCACACCGACTAAACTACCCATCGCTAAGATCCTGCTACGGGATCCTCAGAACGACCTCCTCTGCCTCCTGATTGGTCAGAGCCTTCCTGGACAGGGGAGCAAAACCCCAACCAGATGGATGTAGCTGATTAAAGTTTATATATGATCTGCTGAAATGCTCCAAAGCGCCTGCTGCACTTTGAGCTTCTGTGTTTCAAACGCAACGCTATAAAAAAAAAAAAAGGAAAGGAAACCTTAGAGCAGTGCTGCATGTTTGTTAAAGTGAACGGCACCGTTGGTGTTGCTCAAACATCTGCGGGTGTAACGGTGCGTTCTCCAATGTTTGCTTTCTATGAGCTCCCATTCAGAAACGCAACAAGTCGGAGCCAAAGGTTCTCTAATTGACTCGCGTTAATTGAACGTAGTGAAAGTTGCTGGAATTTCCTGTCAGTGTTTCTATCTCGTTAAACCGGTGGAGTACGTGATACTGTGACACGTGCTGCTTCTGTTTTTAAATGCATGAGATGGGGGCGTGCTCCGATGGCGCACGGGTAGTGAGCACGACCCCTCTATCAAACCCCCTTTCCTGTCAGCTAACTTTGAAAAAACACAAGCCACTAGTGCTACAAAAAAAACCAAAAAACAAATCTATAAATGCATAAGATGGAGAGAAATGTCGACACGCCTTAGCGTCCCCAAAAGTAGTTTTGCATCACAAGCTCTGACTCAGACAACGTAAGCAAAGAGACCCGCCTGCTACGGGAGCCGGGACCGTGAAAAATAGCCTGTTTTCACAACAAAACAAATACCGTCATTGTTTGTCGCTGTTGCAGATTTTTCTCGTTATCTCCAAAACATGGCGGCCAGGAGTACTGCGCTGGGATAAGGCGTGGCCACGAGGAACAGACACGGTACCTTTGGTCAAAAGGAAGCCTGTCATTATGAGTCTACCGGATGTAACGTTGAGCTCCCACTGTAAGTGGGAATGACTGAAGCTCGTTAATGCTTGAGACTCTTACTGTGACGTAAGAAAGGAAGTAGTCCTTGAGATGGCCCGCTGTGCTGAGAGAGCTAATAGGACAAGTTACAAAAGCACAGAAACCGCCTCTTCAGTTGTTTATCTGGCAGCATTCTGGGTACCTGGTAGGTTAAAACATGGTGATAAAGTGACCGATGAGACTAAAACGATTTGTTAACACTGAGAAAAATGTGATTTGCTAACGACTGGCCACCAACACCACCAGTACTGCCTTGGATCTTCCTCTTTGAGAGGAAAAAAAGGGCGTTTCAGTCACTAAATGAGTCTAGCCTGCCTTGGACCACCTCTGGTTAAAAATCCAAAACTGATCAAACTTCCACGGGATAAGTCTACACTGGGGTCGTCGATATAGTCGATACGAATGAATCATTCAAAGGTATTCATTTACGTCAAAAATCCATATAAACTGAGCCAGTCGCCCAAATCGTCGCACTTCTTCCCGGAGACCCTCTTCATCCACAGGACGAACACAGAAGCGTTGTGCTGCCCGTCGGGCAGACGGACAACGACAAACAATAAAAGCTGAACGGTGCTACATGCTAAACTAACACTACGAGGTAACCCTACAACACTGATGTTTGAAAGCAACGTAAAAAAAATAAAAATAAATAAAAAGCTCATGTAACAAGCAACCTGCCGGGCTACATAAGCTAACACTGTCCGTTTAAATACTAGCCACCAATGACGGGGTCTGTGGGTCGCCTCCGTCACGCCACCGTTTGGTTTTTAAGGCACTGAAGGTGAATGTGGCTAAAAGTAACAGAGATCATGGTGGAGCCAGAGTTGGATAAAAAAAAAAGTAAAAACCCTGCTGCTGCTATCTATCTATCAATAAAGAAAATATTCTGCAATATTACCAGCAAGGCAGAAATTGCACAGAGCCACTGCTGAATACATTTGCATGGACCAGATCCTTGTTTGTTTTAAAAAAACAAAAAACATCTTAGCTCAGAATGATTCTTTGTTCTTCCCTCAGACGTAAAATTTATTTGCATCATCAGCAAACGAACAGACAAATGGTAGCACACAGTGGCACAGATATGCAATTATGAGCTAAAATAACTGCACAACTGAGTCAAAGCTACACGCTTCCATAAATATTAACACTTATACTAACTATTGTCTTGTCTACTGCTTGGCCAAACAGGGAAGAGACACTGAGTATTTATTTATTAAACTAAGGGCTAAATTGTCCTCTACTTATTGGTTCTATGAAATGACGAAATTTAAAGTTTGTCGCATTGTAAATAATTATTTTTCTGCTCTTAGCCAGGGCCTTCAAAAAAATCCTTTGGTATCAAAAATGGCATCAGGGATTGAGTATTTTTCTTAGCATCGCGATCCAGTTTAAAACTTCTGTATTGTGACAATCCTATTCTATACCAAATTTATGTTTTCAATACGTTAAACATTCTGAAACATTTCATTTGCGAAACAAAAACAAAATACAACCCCAAAATAAAACGAGTGCGAAAACAAAGTGGGGCTAGCAAATTCTACACTGACCAAAAATGTATTTTTGCGATGACTACGGTAATTGGGATACTTAATGGAAAAAATCTCCTGTTTTAGTATCAGTGTTGTCAAGTCAAAATTAAATTAAATAATCATTCCTGGTGGCAAAGAGAAAATAGCCCTTTGAGCTGAATGATGAAAACCATTTCAAAGTTAAATCGGGAATTTTAATCAGGAAGTAAAACCACCTAAGATGACAGAACTCAACACCAGTAATCCTCAGTTGTGGATGTGTGTTTTGGTTAAGACTAAAGGCTGATTTTTAACTAATGTCTTAAAACTTCCTGTCTTAGAAAAGGTCACAATTAGTCCTAACATTTCCTGTTAATATGGGGCTTCTCAAAGCATTTATGTAAAAACGCCATAACCTCTTCTAATGATTATGGAAAAACAAACAATATAACTTGTGAAAATAATAGAACTTTGGAACACAAAATATATTAAAAATTAAATTAAATGAACCTGATACTAATTAAGAAATGAATAATGTATAACCTTCATATAACCTGGATATAATTCAGTTGCCACACCAGAACCAAGACCCAATTAGGACCCAGGTGAAGTATAAAGGCTTTCATTTCATCAGACCTGCAACTGTGCACGACTTTCTCAAATTTAGTCCAAAAAAATGCGTTTCGTAATTATTTTCAAAAAGTAAAACATATTGAATTTAAATTTAATTTAACTTATATAAAAAGAAAATAATAACATTTTTGCACGCAGGTTTCGAACTTTATACTTCAACTGCAAATTAAAGTTTAGGTACTGTATATGGTGGATAATAACTGTGCATTTTGAACAAACAGAACCACACAGTTTATTTCATTCAGATTACAGTGGGTGAAAACAAACCTGAGCTGCATAAACAGACAAGTCAGTAAAGGCGGTTAAAAAACAAAAAAATTTCAGTCGTTTTCGAGTTTTTGCTCCTCAAGTCAAATCTCTCTTTTGGTTAACTGTTGGAAATAGCCATGTTTACATTAAATAATCCAATAATATATCATAAAAATGTGTTTACCTTTAGTAGTTAGATTATTATATAGAGAAAATAAGACAGAGACAATCTAGATAATAAGTCACAAAGCGGCTATGAGTTGAGTCAAATCTGACACAACCGTGAACTTCTTCAGCTAAAATGTGTATTTGATTATCGGGGCTCTGCAGCTACGTTTAGGCCGTGTCTGAAAAGACCGCAGCTCAGTCCTAATCACTTGGGCGTTGCCAGGTTTCGCTCGCAAACCAGGATTGGAAGCTCCATCCTTTCTCTTACAGCTAGACTCTTTTACAAACTTGACTTCCGGGCTTTTAGAACCGTACCTATTTTCAGGATCTTCGTCGTCTTCTGCTGCCCACGAGGGCCCAGACTGCTCTTCATCGCCTTGAAACAGAAAAAGGAAACACCTTTTAAAGATCTGGTCCAGGTTCCTTTACAGAAAGCATCCATTCCCAATACGGCACACTGTGTTTTGTTCATTTGAAGTGTGAAACACAAAACCACCTTTATATACGACCCCACATTATCCACGTTGGATTTTCGTCAGGACTTTTACCAGGCTATTCTATTCAGCTCCATCCACCTTCCCGTTGGCTACGGCCAGAGTTCACACACGAAACACGGCCAGATACGGGGCGTAATGTTCAAACAGCTGAACGCACTGACGCCACTTCCTGAGACGCTAAAAGCGTGAACGTGGCCCTCCTTAGCGTCTGATTAGATTTAAATGTTCGAGTCAAAAAAGGCAGATAGCCACTTTACTGAACGATGTAAATTACCATGTAGCTGCTATAATGGACCAGACAAAACCCTCCCTGAGAGGCTGAAAAGTAATGCAAATAGCCATTAGCAAAGATTGATATGTTTAAGATCATTGAACGTTTAAGTCAAAAAGACAGAAGACGTGTTTGCTGCGTCTTCTACGCAGCTCTTGTGCCATTCTTTCAACAGCGGCTTTCTTCTTGGCCACATTTCCCCAAATGCGACTAGTAAGCTGTCTTTCTATCCGATTCCTCCACCTGAGCTAAGGTCATCTGCAGCTCCTCCAGAGTTGACGATTTGAAAAGGGCTATGAATACTACTGTAAGGAACATTATTAACTCAGTTTTAAGCATCCTCATTTTTATTTTCCTCTTTCAGAACCTGTGACTCAAGATCTCATAATATTCCTGCTGGACCAACGTTGTGACCATTCAAGCCCTCATCCCAAATGTCTCCGAACTTTTCTTTCCCATTTGGGAAGCACTGCGCCAAGTTAGATAAATCCCACTTGCAAGCTGTCATTTCTGTTTATATTTATTTTTAGCACAGTTTAAATCATAAGAAATTAAATAAGAATACCATTTGTAATAAGCAGGGCTGAGTATTTCAAGAATCGCTTTGATTCTTAAGATTTATAATCGATTATTTTCGCTTCGATCTCAAATTAGATTGCTGGTATTAAAAACATTTTCTTAGCTGAATTAAAATGACTGCGTAGTTATGCAACACATTGATACTATTATCATATTAGCATTTAACAGCAAACCAATAAAGTAATGCTGGAAGTGCCGACTCACACATTTAAGTTCACAGTGGAAAATTAATTTTTATTTTGAAATGGATCTTTGGTTATGTGAATAAATGAGCTTTAGGAATTATAAGAGAATGGATTCAGAATTGGGAAATGGATTTTTTTATAAGCCAGCCCTGTTAGAAAGGCTCACCTGATGATTGTTGGAAAGCTGCTACTCCGAGCGACGCCACGTCTTCTGTGATTGGCTTCATCTTCTGGTCGCTCATGTCGCTCTCAGAGTCGTCGTCTTGCTCGTCGTCGCTCAGCGAAGACGACGAGTCAGTCATGTCCTGAGGAGGTTTCCCCTTAGACTTCCTGGTTTGCATCCTCTTCTGCTTCCTCACCCCGCCTTCCTCTTCTCTCCTCCTGAGGTGAGGCTTCCCGATTGTCCTCACCGTACTCAGGTGCTGTATTTCCTTCTGAGGGTCCTGATCGTCGCTGGAGGAGTCCGTGCCGCTCTCCTGGCGAGCTTTCACCGCTCTGCTGCTCAGCTCGGACTCGGAGGAGCGGTCCAGCATCTTGCGTTTCCGCCGCAGGCTCTCGGGCGACATGGGGCTGTTCTTGGTGAGCCAAAACAGACATTTCTTGGCCACCTTCTCGGGCGGCGCTTCGCTCCCGTCCTGGTCGCTCTGAGGCTCGTCCGAGCTTTGCGTCATCGCCGCCCGCTCCAGCAGCGCGGCGGGGACCTCGTCCGAGTCGGAGTCGTCTCTCGACCTGCTCAGGTTTTGCTCGTCGTTGTCCGTGGCGGGGACCGCGTTGGCCGTCTCCTCGGGGTCAGAGTCGCTCTCGCTGTCTCCTCCCGAGAGCGACGGCTTGGGTATGATGTCACTCTGCCGCCGCAACGGAGTGGTCTTCAAACGGGGGGACCGCCTGTTGCCCTGCTTCTCCTTCAGGAAGAGGGGCGTGTTAGTGTTGTCGATGGGTCTCTCATCTTTCACATTTGCTTTGCCTCTTTCTTCATCTTCGGACACATCCTTCTCCTTGGACTTTTTCCCCTCCTCTGGGAAGCCGTCCTCCATGTTGGGGACGCCGGGTGATTGTTTCTGCTCCACGGGCACAGGTGTGAGTTGGACGATGAGCTTCTTCGACATGTCCACCTCGCTGGAGCACGGCTTCAGGCCGATGTTCTGAGGACACGGGTCCAGTTCCTTCCCGGAGCAGTCGTCTGAGACGGTTAGGTCAATGTACCCTTTGGAGTCAGAGTCGTTGTCGTCAAAGTGCTCGGCGGCCAGTTTCTGCAAGCCACTCAGGCGCCTTTCGTCGGACCGGTCCAGCTCCGTGCCTGCGTTTGTCAGGAGGTGGTTGCAATCTTTGCTGAGGATCTTCTCCCAGTTGCTCGCCACATCCAGGTCACTAAACTCCTCTTTAAGGCTGTCCTCCAGCGCCGCCAGAGACTTCCGCAGGCCTTTAACTACGGCTAAGAAGGAGTTCAGGTACGCGGCGCGGACACGAGGCGCTTGTGGGTTCGCCGTGACCGTCTCTATGAAACCGATGAAGGTTTGGTTCACGGCGTTAGTCGAGTCTACCAGATGTTTGGCCTTTTTGGTCACATCTTTAGAAACCTGCAGGCTGTTGTAGTTGAAGACCACGCTGCCGTCCATGCCACTGTGATCCCATTTGTCCAACGGGATGTTCTGCGGCAGGCGCGGCGACAGCGCGTGGTACAGCTCCGACTTCTCCGGCTCCGCTCGGTTCCTCCTCCGCTGCTGGGACCACAGGGGCTCCACGTTCTCCAGGACGGTGTCGCACGCCATCACCAGGTCGAACAGCGGCTCTGGGCTGCACACGTAGCAGTACCATTTGCTCTCCAAGATGCTGGACAGCTCCTTCCGTCCCAGGTTTCTGAGAATGCACTTCTTGCAGAAGGCGTTGCTGCAGTAGTCGCAGCAGATCAGGTTGCCTCCTTCAGCACACCACCTGCACGGGAAACACAGGGAGCAAGGTAAACGGCAGCTTGTTGCGCTCCAGGCTTAATATTTCACCTGAAATAGTCCAGAAATCTCACCTGCACTGCTCGTCCATCCCATCTCCATCCTTGCTGATATCGTCACTTGAGTAGTATTTGTAGCACGCCTGACAAAACAAAACAAAACGATGCTTTCAGCAAGTTATGGAACAGGGATGGAAAACGTTTCTATAACCAAGTACACCCAACAACAAAAAAAAAAACTTTCACAGAGATTTATGGCTGCCCATTTGAATGTCCTACGGGCTATATAAAAGGAATTTGAGTACTGCACCACAAGAGAAAAAGAATTTAGTGGTCCACCATTGTTGTTCAGATTACCAAACTTTATAGGCAGCGCTGACATGAAATGGCATCAAAACACCTCAAGCCTCTTGATCTACAGCTAAATAAAATATCTTTTCTTCCCAACCTCAACATGCCAAACAGAGCACATGTACCGACTATGAGACTGAAGACATCAGGGGATAAAAGTGCCACACAGATTGGGAGGTCTCTGCACCATGGGAGTAAGTGCAAATGCTCAAATCACTGGAAAAAAAAAATGTGTGTAGCACCAACCATGTATTGGGTAATGCACGATGGGTAACACAGAATGCTTTACAAGGATTTAAGCTTACTAATATAAACACAAGAAGAAGAAAAAAAATTAAAGAAGAGGCTGGTCAACTTCATATTCGGCCACTATGAGTAATTCAGACAAAAGAAGCATTGACTTATTGAGTTGTGCACACTATACCGTATAGTGTGAGCATATTTCTCAGTAGGTTAATGATTCAGTAGAAATAATTCATATTTTATTGCTTTTATGCCATATTCTATTTTGTTCAGAAACTACATTTTAGGTAGCTTGAATGCTAACACTGCATCTGGTAGCTCCATTTTGAATTTATGTAACTAGTATCGCTGTTCAAATTCAATAATATAATCCATTATAGACATGCCAACTGTCTGTTGATCCAATCGAACTTCGTGTAAGCTTCGTACTGTCGATATTCTATTTTGCTGGGAACTAACTTTTAGGTTTTCATTTGCTACAAGATGCAATCATACTGCTGGACATCCACAGCGATATGAAACGGCTAATGTGATAGCCGTTCATAACGTCTCCAGACCCTTACACGTCAGATTGAACCTGCTCTCTATGTGGGAAAAGAACAGGACGCCTGTGCAGAACCGACCCATTCTGGCGTTCTCTACCGATGCCAATCGAGCTCCATGGTTTTGGGCAGTGAGCACAGGGGCCAATAGAGGACACCGGGCCCGCTGGCCTCCCTTGTGAAGTCTGTTAATAATGGTTCGGTCAATTCTTTGTGTACTGTTGTAATGTTTGGTCCTGCATATTTGGAAGAATGTCAAGAATTTTGCAGTAATGCATAATAGCTGGCTTCATTTCATGGGTTTTAATCGCATATACTAATATAACAGCAGGGTAATTAGAGCATGAAAATCTACACAGAAAATCAAATTAACCTCAGTAAAATTATTAAAAGGAAGCAATTCACAGGGAAGCCAGTCAGTCTGGACTTTAGTCTTAAGATCATACCAAGACTTGCTATCAAGAAAGACACAGAAAAAAAGCAGGGGAAATTATTGGATTTATTAATCCAATAATAAAAGATTTTGATAATCATTCCATCATTGTCATTAAAGTCAAAAATATATTTGTTTTCAAGTTATTTATGTTTTGTTTTTACCAAGGATGCTTATAAACGGAATAAAAGGAATCAAATATGACAATTTGATCACAACAACCTTTCTTGTTTTGGGTTTCCCTTGTTCTTAGGTGCCAGGACTGAAACTCACCTTGCAAATTAGTACTTTCAGAACCGGGTGTTGATAAAGGGAATCTCTCCGGAAATGGTTAACTTGTCGGCCACACGCAGTGCAAGACACAATTCCCACGTGTTGCCCTCCTGAGAAACAACAGCGCTATCATTAGCAACAATATGCCATATATGCCATTTGTTAGATTAGGGATTAATTTGAAGACATGAGCGAATATTTAGAGCAACATAAAGTTATCTTGAACAAAATAACAAGTCAAATGAAAATCCCACTTTTCAATCAAAAACATTGTTTAAGAAAAAAACAACAGATGGTTATTTTAATGTCATAAACTGATTGGAGTAACAAACTGGTTATTGAGATTGTTGCCTCTGGTGTTCATAAAGATGAGAAACATTTCACCCGAGCAGCAGCTGACCTGAACGTTTCTTTGAAAACTCCCTCCGAAGGACTCCTGGCTTGCGACTACGAAACTCTGGACCTCTGAATTCATCTCTTCCATTGTCCACTGGCTCAGGTCTGACCAGCACGGTACCTGTTACAACCAAAACTATTCAGTCCAATACAGTTTCTATCTAAACGGATATGTATCAATGTCAGTTCAGTTGTGCGTTGTTGAAAGTTAATGTTTTCACAAACCGAGCAAAGCGGTGTAAAACAGCAACACCTACCTTTAGGCAATCTATTGACATCAGGGTGACCATTTGAGGTGACAGGAAGATCAAAGTCTTCGCTTGCGTTTGAGTCTCCAGATTCATCCAGTCCAGAATGCTTCACAACTACTGAAGGTTTTCTAAAATATCAGGAAAATAAAAAAATAAAATACAAATTACAAACCTTTACAACAGCAGAAATGCAACAGACTGTAATAAAAAAGCAAATGCATACCAATCCCCCGGGTTGAAATTAAAATATATTTCTTTCTTAGCAGAATTTTCAAATTGGGTTTTAAAGGAACTTTTTTTTTCTTAACTTAACTGGCATAAATGAACATTAAACTCACCTCCTTGAGTATCTAGTGTCCAGGCCAGTCTGCAAAACAAGACAGAGTCTCAGTTTACTTTAAACAAGTGGTGTTTTTTTAAGTTTTTAAAAATTATTAAAAATTAAAGGGGACCCATCATGCTTTTCAGTGCTTCTTTGTCCCACTGAAATCATTCAGTAGTGGTCTTTATAAAGTGGAGATGCAATGTTTTGGTCTGAACTCCTGGTTAATTTACCCCCACATTTCCCATTTTACCTGGTCCCGGCCAACTCGTTTTGGTGCTGTCTCTTTAAATCTAAAGGAGGCACTTCACACCCCGCCCCCTCCACGTCACACAGCCTTTCACTCCCCCCCGATCGGCCATTTTTGTAGTATGCTGGGGGGGCGGTGTAATGAGCAACCGCACACTTATCCACTTGTAGTTTATGCATCCTTCAGCTTGGACTATAAATTACTCCAAGACACAAAAATGGCAGCCGGACCTCCATGGCCTTGTTTAGCAGCTCTGCGGCAAAATACTGTAATTTTTGCTTAAAGCTAGTAATTGTTCAAAAAACATAATAGAAAACTGAACGACTTGAAAAATATGACCCAAAAATAATATAAAGATATATCTATGCAGCACCGAGACAGTCAACATTCGAATTTCCTGCACTCCAAGTACACAACACAATTTATTTGAAGGGCTAAACAGTGGAATTGCCAAGATATGTCCCCTTTAAAGTGCTAAATACTATGATAGAAAGATATAAAACAGATATTTATTTCCCCTAAAATCCCAGTTCTTCTAATATTGGCTAACAAGTAGGTTGGTCTTGAAACAGTTATAACTAATACATCATGGCAAATTTGATGTAAGTGGAAAAATTGTCCCAGTTTTTGGGATTTACAAATGTCATCAATTGGAGTGTATAGTAATTATTGCTGGGCCAGTCAGGACAAATGATCATGACTGTTATCTGGATAATTTGTTTTGCCACGGCATAAAACAAAATATCCTCTAACCCTAACTAACCCAAGACGATTTACCTCTGTAACATTATCCATTCTTGTGTTCCCCACAGAAAACGGTTTGTTTGTTTGACCTGTAAACAGATGATCAGTAAGTTTTGTTGAAGGATATGTCCACAAAGTTTACTTTTGATTCAGTTTATGTAAAAAGGATGTACCATTCGAGTCCTCTGATGTTGGGGAGCCATTGCTGTCCTCGATGCAGGAATGAGCCAAATATTCATGAAGCTTGTCGACCAATAGATTCAGCTTGTTGCTGGACGTACCTCTGTGAAACGGAAATTAGGCGTCATATTAAACAAGCATATCATCAGGGTTAAAGTTTAAATTGTGAGATATATAGTTAAAAATTGGAATTGGTAAAATATTTACTTACTACAAGGCTTTACGTTGTAACTTAATATTCTCTGACAAATTCTAGATGGGTTTGTTGATGGGTTTAGTTTAGAATATTGATGATAACGTTTCTAAGTATCGTCTTTCAGCATCACAGAGCAAATGATGAGTGAAACCTGATAAATCTGGGATTTTCTAAGAAAACTGAGGAACAACCTTTTATTTTATTTTTTTGCAATTGAAATGTGGTAAATCTCGCTACCAGAAAGGATTAATTGGCTGCTATATATGGCAGGCTACCACACTTCAGGAGACATCCATCCAAATTCTACTTAAAGATGTTTACAATAATGTGCATTCATAACTCGCTGCATTAATTACTGATTATCACATGTTCCGATCAAAATAAGAGGAGCACGGATCGCCGCAGGACTTTTCCTGGTCAATCATGATTTGTGCTTTTTTTTGGAGGTCTGGCCTGCCAATTCTGAATTTGACCAATTTGATTTTTATTTCCCTAAGACCAAGATATACTGAAGAGAAAAAATATTTTGATTAAATACAGGTAGAAGTTTTTAATCCAACAGAAAGTGGTGTGATGCAGCAACTAAAGTACGGTGAAAACCAAATTTTCCTTGCCCCTTTCTTTTTCATCGGTTATTACAATGCTTCAACCACTTTCTTTGACCTTCAGCATCTCAAGTATTACCTTGTGTGTCAGATGTGATGTGAGCCTCTTCCACAATAAGAATCCGTACAAAAGGCATTATATAGTATTAGTAAGCAAAATGCAATTTCCTAACACTTGCGAAAGTAATAATCATAAATTCTGATGTATGGGCCAGACAGTACTGATGTTACAGAGCTTAGGTATAGTGACAGTGAGGGAAGGTGTTATAGTACGACTACATTGAGGGCTTGGTATTTCTTTAAATTGGGACAGTAAATACATTTTATTGATTAATTAGAATCTGCAATTCATGAAGATTTAATTTTTGGAAAGTTTAGATTGATTGTTTGCCAACACACTCCTTGGGCTTCCATGAACGTTGAAACCATGCACTACATCAGTACTGATAAGGGAAGTTGTTTTGGTAACAGCATGCAATATGGGATATATGTTTAAAAAAGTGTATTTTCAAGATACTTTAAAGAGACAAGTTATTTTACCCTAAGACGAGGCACTTTAATTTATTCATTTGTTGGTGTTTTGTAAGTTAGTTTGATGTTACTCAGGTGAAGAGTTGCCAGTTCCTAGATGCATACTCAAAACTAGCTCATTGTGTAAAACCACTAGCATCAAACATTTGCTATTATTTCTTCATTGTTTACGATGGGAGGGCCGGCCATCTTGTTCTACAGCCATGTTTCACAGCTTGTATTTAGTTGCGCTTTGAATTCAGGTAAACTCCCAGATGAGATGACGGCAATAAAAGCAGGTTTTTAAAAATTACTTCTGTGTTGTTTTTTTTGTTTTTGTTTTTTTTAAACGAAAGGGAGAAAAAAAAAAACAATCAAATTTGGTATTGCAAAATTTGAGATTTTATTTTAAAGCCATATCTCCCAGTCCTACTTTAAGCATGACTCTATATCCTGTAACCCTATTGGTCCCCCATATGTTTAAAGGAGTTTCTGGCCTAGACACATGAATCACAACAATGTTCATGGAGCTTCATAGCTACACCAGTACTAAATACTTCATTCCACACAGTTCTTTGTGACATTAACAATTGCACACGCTTATAGTGCAAGAATAGATATGCTGCATATTGTGCATCCCTATGCGGATAACCAGTCAAGGATCCCCATCTCTGATCAATTGGTTATTACATCTCAAATAAAAATCCCAAATATATCCACATCCCGTTAAATTCTATCCACTATGAGCAACCATGATAGCACTCCATATTTCTGAAGAGCTAATAAATATTTAATTTCAGTGAGCCAAAGGATGAGTCTGTTTCGGGTCAACAACATATCAGCAAGTCCAACTTCTGCTGTGAAATCTAAGTTACTCATAAAAGAATACAGTCTGAAATGAAAGCAAATAATATATATTCTCTAGCTCCAAATGTTCCATGATGAATTTAGATGACCAAAAGCTATCAATTTATCACTCGTTTGACGAAATATTTTAAGAAACTACATTGCACTGTGTTAAGAATTTTGATACTGAACACCCACGACATCAAGGCAATGTTTAATCAAAAATATCCATGGAGCTTAGCTCACTCCCAAGTAAATAGGGAGAAAATATGCAACCACAAACGTCTCCAAAACGTACGAAAAGATGTCTGTGGCTACATTTTTCTATATTTAGGCTGTGCTACTGTGTAACAGCTTAAATCGTTTATTTTTTTACATAATCATTTTTCTACCCGTTAGCTTAGATGTTAGCTAACAGTGGGCTAAGCTACGTTAGCGTAACGCTTGCTAAGCACCAAGAGGCGCCCTCATTTCAAACTTCAGTTATTACCTTAGAGCAGACATGTCGCAAAGCAGCAAACCAGATTAAGTCGTTCAAAAATGTCACATTGTTTTGTTTTGGTAGGGGGGAGGTTTCCACCAAATTTCTATGGCAAAACTGTGGCGCTAATCAGCACATCATGAGGGGGAAAAAAATATGACGCGTCTTCTTCGTGTGTTTTCACAAAGTTGATCTCTGTCGCCACCCTCCGTCTGGAGGAAACATAACCCGGTGCCCAACCTGCAGACCCAACCCTTTTGACACGCCTTCACGAAAATGATCTCACGTCTCCAGCTTTGTCCTTTGCCCATATTCAGTATTATAAAAGGTTAGTCCTACAAGCTACTTTGTTTAATATGTGTTGAATTTAATATAGCAAAACTTAATATTGGATTTTGCCATCCTAGATTATTTCATTTCTTAAGATCATGGTCATGTATTGTGAATGGCAAATTCCAAAATGTGATACAGTAAGATTAAAGTAAGATTTAAAAAAACAGTAAGATTAAAAAAAGGTTTGTGAAAATACAAAATACATAAATTATATATATATATATATATATATATATATATATATATATATATATATATATATATATATATATATATATATATATATATATATATATAAAATAGCATTTTCAATACTTTCTTAGCTTTAGAACGACCTAAGCTTTGGAAAAAGAGACTGGAAAAATTGAGTGATTATGTGATTATGGATGCTAAAAAAACTGAATTGGAGATTTTAAAGTCCTTTTTCAATTGTTTTTAACTAGTTATTTTTGATAAGCTGTCACATAATTTCTTTTAAGTTTCGGACATTTCTTATACATTGCACAGTAGACTGTTTTGTTACGTTTTGTTTGTTTTTTATCGCTTAGTCACATCCGTGAAGGGAGTGTACGTTTACTTGTATGTAGGCTGGCTGGCGGGGGTGGGTAGTGGGTCCTGCCTCTTTTTTGTTGTAAGTGAGGCTTCAAGGTGAGGTCACTTGGGAAAGTTGACCGTGGATGGGGCAAAGGATTGCTTATGTTTGCCCATGCTGCTCCTGGCTGGGTACTTGCTCACTGCTGCACCCACCTGTGGCTGGTTTGGGGAGCAGCGTTTGCACCCCAGCACTGGGGGCCACGGTGCGGTGACCCGTATGTTGTTGGGACTCCTGAATGCGCACTTGAAACATGCTTAAATGACCTGCTGGGGTTGGTAGGCTGTTATCCCTGGTTCCTGGGCCTCTGCTTCATGACCATGGGGACTCTGTCACTGTCTTCAGTGCTCCGCGGGGCTGCCGGGTTCGTGGGTGTCAGAGTCCTTTCTGCTTGCTTCTGATCCTTTAGGGGGGTCCTCTGTACCCATCACTGAGCACAGTTAATGTAAGACCTTCAACACGTATTTTTCATGATCACATACATTTTTGTTCCATATTCTTGCTACTGGTGACATTGCTGTCTGTGTTTTTTGCTGTTGTTACACTGTTGTTTCGGAGGGGCGTAGTTGTTACACAGGGTGTTTCCTTTAATGGATTAATTTTCTGTATCGTTAAAAAAGACGATACATTTGCACGTACTTGTGGACCAGTTCAACTATGACAGATTGGGGAGGGGGAGTGATAGCTCATGTAGCCTAATCTTGATTTATTTATCATTTATTATTATTGTGACATCAGTGTTCACAAAACGAATAATGCATGGTCTTTCAACAATTTCAAGTAAATAATATAACAATTTATGAAAAATATATTTTTAAAGCATGTGTCATGTGGTGCCCCCCCCATGGTTGGTGCCCCTGGGCACTGGCCCACTGGCCCTTATGGATAATCCGGCCCTGGCTCTGACTGGTTGTTTCTGCAAATGGCAGAAGGACCAAAGGAAGCGGAGCTCGATTTATTTTCACAGATTATCTATCTCATATTTTACTGTCAGAACCTAGTGACAGTTTTAAGAAATATATAAATATTACATTCATACAAAAGTTACCTACTGCAGCTTTAAACACATGAATAATTAAAGAGAAATAAAATCTGAAAGACCATCTGGGATTTTGTTTTATTCAGCCCTCTTTTCCCTGGTACACCTAAATAAAATCCTGTGTCCAACTATGTATAATTTAATCTTGGTATACCTAATGGTATATCCCAATAAATTAAAATATAATTGAAAGGCTCATTTATATGAGAATTATATTTAAAAAGTAGAACTCATTTGGGGAAAAAAGTTAAAACATAAATGAATAAATTAACAGTTAGCAACATTTAGTGTGACACAAAACCAATCCAAGAATTTAAAAGTTTATTTTATTTTTTTATTTATTTTTCATTATTTATCCTTTATTTAACCAGGTAATACCCATTGAGATTAAAAATCTCTTTTGCAAGGGAGATACCTCCCTTTCACGACAAATGTCCTCTCAAGGCACTTTACAAAAAAATAAAAACAGGTCAAATTGTTTAAAGAAAAATACACAATAAATCAAATCTATCTCAAGTGTAAAAATAGATTTCAACAATAGACAGTCCATTCTAAACTTAATTGCAGTATGAAACAGTCAAATTCAGACTGTGATGACAATTAGCCAAAAGTTACCATATGAAGTCGTTGACATTTTGGTTTTAGAACTATATCCCTTTGTGTTTAGTGTGTTTCTGTTTAGCATTCATTTTTGTTTTTTTTAATTGAACGATTGAAACGGCATAACGTTTTTTTTTTTCGTTGTTGTTCCACGGGTAAATGCAGCTAAAACAGTCCTGACTGGCATTTTATTTTTCATCAGATCCAGTTTGTCGTCCCTGAGTTTTTTTTGGCCTCGTCGGCCTTCCATACACCGTGCGAGGTGAGGTCACCATCAGGGCGGGGGCAAAATTCCTGCCGTCTACTTTTGTCTGTGTCTGTACGTGGAGGAGGAGACGGGACTCCAAACTGGACCTCAGTCTGGAATTTCAGGAGCACCGACATCGTGAGTACCACTTTTTTTTTGGTAAATTGCGACTGACCAGTAACATCTTGCTGCTTTATTTTGTCGTTTTGGTGGCTGTTTGTTTTTTTGTTTTAAATCATAGCTTGTGTTCCTGTAGACAGCCGCCATCCTCTGTTTCACAGGGATGGGTTTCCAGGAGTAAAGGCATAGTTTCCTGCCTGTAAAACTTGCATGTCCGCCGCTTGCTGACTAGCTTTTAGCTCCACAACTTATTCATTATCCTTGCGTTTGAAGGAGCGTAAACTCCCTATACTTTATTTGGGAGCTCATAACTTTTTTTTAATAGGATGTAATTTAAATATACAGCAAAAGTGAGTGGACATGTTTGTTTGGCTTTTTTTTTTTGGGGTGTGTGGGGGGGACGTGTTTGTGCATTTTGGCGTCTTAACAATTTTACCAAAGACTGTTAACTCGTAGCGTTTGAAATATGCGTTCGTAGTAGTAAAAACTGCCCCAGCTGGGGAGAAAAATGAGGGGAAGCTGCCGGAGGTGGAGCCTGCTCCGCTGCTGCTCAGCCTGTCTGCGCTGTCGTTAACCTTCCCACTTCTCGGCCTGATGTATCATGTTTGCTGAGCTTGTCGCGTTCTGTCTTCTCGCGATATCAGGAAAAAAAAAATAATTCTTACTAATTATTCCCCCCCTTTTTTAATTAGTTGAGTCAACTCCCCTCTGGTGCATTTATAAGCAAAGACACGTTTTACTGGACATCGATCAAGTTGGGTAAAACATTATATTTAGCATTAGGTTGAACAATCTGGAAGCATATTTTCCTTCTCTTTTTTTTTTTTTTTTTTTGTTTAAATGTTTGTTCTTTTTTCAGGACAGTGGTCTGTGTAAACGTGTTTACTTGCACTGAGTGATTCACCAGATTCTCCATCTGGGGCTTACGGCTCACTTGCATCTGGGATCCCGCTTGTGGAGCGCTTGGCTGGAACAAGGTTGAACAACAAGTCTGTTTTGAGCCCCGTCCACAAAACCCACATAACACATCTCTTGAGAAATATTATGACTTTTACAAGGAGCGTGTTGTGAAAACAGTGCCTCAGCAGGGCAGTCACTGGACTCTTAAGTAGGTGTTTGCGTTTGATGGCGTCGGCACTGCAGACAAAATATATATGTATATTAAAAAAACTACTCTAATAAAAGCTGGAAGTCACTTTAGCTGTGCTCGTCAAGATTGCCAGTGAATGATTGCTTGTTGTCGGTATGTGTGCTATGCTCCACACACAGGCTGAAATGCAACGCAGCTTTCCCGTGTCTGCGCCCTCGCTGCCTGTGTTTTTGCTAAAGGCAGACATTAAGAGTGTGATGTTATCGCGGCGAGGAAAAAAAAAACCAGACTGTCAGGAAGGGCCAGCGGGGTGTAGTTAAAGGTTTGTTTCCACCGTTGCTCACACCTGCGCTCACAAACAGGTTGCTCCGCTTTCTTGCGCCGTGTCAGGTCTCCATCTCCTCACCTTGTTGTTGTCAAACCCGGGCGAAATTGACCAGCGTACGGTTCGAAAGGCAAATATCTGAATTAAAAAGCTAAGCCAGAGGAAGCTGTGTTTTTGTTTTGTTTTTTTTCATTATTTTAACCTGAAACCATATCCAAACTACGCATTCTTAAGGCTGTAAGTACATACGGTCTACTTAGATTTTTCAGAAAATACAAAACCCCAATCCAATCCGATTTGCTTACTCAGACAAACTGTCATTCCTACACTGCTAAAACAATATGTACAACATATCAAAGCATCGCAGACCTGATCAAAACTGAAAACGCTGTCTGGAGCCTGGCAAATGCAGTTCTGAGAACAGTGTCACCTTAATTTGAGAGTGTCGGGTGGGGCTCTTTCCGTTTTTTTTCATGTCGTGACAGACTGTTTGTTGTCAGCCATGCAAAGGTATTGTCTTTCGTTTAGCCAACGGACTGGTGGCGTGCTTCAAAAGGCGTGGGCGGGGCAGCGCTCCGTCACGCAGGCGGCGAACAGCATCTGATTGGAGGGGAAGCGGAGTTCGCCCTGGACAGGTCACCAGTCCATCACGGGGGCTATAGGCCCCGCGTATAACTTGATACTGGATTTCACTCTTATGTGGTCGGCTCTGATGCCCACTTGGCCCAGTTCAGGCGTACTAAAGATGATTTTGACTCCTGATCAAACCAGCGTGACTCAAGCCATCTCCGGCTGGTTGGCATCACTTGGTGTACTCGTACAATAATGTTTCCTTACACAAAAAAAGTACTTTTAAGTTGTTTAAAGCCAGTAGAAAAGGTGCAAAACATCATGTAGCAGATTGCTGATTTATTATTATTATTTTTTATTTAAAAGAAAGCTACTCAACAACTAAACCTGCATATCACTCAGCGCCCGCATCGATGCAGCGTATATTTGTTTATTTGTCAAACTTTATCTTTCCTTATTTAAAGACCCTGGCGGCTTCACAACAATGCCAGGTGTCGCGCTGTCTGGTGTTTTTTTTTTTAAAAGGATCGTATTTTACAATGCTTTTGTTGAGTAATGGCAAACATTTGTAAGGTGTGGCTGGCTCACCTGTGGCCGACTCGCCTGATGCAGCAACACCTTTGGTAACCAGCTGAATGACATTCTCGTGTTGCCGTCTGCGCGCGGATGCTTGTTTTTGGCACCTTTTTAGGCAGAACGTGCTTTTAGACGTCGCGTCGCTTCACGCGCATTCTTCCGGTGGTTGGCGTGCCTTTTTTTTTCAAAGAGAGAAAGTGATGGCAACAGTTGGGGAAAGCGTGTGGAGGATGGCTTCATTTGAATATTTCCTTGATGCTTTTATCATTTATCTTGGCTTTATGGCATTACCCTAAAACACCTACTGGCGTTATTCCTGCAGCTGCACCTGGTTAAACTGCCCCCCCCCCCTTTTTTTTTTTTTTCGGCGCAGGGTTCGTCGCCTCCTCACCTGTCTCACAGTGGGCCCGTGCTTATCTCACCCTCAGCACACGGCCTTAAAAAGGAAATAAGAGACTGGCGTGGCAGAGCGTCTGAGTGCGTTTGCTTCACATCTGCAGCCTGTTGGGACTCTTGTTTCCAAAAGGCGTCCTCACAGACGGCGCAGGGTGTGTACGTATGACTGGAACCACACTCGGGAAGGGTGCCCGCTCTTATTTGTGTGCCTCCCCATTCATTTCCCCACGTAAATGCGTGTGTAGCGCAGGCTGGGGCGGGGTGTGTCGGCCCTTCCCATCTAACGCGGCCATCTGGTAGCAGCCTTTTCGCTTTTAATTGGCTCCAGCAAATGAATCAAAGCCGACTGTAAAACACGTCAGTGTGCTGGGTTTTCTTTTTTCTTTTTTCTTTTTTTTTTTGTCTCTCCGATTAAACACTGCCGTTTGGAGCGAAATATAGCAGAACTAAAGAGGAAATCTGTTTAACAGCTGCTTTAAATCACATGACCCGAAGGACTGCAAACAGGAGGATTTGTAATATTTTTCTTAATTTTGGCTTTTAAAATAAAAATCTTCAACCATATTTATTATTTTTTTTATTCAACTCATGCCTTGTGATTCAGTTTGTGTTATTTGACTTTTTAAAAAACACACCATCGTTTATATAAGTTTTCTAGCCACGTAAAGAGATATTTTTCAGTTGTGCGTGTGTTTTTTTTGTTTGTTTGTAGTTTAGTTTTCATTCCTGTATCTCCGGCACTGGCGGTTCTAGACCCAATTTACCAGGGGGGCCAAGGTGGGGCTAGTGTTTTTTCACAGGGGCACAGAACAAAAAAATAAACAATAAAATGGCAATATTTAACTGTGTAATAATATTAAGTGAGGCACTTGTGGCTCTGGAACTGCAGATTTCAGACCCCTGATCTAGCAGTTGAAAACTTTGGTCCCAGCTCAATACAGCTAAAGCTAAATGTGAAACATCTTAATTTTTATATCCTTCTTAGAGTAAAACTGTATAGGTAAAAGATAAATTGGTCAAAGTGACCAACCAGTTATGGTTTCTTTGCCATTGCAAGTAATTATTAGAAGTGTATTTAATGTTATGTCTTTAGTACAAGGGCCATAACAGGGGCCAGGACCAGTTCTACAGGGGCATGGGCCCCTGTTGGCCCCTGTCTAGAACCGCCCCTGATCTCCGGTTTTTACCCAGGAGATGAATAAAATGAAAGTGTGATATAGTTCAGATATTCTGTATAAAACGAATACAATCCACTAAGACCACTGAGTTTTATAATGCACTTGAAATGTAAAGTAAGTTATAATTACCGTATTGTTCGGACCACAAGGCACTCCTGACTATAAGGTGCATTAAATCTTCTTCCCAAGTGAATACGATTTTTGCACTTGAAATAAGATGGAGATGAATTGTTCTTATTTTATGTGCAGGATATCCAATTCTCATTTTATGGATAAAATACTAATCTTATTGACAAATAGTCTTATTTAGTTGCTCAAATCAAGGACAAAAATACTAATTTTAAGACTATTTTGCGTTTAGTTCCCCTTTTGCAATGCAAACCATATAAAATCAGTCAGTAAGCACAATGGTAATCATATATAAGACGCACCATCAACTGGTGACAAAGTTTAAGGATTTTTAGTGAGCCTTATAGTCCAGTAAATTTTCACCTTCCCCGGATTCTGGTCCAATTCACCCTTGTTATATTCTCAAAGAATTCAGTTTATTTAGTATATATTTTTTGGATTAGAAAATTAGTCAGCAACTGAATCTAAATCTTGTATGTTTGGAGTGCCATTTTCCTGTGATGGGTCTTTCTAGCTGGAAGTAGTTGGTTATTAAATAATACATATATAATATGTAATATTTTATGACTGCCTAATGAAAAAGGCCTAAAAGCTTTGTTTGTTTTTTCCAGTTAAAATCTGCCTTCTGACGAGGTCAGTTTAGCAGCAATGGCTTGCCAAAATATCGGTATTCTTGACAAGCAGCAACGAACAATTAGTTATTGGCTTCCTGACAGTCGCAGCTGCTCCAGGAGCTAGAGAAACATTTATGTTGAATTTCTGAAGAAGAGAAATGAAAAAAATTCAAACTGGAAAAGCGTGCATTTTTTTTGGTTTATTTTTTACTTCTTCCTGGTTTGGGCAGTCAGTATTTACATTAGCGGTTAGTGCAGTTAGCATTACCAGGACAGTGGCATGTAGATTCTAGACCAAGGATCTCAAACTACAATAGTAGGTATTATAAAAAGTGCTGAAGCTATTTTCCTGCAGCCATGTTGCTTTTGTGGCTCTAAACAAATTTTGTTCAGCTGAAAGGATAGTTAAAAATGGCCCTGGTTGTTGTAAAGGATGCTGAGTTCTGTTCTAGATGATGCATACTGGTACCGTAACTCCTACATTTCCAAAAGGCTGCCACCTTTTCAAATCCAGCGGGCTCCATAGAACAGGTTGGAAGCTCAAAGGAACAACAGCAAACCATTGCAGTACGTTATTCAGCTTTCTCGTTAACTGCTGAAAGTCTTGCTCTCTCTCGATCTTTCACAGTTTGAGTTAAACTCAGACATGTCTACATACGACTTCCTTATAAATACCGTCTAGTTTCATGGTCTTTCTGACTTAATTTTCAATGCATCACTGATACTGAGAATGGCTAGCTTCATCCGTCCATAACCGGGTCCCACCAACTAGTTGTCAGCCTGATCCTGTAGCTCCCATCTATGGTGCTGGTCAGAAAAGGATCAGATTTTTTAGTTTCTAATTGTACCGCTGGTACCCGCACTAAAGTTTTTTTTTTTTTTTTTGTTTTTTTTTAATGATGATGGCCCTGATGGTCACTCTATTACAAATGTTTAAAAAAAATATATAAATAGGTTTAGGTTGACAAATTAGCTTGATAAGAATTGTGACCTATCATGACCATACAGTCCCCCTGATGATGTAAACACCAAAACAAGTCAGTAAAGTTGTGATGTGAACCATTTTTTCCCCTGTTGGCTGAATGGGGGCATGATCACTAGACACTCATTTATTGTAGAAAATATGATTGAATGCAGTTTAGTGATATAATTTTACAACTAAATGTAATTTGCGCATTGGAGTAGCCAGTTTGACAATAATTCAGATTTTTAGGGGAGTAGTTGGAGTTTTCTTTTTATGCTCTGACTGTACAATGAAACAAGCATTGACAAAACGACTTTAAACTACTTTTTTTTTTTTTAATCGTTATAGCAATAAATACACGGGGATCCTACAGTCTTAAAGTATGGCATTTCATTTTATCATTTATAAAGTCTAAATAAGAAAGAATGAGAAATTCCGTTGTTTAAAACATAATTAGTTATTCCATGGCTTTTTAGATGTTGACCTTCAGAATTGGTTTTCTACGTCAAAAATTCCACTTTTTATCCAACTTGGTAATCATTTTGGTTACTGTTACAAAGCGCACGCATTCAGAAACCAAAAAAGGACCACTTGACTTCTGCTTTGGGTTCTAGTTTTTAGTTTTGCTTGTCAGTTTCAAGTTGAGCTCTAAGACCTAAAAACATTACTTTACGTTGTTACATTTATTTTGTGAACTTATGGTAGTTTTTGATTACAAACTGTGATTGAAAGGATCTGTATTTAAATCTTATAGATTTTAACCAGGCGTAGTTTGTTCAGATGGGGGAAACAAAGCAAACTAGCCCTTTACACTGCAGAATCAGAAAACAAGATTTAGCACAGGGTTATTTTATTATTCCGGGGGGACAAGATGACACCCCGCTAGGTGAATATTTTGTACTTTGACACCTAAACTGATTGGGGGGGGGGGGCATAGAGTTTTGAAATGAACCATTTTGAAGGAGCCTTAAATACCAAACAAATACTTATTTTAATGAGATTTTTGGTCATCCGTATCCCGATGGGTAAAACAAAAGCTATAACTTGGGGTTAAACCTTTTAATTAGCCCATTTTTTTTTTTTTTTTTTTTTTTAGTATTGGCAGGCTTTTGGGTTTCTCTCCACTTAGGCAGGTGAGGAGAGCGTTTAGTTGAGGGGTTTTTGTCCTCCTCCCGCTCACCGTCCAGCTGTCACAGAAAGGCCAACTGTCTTTTGGAGCCTGACGCTCCAAACCCCTTTTTGTGGCACGGCGCAGGATTTATTACCACCGTTTGGTACCCGCCGGTTACAGATCCCCCATTCTTCTGCGCGGCCAGCGCGACGGCTCACATTTGTCCGCCGCCATCTGCGCCCTTGCTCCGTGCACTTAAACCCCCGGCCTGTCTCTGCCGAGGGTCGCGGCAGGGCGAGGGACGGCCAGTGAGGTAATGTTTTTGTCGGCTTCTGCTCGCGGCCGGGCCCCGTCCTCAGCGCGCACTTTTCACATCCTTTGGGGGGAAAAAAAGTTAAATATAGCAACGCTGGCATCGTCAGTTTTCCTAATAGTTTAGTCAGGAGTTTGGTTTGGCCTGATTTTTTTTTTTAGTACAGCTTTTTAGAGAACAGAGGGGGGAAAAAAACACAGTTGTTGTGGCTGATTACAGCTGCTAATCTCATGTTACTCTGAATCAGTCTGCACTTTGGGTTTAATTCATCCCTTGTGTTTTGTCTGTAGGAAATTTTTACTTACCGAGTCACATCTTGGAGACCACGTGGTTGTTGAATCATCTTTTTCTTTTTTCTTTTTTAAACTACTATTATTAGTTTCATTCAGGGGAGGATGCAGGGCTTTGTTCATTGTCAGCCAGGTCCTGGTTTGTCATCTGGAGCCAAAGGAATTTGCTTCATGCGTTCAAAAAAAATGTCCTCAAAATCTGATTGGCTAGCATTAAATCGCAGTATACCCTAATATGGTTTTAAAAATGTCGTGCCGTTTTTTTAAAAAACAGGCGTAGCTGTGTGGAGAATCGCTTGCTAATTTGCTGTAATGGCTAATTGTTTTTCTGTTTTTGAGTGACGCTTAGTGGCGCCGATTCATTCTGGAAAAACTCTTTGATTCCTTGTTTAGCTAGGCATAAACTTCGCCCTGTTCATGCAGCACTTGTGTTTAGGAGGAATGCCACCATTCCGGTTTGGCCACAGAGATGGAGGCATACTCCCTCGCGCTCACACCTCTCAGCGGAGTGAAGCCCGATCTGCCCAGGCCTGGAGCATTCCTCCACCGCTACAGGACGGGAAGAAGGGGCCGACCCAAAAAAACTCCCTTTTTTTTTTTTCTCTCTCTGGGATTTTTAGACGGTTACTTTGCCTCAGAGGAGGTTGTGAACACAGAGGGTTTTTGTTCTGCTAAATAACTAGTTTTGTGGCCTGAGTCCTTGCGTGTAACTTTCCCGGGTTAAAGGGCTCGTTTTGATTCTAAACGTTGGGTTGTCCCATGAAACTGAGAGCGGCTTTGATGGCTTTTAATTACAGCTGCAGGGCACAAAGCTGACTTTTTTTTAGTAAGGGGACTATTTAAAAAGATAGAAATGCAAGTGAAAGGGTTAGATTTGTAAAATTAGTTATGGTGGGGAAGATTTATTAGAAAAATAACTCAACGCTTCTCTGGGTTGGGTCTCATGGCCGCCTTATCGCGGTGTCGGCTTGTTGCTGCACAATAGGACTAACAGGAAATTACTCTGATTGGCTAAAACAAACATGCTTGGAAAAGGAAACGGGCTGAAAGGAGAAGTTGATGTAATTGGCAGAGGTGGGGGGGGGGGGGGGGGGGGGGTAGGCTGGAATCCGGGGAGAAAAGCCGTGGTTTTTGCCTGGGAAGAGGGCAGAATATTGAGTCGTTCGGGTGATCGCGCCGACCGCTGCCGAGGTTAAAAGGTGTTTTGAGAGGCTAACGGGCGTGGCCCCCGATATATGTCCTCCTGGTATTTTCAGACCCCGCTGATGACTCTGTTCTCTCTGCAGTTACACCGTCCTCTGACTGACCACGACTGGTCAATCGCAGAAAAATGTCTGGAAAAATAACAAAAGAGGAGGAGGAGGAGATGAGGGAGGCCTTTGCAAAAGTTGGTGAGTAAACGTCATCCCGGGCTGTAGAAGTGTGCAGCATGGGGTCAAAAAGCAACATAAAAACAAAGCATGTTTAGTTTAATCTAACTGCATGTTTTTTTTTTTTAACACTGAAAAGAATCATTCCTTCTGCTATTGTATAATATATTGATGAATGCAGTTATAATTATGTTATCTTTATAATATTGTCTTTTTGTCATTGTGGTATTTCAAAATTCTATGAAAGACAAAAATGTATCATTTACTATCTAATTATATTTCATTATAGTCAGGGTTCTCACCAGTATGGCTAGCAGCGGTAGGGTTGTGCATGCGAGCACGTTTGTGTTTTTGTGTGTTGAGGGAGGCTGGACGCTCTGGTGAGAACCCTGATAATTTAGTAACTTTCCTTTTTATTTAATTTTTTTTTATCGTTGCTGGGCTTTCTGCTTGGGAATACAGCTTAAATTCTGCTAACTAACAGACTGGTAGCACAATACTATTACTATCATAATAGTTATTCTTGGTGCTTATTTAGTTTGTTTGCCATGATTCTCAGATGTTTTAGTTTTTTATTAATACAAATGTACTTGTAGTGGTGCATTAATAACAAAGGGAAAAGTGTAGCAACTTTTCTCCAACTAGCTAACCAGCAGTGTACGGCAACATTTAGCGGAGGCGTTTCTTGATTCTTCACATACTTGAAGAAAACTCCAGTCACCCCTGCACATTTTCTGGTTATTTGATAACATGAATTTGAACGACAGTGTAATGTAATAATGAATAATGCTATGACCATAAGATTTTAGCAGTTCTGACTCCAAAGATATTGAAAATTTCCCGATACCTTGACGTTGGTAACCGGTCCTGGTCTAGTCAATTAATATGACAGCCTGCGTTAAACTCCAGCAGTTGTATCATCAGCATTCTCTGCCGCTGTTTTTCTCCAGATCTGGATCACAATGGATATATTTCTGATTATGAGCTTGGCGAGCTTCTTAAGGAGGCCGGCCACGCCCAACCAGGATACATGGTCCGAGAGATCCTGCAGAAACTCGACCGTAATAAGGACAACAAAATCAGCTTTGATGAGTTTGTGGCGGTAAGTTGAACAAAGTCAGCAATATTTTCATGCTAAATTTTCTTTTCTGTTTTTAACTATGAGTTGGTCCTTAGCTTCTCTGCGTTAAAAGACCTGTGTGCAAAACACAGGCTGGGGTAAAAATGCCTCTACATGCCACAAAAACACACAGGAATGTGGAAGTAAAGGAACTTGTTTGTTTGTCAAGCTGATGATGGACCAGTCAGTGTCGGCAGTGATTTCTGGTACACACTTGATTTATGAGCCACAAACTCCAGATTAGGTGGACCAGTCTAAGGTGGACACAGCTTTTATATATCCACACATGCATAAGTGTGTGGTAGGCCACGCAAACTGATGGAGCTGGGCCGGGAGATGCTGAGGGGCGTATTTCACAAAGGATGGCAACTTTCTGCCAAGTCAGTCGCTTAAAGAGCTCCAGACTTCACGTGGCCTTCAGAATAGCTGAAGAACAGCGAGGTTTTCTCTTGGATTTGTTTTCAACCGTGGTAGTCGAACGGGGGTCGTTAAAATTTAATTGAAATGCAACATACGCTAACATTACTTTATGAAATAATGTAGGAATTTGTATACATTTCTTAAATCCACACTATACAAATCTAACTTTACCAAAAACATTGTAATCAGAGGCACACGCATTGAATGAAGTGAATAAGTGACTCATGGTGTGGTAATCGGGTAATTAGTGGAACAGTCTCTGAGGAAATGGACTAGATTAAAAACTATTTATTATATTAATATCCAGCTTTGTGATCCAGGGTGGAATCATCATCATCAGCAGCTGTCCGTTATACATTAACAATGTGAAAACGGAGCGGGTCTCCTCGCTACCCTCTTTGCTCTGACTGCATGCAGGGCTTTTCAGGACGAGGCCTGTGCCTGTGAGACAGCGCTGAGGGAATAGGGAGACAGTAACGATATACAGATTGCTGCTTTCACGTTTGATTTTCGTGTGGTGGTGCGCCACAATCTACACATTGCTGTTGCTACACGTATTTGAGAGGCTGGCGGTGGAGCAGGGGCAGAAAAACACAACCCACGTACAGAGGCTTCAGTAATTGACACAGTTGTCTCAGGTTGGAGTACCGACTAGACCTAAGCCAAATAGAGAGCTTCATGGAGTGGGTTTGCATGGCCGAGCAGCTGCATATCCAAGCCATACATAAGTGAAATGCATACCTTTGGATGCAGTGGTGGTAAAGCGGGCCGCCACTGGACTCTAGAGCAGAGGAGGCGTGTTCCCTGGAGTAATGCGCTTCTCCGTCTTGCAATCTGATGGACGAGTCTGGGTTTGGACAAACTAAGGTCCATACAGACATGGTGTGGGCCAGCCAAGGTCATCCACACCGAGTCCTGACCTCAATCCTTCTCGTCCAACATCAGTGTCTGACCTTACAAATGTGCTTTTGGAAGAATGGTCATAAACACTCCAGAACCTCGTGCAAGAGTTGAAGCTGTCATAGCTATAAAGGGGGGTAACAATGTCATATTGAACCCTATAGATCAAGAATGGTATGTAATTTAAATGTATGTGTTATTCAAGTCTTGTTCATACCATAACTGAGAAGTGGAAGGGAAATTATACAAGGTTATCCTCTGTGTTTTTTTTGTTTTTTTTTGTTTGTTTTTTTTACAAATAAAATAACCTGTATCCACCCCCTTTACTCCAACTAAATAAAATCCAGCACCAGGGACAGGATTTGAGTCTAGAAGATTGATGAATCTAAAACCTGGCAAAAGGTTAACCTTTCAGCAGGACAGTGTCTCCAAATATGCAGCCGGAGCTACAACATAATTGTTTAGATCAAACCACATTCATGTGTTAGAATGGCTCAGCTGGTGTCCAGACCAAAGTCTAATTGAAAATAAATGGCACCAATCTGACTGAACTTGTGCTGTTTTTGCAAAGAAGAACAGGCAAAAATGTCTCCACGTGTAATGCTGATAGACATACTCTTTATGAAAGAAATGTGAAAAAGTTAAACTGTTATAAATACTTATGATTCACTTCCCTCACGCAGAATCACACACACACACACACACACAGGGCTTGCAAAAACACTACTTCACCAAACATGTTTTTGCCCTTCACAGTCCAAGTTAAATACACGTTAGATGATTGTGAATGCCCTGGTTGTCGCTAAATCGTATATTTAAGGTAGAAAACGTGCAAATTGAGCAGAACTGAGTGGAAGTTTATCATTAGCACGTGGTCAAGGTTGTCTGATTGTGGTGATCTGGCACTAGGAGATCATAACAAATGGATGCTGAATAGCTCATTGTGGTCACACTAACGCCTGTGGGGCTGAGCTCACCGGCCAGGCACTGATAGGCTTGTCTGCAGGAAGTATCAAGCATGTTGCTATTTAAAGGAGATGTTTCATGCTCGGTTCTTCCTTTTCACATTGAACTCATCAAGTTGTGCTCTATAATAAAGTGGAGCTGCAATGCTTTGGTCTGAATTCCTCGTTATTGGTGCCCCACAGCAGCTCTTCTGCCCCTGCATTAAGAGCAAGTCAATGCAGCAAAGATCGTTCAAAATAACATAATGGAGAATAGAGAAAACTGAACGTCTTGGAGAGAATAACCTGGAGAGAATAAACAAAAAAAAAATTGGATTTTGCATATGTCCTTATTACTTATGAAAAAGCCCACACAGTCATTACATGAGATACTCTGTAGTTTCATTAAGTGTTGGTGAAAGCCATTTAAGATTGAGGCGTGTTATTTTGAGACCATCAACTTTAAACTCAGTGAATCCCCCATAATATCTCAGCCTTTTATGAACCAGATGGGCTTTATATGTTTAAACCAGGGAGGAGAAATTCCTGCAGCACCGGTGTGTCTGATTAGCCACCGCTGCTACTGCTGCAGCGCCGGCTGCCAGGGGTTTGGCAAGGAAAGCCTGGAGCTGAAATTTAAATCCCCGTTGCTAAAAGATTATGATTTATTCACCCATTGATTTTATTTTGTTTCTCAAAAACCTCTGACATACACCACAATTTATTTATTTCTACCTCTTTTTACAATGACGCAAGACCGTTTTTGTTAAAAGGGGCCAAAAACTCCTGCATTTATAGAGTTGGCCACTCTTGCTGATGAATTAGTCCAGAGCGTCCTTTTAAGATCAAACTTTCTCTCCTAAAACAACGGTAGCAAAAATGGATTTTGATTTTCAGCTTTGACATTTTTGCCACACTTTTATTGGGTTACAAGTGACGGTGGAATCAGTGTTTTGGTATGACGGTATTCAGGCAGTTTTACAATTTTGTACAGCAGCGGATTTATTTCAGTCTGTCAGGCAGTGCAATCTATGATGTGCAAAATCTAAGCATTATAAATTATAGTTAACTCAGTAACCTTTTTTTTATTGGAGTTTTAGAAAGATATACTACAATAATTAAAACCTGGCACACAGTTCTGTACAAATGGCGAACAAGCAGGTGTGTAGAGGCTCAGTTATGTTCGGCTCAGAAAGCAAACTAGCTGCAAACATGACGGTAATTCTGTGACCAAAGTCCAAAATAGATTTATTTCTGAGTATTTATACAAAGTGATACTGTGTAAACCTTGTTTTTAGTGAACATTTATGCATTGAGTCTGGTCATTAGGGTGTGTGATTGATGGCCTCTTTATTGTACAGTAAATAAAAACCAGTTTGTCATGTTTTATTCAGTGTTTTCCTCTTCTGCACTGAAATCACTCATAAGGTTGCAGCAAATATCATTAGAAAGAAAAGTTGAAGTTTAATAGTAATTTTACATTTCGTAGTTAATATCAAAATTAACTCTATACTTAAGGCTTAATATATTATACGATTTTATTATTTTGTCTGATCAATCACTTATTGATCAGACAAATCAATCCAATCACTGTTAAATTAACTACATAATCCGTCATTTTCCAATTCAAACTTAAATTGAATGGAATTATCTTTTTTTTTTTTTTTTTTTTTTTTTTTGCATCCAAATTTAAAGGGAAAATCTCTGTTTAATGTGTGGCTGTCTTTCTGAATGTTCCTTTTTAATTCTTTCAGATTGTTAAGGAGCTGAAGGGCAGTCAAGTTGCAAAAACTTTCCGCAAAGCCATCAACAGAAAAGAGGGCATCCTGGCTATTGGAGGGACGTCGGAGCTGTCAAGCGAAGGCACACAACACTCGTACTCTGGTATGTGACTCTGCTGTTTGCTGTGAGCTGTTGACTTTGAACTCTCTGCTTGTCAGCTCCAGAGGAAGAGGCCAAAAATGGCTAAAGTGACCCTCAGCAATGGGGACGTTGTGTATGATAACATGCAATTGAATGTAATTCAGTTTAAACATAACAAAAACTAAATTAATGGAAGCGGTACTTGCACCTAATGCATAAATGGAGATGTAATAGAGTAGAATGAGTGAAAAATATCTGTTTTGTTTGTTGGTTTTTAAACGAATATCTTACCTTTTATTCACGATTACAGAGGAGGAGAGATATGCGTTCGTTAACTGGATAAACACGGCTCTAGAAAAGGATCCTGACTGTCAACACGTCCTGCCAATGGATCCCAACACAGACGCTCTGTTCACGACTGTAGGAGACGGCATTGTGCTCTGGTGAGTCCCCTCTCCCCCTCTCATAACAACACAAGGTCACCACCAACCCTCTGCAACCTAACTTTATGGTTGCATTCTGAATAGATGATTATGTACAGTGCCTTTCAAAAGTAATCAAGATTTTTCATGTTTTGTTGACTCTCGAACTGGAATTAAAAAAAGATTGAGTTTGCACCGTTTCATTTACAGAACATGCCTTTAACTTTGAATGTGTTTTATTTATTTTATTGTGAAGCAAACAATAAATAGGACAAAATATCAGAATATGCTGATGTACGTAACTGTGGCTCTATAAAGTATTGACTTTACAGGGAAGGAACATTTTCTGGCAATTCCAGCTGTAAATTGCTTTGGGTCAGTCTCTATGAGCTCGGCACATTTTGCCTCTGGGACTTTTAGTTTCCCAGTCTCTGCTGCTGAAAAACATCCACCAGGATGCCGCCACCACAATAGCTACGTTTACATGGACAAAAGTAATCGAAAGGAAGGCCGTATCGAAATAAAAATGCTTCATGTAAACACACCAGTCGGAATATTGTGATCATGTTAAGCTCAATGGGAATGAAATTGTAATCTGATGACAGGGGTGGTTTATATGGGTTGATAATCCCATCAGTATGCATGTAAACGCTGGTTAAGATAAAGTTATTCTGGATTTGGCAAACTGACCAAAGTGCGCATGTGCGCCCGACTTAAACGTGACATATGGAAAAACGTCTGGAAGCAAAACTGTCGGGGCTCCCGATTAGAAACATTAAACGAGTTCAAAATTAAAAATATTTATTCAGCAACGACTCAACCGTAAATGGAAGCTTGTGAAAGTCCAGCCTGAACGCTCAGAAAACAAACGAACTCGCACTCTGCTGTTCTGTTTGATATTTTTTGTTGCTCAGCAAAGACGGAAGTTCTTCTTCTGTGGTTTGTTTGGGGAAATTTGATAACCGCACATGTCAGAGTGGTTCTATTCTGAATAAAGTCAGGTACATATAAACACACATTATGATCAGATTAATTGATTGTGTGCCCGTATAAACGCTACAATCCGAATTTTTATTAAATTTTTTTTTAATCCGAATACTTTTTAATCTGATCGTGAAATTTTTTTGCACGTAAACGTAGCCCGTGTGTCACTGTGGGGATGGTGTTTTTGGGATGATGGGATGTGCTGGGTTTGCACCAGACAAAGGCTCCATCTGAATACCCATAATAATAGCTTCTAGCTCCTGTTCTTTGACCTTTCATGGGGTCAACAGTAAGAACTCTATCATGGGAAGGAAATGAGCTTCGGACTACCATTAGCTCCGATGTTATTACGTGACGGAAACGCAGATGGATGATGCGAGTCAAATCCGGGCCTACAGCTTTCCGAATATAAACTACAAAGTGCACGGTCTCTTCTCTTAGGACATTTTCGTTGATTTCCATGAGGTGGTCTGAGCTGATACGTCATGTTGCACATCGGATTGTGGGATACAATTCTTAGTCATCGTAAGAGACGTTGCGGGGTTCCTAGGCAAAACTACCCATAGGATGGAGCATTGAGGCTACTTTTCCTACCTCCTTCCTGACTGAGTGCACTATTCAGACAGCACTTATCATGGCGACCGCTGACGCGTGTCCGCTTTGGCTAAAGAGTCCTTGCTGTATAAGGGTATTCTGATTGAACCAAAGCAACTTGCTTAGTGTTGCTGCAGCCGCTGGGGCCTTTCAGAAAAGGTGTGTTTAGATCATGTGACACTCATTTCACTAATTATGCAACTTGAAGGTAACTTTGTAGGGGCTCCATAGCAAAGGGGGAGGACACATATGCACATGCCAGGTCTCAGTTTCTTTATTTACATAAAATAAGATGACAAAAAATAAGTTACAGGTTGGAATGTAACAACATGGGTAAAAAGCCAAAGGAGGTGAATACTTTTGCAAGGCACTATAAAAAGTTCATGGTATAACTACAATAATGCTGCATGAATAATCATGCAGCATCCTGCAAGAAAATCAGAAATACACCTATTATTTTGTACAGATACCGTTTAGATATATATTTTTTTTCCTCCAACAGAATGGTTTAAACAAAACCAGACACCCTTGAAGACCAAAACCATTTAATCAAATTGAAAATGCAGATATAGATGTGTGTTAATGCTAGGCTGCTTATACAGAACTCCAAAAAAGGCCACATTTTCAGCTTCTTACCTGCAGTGACAATATATATATATATATATATATATATATATATATATATATATATAGATATAATATAATATAATATAATATAATAATATATATATATATATATAGATATATATATATATATATATATATATATATATATATATAATATATATATATATATATATATATATATATATATATATATATAATCAAAATGATTTGGTATACGGGAAAAAGCTGAATCCTAACTATTATAAGTGTGTTGAAACTGATACAACAAAATATCATCTTTACATTACATTTCACAGCTTTAGCAGTAAATAAGGGTTTGGTTAAGCCCCGAAAACCTTGTTTTTCTGCATATCCATGTCTTCTTTTAAGCAATGAATATATTTATCATGTGGTTATTCCAGCAAACTAAAGTTGATTTTTCATTTTCAAACAGCAAAATGATCAACTTGTCAGTGCCAGACACCATCGATGAGAGGACCATCAATAAGAAGAAGCTGACACCATTTACGACGCAGGTACCGTTTCACTGGTCTGTGGAGGCGTTGCGTTCTCATCCTTAAAGTTTCAGAGTGCCGATGCTAAAACATCCGATGGCTCGATTCCTTCCAGGAGAACCTAAACCTGGCTCTTAACTCTGCGTCTGCCATCGGCTGCCACGTGGTGAACATCGGTGCTCTGGACCTGAAAGAAGGGAAGCCCCATCTGGTGCTAGGCCTCCTGTGGCAGATCATCAAGATTGGCCTCTTTGCTGACATCGAGCTCAGCAGGAATGAAGGTACCGGGAGAGGTTACAATTACATAACACGTGCTTAAGCCCCATCGCCGGGGCTCGCTAATGTGTTGTCGAGTCGATTAACGGATGATGATCACGCCTCGACAGCGCTGGCGGCCTTGCTGAGAGACGGTGAGACCCTGGAGGACCTGATGAAGCTGTCGCCGGAGGAGCTGCTGCTGCGCTGGGCAAACTTTCACCTGGAGAACGCTGGCTGGCAGAAGATCAACAACTTCAGCTCAGACATCAAGGTGACACTGGGCTACAATCTGGTTTTATGTTTCAATTTCAAAACAAAAATAGTTCAAATAACCACAATTTTAACAGTAAAAAAATATAAATCCTTTCTTTGGGAGAGGATGTGGGAGCTCTAAACCAGTCATTAAATGGCGCATAACCAGCAACTATGTCCACCAACACGGCAGACGCCAGCAAAGGTAGCCGCTATTTATGTTGACCCAACCTCGCCCTCATCTCCACCTTACCTGCTCCTAAAATAGGAACGAAGGCGTAATTGAAGTCGTGCACAGACCGACGTTTGTGTAGGAATTAAATTAAGAATCTGTTTCTTTGCCAACTTGTTTTTACTAAACACGTTTAGTTACTGACCATTTCTGGCGTGTGGCATTGGTTACTTGCAGATTTAAAAATCAGGCATGCCGTGACTGATGCAATAATCTTTGTCCTGGTATACAGTAGCTTGCAAAAGTATTCAGACCCCCTGAACCACCTCACACACTTATATGTTGCAGCAACAATGTTCATTGTTTCATTTGGATTTAATGTGACAGAGTAACGGACCGTAGCACACAATCAAATGTAAGAAAAGGGATACACTGTTAATATTTTTTGTCTTTTTTACAAATAAAAAGACCTGTTCCCCAATACTTATTGTCAATTCTTCTTCGTAAATTAGTGACAATTCAGTCTTATTGGAACACCAATTCAATGAACATCAATTTTCATAACTTTCCCCAAGACTCGAAAAAAAAATAGGATTTAAGTTTGGGCTTAAATTTAAATCCCTACATCCATCTTCTTGTCAACTCTAACCAGCTTTCTTGTCTCTGTTGAAGAACAGCATCTCCTCGACATAAAGTTGCCACTGTCTTTTAAGGAATAGTCCTTTCATTCATCCATGGCTTCCTTCTTAATGTTCTTACATAAAGGCTAATGGTTGCCAACAGATCAAACATGAGATGTTCACATCTTGGAATATTGTTTAATAACCCAACCATGATTTAGACTTCCTTCTTGACCGGTCTGCGGTGTTCTTTGGTTTTCGTGATGCTGCACTGCAAAAGCTAAAGTAAAAATAAGTCAAATTTTCTTGAAAGTAGTGTATATGTCCTTGATTTGAGCACGTAAATAAGATGATTTTGCCGATGGAATGAGATTTTTGCACTTAAAATAGGAATAACTCATCTCCATCATCTTATTTAGAGGGCAGAATATCTAATTATCTTATTTTAGGGGTCAAAATACGCATTCCATTGGCAAATCATCTTATTTACCTTCTCAAATCAAGGACAAACACACTCATTTCAAGAAAATGTGACTTATTTTTAGTTCCGTTTTTGCAGTGTGATTGTTCACTGCTGCTCTCTAGCAAACCCCTGAGGCCTCCACGTAGCAGCTGGATTTATACCGAGATTAGATAACACCCAGGTGGACTTTATTTAATAATTAGGTAACTTCTGAAGGTAATTGGTTCGACTGGAATCTATATATAGGTTTCAGAATAAAGGGAGGTAAATACAAATAGTTTTAAAGGGTTTTTTTTTAAGTTTTTTTTTTTTTCTTCCATAACACAAAATCCTACTAAAGTACACAGAAGTTGGTGGTTGTAATTTAACTAAATATTCAATGGATATGAATACTTTGGCAAAGTACTCTACTATTATCCTGATATGACTGGAAAGAAATCAGAAGATGGAATTTTTACTTTGCAATTGTTTTCTGATTTAATCAGTGCTGATAATGCCCGTATTTTTTTCTTTTATTTTGTGTTACGTAAAGGGCCACATAATTTATTTATTTTTTCTGTTCCTAGGACTCAAGGGCCTATTTCCACCTTTTGAATCAGATCGCCCCTAAAGGCACAGAGGAGGATAAGCCGCGCATCGACATCAACATGGGAGGCTTCAGCGTAAGCGCCTTGTTGAACTCTCACAGCCCCCACACAGTAGCAGCTGTGCCGGGATTCTGACCTGAACATTTGTGTGTGTGTGTGTGTGTCGCTCAGGAGAAGGACGACTTGAAGAGGGCAGAAGCTATGCTGCAGCAGGCCGACAGGCTCGGCTGTCGACAGTTTGTCACCCCAGCTGACGTCGTCAGTGGGAACCCCAAACTCAACCTCGCCTTCGTGGCCAACCTCTTCAACAAATACCCGGCGCTGACCAAACCGGAGAACGAGGACATCGACTGGGGGCTCTTGGAGGGTGGGTGTGGAAAAAAAAAAAAAAAAAAAAAAAAAAAAGTCAGAATGAATTTATTAGGAAACAGTTTTTAGGTTTCTGTCACAGAAGAACCACAAACTAAGCTATAGAATGATGGAGAATAACATTTGCTCAATGGCTTTGTTTATTTTTTTTATTGTACGTAACTTATAACTAATACCACCACATGACCAGCATTCTTTATGAAGTCCTCTCAATCCCACAATCCTTTTCTGATCAGATGAGACAAGAGAAGAGCGAACATTTAGAAACTGGATGAACTCCCTGGGAGTGAACCCGACTGTGAACCATCTGTATGTGTAAGTATCACCAAATAATAAAAAAAAAAGCAGCTTCTAAGGACTCTGAAACGGTGGTTTGAGGCTCTGCCTCTTGTAATGTTGATGATCACCGGCCACATTGTCCTGCTGCGTGTTGTAGAGATCTGCAGGACGCCATGGTCATCCTCCAGCTCTACGAGAGAATCAAAGTGGAGGTCGACTGGAACAACAAGGTCAACAAGCCGCCTTATCCCAAACTGGGAACCAACATGAAAAAGGTAGTTCTGTGGAGGCCTTTCGGTTCCTTTTTTACATTTGTTGCCGTCTTGTGTTGACGCTTGTGTTCTCCCCCCCTCTCCTCAGTTGGAGAATTGCAACTATGCAGTGGAGCTGGGCAAAACAGCCAAGTTTTCTCTGGTTGGCATCGGTGGGCAGGACCTGAATGATGGCAATGCTACCCTGACTCTGGCACTGGTGTGGCAGCTCATGAGGAGGTGAAGCAGCTCAACCCCTTCAGACCTCAATGAAACTTAAACACCCCGTTATATCTTAGAATATAAGCAGGAAGAAATTCAGAAGTTTTCCTCACTGCAAAAAGGGAGTTAAAATAAGTAAAATCTTCTTGAAATGAGTGTATTTGCCCTTGATTTGAGCAGGTAAATAAGATTATTTGCCAACGGGATCTGTATTTTTACCCTTAAAATAACATAATTAGATATGATGCAGTTGAAATAAGAAGATGGAGATGAATTATTCCTATTTTCTATCATACTTTATAATAAGGGCTGTGCATCTCTGGTCTGTGGCTGATGGGACACATGTATATCACACTACAAATTTGATAAATTTCAGATAGATGGGGGAGAAAATGTTTTCATTGCCTCCAGCAGCTTTAACTTAAATTTTTTCTGGGCCGTACTCAGGCTCTGCCTCCTTGGCGGAGCTACTTATCAACTTCTTACTACAAAATATACATCGAGAAAAGGACTAGCCCACAAATAGAATAATTTAGATATTTCTTTTCTAATAAATAAGTGAATATTTTTTATTGATGCAAGGACTTGAAAACGGACATTTTGCAATAGACTTGCCCAAAATGGCATGTGGTAGAAGTAGCAGGCGTGGGCATTTTAAAAGTAGAAACTGTGGCGTCCATTTGGGTTCAGGCCACCTTACCTGGTCAGGAGACTCAATCTTTATTTCACCATGAAAGCCTCATTCAGATTAAGTAAACAAAAATGACAGTTGCTGAAATCTGAAATGGCAAAATGAATTAAGATATCACATTTTTCTCTTTTTTACTGCTACACAATTTTCCCACCAATCTCTGAGGGTTTTAACACTTTAGCCAATAAATATATAGATCAGACTTGGGAATTTAGAGTTCACTCATGTGACCAAAAACATCTATACGCTGAATCTGAATGATTGACATGTGAAACATAGACTCCAAATCAAATACCGAATCCGAATAGTCCTTTGCTATTTTAGTGTTGCGAACATCGATATTGCAACGATTGTAATTGAATAATTGTTCAGCTCCACCCTTAAATAAAGGTGGCTTCACACTGTGCAGTTTGTCTTAAACAAAATGTTTCATCATTAAGAAACGCCCTGCATTCACTCAGGCACATCAACATTAGAAGCGGCTCATTTTCAGTCCTGGAAGCTCTGCTGTTGGAACTGAGAACCAGCGAACTTTGACTCTGAGCCCGTTTTCTTAAATTATCGCTGTTTGTGTGCACTGAACATGAGATTGAATAAAGAGGATGATACCATGAAGAAGGTTGGCTCCTGATCCACAGCAAAGCTCAAATTGATGCCAATTAAAATTGTGTCCATGTTTTTTTTTTTTTTTTTTTTTTTTTTTTTTTTTTATATATAAATAAACTAGTCTCTCCTAATTGTACAAATCTGTGTAAAAGGGGGAAAAAGAGGGGGATTCATCAGACAAAAAATAAAGCACAAATGTTCAGGATTATTTTTGGGCAGACCCTATATTGTCACTGCAAACGGGGAACTAAAAGTAACATTTTCTTGAAACTAGTATTTGTCCTTGATCTGAGCAGGTTAATAAGATTATCTACCAATGGAATGAGTATTTTGACCCCTAAAATAAGATAATTAGATATACAGCAAACATCTCATTCCATTGGCAGATCATTTAAACCCATCTGCTCAAATCAAGGACAAATGCACTCGTTTCAAGACCATGTTACTTACTTTTAGTTTCCCCCTTGATGTTTTGTGATATCTCTGCTTTTGGTTAAGGGCATAACCAGTGTGCTGTTGGTTTTAGATACACATTGAACGTGCTGGAGGAGCTGGGTGATGGCGAGAAAGTAAATGATGACATCATTGTTAACTGGGTGAACAAAACATTGGCAGAGGCTGGGAAATCTACAAAGATCTCAAGTTTTAAGGTAAATTCTGCTGGTTTTCTTTTATTTGGTGGAAACAGTTGTGTAAAGTAACTCTCACCTTTTGACAAAAACAGTTGCACCTTTTTTCTTAAACAATGAAAGGTCCGAGGTTCTGTTTGATTTTTGGGAATTTTCTACTCCAGGAAGCAATGAGAAGGAAAACATTGGTCGATTTGTTCCAATCTTTGTGTGCTGCTGATGTGTTGTTCAGGACAAGGAGATAAGCAGCAGTCTGGCAGTGTTGGAGCTGATTAACGCCATTCAGCCTGGGAGCGTCAACTTCGAGCTGGTTAAAACCGGCAGCCTCTCTGAGAGCGACAAACTGGAGAACGCCAAGTAAGAATTGAGTGAAAGAACGGAAAGTTATGTTTGGTTGTGGGCCGGTTACCCGCGTCAGGAGGTGTTAACAAGTTTAGGTTACAAACATTTTAAATTTTCTCTCCCACGTTTCTGATTTTTCATTTAATGAAATGACAGATAATATGCTAGAGTGATCAGTTTTCTTCAACAATAAGGAGCATTGAGCACAGCAGAGGTTACCCCTCCCCCACCTGTTGCTGTGACCTGTCGGTCGGCTGCGTCAAGGAAGATTTAGCCCAGAAAGTATTTTCCTGTCATGCTTTACTTGGTAGAGCTGCAAAAAGGGATATTATGTGCAATTGGGATATTTATTTGAAAACTAAAAACAAAAATTAGCAAGTGTCTGTAAAAATACAGAAAAATTAAGTCTGTGTAACACAAATTGAACATTGTATATGAATACCATTATAGACTGCCACAACAGGAAGAATAATTCTTTAGAGAGTTTGGATGTTGTTATACATTTTAGTTTTAAAATGTCTTTGTTAAAACTGTGACACCATAAAACTTTAGCATTTTTACTGGTTATTAGACTGCTGTGAAAAACTATTGGACTTCTAAAGATGACAAATATCAGACAAAGAACCTGAGTTGTTAATAATGATAATAATAAATCAGGTTTCAATGATGACAATCACCCTGTGTGAAAAAGTAATACCCCCCCTTATTAAGTAATGAAAGAACTGTAATTGACCAGTTATTACTTGCTGAATTAAAGACAAAACATGGCATGATTACTCTGACCTGTAGACTTAAGACGTCTCTTTAGCAGAACCTGTCCGACTGCATGAAGTAGGCTAAAAGATCAAGACGTAATGCTCCCGTGTAAAGAAATTCAAGAACATCTAAATCACATCAGTCTAGAAAGGGTTTGAAAGGCATTTCTCAGGATTTGTGACTCCAGAAAACCCAAAGTAGGGGACAAAACATGGAGCAGTGGCGAACATTCCCAGTAGCCTAACAAACTTACTCCAAGAGGTTCAGGAGGTCACCAAATAATCCAGAACAACATCTGAAGTTTTCAGGCCTCCGTTAAGTATAGTGTTCATGATATGACAATAAGAAAGACACAAAAGGGAAAGAGAAGCAGGTCAAATCTCTTCCACAGTGATGTAAAAGACTGATGGGCAATTACAAACAGTTAAGTTTAGGAGACTTACTTTTTTGGTTTGGAGCCAGATTGATTTGACTTGCTCTTTTCCCCCGTAATAAATGAAACCATTATGAAAACTGCAATTTGTGCTTCCTGGTTGTTGGATTTTAAAATGTTTTCTGAAAAAGTACCACGGAGGATGCTGATGGAGAAGCACAGAGTGGATCAGAGGCATTCTGGTATTTTTCCCCAAGCTTATCTAGTCATGAAAATCTCGTACTGCCCTAGTTATCTTGCTAACAGCACGTGAACATTTTAACAAAGTTAAATCCGTGCCCTCCGCAGATATGCCGTCTCGATGGCGAGGAAGATCGGCGCTCGCGTCTACGCTCTGCCCGAGGACCTGGTGGAGGTCAAGCCCAAAATGGTGATGACAGTCTTTGCCTGCTTGATGGGACGAGGGATGAAACGCGCCTAAGCAACCCGCTTGGATCACAGTGACACTTCCCCCCCCCCAAAGAACAATTAGCATTTTCAAAAGAGCTCCCTCAACCGAAGAAATGAAGATTTGTTTTGTTTTTGCCTTTTAAAAAAAAAAAGAGTCAAATTCATACAATTGCATGTTCCCTCTGCCTCTTTATAAACGAAGGTGTTTCCAGAAGGATCGTTTCTTGAAGGTGAAGCTCCAGTAACAAAATCTCCTGAGGCGACGCTTATCAACATGTTACGCTCATGTATAAGAATGCTGTTTTATCTCTTTTTTTGGGGCTTTTTTTTTCAGTCCAACTATGCATATTATACCAGCTGCAAGGTTGTTTACATATTTCTACCCTGACTGATAAGTAAATTATCTCCTCAACCAAGCAACAGACATTCCTGAGTACCATACCTTTTTTGAATATATGTACCAAAAGGCCAAAAATAATAACGGAGGTAAGAGAGATCTAAAGTTTGGGTGAAACACACTTTAAAAAAAAAAAAAAAAAAGAATAAAGAGATACCCAAACACCCTCTTAAGTGCGAGCATGTCTTAGTAGGTGTTTCCGCGGACATCTGCATATCGGAAAACCGAAGCCGTAAGGTCTATGGCGGTGACCGGTGGGATGTACCATTTGTATTTCTGTACTCGTAATTTGTTTGTTTCCTGGGATTATCATACAACATGCTGTAAATGCTGTCTTTTAAGGGTGTCTGGTTTGTGTTGTATTGGGATTTGTTTTCATTGCGGTCTTCCAGTTAGACGACGAGAAGGCCAACTGGACTCTCCTGGCCTTGTGCTGTGCCTTCAACTATCAGAGAATTTGTCTTTTTCTTTTTGTTTTCTGCTCATATTCAACATTACCAAATACAGTTACTTCGTTCCGGGTAGCTCGATGAGAGGCTATGACAGTGGCCAAATTGAATTTGGTCTTGTTTTTCATGTCTAGTCTCCTAAGTGCTTTACATGTAACAATAAATATGAATTTGAAAGCAGCTGACATGTTTGGTTTTTGCTGTTTTAATGGGGGGGTGAAGAATCTTTTTAAAGAAATGGTTTCTAATAATTGTAAATAATTTACTCTTAGGTTTTTTAAATGGCATGTAGTAAGCAACGTTCACGGAGCTCAGACATGTCACAAATGTCATAACTTAAAGACTTTTTTAATGCATTTTCATGAATGTAGTTATAGGAAACAAAATCAACAATGCCCCTGTCATTTTTTTTTTATGCAGTTAAAGCTCAAATTATTCATGTCGATTTAAAAGTGTATTAATTGCACAAGTATGCACACCCTTAAACATAATGTTGAACTATCTGTTTTAATCAGCTTCAGTATTCAGACCTGATTCACTTTAAATTTCCTCATATAGTCATTCTTCCGGTGGTTTTTTTGGGTGTTGGCATATGTTTGGACTCTGTGACGCTGACGATTAGAAGCCCTCTTAATCGTCTGTTTTCTAACAGACACCTAAAGGTTTTGGGTCTACCTTGACTCAACTTTTGTCAACGCTCTGATACTAAACGCTGCTTGGGGCATCATTCGACCTTTGGAAGATTATGGACTGGACAGAAACTGAATGACCTCGGATGCCTAAACCGATCAGACGTACTGGCGGAATGCAGCAGGAACAATATCAGTGTAACTTTTACGGCCCGACTGTTTACCTCATTTTCCTTTTATTACTTCTCCTTCCTCTTATCTCGAATTTATGTTGCTCTTCTTTCCTCTTTTTTCATTGTAAAACCTGTCAAGTGTACGGCAAAACAAACTGCGGGGAAGAGTAATTGTGCGTCGTCTGTTGTCTCGTCTTCTAATGGATGCCACTTTTCGTTCCACGTTCCCAGTACAACGGGGGAAAGACGAGGCAGCGTGTAGGTCGCTGTTCACTGACTTGGATCTCGGATGCACGTCAAATCCTCCATCTGACTTGGTGCTACTTGATGAGGAGGCTGTCCCATGTGGCCTTCATCCTCTGTGCTTTTCTGTTTCATTTTCTTCAGATAAGAACATTCGGGGAAGAAAAAAAAAACAAAATGAGGCATTGAATTATATCAGGGTGCTTGCGCAAGTCTTGAAAGTCTTAATAAGTATGGAATTTTGAAACACTGTTTTCCAGACCTTAAAGTCTTGAATTTTGTGTGAAAGTCTTAATAAAGTATGGGAAAAAAATGTATGGTAGAATTTTACAGTATGCTCAAAGGCATTGTGAAATGAGAAATAGGAAGGTAGGCTATAAAACTATAATTTTACTAACTGGTCACGTATTGTATTAGCCTAATGGAATCAAACACTTGTTTGATGTGAAATTCATGTACTTGTGATTTTCATGTTTTGAAACGTTTTCATCAGTAAAAGCATAATTTACTGTGAATAATGCATTTGTTTATTGAATACTAGCCTATAAAAATTAACATTTCTAATAAACACAGTTTGTACAATCTCATCGAATGAAGTAGGCAGTAGGCACACAAGTATACAAGTACATAAAGTTAAGGTCTTGGGGAAAAAAAATATCAGTTTTAAAAAAAGTCTGGAATTTTAATTTGGAAAAAGAGCAAGCACCCTGTATATGTGGGAGAATTGCGTCAAACCTGTATCATTATCATTCTCGTCGTCACAAGCAGCGTTTTTCAAAGTGGCCAGAGGACTGGTTCAAAGCCGCTTTAACCTTGTTTAAGAAGCTTGTAAAATCAATCTTTTTTTTTTGTACAACACGACTTCTCTTGACCCAGGTCGTAAAGATGTAGTCATAGTTCCCATTAAATGTAAATGTCCCTTATCTAATCCACAATTCTTTGAATCTGGTGAATTCAATCATCCTGCCTTAAAGCTTGTCCTTACCATCTCAATGCCCATTCCTATTTTTATGATGAAGTGAGCTTATTTCTTCGAAGATGACGCTTACATGCAGGACTTCAAAGAAATATGTTGTTAAGGTACTTTGCGAAAGTATTTCTACCAACTGAGCCACAAACGTCTGTGTATTTTATTAGGATTTTCTTGTGATAGGCTAGCTTAAACTGGTGAAACAAGCCTGAAGTGAAAGGAAAATTGCATATTTTTGTAATATTTTTGTGCGTTTGTATTCAGCAGCACAACGTTGATGTTTCGTAGAATCACCTTGCACCGCGAACGTTTTGTGGAACCAAAACGGCGACCGGATTTCCACGTCTGGATGCTTTCACCTTGTTCTTTGCGAAATACATCCGGCTCAGTCAGACTGGATAAAGAACTCTAGTGGACATCGGTTTCTCACTTTGATTCATCTGTGAACTTGAACTGGACGGTTTAAGATACTGCCACCACAGTGTTTCACCATGTGGTGTGCTCAGCGAAAGAATTGACATCCCCTTCTAGTTAATCCATGCACAACATTGTGTATGCACGCGTCACTTAAAGGCTCTCTGCAAGGCTTGTGGAAAAGGGATATTTTTCCAAAACTATATTTACATTTCTTGCATTTTTCAACCTTTTTCTACCAACCTGACACATACCGACACAGATGTACCAAAGAGCTGTCGGCGAAGAAGGCAGAATCTCCTGCTGAGTGGCCTGAATGCGCCGCTAAGACGTGCAGAGGATATTTCCCCAAAGACCCCCTCAGATCCAGAGCCGACGCCTGGGCTCCGTTACCATCTTGAATCAAAGAAAGCCCCACCCCTCATTTACCTCCTAACCTACCTGCCTCCCGCGTACTCTCATCAGAGAGCGAACGCTGCCACGTGCTCTCACCTCTGAGGGGAAAACCTTTCAAGCCTCACAGAAAATGCTTCCAAACAACGCTTCTGACCGCTTTTAGGGGTGTTTTCACTTGGTGATTTCCATTGCAGACGGATCTGTCAGAGGTGCTCTGGCTGATGGAGATCATCAGGATTCTCCTGCTGTGACTCAAGGATACCTGAGGTAAGTCTCAATAATCTGGATTTTCTCTCCATACTTTGTAGTTTATGTTGATCTTAGCTCTGGCTCCTGATGGGGACGTTTTACTGAAGCTCTGTCACCAGTGGGAAAAAAAAACACAGATATATATTTCCTGCTGCGCAAAAAATAATTTAGCTATTTCAAAAGGTTTTATTCGTGAACGACTAAAACGAGTTCTTTCAAGCCCATTAAGACTGCGTGAGCACTTGTTGGTTGTTCAAACCCAGCTGCCCCTGTGATGTAATGACACATATGTGCCACAGTTTGCTTCCAGTCAGCATGTTGGTTTCCTGAGTGATGAAGGCCCTGAGGGAGAGCTGCTGATTGGCTCGCTGAGCTGCAGAGCTTCGGGCTGACCAAGTGTGTGTTTTCGTTAATGATCCACCAATTAGGCACACAGTGGTAACAGTTGTCTAAACAGCTCCTCATCTGTCTGTGCCGCGGGGGTGGAACCGTCGCATGAACCTGGGTGGGGGGTGTAGAGGTTTACAGTTCATGGTGCTTTCACAGGGTTTGGCACAGGTCTGGAAAACTTCACCTAAACCGCTCAAAGGGTTCGGTTCTCAAAGGTTTTGTTCTTCTAGCTTTGCTTGTGTCAACTAGTTCTTCGGACCTGCAGGTAAACCAGTGGTACATTTTGCCTGCATTGCTTCACACGACAAATGTAAGACAAGTAACGAATCAAAAAGAAAAAGGAGAAAGTGCAAGCTGATGCATAAGAGCGTAAAAATGCCAAATGTAAAGATGAAAAAAAAAATGGGTTTAAGTAAAATTCAAATAGTTATGATCAGTGGGGATAAATCCAAGAAAACCACATAAATACCTATGTTAATAGTTGTTTTTGAAGATTCGGAATTGTTCTTTTTATTTAAAACATTTGATTAAATAAGAAATAAAGATGCTGCGAATGTTGAATTAATAGATAATAATTTGTTTTAGATATGCATAGATAAAAACATTTCCAAAGAAAATATGAAACAGTGAAAAGAAAGTAAATGGTAGTATGTTAAAAAGTAAATGAAAGTAAATATAGTTACATTTAGTTTTTATGTAGAGGTAAAAGAGGAAACAAATAATTGTTTCATCATTATTATTAGTTTTAATGTTTTTTTGCTGCATAAAATTCAACCCAAGTCAATTAAAATATAATATTGATGATTAGTAGTAGTAGTAGTATTGGTCTTCTTAGTCAATACTAGGGCTTCTTAGTCAATACTTTATCTTTACTAATAAGATATCATTCAATAATAGTCCCACAGATTTTGAGCAACAAAAAGGCAGATCTTGCAAAAGCCAAACTATGTCAAAGTCAGTAAGTGAATAACTAAATGCATAAAACTAAATAAACATCAAGCAACGGTATATTACTCTGTAGTGCAACATAGGTATAAAACTAGGCAAGGGGAGTGTATTTTAGCGTGCTCCAAAGGGGGAAAAAAGCTTTTTACTTCTGATTTAAAGCTAATAGTTTCATGTCCTTATAACATGTCCTGTTATATGGAAGATTAAAATGAGAAAATAAATCTAAAAACCCGAAGCAGCGTACAATCAGGCGGTAAACCGCTCGGTGTCTCTTTTGTATATGCGTCCCTCACCAAGGCAACCAAGCCTTCGCCTGATGGATCCTGGTTGGGGACTGTAGACGGTCTCAGTCGGCCCCCATCCCCTGACTATCAACTGATGTTATGCAACATAAACACTTTTCCTCTCCTGCAGCAGCCCTGCAGAGAAGCACCGGGCACACGGCAGAAGACGGCGTGGGTTAAATGGCAACAAGTGAGACTTCAATATCGCTGTTTGTGCTCGCTGACAGAGTCCGAGAATGACAGGCCAGGTGCCAGAGAGGGACCGCTCGCCCCGCACCCTGTCAGTGAAGACCACCTTGGAGGAGGAGATCGAGAGGGCTGAGAGTAAACTTAGCAGGTAGAGAGAATTTTCTTCAAAAAACACTTTTTCTGATTCATCCTTTTTTATAAAGGCTAAGCATAAAGCAAATTATACAGAGTGTTTTTGTCTTTTTTGCTGCCTTTCTTCCCAGGGTGCCGTCCATCTGGGATGACACATCCTCGGAGCTACAGCGAGTCGCCGCTCTCGACCCTGATTCGGGGAATTCTTTTCAAAGGAATGGGGCCGTTTCAAGGTGAAACTGTAACATTTCAGCGATGACGTGTTTGCGGCCTTTACAGAAACTGAGATGTGAAAATCGAATCCATTGTCACTCACTTCAATGCCTCACACATATGAGCCGAATTATTGTAATCTGGCCTCTGAAACCTGAAAAAAAAAAAATATATATTGAGCGTTCCTCTATAAAGATCATCTGTTACTTCACTCAAAAGCTTTATATTTCTGTGCATCTTCCTCTGGGATGAGGCTATACACAAATGGCAATTGTTGTGATATTTCTGTGATTTGTATCTGATTTAAGTTTAGTTTAACTGTGATTTTTTTTGCTTTGCACACGTTTTAGGCTGGTGAAAATTGTGGTGAGGCTGAGGGAATGGGCACACAGGAGTCTGCGGGAGGAGGAGCAGCGGCCGGACTCCTTTCTGGAGCGCTTTCGCGGCCCTGAGATCAGAGCGGCCCCCAGTCGCAACAGCGTGACGCAACCAGACGCCAATGGCAACAATGCCAAGGGGATCCTAAGGTACTCCTGACTGGGTTAAGGTTGAGATGTCTAATTAGATCAGAAGACACCCTGTTCCATCTCTGTCATTGTTTTAAAGTTTCAGCTTGAGGTGTTGTGTTGGCGACGTCTTCATAAAATAGCGCTCTGTAACTCTGTGCTACATTATAAAACCAAAGGCCTAAATATGCCAACTTTTATGAGAGATTCCTTTAGAAGGTCCTGCCAGAATTTGTCTAAAACATCATTTTGTCTCTTTGCAATCCCCTCATACATCCAGGAAGAGGTGGCAATTGTTCGTTGTGTCTCCATCTGATGACGTGTACTACCGCTGGCTGTTTGTCATTGCTGTCGCGGTGCTCTACAATTGGTTCCTCGTTGTTGCAAGGTATTATTATTATATTTATTCCCACTGTCAGTTACCTCCTGCCCTGCAGAGGGAAGAGAGATGTAGCGATCTGCTCAGTCCACCCCAGTCACAGGAGGACTAAATCATTCGACCCTTTTCGTTTTCACAGGGCTTGCTTTGACAAACTGCAGGTGAGCAATTACATCTGCTGGCTGGTGTTGGACTACCTCTCTGACACCATCTACATACTGGACAGTTTTGTGCGTCTACGGACAGGTAACCTATTAAGAAAAACATGGCTTCTCGCAATTATAAAATTGTTACCGGTGTTTTAGTTTTTATTCGGATTTGAGGTTTCGCTCACAGAACAATTTCCGAAGGTCCCTGGCAAAGTTTGACATCCACCGATCCATTCCATAGATACGACATGTTTTATTAAACAGGAGATGCCGACATTGTAAACCCGCATCCTCATGTGCATTTATGCACGGATGTTTGTTGTAACAGATGGTTGAATAATTCCCCCTTTTAAGCTATTACCTCAAACTCAAAAAGTTTTAGGTTAAATAAACAGTATAGAAGACTTTACAACTATAGCACAAAGACACGGAAAGCACTTTTTACAAATTACAGCATAAATATTACTTAAACAATACATTATTGGTTGAACCAGTTGTTGGCTGCAGGTCAATTATCCGATTTGTCATTTTTCCCCATCGTTTTGTACCCATCTGTTTCCTTTTTGGCCCAACCTACTTTCATTTCGTATCTGTAAATAAACTGCTTCCTGACCATCTAAAGCACTGTGCATCGGTTCGTTTAGACTCTTTGTTATATTTAAGAATTATGGCAACAAATAATCATCAAAACGTTAAAATCTCACAAAATGAATGCTAACATTGACCCCAATTGGCCAATATGAAACCCAGTACTCAATGTCCATTTGACCTGATCCCTAAGCATTACAACTAGGGCTGTCAAAATAACATATTAATTTTGATTAATTAATTTAAAAAAAATAACGGATTTAAAAAAATAATGCATATTTATCAATGTCGTATAGGGTAGTTCACTGCTATTGTTTTCATCCAGGTTTTTCGCGCCTTCGCGCCGGACTGGAAGGCAGAAGGCGAGCACAGCGGCAGACGCAAACAGAGCAAACGACGAGTTCTCAACGTATTTTTCTTCTTTAGATAACGTATCACAAGATCGTTTTAAGAGTAAGTTGATGGTTGATGGTATCAGATTGCCAGATACCGCCGTCCAGATACAGTCCAGATAGCGAGTCTGTGAATGCTGGCCGAACGATTTAGTCCGGCCCGGTGGAAAAATGCATTATCATTATTCAACGGCTGTATCTCCTCGCTGCATCGACCGATCTGCACTAGATTTTTTGTGAGTCGTGGGCGAGCGTGACAGCTTCTGCGGTGGCTGGCGGCCGGCGGTGCGCGAACCCCCGCGGTGGCCAATAGGCCAGAGCGGCGCTTGGGTGCAGGGCCGATCGATGCCGCTTGCGGCTTTAATTAGTTAAGCAGAACAATGACCAGTGCAAAATTTTGTTGTATTTACCGGAGATGAAGTGTAGACTGCAAATTCTGTCGGGGTATGATGGCTCCCACAGTCGATTGGGATTGTCTGCCCGGGTCCTTTTTCATTGAAAATATCAATTTCTTTCGTCTTTCTTCCTCCTTCGGTAAGCGACAGAAACGTACATCCAACAATTTGGAATGCCTCTCTGTGCAACCGGGAGCACAACAAGTCATAGGCATTGTTTAGATTCCAAAAATAAACAAACTAAAAGCACGCTCTAATTCACCCGTTTTGTCACAGTGTTTGGCAAGAACTGCTTTTGCCTACCGGTGTAAAATTATATGTGATTAATTTAGATTAATTAATTACAGAGTATGTAATTAATTAGATACATTTTTTTAATTGATTGACAGCCCTAATTACAACATAACACTGAATTTTGCAAGATTCCAGCTTCTTTATGCAGTAAACAAAAAATGCTGATATATCAACTAAACTATGCCTCCGCAAATCTCATTTATTCCTTAGTAGTGACTAACGTGCTGGTCGAGACAACAGTCTAGCTAAATGTCCTCCCCACTGATGTCGTTTCAGGTTTTCTGGAAGAAGGCCTCCTGGTGAGGGACCACACCAAGCTGAGAGACAGCTACATCCGAACATTACAGTTCAAGCTGGACGTGGTGTCCATCCTGCCCACAGACCTGGTGTACATCTACACAGGCATACACACGCCACAGCTCCGGTTCAATCGCCTGCTGCGCTTCCCTCGCATGTTTGAATTCTTCGACCGGACAGAAACGCGAACGAACTACCCCAACATCTTCCGCATCTGCAACCTGGTGCTCTACATCCTGGTCATCATTCACTGGAACGCCTGCATCTACTACGCTATATCCAAGTCGTTGGGGTTCGGCTCGGACACATGGGTGTTTCCGAACATCTCAAAACCCGAGTACTCGTCCTTAACAAGAAGTTATGTCTATTGTTTGTACTGGTCAACCCTCACTCTTACCACCATTGGAGAAATGCCTGCGCCCGTGCGAGACGAGGAGTACTTGTTTGTGGTCTTTGACTTCCTTGTTGGAGTGCTGATCTTTGCCACAATTGTGGGAAACGTGGGCTCCATGATAGCCAACATGAACGCCACCCGGGCCGAGTTTCAGGCCCGAATTGACGCCATCAAACACTACATGCACTTTCGCAAGGTCAGCAGGCAACTGGAGTCGCGCGTCATCAAATGGTTTGACTACCTGTGGACCAACAAAAAGGCCGTAGACGAGCAGGAGGTGCTGAAGAACCTGCCCAACAAACTGCGGGCTGAGATTGCGATCAACGTACACCTCGAGACCCTGAAGAAAGTGCGCATTTTCCAAGACTGCGAGGCCGGGCTGCTTGTGGAGCTCGTGCTCAAACTGCGGCCGCAGGTTTTTAGTCCGGGTGACTACATCTGCAGGAAAGGAGACATCGGTAAGGAGATGTATATCATCAAGGAGGGGAAGCTGGCGGTAGTAGCGGACGATGGGGTCACACAGTACGCTCTCCTCACTGCCGGAAGCTGCTTCGGTGAGATCAGCATTTTGAACATAAAAGGCAGCAAAATGGGCAATCGCCGAACAGCCAACATTCGAAGCTTGGGATACTCTGACCTCTTCTGCCTCTCTAAGGATGACTTGATGGAGGCAGTGACCGAGTACCCGGATGCCAAAACAGTGCTGGAGGACAGGGGAAGGGAGATCCTTAAGAAGGAGGGGCTTCTTGATGAGAATGCAGAGAGGGGTGGGCTACAGAAGGAGGATACAGAGGAGAAGGTGGAGAGGCTGGAGTCCTCTCTGGACACCCTACAGACTCGCTTCGCCCGTCTGCTCAATGAATACACGGACACTCAGCAGCGGCTAAAGCAGCGGATCACCCTGCTGGAGCGACAGCTGAACCAAAGTGACTGCGGTGCAGAAACAAACAGTGACACTGATGCCAGAAGAGGTGACCCTGGGGATTTCGGTGGTGCAAATGGGTCACCACATCAAAACGACGCTCAGGCCCAGGACAGAAACAGCCACACGTTACAATGTTGACGGTTTCAACAATAGACTTCAGCCGTTCGTCCATCCATTTACGATACCTGCTTAATCTTTGGGGCCTGTCTCCAGAGGTCAGTGGCAGAAAGGGAGTGTGGAGGTCACCAGTCCATCACTGGAAGGTGTAGAGAGCCATTCATGTGCACATGTAAGGGCAATTTAAAATGGCTAATTAAGCTAACGAGCAGGTGTTTGGACTCCAACAGGAAGCCAGAAAATCTTTGCTTGTCATTACACTGTCACTGTTTTGTTTTTTTCCGGTTGATGTTGTAAAGAAATGCATGCATTTCAAAAATGCAAGCAAAACATACAGTCATTAAACAAATCAACAGCCACAAGCTAGATGTATCAGCAAAGGTAGATTTTCATATTTCAGCCCTGATCAAGCTCAATAAACGTTCAACTATGTATCGTCAACACAGTGAAAACAATGCACTACAAAAAAAGCAAAAATAAGGTTTGGACTTGCCTTAAAAACGAGACCCATCTTAAGTTTAGAAGGTGCTCTGGGATTTCTTTGTATCTGTCTACGGAACACCTGTGGATGTCGTGTTTGGTTGCATCAGCAGAGACATTCAGTTCCCTCTACATGTCATCTATTATGCTCTGGTACTGTTCAAATGCACTCTTGCTGCTACTCCAGGGAACTAAAGGTCTAAGGAGGTATTGTGCATGGTGATTAGTCGTCACGCACAAACAATTTTGTTTCCAGTGCCCTTGTTATCTACGGTAGTGTACCTTGCAAAAGAATTCATTGCCTTCAGCTGTTTCACATTTTGTCAAGTTAAAATCACAATTTGTGTATGTTAGGGGTTAATGTCAGGGGTTAGGGAACAGACTAACACAAAGGAGTGAATGATTGTGAAGCAGGAGACACATTTTTGTAAAGAAACTGTGTAGTACAAATTACTTTTAGCCCCCTTTACACTGATATCCCTAAATAAAATCTAGTACCTCACTACTGAATAGAGAACATCCTAGCCACAGTGAATCAAGGTGGGGGAAGGATCATGCTGAGGGGATGTTTCTCTTCAGCAGCGACAGTGAGGTGGGTCAGAGTCAGTTGCATTGTGTCTGAAGCCAAATACAGAGGAATAGCAGTAAAAAAAAAATGAGGGGGGTTTCCAAAAGACATTGGACTTAGGGGAAGGTTCACCTCCCATCGAACAACAGCCCTAAATGTATAGTCGGATGTTTAATGGAATGGTTTAAAGAAATATTTGGAATATAGCCGTACTTTCAGCAAAGGCTAGTTCTAAGGGGCGCGTAATTCAAATAGTTGTTATATACATTGAAAACTATATTTCTCTTTCTTCCGCTTTACAAATATGCACCACTTTGTGTTTGTCACATGAGTACATAAAATGGTAATAAAGTGGATTGAATTTAGTGGATTTAATGTAACATGTAAAAAAGGTTAAGGAATACTTTTGCAAGGCACTGTGTCTCTGTATCAGCGGCGAGTAACAAAGGTTTCAATGTTTTGACTGTTGCATTTACAAAGTTTGTGCCATGACAATAGTTTATTTTGCTGAAAAAGCAGTACATCTTTGTAAATTTTTGTAAATGTTTTCCTCTTGAGTTAAACCAGCATATGGATTATTTGCAATAGTTTAACCAAGCAATTATGGAATGGGATTATAGAATCAGTAAGGTCCTGTACTAACATCCATCTATTGGTTTGGAGTAAAGTTACTCTTTGAAGTAAAAGGCAGGGGATTTTCCCGTTTTTCAGCCTTTGCATTCCAGGACACACATGAGCAGTGTTGATAAGAGGAGCTGGAACAATGCCTCCACAGCAGAGCTAAAGAGAACTAACAATCAGGAGGCAGGAACTATTGAATCCATATCCTGCCAAAACGGCACTGATGAAATCAAGCATCTTGAATCAATCTTCACTTTGCTAAAGAATGTCAAATGGTTGTCAAATATTGAAATATTGTATTCCAGACTATCTAAATCTGTTTATATATATATATATATATATATATATATATATATATATATATATATATGGCTGGATGATAATTCATTAACGATATTTATCGATCGATAGACATATATCGATGATAGAAAGAAGGGTCAATAAAAAGTCCAATAGAATAAAAGTTATCCTTCCTTATCCATTCTAGCCTATCATGTAGGTTAATATTACAGTTATTACATCCTGCCGACCAATCACAAACGCAGACCCAAGAAACGCCAAGCTCCGCCCCATTCAAACGGTTCAGAGAGCATGGGTTCTTTTTTTCTTTTTTTAAAAACTTGCAGTTTTGGTTAAAAGTTGGTTGAATAAAGGGTTGAGTTTGAATTCAGTGTTTGTGTGTTCTTTATCTAAAAATAGGTTGCTAAGCAACAGCATAAAATGTCCAGGGCTGCACTTAAAATATGTTTTGAATTTTTTGATAATTATCAATATCGATCCAATATGATTTCTATTTTATGTATATGTTTTTTACTATACCGTCCAGCCCTCATATATATATATATATATATATATATATATATATTTATCTATATATATATATTTATCTATCTATATATATATATATATTTATCTATCTATATATATATATATATATTTATCTATCTATCTATCTATATATATATTTATCTATCTATCTATCTATATATATTTATCTATCTATCTATCTATATATATTTATCTATATATATTTATCTATCTATCTATCTATCTATCTATCTATCTATCTATCTATCTATCTATCTATCTATCTATCTATCTATATATATATATATATATATATATATATATATATATATTTTTTTTTTTTTTTTTTTTTTTTTTTTAATCTGAGACCATGGTCTTAAGCCGGAAAAAGGTAGAGTGCCTTCTTCGGGTCGGGGAGGATGTCCTGCCCCAAGTGGAGGAGTTTAAGTATCTTGGGGTCTTGCTCACGAATGAGGGAAAGATAGAATGGGATGTTGATAGGCAGATTGGTACTGCGTCTGCTGTGGTTTGGAGAGAGCTGAGTCAAAAGGCGAAACTCTCGATTTACCAGTCGATCTACATTTCCACCCTCATCTATGGTCATGAGATTTTGGGTTGTGACCAAAAGAAGAGATTGTGGATACAATGAGAAGCTTGGTCAACTGGGATATATATATGGGATGGACTCAGAGTAGAGCCTCTGCTTCTCCACGTCGAGAGGAACCAGATGAGGTGGCTTGGGCATCTGGTTAGGATGCGTCCTGGACACCTTTCCTGGTGAGATGTTCTGGGGAAGTACTACCAGGAGGAGACCATATGAAAAATGAAGAATGATCAGTAGCCCACTGACAATATAAAGCACTTTGTTTGACGCTAAAAAAGCATTACTTTTTAAAGTCTTGTACCATCGATACCCTTCTGTTGTGGATAGTCTGTGCCTATGTTGCATGAAGAAATACAGAAGAACTGCTAAAAACCACCCTCTCTTATTGCCTTTATAATTAAAATAATTTCTTAATTGGTTTAATTTGAGCCACAGTTTATTAGCCTCGTGAGACCATCCTGATCTCGCGAGTTTTCAAGGTTTCACTCGCAGATCAGTCTGGCTACTCTCCGTTGAAGAAAATTTGGAGCCGTTCACCAAACGAACGTCCAATCAGCGTTGGCTTTGAGGCGGGTTGAGGTGTGACGCAACGGGAAGCGCGTCAGTTCAGTCTTAACAGCATGGCGGCTTCAGCCGATGAAACTAGCGTTAGCGCGGCTATCGAGCAAGTTTTATCGGCATTACAGAGTATTTCTTTGCTGAGCTAACGAGCCTTTACCTGCAGCAGCAAGAGTAGCTTGGCTTGTGGTTGTGTTTTCGTCGTCGCTCGTAACAGAGCGACGACGAATCTGATTGGTTCATTTGGCCCGTCTATCACCAACATAGGCCAATCAGCTAACCAGTATTTTCGCCCCTTCCCAAAATTACTTCAACGGAAGGTTTCCAGATGGATATGCGGAGCAAATCTATCTGGCGGAGTCAGGTAAACAGTTTATGGGTCTAAGAGCCATATATGGCACTGGGCTTCCAGGTTGCAGACCCCTGTACTAGACATTTTTGAAACAGTATTACACTAAATTTGTTTTATAAAAAAAGATTAAAAAAGTACAATTCAACTAAAATGGCAGAGCACAACAATTTTATAGATGAGAGTTGAATTACACATTTCAATTTTTACCAGCCCTAAACTGAAAATCAAATATAGCGGCCTGGCATATAGAGGGCTTTTTTTTTTGTTTTTGTTTTTTTAAACCTTATTGCACATAACCTTAATTCCATGCTCAAGTACGAATCTCCACTTTGCGTTTTTACAAAAAAGAAAATAACAGCATATAGAGGTTTAGTGGGAATAGAAAGACAAAAAGTTGGCACTTCTATCTAGTCAAATTATCTCATGCACATTAGCTGAGTTTATTGCTGCTGTTTTTAAAGTCTAAACTCCAGAGAGAACCCTTATTAGCTTGTGCTAATAGTTGCTACAATTTCCCTGAAACTACAAAGCAGGGACACAGCAAAGTTTGTTCTCATTCCCATCATATCCATGTCCAGCTTCAGGGGTCAAAGGAACGACTTGGCAGCACTTGTTCCTCCTCTGTCATTAGTTTCAAATCACACTGGGGGAAGTTCTCGAAATTTTTTCCACCACGCATATTTTGAGAAATGTCAAATTCATTAAAGACGAATGTGGTTTAATATTTCATGTTTTTAGCCACGGGAGCTCATTTTTTCCTATTTACCATAACGCTTTACACGAGTGACGGGGGGCAAATGATAGTGAGACTTCGGTGCTTCATTGCTCCGTCAAAGCTAAGCAAAGCGTTTCGAAACGGGGCGCTCGAGCTCAATTTGGTAAATGAAGTCACGAGACAGGTTATGTGAGAGCGACCACATCTGAGGTTGTTAGACGCGAGGAGATGCTTCAAAACTCGAATGTTGCAGTATTTTCTGCCACCACTAGGTGCCGCCACAGCAGCGCTACTTGTACCAAGGCTTAATAACCACGTGTTTAGCATATATCCATGCACACTGATTAACAAAAGGAATTGATCATTTCATATACATGATTTACCATCAGTGAGGGAGGGAGGAGGGGGGTGGGGATGCAATTGAGTTTATCCCTTTCAGTCTTTTGAACCTCCAGGAAGGTCCTTTAACTCAGACAGGCAATCAGATTAGATTATTTCAACTCTTACAAGCAGTTCATCATGAAAGCCTTGTTGATCATCCAGACTGTTCTGGTGAACTGATTTCGTGATAGGGGCACACAAAAGAGCTTCCTGAAAACACTTGGCTTGGGAATGCATGGGTATCAGTTTACTTTTGAAAGAGCCGGGCAGCTGCTCAGATAGCGTCCTTTCAAACAAAGTCAAGCCGCAGGCTAATTAAAATGCTCATATAAGGCTAAGGCAGTCTGGACAACTGTAAAATTACATTTTACACTTCTACGTTACAAAATAACAATAATAAAAAAATGTAACCAATCAAGACTTTCAAATCAAAGCAGCAGCTTATCTAATGTTTTCTGGTTGGCAAAACCTGTACACATTTGATGAGTTTTGAAGAAATTAAATGTGCGTAATTTGCATTCTGTGCCTTTAAAGAGCTGTTCCATCTGCCCAAACACTACTGTCAACCCACTTGACAGGTGCACCATGTATCACATGTACAAAACAACTGGTGCAGAACGCTAAGTTAACTCTTAGACTGGATACCGCAGCATATAAAGTAACACACACATTCCAGTTTTCAAAAAACAGAATATAAGAAAAACGCAGACACAAAAATAGGTTTCTAAATATAGCTATATTTTGATGACAGTTTAAAAACCGCAGTTGAAAATCAAACTGTGTCAATGGGATGAACTTCCTCGACTATATAAATCCAATGGATACCCACAAAGTGTGAAAAGAAAGGCAGCCTTCATGGTGAACACATTTTTTTTTAACTGCTTAATGTGTCAACTAAGCTTAAATATTCCATCAGAACGTGTCACTATTCAACATACTTCTGATCCCTGTAGAAACTAGACCAAAAAAAAATAAAAAATAATAATGTTTTTCCCAGAATGACTGTTGATTGAATGTAAAGATAGAACAGAAGTGATGCAGGGCTGTTTATATCTATCAGAGCTTGGAGGCTGCAACATGCTATCTGCGCTCTGTGCATTGATTGGCTGAGAGTATCCACTGGGAATTAAGAGTGGGCTAACGCATCCGCATGTGCAGGCTGTGCTTGGGTCCGTCCACGCGCTCCAACTTCTCAAAGTGTTTCCTTGCGTTACGGATATTGATGAGAGTGGCTGCAGATGCTAGAAAAACAGAGGTGGGGGAAAAAAAACAAACAGATATTAAACATCTTATCAGAAATTTATAGCGGATTCAAGTGAATGCTGATGAGGGTCTGGGAACATTTTCAAGTTTTACCACAGCTTATTCATTTGATTCAGGTACTGACTTTAATTCGGCCCTTCTAACACATGAGTAAGCTTTGATCCCAGCTTGGATTATTGTGCTGTTGGAAGGTGAACCTCTGTCCCATGTTCAAGGCTTTTGCTGCCTCTCACTGTTATTTTCTGGGATTGTCCTCTATTAGTCAAAAAGCATGCCCCCCCCATCATGATTCACTGCGTCTTCAGGATGATTTGTAGCGTTTGTTTCCTCCGAATACAGCACATTTGTCCAGGTTACAAATTGTTCCACCTGAGCTGCAAACATCTGCAGCTCCTCCAATGTTACCACGTACTTCTCGGCTCCTTCTCCAAAGCTCTCTTTCCTTAGTCTATTTGTTTTTAAACCAGGTATAATTTTCCTTCCATTTCCCAATTTTATGCATCACAAAAGATCCTGATAAAATAAACGGTGATTTTCAAGAAATTAGAACCTTAAAAGTTGATCTATTTCAGTAACTCATCTCACCAAGGGAAACACATTATATAGATTAACACTCATGATGTTTTAAGGCCTTTATTTAGGTTAATTATAATTTTCTTTCCACCTCCAGCTAATAAAAACACAACGTTTAAGATTAATATATTGCATCAGACCAACAAAAAAAGCAACATTTTTCTTTAAGAAATGGGGTCTTAATGAGAAGTATGCTTCATACCAGCTGAAAGGTTGTTTTTTTCCAAAAAAGGTATTCTTAATCTGACAATCAAACCTCTCCTAAATACATATTGCAATTTATTGAATATGACTATTGTAGTTAGTGAGGTAAAAAATAAATAAAATAAAAAGGTTTTAGGGGGCTGAAGATGTATCCTGAGGCAGACGGCTATAATCTGCACTACTTACGAATAGAGGGGTCCGACATGATCACCATGACGTAAGTGTTGGAGGTGAAGACGTCGATAAAGGCCGCAAAGTTGGAGTTTCTAACTTCCATGCTTTGGAAAGAGGCTGCGAGTTTACTGAAACGACAGAGGACGCATTAAAAACAGCTGAACGTAAGACAGAGGGACAGGACCAGAAAACGTTTTGGGCAGATTGGACGTGACGTGAACTTACCTACAACTGAGCTTGAACTGTTTGATGATGTTGCTGATCTTCTCGAACCTGTGAGCGTCACGCTGCTCTTTGCACTGATAGTGGGAGATCACCTACAGACCACACACACACACACACATGAAGATGTTTGAAACTCCCAGATCCCCCATATCTAGGGGCGTAGTGCAGACAGAGGAAGCGGCAGCTCTCACCAGGAAGGTGGCTCTCTCAAACAGAAGAACTTCATCTGCTTCTATGATCTGTGCAAAATTTCTCAGGTTTGTCTCTAGCTGCTGGACGTTTGGGATGAGCTGATAAACTATACTGGACCAGGCCTGAAAAAAAAAAACATTTTTTTTTTTTTTTTTACAAACTTCTTAAAAAGACAGTTTAATCAGGTATAGTTGTAAAAAAGAAGGAAAAAAAAGCCGCCAATCAGGTTCCCTTACCTTGTACAAGGTTTCGTCCCAGATCGACGTCCTGAAGCACGTGCAAGCTAAAGGTCTAGACAGCCTCCTTAGATCTTCTTCCCGCTCCTTAAAGATCTGGAAAAGCCAGAAAGACGCGTGGTCTTTAGAAGCCCCCTAATCAATGGAGGTCAATCAGCGTGCAACTTCATCTTGTTATAAACAGTCAAGAAAACACGACCAAAAAGCTACACCATAAAAACCGGGGAACACAGCAGTCAGCCGTTCATGTTTCCCAAACTTAATGGTGATAATAAAAGAACCTAAAAGCTCTCCTCTCAGTTTTCAATAGTCTAACCGAACCAGCTCCCACAGCATCTACGAACACAAAGTGTGGAGAATTTGCAGGCCACGTCAGAAAAAAATAAATAAAATATTAGGTCTAATCGATCTTAACGCCAACATAGAAATATCACCTCAGAGTCCTTGTGGGTTGAAGATGAAGAAGATGAGGCTCGTAAGGAGTTTTGTTCCGCTCAGTTAACTAAACTCTTATTTCAATTCTAACAGGGTTCCAGAAAAAACGCCAGAACACGACCCCAGACCCATCGGTGCACCTTTTAACGGTACTTTAGACACCAAGTCTTGGCTGGAAGAGAATTTCCTTCAGCTAAATCTGGGGAAAAAAAATCCAAGTTGTCATTGGCTGAAGTCATCCGGGGAGAGAAACTAACAACCCAACTTTGAACTCTGGCAACGAATCCTTCCAATCGTGTCATAAGTCCGCGGACATCATATCTGATTGGATCTTCAGTTTCCCTAACCACGATGAAACGTTACGAAAAATAAGAAAAAAATGCATTTTATTATCTGAAGAACATTGCCAGAGGTCAACAGTTTCTCTCCCCGTTCCATGCAGAGACTTAACATAACTTATAGAATAGATTATTGCAACGCTCTGCCCTCTGGTCTCCCTAAATGAGCTTTAGATTATTAGACTTACTGCCGTCGTACAGCCTGTGCCGAAGACCTGGGAGCAGCTGAGAGTCTTTTAAAAGTAAAATCTAGACTCATGTATTTCAAAGTTTACAGTCATTTATTATCCCTAACAGATTATTATTTTGTTTCAACCATATTTCTAGCTATTTTTTTATTACTTTATTGCAGTTTAGGTTTAGGTTGCTAATATTCATGGAAAATTCTGTCATGTTTTTAAAATATATATATTTTTTTATGTTACGGATTTGATCCTTATGTTTACTAATGTATGGACTTAACAAGATTTTTTTTAACAAACCCGTCTTCTTACCTTTCTTCTTGCACAATATGCATACATCTCCAGTGTTTTCTGGGTAATCCACACGATTGCGTTCCCACAGTTCCTCACCCCCCCCTAGAACTGATTGATTTCTCTCGCTTTTAATTTCTTGTCGTTTCATTATCTGTTAACTTGATTGGATCACTTCATCGCATCTGCATCTAGAAGAGAAATGTGTGTCTTTCTGCTTTTAACCTCCGTGGAGCGCTTTGTGTCACACCGGACCGTATGGATAGGGCTCGATAAATAACGTTTAAAATGTTCAACAAACCGTATTAAAAATACTGGTTGTGACTCGACAGAATGCATCCTAACTTTGATCTAAAGCGACCCGCCTGTGATGTCGTCGCTTCTAATCCCGTCTTGGTTCGCCACCACACGGTGCCGGTGATGCAACAGAAGCTCGCAGGCGGTGATTACCACTCACCAGATCTCTCTGGTCCTCCTGAACCAAGTCCATTTTGTGCACGAGACAGAACACTTTGGCATCGGGGGAGTTCTGCAGGATGGCCTCCAGACACGACTGGTAGTAGTGCATGTCTTTCTCCAGCTCGCGGCTCTCAACGTCAAACACGTAGATGAGGACCTCGACGTTTCTGAAGATGTTATCCCTCTGGCTGGTGAAGTAGTTCTCCATAAACGTGTCTTGTCTAGGGGACAAAGAGATGGCATAAGTGCTGCTGTCAAAGTAATGGGTGGGGGGGGGGGGGGGTGCAAATGCTGCAAAGAGTATCAAGAGAAGCTTTACCCTCCGCAGTCCCACAAGTTTAGCACCAGATTGCCCAAAAACCGAACGTGGGAGTGCTCCACGTCGACTGGAGTTAACAGAGAATGTAGATTTATTTCAAATTAAAAGTGTGCAAAAAACACTCATCGATGCCAATGTCCCTTTAAATGAGTAACTGGGTCTTACTTGTAGCTCCGAGGCGACGTGTGTCCCGAGCTATGTAGTTGGCAAAGATGATTGATCTCATGCTGGTCTTTCCAGACCCACTCTTCCCCATCAGTAACACCTAACAACAACAACAACAACAAAGAAAGCACAATCATGCTGGTCAGGCACGGTGAGCCGAAAACTCAGCAGAGATCCCGGAGCTACGCGGCCGGCCTCACCTTTTTCTTCATCGCGGAGCTTGACATCCCCCTGAGGAGACGAGGCTGGGAAGTTTGCTCTGAGCTGCAGGTCAGATGACTCGGGTCCGCGTCTGCAGCACTTCTCCTGCGGAACAAACCCACACCCACGCTGTTAATCGGCACGGCCGTGACCATTAAACGCTCAAATCAGGACAAAACCACGTCTGCGTGGGCAGCTGGCATCCCACCCGATACACGGGAACGGACACGGTTTTCAGCTCTTAAGTTCACTCGATCTATCTGCCCCGCTCCGCAGAAGCACTTCGGCTAATGCTAACCGCGCTAACAGTGTTAGCCTGACAAACTGAGCAGCTAAGCTGTCCTGTACGAAGTTTTTTTTTTATTTTTTGTCGTATTTTATACTCACTCCCACGGGGCTGAGCAGTCACTGGTGTCCAGGTGAGCTCAGGGGACGGCTTGTGTTTGTGTTAGAGGGCACGGCTGGACACATTACTGAGTGAGAGCAGAGTGAAGTGGGGGGAGAAAAAAAAAATCAGCTGCTTCCTGTTTACGCAAAAGTCACATGACGGCCGAGTTGCGAAATTGCCCTGAGTTTTGTCTTCCAGGCAGTTTTGTTTTTCTTCACCCTAAACGCTGACAGCGATTTGTTTTACCGAATGATCGGATGGATTTCACAGATCCGTTCAGGGGAATAATGGTTCCAGCAGAAAGCTACGGCGTTAGGAGTGTAATATAATTCAAGTGCTGGAGGTGGAATATCGAGCAAAAGTGACGCCTAACAAGTGCGAAGAAAAAAAACAACACGTATCTTGTTTTGTTTAATCAATCACTGATAATGTTTAAAATTTTAAACGAATAGCTTAAATTGTGAAAATATTTAGAAATAAAGTCAAATATGTATTCTTCTATTATCATTATTTATTTATTTATTTTTAGCAAAAAGATCATTGTCAGATTAGCTGTTCATTTTAAGGAGTAATACAAGGTTTACATTTTATCCTAATGCTGACTCAAAAAAAAAAAAAACACTTTTTCAATATGTTGCTGACTAGAGGGAACTGAAAGGATGAAACAGTCAAACCTCTGAGCAGAGCAGGGATCTGCAACCTGAGGCCCTGGACCCGCATGTGGCTCTTTATAGTGTTTGAGCCAGAGACTGACTCTGAAGACAACGGTGACAATGTTGTTCCCTGAGAACTTCAGCTGGTACAACTTTGTTTACATTCCTGTTTGATTTTTTTGCAACTGACTGGTTTCTGTGCGTATTTGGCACTCTTAAAATGAGAAAATACTATTGTCTGCTTGTATCCTCTGGAATTATGACAAAAAAAATCTAACTTTTTTGTTTAAAGAAGTAGATACCATCTCAGGCATTTTGGTGTATTTTAGCAAGTTTTAAACGTCTAACTTTACCTACATAAGAAAGCATACTCTAGATTATCCCTCTAAATCCGGATGTCTTTCATGAAGTTCACACAACTGACTAGATTTCACTCAAATATTGTTTTGAGTATACATTTTAGATTTCATTCATAACTTCCAGGCACCCTTCATTATCATTCGCCTGAGCAACAACAGGATCCTCTCCATTGTCCCTGCCCCTGACTCACTCTCAGTAAGATCCTATGTCACGGAGATGGATTAAGCCTTGGTTTTTCATCTATTGCCACCTGAAATAAGTCATCTCAAAAAGTCAAGAAAACAACATAAATAAATATTAAGAACAAATTATATATTTGGTTGTTTCAAACCCAATGGTCTTCCCATCATTTATTCAAATGTAAAGTTGTCGGACCACTGGCCAAGCACTGTTCTATTTTTTTTGTGAACAACTCAATGGTAGAGTTTAGTCTCACCAACCCTAGTGACCACTGAATGTGGGTGAAGTGATAGCTAACATTAGCTAAGATAGCTAATGGATCACCTAATGTTGACTAGCCAGCTAACTGCACTAACTTTTGATATAAAAAATAACTGTTCTGTGGGGAAGTTTTGACCTAATTTCTGCTTCTTAGTAAAGAATCTCTTAATATGCATTGTGTCAGAGGAAGGATCGGATATTGCAAATATTTAATGATCATCCAAGATTACCAATCTATACTAGTCTACTATTAATTAAAGCATTCTTCCTCCTAATATTTCATTGGATTGTGGAGTTGATGATTGTCCTAGGACTAATTCGGAGGCTATGTAAAAGAGTATTGTTTTAGCAAAAGCTGGACGGCATGAGATGTCAATGGGACTGACGTTACCTCCTCCAGCTTTGAGCAGCCTGCACAGATATTGAACTCCACCGTTTATGCTTGCATGCTTTGCAGTCAGTGGTGGTTCTAGACCAAATTCACCAGGGAGCCACGGTGGGGCCAGTGTTTTTTCATGGGGGCACAGCACAAAAGAATGAAACTGAAAAACAGGGAAATATTTAATTGCTTAAATTGAGCCACAGTGCCAAAGAGCGACTCGCAGCTCTGAACCTGCAGGTTATAGACCCTAAATCTAGCAGATAAAAACTGTGATCCTATCTCAATATGGCCGAAGCTTATTAATAAAGGTAAAAAAAAACAACGTAACTAGTTAGTCCAAGGGACAGCGTAACCTAGTTAGTCCAAGGGACTAACTAGGTTACGGTTTCTGTTGTAGAGCATATCCTCATAAAAAAATCTATTTAGTATCGTGGCTTCAGTACAGGGGTCAGGACCAGTTCTACAGGGGCACTTGACTCTACTGCCCCCTGTCTGTAGGTAACCAAAAACAACCCAGAGAGCAGTTTTAGTGACTAACGTCCCTCTGGTCTTTTACAAGATGTTTAAAAAATAAAAATGTATCTTCTTCACAACAAATATCAAGGGTAATTTTGTCATTAAGTCAATTTTCTACCTGAGCATTACCAACCAAATTTTTTTTTTTTTAGAAAATAAACAATGCTAACAAAGTTTATATGGGTATTATAAAATTTTATTGTTCATTCACTTAAATTTTAACCTTTCCCGAACAATGAGAGAAAATGAAGGTGACCATAGAGGCAGACAGCGTAACCTCCTATGACCTTCTAAAAATATTCATCGCAAAGAAAGTAGAAGTAATCAGAACAAAAAGTCAGTTCACCACTGGGAAGAAAGACCTCTCAACAGTCCCAGAAATGAAATATGCATATATTTTGCCCCAAGTATGCACACCTGAATGAAAGAAAACAAAACAAAACAAAAAAAACATCCTATTATACAAAACCTGGAGAGTATTTCTGAAAATGAACGATAAATATAAAGGTAATAGTTCTTATTGATTTTCTTGTGAATATCGTAAGTATATTTAAATATGTTTTCCACAAACCTCAAATCTTATATTTCATTAAAAACTTTCCAATTACACTTTTTTAATTTGGTTAATATCAATAAGAAGCAGGAAATCAAAAACCAACAGGGGCCGTTAACCATAGGGAACTATTATTCTTTACAGTTGCTTCTCACCAGACAGAATATGTAAAAAAAGGAGGGGGAAAAAAACAGACATGATGTCAACGAGAGGGAGTTATATTCAGGTAGTGTATCAGGGTTGTAGATGCTGCTCCACAGCGGCGGCTCTTTACATCTGATCTCTGAGTTTGGCGAGCCTATTGGATAGTTCATCCTTTGAACAAGAAAGAGATTAAAAGAAGATATAGAGGAGAGAACTAGTTTAATTTAGCTTTACATATACAAGTGGTCATCATATTTTCATTTATTTGTCTTAATGAAATAAACACATTATTTAGATTTAACAAGCAATCATGCAAGAATACCTGTTCTGCAGAGGCTACGCTGGTGCCCACTGATCCTGTCTGACCTTGTGGGAGCTCCATGTTCAGGTCCAAACTGGACAGAAAGCAAAAGTTTAGCATTACATTCATAAGAATGCCCTAAACATGCCAAAACAACACGGTTAGAGTCAAAACACGACATTTAAAATCCATCTGTACACCGCCATAACCCAAATGTACACTGGTCTATGTGATTTCATTTACCCTACAAAGAAAATATTACAGCTGAAATGAGAAAAGTTACCCTGCTTCATCGGCCATCTCATGCAGCAATGAGTCCACTTGGTTCTGTAACACACATTACGTATTAGTTTGACGCCAAAGGTTCTTCAATGAACCACGAGAACAAGCTTGGCAGAGAACGTCACCTGTGGTGTCGTGAGAGTTGTCGTGCTGCTCATGGTGTCTTCCATCTGGGCTGTCTGAACGTCCAGAGTTTCAAACTGGTGCTCAAATTTGTCCATGAGGGCTGAAATCTAAAAAAAAAAAAAAAAAAAAAAAAAAAGCAGCATGTTTGTTTAGAACCCTTTATTTTTACTACGATGCATACATGCGCTTACCTGACTCCGCCAGATAGATTTGCTCCGCATATCCATCTGGAAACCTTCCGTTGAAGTAATTTTGGGAAGGGGCGAAAATACTGGTTAGCTGATTGGCCTATGTTGGTGATAGACGAGCCAAATAAACCAATCAGATTCGTCCTCGCTCTGTTACGAGCGACGACGAAAACACAACCACAAGCCAAGCTACTCTTGCTGCTGCAGGTAAAGGCTCGTTAGCTCAGCAAAGAAATACTCTGTAATTCCGATAAAACTTGCTCGATAGCCACGCTAACGCTAGTTTCATCGGCTGAAGCCGCCATGTTGTTTAGACTGAACTGTCGCGCTTCCCGTTGCGTCACACCTCAACCCGCTTCTGATTGAACGTTCGTTTGGTGAACGGCTCCAAATTTTCTTTAACGGAGAGTAGCCAGACTGATCTGCGAGTGAAACCTTGAAAGCTCGCGAGATCAGGATGGTCTCACGAGGCTATACATGCGCAGCATCTCAGGGGATGTACCTTTTCAAGATTCATACTCTTCAGAGTGGCATCCATGCCTTTCACCACACCAGCCATAGATTTGGTGACCTGTGAGATGAAAGCATTGAGAAAGCTGCGGTCATTTGGCCACACGGTTGTTCTGCCTCTAACCGAAGCCGCGTTCGGCGCACCTGGTTCATTGTGACCGCCGTCTGGACTCTCGCTGCCACTGCGTCGACTCGGGCGCTCATCCTCAAGAAGTTCACAGACTGGTTCTTCTGCCTGATGGCGTTCTCTGCGTGGATCCTCGCCACTTCCATGTTGCCCTTCTGGATGGCCTAGAGACATGAAAAAGCTTCCATGAACTTCTCCACAGCCGGCACCAACAGCTGGCATGATGAGGGAAACACCGCTTACCTTCTTGACTTTTGCCTTTTCGACTTTTTCCTCCTTGTCACATTTCTTTGCATTTCTTTGGAGCTCTTTGGCAGCAAACTTTAGATTGAAGAGATTTTCTAAGACATGAAGTTAAAGAACAACAATACAAAGCAAGAGAACCAGCAGTAAAATTATCTCTTTTATTGTTGTTTTGAATATCTATGAATTTGAGAAAAGGGGCATATTATTCCTAATTATGGTGCAATCTTTGTAGCATTTCTGCAGCATTCATTTGGTAAATCTCAAATTATCAACAACTCCGTAAATAAGTGAAAACAGGTTGTACTGAGAGCACAACCTGGAAGGGAAGTTGATATAGAGGAAAAAAGTATCAGCGAGAGGTTTGCATTAAAGTTATGAAAAGCTTCTAAAAAAAAAAAACGTATTTTAATTCAGAGGCATGTCATATGTTTATTTATACTGACCACTACAGGGGTGGAGACTTCATATAAGATGCTTTAAGATTAAGTTTTAAGTGTCATTCCGTTAATCTATTTGTTTTGAAATACTATAGAGATCCTGTTTAATCTGCAGAGCTACTATAACTATGGAGCTAAACCAGAGACAGCTTGCAACAATATTGAAAAAGAGCTTTGGCATTGAAAAAAAAAGAGTGAAAAATCAAACACTGAAAATTCAAACATTGTTAGAAAGTAAAAACTTTTCTCTATTCTAATTTTTTTTTTTAATGAGAGGTGTTTTCAGTGTCACTGCAGATGTCCTTCAGCTACAATGTCACACAATCATTAGCTGTATAAGCCAATGAAGATAATATTAATGAGAATAATACCCTTTCTTGTGGTCAAGCAGCGCTACTTGAACCGGAGCCTTCTCCAAGTTTGCTGCAGGAAGATGACGAGGAGTACCGAAAAAACGGAAAGGCAAAGAACTGCAAAAAAAATACACGATTCCAAGAGGGAAAACACTGGAATAGCGCTGGGAATACAGTATGAATATTGGGTGTTCGCTGAAGCGGAAGCTGAAGCTGCCGAGGCTCAGATATGACTGCAGAGTTGATTGACGTGAGTAAATGTTCTGATTTATACTGTGATAATAGTCATAGCAATGCTCTTCTTAGCCTCTACAGTCTGACGTAAAAACAACATTAGAAATAGATCGACTGATTGATTGGTTCTTACTGTGATGCTGTGTCCCTGTTTATGAATGGGAAATTAATTTCTCTGTGATGTTCTGATATGAGGCCCTTAGAGGTGCCGTACACCGGTGCTGTAATCAATAACGCTTGGTGTTCGATCGCGCCGAGCTGCCGCTTTTCAGCGATGCATTTCAGTTGGTCAGGCTCAGTCTGGCGCTATATAATTTTGATTTATTGATTTATTATTCACCATATGATAGCTCTGATAGTACTGCCGGTAGATGGCGCAATGTCTGTTTATATCTGCTCATTGCACCCGCTGTGGGGCTACATTTAGGCTCAAAAAGCACCATCAGGATGGACACCTAGTGTATATAACCTTATTTTATCATGATCAAACGGTTTTTGGTCTTTTTTTTTTTTAGAACCATATAACATAGGTATATACCTACAATCTTCGACTTATTTAAAAATCAAAGTTAAATTTTGTTTACAACTGTCTAATTGCTAAGACGGTACAATTATGTTTACTTATTTAAAAAGTAAAGTTAAAAATCTCCGACCAGTACATCTTTATATTGTTTCTTGGCATCCATTATGATGTCACCCGTCTCTGCATACTGTTTCAGCATTACGTAGTTTGTCTACAAAAGAAAACTGAGTAGGTGATTTCCCAACATGAAAAAAAAAAATCCAGTTTAAAATCATGACTGAAATAGTGATTAAATAAAAGGGAACAGAATAAAGATCATGTCTGAATTTAATTACCATAGACCAACACATCCGGACTTTTAACCAGAACTCTTATATGTCACTAATGTCAGTTTAGGAATATCTGAACAACTGGATAATTAATAATATAGTTCATATCCAAATTATGTGCATCCTTATCATGATGTGTGTCATTATTTTACCTATAATAATTATTATTACCTGAATAAACATTTTCAAAAACTGTAGCACTGACAGCTTCGTTGTGGGAAACACAGGTTATAAAACTAGTTTACAACTACCGTCAATTATTTTCCAACTTCCCGAGAAAACAACATGGCCCATTTAAAAAAATATATATATAAGGATATTACAGGCATATCACCTGAACTGTTGTAAGGTAAAGTGTCCTGGATGGTTACAGCGTGAGTCAGCTGTAATTTAAGGAGATACAGCAGACAAGTGTTATGTTTTCCGATATTAGCAACGAGGCCTTTAACGCAGCCCGGTCAAAGATTACAGAGGCCAGAAGAAATTTAGCAATGTTCTGCTTATTACCTAGACCGCCTTGTTAACCTTTAAATAATATCAAACACACGAGGTGACGTCTCACATGTCTGTGGCACATAAATGTCATAGTTTAAAGAAGCTACCGTGTTGCGTTGGTCGTTTTTAGCCCCTGCCTTCCTTGTTATTACGCCGCACTCCTCCTGCCTTTTCCGCGGCTTTCAAAGGATACTTTCCATGCTCGGCATCTTCAGCGGGTTCTTCGGAGACCCAACGATAGAGTTTTCGCCAGCAAATCCACAAAGAAACTCGTCAAATAAAACAAAAAGTTGGTGAAAGTTGAGCCCCTCTGTTTCGGTCGCTTCGCCGTCTTCCGCACTTCCTGATGTCTTACCAAAATATCCTCCTACGTCACCGTCACGTGGTGTCGGTATCCCATTGAAACGTCACGAGCGAGATGCCTCCGCCTCTTTCGCCCAAATGTGAATGAAATATATATAAATATATATATATAAAAAATACGAGAAAACACGTTAAAGGAAGGGCGTTGCAGTCTATTCGTGTAAAAAAGACTGAAAACATGAAGTGGAAGCGGGGGTGAAAGTGGACGCGCCGCTGCGGTGGGCGGTGTGAGCGCTCGTCTGATGATTAGATTTACTGTGTGGATCACGGCGGAGAGGGAGGATGACTCACTCCGTCTGATGTGAGGTTCACCCCGCAACAGCTCGGCAGTGCGGTGGCACGCCGGCGGTTCAGCCTGACATGTCCGCTGGGCTCCAGCAATACGAGGCAAACTTTAGCAAAGTGCCCGGCTGCCCCCTTTTCCACGGCCGTTAACGGGCACGGCGTCTGTTTGAAAACTTGAGCGTTTCGTCACTCGGTAGTTACAGTGACCCGCGCGGAGTCGTGATTCACCGTGAATTTCGTGACGGCTAATTGCCATGGAAACAGCGCTGCTGCACTGAGAGGAAACTGTCCGTGTTAACTTCAGCCTTTTCCAACAGGGTCGGACAAACCTGTTGGATACCTTTTTTGTTTATTTATTTTTTCTAATTTATTCTTTTTTTCTTGGCATTACTTTTTTTAAAAAACTGTAATTTGACAGCCGACCAGGTGAGTTCTTGAATTTGTTTCTATCATAGCGGCAAAGTGTCTTGTCTAGTTTTAGAAAAATATTAATAATAATGACCTTTATGAGATGTTGCAACTGCAAATGTATCAGGAAAATATTGATTTCGCTGCAAAAAAAATTTTTTTTTGCATTAAGAAGAGTTGGGGATTAAAAAAACCCCACAACATCAGATAAAAGTGCCCTCTACAAAATGGTCAAATTGGCGTCCATCGGTGCATGCTGTGAGCTAAATCACATCAGATGCAACAATGCACATGTTCAAGTTCGCAGGCGGATGATTTTATGGCCCTGGTGCCACGTCAAGTGGTGCATTTCGGGTTGTTTTTGCGCACATGGAAATAATCCAGGACAGCCAATGAGTGATGCTTTGTTCAGTGGCTGTATGACTCATATAGTCTTATCTATAAAGAAGCCAAGTGGCAGAGGAGCAGTCCTGCTGCAGGACCGAGCTGATGTAACCCCTGAGATTCACTAGAGGCTGCTGTGGGCCACCAGTCCCTGTGCCCCGGGTGGGACCTGCCACACTGGCTGTGTTTGCACGGGTTGGAAAAACCAAACACTGACAGCTGACCTCACAGAGGCTGACTGGGCAGAAAAAGGGCTGCTCCTTTGTTTGCTTCTTAAAACCATTTAAAACAATTAGTCTCAATTTCTGTATTTACAATGCAACAATATGTTTTGCTTTATCGTTAAAAATAAAAGCTACCCTCTTGTAAAGGTGCGAAAGGGGTGAATATATACAGTCTTCTTTTTTTTCTCTCCTCACAGAAAAATCATCAACACAAAATCATCAGTGGTGTATTTTAACCGTCTCTTTCAAAATTAATGTAACTAAAGCGATTTTTTTTCTTTAGAAACATCACTCCTGATTATGCCAGGGTAGGCTTTTATTTTTGAAGCTTTCTGGATGAGGACCCATGTTTACATTGTCTTGCCAGCATGCACACTCAGCAGGACGTTAAAGGAGGTAAAAAAAAAAAAAAAAGAATACATCCAGAGCTCACTGTTAGAGAACTGCAGCAAAGAGTGCCATTTTGGTTTCACTGAGTCTCCGAAACAGTCCTTAGACACTCTCTACATGCCAAAGTTGCTTGGAAGTGATTCCAGATAATAGCATTTCCTGCCCTACCATCACAATCGTATAAATGATTTTGCTAAACTAGTGTGTATTTCCTTGAACCATGTGTTTTGGTCAGATGAGACTACAGCTGAGTTTTTCAGGAATAAATACTTGAGGATTTGGAGTGAAACATGATGAACATGCAGAGAGCATCCTATGCCCACTGTTAAGTATGGTGGTGGATCTGTCATGCTGTGGGCTTGCTTCCTGTCCAAGAACCCCGAGAAATCTGTCAGACTGCATTGCATTTTAAATAAAACCCGGACAGTACCAGGAAACTGAAAATGGGTTCTCTTTGGGTCTTTTAGCAGGCAAATGATACAAATCAAATAGCTAAATATACTCGGACTTGGTTCACCAGTCTACAAAATCACCCTTATTCAACTAACATCTCAGTCTCCAGACCTAAATATTAAGGAAAACTATGGGGTTAACACAAGATAATTGATCCTAAATGACAGTTTTAGAGAGGCCCACCACAGTCATCACAAACAATTGATGTCATAAACACTGGAGGATTAGCCCATGCAGTCCAGAAGTAGTAGAATTTTAAAAGTGATCTGATGCCTGTATCATAGTTCTTATGGCCATAGCTAATTATAGCTGGAGAATAAGTTATGTCATCATCGCAATATCAATGTGCCCAATGTTGCAGTCGCATATCCGCTTAGATGCGATGTTTGGTGAGACACATTTCAAGTGTCAGGCATTCCACTCCGCAATGTTGATCGTACGTTTTGCCAGACGGAAGTGGACCTTAATCTTCATATCTTATACATTTTCTGAGAGAAGGGAAGCTAACAGAGCGATGGAGACATTGAATCATTTCGGAGAAAGGATAAGTCCAGGAAAATGTTGGTTAATCCCATAACTGATATCGTCTAAATTTCAGCAGCAGTGTCACAATCAAATGTATTCCTGATAACATGCAGCCATAAAAGCAGCATCATCTGTCAGTAGTTTAACACAAAAATGATGAAGGCCATGTTTTACCAGCTCGCTGCCCAAAAGCTGGGTCTTTGAATGAATGGGAATTATTTAAACAATAAAGGTGGAAACCCTTATATTATATATATTTTTCTTCTAGTTAGCAGCTTTGATAAAGGACTAAACAAAACTAAGTTTGGGATTAATTACAAGGCCGTTTGTGAAAATTGTTACTTTTTTTTATTGGTCTGATACATCTTACATGCTGTTCACAATGAACAGAAATAAAGGCTTTAAAACCTCAGTCAGTGTTAAATGTACAATGTGTATCCCTTTAGTGAACTGAGTTACTGAAATAAATTAACCTTTAAATCATATTCTAATTTATTGAATATGACTGTATATCAGTGTTCAAATGTGATCCTCTCCTTATCTTTTACATCTTATGATCTCCCCAAAGTCTTCCACTCCTCAGACTCCATCCTCCTTTGTTCAGTTATAAACATAACAAAGTTATAATGTAACTAAATTCTAAGTTAATTTCTCATGTCTTGGTCGGATGATTAGATCCTGACAGACTTTTCACCAAGAGGAAACTTTAAAAATGAACTGAGAGAAATAAATCCCAACGAACAAAGAGCAGAACAATAGAACAAACTAAGACACTAGACACAATGATTAAAATAATAAAGCAAAACCTGTTAGAACATAATAAAACAGGGAAATGATTAAAAAAAAAACCCTAATACTTAAGGATCATGACAGGAACAATTCAGTTCAGCACCTTTTATTTATACAGCAAAAATTCACAACAAAAGTCAACTTTAAGTGCTTTGTTAGACAAACGTAGCTGTGAACTGGATCAAAAAGCATGTTACCAAGACTGGACAGAAATAGATTGAAAAAGCAGCAAAAGTCATCCTAAAAAACTGCAAGACTGTCACAATGAAAGTCTGATTCATCGGACAGAAAAAAAGAAAAAGAAAAATTATGTGTTGGAAAAAAACAAACAAAACAAAAAAACGGGGAAATTATTTTTTATTTATTTATTGGCTGTTTTGTATTGCCCGGCCTTTTCCACTAGTTGTTTAATATTTTTTCTCATCTTTAGCTTCAAAAGCCCCGTTCTAATGACACCGATGGTTTAGAGCAGGGGTTTCCAAACTTTTTAATCTGCGATCCCCAAAATAACAGTGCCAGAGACTGGCAGCCCCCTTTTGACGGGTGGGATATTTTTTTAGGAGGAAAATTCTAAGAATAATGTCATAATATTAGTATAAAGTCGTAAAATTGTGAGAATTAAGTAGTAGTATTTTAAGAACTCTTATGAAAAATGGAGGCCTTCCCCCTGCATTATAGCGAAGAATGTTGAGTATCTTGTAAAGTTATACTTTGGTATTTTTTTCACAAATAAGGAAATACTAAATCTTTTTGGCACATCAGCATCAAATCATCCCGGGGACAATTACTTTTTTACATAGGGTCAGGTTGGTTTAGATAGTCTTTTCTCCTAATAAATTAAATCATCATTTGAAAACTGTATTCTGCATTTACTCTGATTATCTTTGACTACTATAAATAAATCAAAATGTCAGTATTATTAATGTACCTAATGGTATAGACATAAAAAAAAAAAGAAATCTTCTGTGTAAACTAAAAATAGCGCCACAAAAAGCAAATAGAGCAGTTTTCTAAGCTGTTTTCCTCTCTTATTGTCAGATGTCAGTGTCTCTAAGACCATCTCCTCGGGCCTCAGTCAGTAGGGATTGTGTTGTCCATATGTTCAGAGCAACTTTTGGTCTGTCCAGTTTTTCCTGTAAAGGACCCAAACCATGGATCTCTCTCCCTCCAGACCTTAAACGACAGACTGATACCAAAATCTTTATCAGAGGATTAAAATAGTAGCTGAAGTCAGAACAGATCTGCTCACACAATATTAATGGATGAAATATCTCTTTGATTGCACTGTTCATGTAAATTGTATTATTATTATTTTTTCTTCTTCTAGATTTTAGTGCAACTGTGATTTTTATCCTATTAGCCCCCTATGCACCGGTGTGAAAACTTGCACTTGTCAATACCGAAGCAGTACATCCGGTTGCCCAGTGTATATGTGATGTCCATATCAACTAGATAAATGAATTTAGCTTTAGAGAAATTCTAACCATTTTAATGAGATAGTCAAAGTGTGATACAAATGACAGGCCTCTTTTTCTACAGGTGAGGACCATGGAGCATAAAACTGAAAAAAGGTTCCACAACCTGACCCACGACCAAGTCCAGGCTCTCGACAAAGTGCTGACTGAGGTGATCCCGATCCACGGGCGAGGAAATTTCCCCACTCTGCAGGTGAGGGCTAAAGACATCATTCGTGTGGTGAAGGACCGACTGGTGGAGAGGGACATCCAGGTTAAAGACATACGCCTCAACGGGGCGACCGCCAGCCACGTCCTGGTGAGAGATAACGGCCTGGGCTACAGAGACCTGGACATCATATTCGGAGTAGAGCTGCCCAGGCAGGAGGACTTCCAGGTGATCAAGGAGGTGGTGCTGGGCAGCCTGCGGGATCTCCTCCCCTGTGGGGTTAACAGACGGAAGATCACCTGCCTCACCATGAAGGAGGCATACGTGCAAAAGATGGTGAAAGTGTTCAACGAGCACGACAGGTGGAGCCTGATCTTGCTCTCCAACAACAGGTCCAAAACGGTGGGGCTCCGATTTGTCAGCTCCCTCCGGAGACAGTTTGAATTCAGCGTGGACTCCTTTCAGATAATACTAGACCGCATGCTGGAGTCTTACTGGGAGAACGACAGGAGAGAAGAAGGAAAGCTGGCACTGAAGGCCAGGTATTCATCCAAGGGAGCCAACGGCAAAGACAACAACAAGACAGAAGAGCAGTCAGGCAGTCCGCAAGATGTCGATGAAGAGGACGCTGAAAAAGATGGAGCGATGGCAACGAACGCAGACCCCCCGAGGCCGGAAGAAGCCGCGTCTGCGTTTGAGCTTCCAGACAAAGAAAGCGAGGGCGCGGATGGTAAGCATGAGGTGAAGGGAGCCGAGGGGAACGGCTTGCAGCAGGTAGAGGAAGATGTAGGTGGCAGAGAGAGCGTCCATCCAGAGGCATTCGAGCTTTGTGAGGAAAGACCAGAACAGAAACAACTGTTTGCTGGCGACTATCCCTCGGAAGCGCCACCCAAAACTTTATTCCCTGATGCAAGGGATCCACTGACGACACGTTCGTGTTTAAAACCACAGGCGACCGAAGAAGTGCCTCCGACAAACAGCGATAAGCCAATTTCCCAAGAAATGGCCAGTTTTGAAGCAAGTACAACGTTGGAAGCGAACATCAAAAACATCAAGACTGAAACCAGCCCGACTCGACAAGACTCACGTTGTGAATACTCCTTCCCTCCTCCGGCTAAAAAAACTTGCAGCACATCACAGGACATCGTGCCAGACTACTGCCCTTCCCCGAAGCTGCAAAGGAAAATGTCACGGAAGCTGATCAGCCAGCCTGAAAAGTGGTCCTTACTGACGGACGTGTCGGACATCACGACGCAGCTCTTTCCGCCAATAGAGATAGTGAAACCTCTTCAGCCGAAACCCCCCGTACTGGAAAGCGTAGAAACATGTGGCTCTAATGTTTTATGCGCTGAGGCAGAACACTCTAAGGGTAAAGACGCCCCTACTGTTCTCCCTTACAGTCCGGAACGCACCCCTCCGACAGGCGCAGGTTCCTGCGAGCCTGCCGAACAAACGGTGAAGCCCAAACACTCCAAGAAGCCTCCTGATTTAAAGAATCGAACGAGCCCGGCTTTAACGCCTCAGGTTAACGATCAAGTACCTGAGCTGCCTGGCCCTGTTCCAGAGAGCCCACCCATCAGTGCACAAGGTGAGCCCGTCATAGCAGTCGAAGCCGAATGCATGTACGGAGACTTTGAGCAGGCGATGGACCACCTCCGCCGCCGCCTCATCGCCACCCACAACCCGAGGAGATCCGAGGAGGGGGCCTGCTGAAGTACAGCGATCTGCTGGTGAGGAACTTCAGGCCGGCCAGCGAGACCGAGATCAAGTCGCTGGAGCGGTACATGTGCTCCCGCTTCTTCATCGACTTCCCGGACGTGGGCGAGCAACAGCGCAAGATCGAGGCCTACCTGCAGTGCCATTTCGTCGGCAGCGAGGAGGCCAGCAAGTACGACTACCTGATGACCCTGCGGCGCGTGATAGACGAGAGCACGGTGTGTCTGATGGGACACGAGAGGAGGCAGACCCTCAACATGATCACGGTCCTCGCCCTGAGGGTGCTGGGCGAGCAGAACGCCATCCCCAACACGGCCAACGTCACCCTGCTTCTACCAGCCGGCCCCGTACGTCACCGAGCCGATTTACAACAGCTACTACATCCCCCAGGCCCAGCCCCCGCTCGTCTACCACCCCTACCCTCTGCACGTCCACATGCAGTCTGGCCTTGTGTAGCCGAAAACGGCACGCCGGCATGAAGGCATGCTTTAAGCATGGCGCTCTGCGGTCAGAGGCACACATGGAGGTTTCAGCAACAAAAGGCAACGACGGTTGCAGCGTTGTTTAAAGTTTCAAAACCCTTCCTTGCTTATAACAGACGTTGAGTGGTCAGAGCTGAAGTGGACCTGGAGGTAAATGCGCAGCCTTTTGAAGATGAGCCCAAGAGAAGAAACGCGGGCGCTTGTTGAGAGGATTTCATCAAAGCTGAGCGGATTCCGGTTCCCTTTCGGAGGACTGGTCCCCCCTCCTGCATCGGAGGCAGCGTAATACGTCTCTGTGCCTAAATGACAAACATCGTTAACATATTAAATATAATCTGTCACTCGTTGGGCTACAAGGCTCTTGAAATCTTGGTTTGGATGAACTTTGAGTGACGATTAATGCTGTGGGGTAAAAACACTATAACCGTTTTGTGACTCATCCGTCCGGACTACATTAGCCGTGTGTTCCCTGTTTAAAGATAGGATGCCTTTTACTGTTGGGTTAGACTAGACAGCGGTACTTCCATGATGTTGTAAGTGACGTGTTAGTGGACGTGAATTGCGAACACCTCATTTAGTAAGGTTAGAGAATAACTATATATCGGCTTCAAAGAATTGAACATACTCCTGTCAAAAGGGGTAACAGCGCTCCGATTGGTATCTTCAGACAACCCAAAAATTGAAAACAATAGTTAATTCGGATTCATTTGTAACATTCCTTTCAACAGATATACAAAAAAATGTAAGCGAGCTTCTCTAAACGGGAAATGGCCTGAGATCAGATTGACTGTAAAACAAAGAGGACGTTTTAAAGAAGTGTGGCGCCCGCATCAGTCAGTGTTGCAGTGGAGAATCCCATTTTGGGAGCTCAAAGGTAGTTTTAGTGTGCGTCACCTTCACTGACATTCAAAGCACAAAGTTACTAATTAGTACAAGTAGCTCTAGATGTTTGGCTGTTTTTCTTCCCCCCCCCCCCCCAAACTAATAAGTACCTTCTTCTGGAGTGACCCCTTTTCTGGTAAAGCTCAACAGCTGGCTGATGTAACTTGGAATAGACCTCATGGCATCTTAATTGAGTAAATGTCGTGTACTCTCAAACATCTGCATTCACCACAGTCTCTGGGGTAAGACAAACAAACTAAAGGTATAACTAATCATTTATCTTAGTTGGGCCAAATGATCCAATCAAAAGCTGCGTATTTTAAATTTGGTTTTAGGACCTATCTGACGTTTGACTTCTTCCATTCGTCTGTGATTGTGATTAAAACGATCAGAAAGAGCCCGCATACGATGAAGTCCATGTTTATAGGCAGCCCTGTATGAAATATCATTTATTAAAACAAAAATAGAAAGATTGTGACATTTTTTTTGTTGATTTTAGTTTATTTATTCAGTGTAAGAATTTTTTTTTTGACAAAAATCAGCATGCCAGAATTTGCTGCATCACTAACAATCCAATAATATTAATGTAACTGAAGCCTTTGGCAAAGGCCAATGTTAAGGCTTAGAACGTAAGATAAAGCTACCCTAATAAAATATTAGTTTACATACTTTAGTTTATTCTGAAATGTTTCTCATAAATTATGAAAGATGAGAATGGAGTTTTACCAATATATTCAGAGTGTATGTATATATAGAAATGCTCCGTGTTTCAGTGAATTGGCTAAGATACAACACCAACACAAACAACTGCATATGACCCAATTGAGTATTTACTTAAACCCATCAAAATAATGTTAAATTCTTATTAAAATATGAAAAGAGGTGATACTGTCATATTCACACTCTTTCCCATTGTCTTACCTAATTAATCAGACAAGATAGCGTTTACCAGGTTTTCTGTGTTTTCTTTGTTGTTTCTTTTGCTTCGTTGCCTTTCAGCTTTGTTGGCAACTTCTAAACTGTCACGTCTCGTTTCCACTTTAGGGAAGCATCACAGGGATTTGCCGCCTTAAGGAAGCATGAGGGCCTGTTTCATTATTGGTTTTTAGATGGAAACATCTTCTGATTCTTCACCGAAGCGACAGAGAGCACGTGCAATGCTTTTTCTCTGAAATCCACGACCGAGCGACTTGGGTCGTGAATGTACGTCGTTCTGGGTACTGCCTGCTGTCCTGTGCAAAAAAAAAAAAAAAAAGCCAAAAAAAAGAAAAATATTGAACATTTGGAGCCAGTGGTTCCTGCACTGTCTCAATGTGTGTGTTCACTGCGTGTGCAAAGTACTCGTGTTTATTATTTGTGGCAAAAAATAAAAAAAGATGAACAGAAGCACATTTAAGAACAGGAAGGTCCACACTGGCACGAAGCACAATGTACATTGCCTATTGGTATTGTTGAGTATGGCAGTGTGACATGGCTGTGATCCCCTCTAACTAATGGTAACAATAATACTGTGTGTTCCCTCTGTAGCTTGAAAATGGTCGTATTTATCTGTAGGTTTGTTGTGCGTCGTTAAGGTACCGTTCTGGCAGTGAAGACTCTAAATATTCCTGTGTGAAATCTAGATGA